>NC_052675.1:7267621-8467621 GCF_016802725.1 Solenopsis invicta | reverse complement strand
AATAATAGCGTAGCTAACGTAATAGTCTAATAAGTTTTATTTTAATTATTTTAATTAAATAGTACTTTATTTATTTTAAAATTAAACTAGGAAAAACTCTGAAGAAGTGAATCAAAATATGAATTAATATCATGACAGCCAACATGAGATGTTCATGTGTGAATTAATGTAATTAGCAAGCAATTATTATCACAGTACAGACGTTTCGATCCTCAGTTTTGGATCGTCTTCAGTGTAAAATTATTACCATTCCACATGCGATGGTTGATAATCAAGCTTGTATAGCGCAGGTACAAAAAATTGGTATGTCCAGAGCCAAAAATGATGCAGTACAATTGTGTAGACAATGTGAGTTTTTGTTGATACATTACGGTCCGCGTCATTGCATAAAAAGTTTTTTGAATAGTTATAACGGTAAAGACCGTTGTTTAACAAGTAGAAGCGGATGAACAAACAGCAATGTGGATGGAACGAAAGGTCACAGAAAACCTATTTATTTTACTTTGATGTCTCTTATAGTAGCAAAATATTTAGAGTTCTGTTATTCTTTTATGTTATTTTACTTTTTATTTGTTTCACTTTCTTTCATTTTGTGCTCACTTTTATACTGTTTTTGTCTACTGGTAAGCCTTATAGCAGCAGTGTTGCTGACGCCTAGCCAATTCTTTATGTTGCCTTATATTGTTATTTAACTCAATATATTTTAAAGTATACTATTTTACACAATAAAATTTATTAAATTAAAATATATCTCATTTTAATTGTTTTTTTTTTTTAGTTATGCTGCAATTTTGAAACTTATATTTCTGCAGCAATTTTTTTTTAAATGTTTTTTTTATGATATAAATCGAAGACATTGAATTTGATATCTTACCTTTCTTCTCCTGCGCTGCTTTTTCTTATCATTTTCATTAGTAAATGCTGTATATTCTGGAACTTCACCTCTCTTTATCAGATCTTCAATTATAGCATGCAGTCTGGGTTCTTCGTCACAATTTGTGAATGGAACAGCTTCCAAAATATAATCCATATCCCCTTCACCTAGAAAAATATAAATATTTATAAACTATGTACAAACACATATATGCACATATATAAAAGCACACACAAAATATAAAAAAAAAATGTCAATTTAATTTTATATCCGAGTCAATTTTAAACTAAATCTACTTGTCTTTAGAGAAATGCCTTAATCATTAGTGTTAAACAATTATTTTTAAGCCAATGAATACGACAGAATGATTCTAAAATTAATGCTTCTAAAATTATTTATAGTGCAAGACTTACTGTCTGTGTATGCTCTCTTGAGATCTTTGATCTCAGTCTCTGATCCCTTGTAATTCTTCTCATAATTATTAATATCTTCGACAGTGATTTCCTTAAACAATGACCGCCAATAATCTGCCCAATTGCGCATTATGACCTCCTCGCTTTCCTCGTCATACTCGCCGGACTCATCGTAAATCTTGCGCTTATCGTTGTCACTGAGGATGGAATGTATCCTACCGAGAACCTTGAATTTCTCCGTAGCCTCCGCCTTGACGTCTTCCTCGACACGATCCGGATGCACAAGCAACGATAGTTTGTGATAAGCCTTTTTAACTGATGACAAAAATAAGTGTTATTATTATTAAAAAAAAAAAGATTCGAAAATCGAAATTTGCAGAGAGGTTATGACGCGTCGCCAGTCAACGACATCGGTTCACTTACCTTGCTTGTCGTTTGCAGTCTTCGGTATTTTCAACACGTCGTAAAAGTTACGGGCGCCGAAGTACTGCTCACATAGATCCAGTAGGCTCGCCATACTGATGAATCTTCAAATAAATACTGGAAATTTGAATCAGTCGATTGAAAACACAAGCGAACGTGATAACGACCCGGTCAGCTGCCCCAGCGGGTTTATACACAATTTGATCAAAAGCGACATCTATGCCAAGGCGCATCAATATAGGACTCTTTGCTTCGTCGATAACAATAACCTCAACGTTACCCGAACGCGTCGCCTCTAGCGCCAGTACCAGTTGCGTCCTCTGTTATTTCCGCTGTTTTCGTCCGCACGACTCTTTCGCGTGTAGTTTCTCTCGTGGTTTCTCTTCCGGTTTGTCAAAATGGTGAGATAGTTTAGCGGTGTCTGATTTTATTGAAAAATCGAAATTTGTTGTGTCGCTGCTTTTCAATCACAACGAACGAACGCGACCTTTGGGTATTAAATCGTTTGAATTTAATTAACGACGCTATATTTCTTTTCAGGGCATCGATATTAATCATAAGCATGATCGGAAAGTGCGGCGAACGGAGCCCAAGTCGCAGGACGTGTATTTACGGCTCCTCGTCAAGGTAAATGTCTTGCCTTTCGTATTATTCGCCAGCAAAATTGTGTCGGACACTCGTAATTCCGTTTCACACAAATTCTGTTAGAGATAACGCACGCACACAATAGTCTCTCAAGATGGTTTCTCATTGAGGTTATGTTACATACGCTTACACATGACGAAGTTTCGCGTTACACTTTTCTTTAATCTTTACCCACTAAACGAATGAAATGAGACTTGGTAATCGTATGTGGCGTTTATCTACTTTAAACTGTCAAGATAGCGAGCTGCACTCTGTGTCAGGTCTTGCATAGACTGATTCAATTTGAAAGTTCGCTAGAAAAACATTCGTCAACTATCCTATCTCGCTTATTTGCAACATAAAAGGGCGATTATTATAGTTGATACATGTATTAAACAATATCTTTATAGTTTTCAAACCTTTGTGAATCTCTTTTTGCGAGAACAAAATTTTATTACAGAATTTTCATGAGATGCTTGTAGATATTTTTGATATTAAACTTCTTTAAATAAGTTTTATAATAAATTGTGTACTTTTGTGAAATTCCTGAGATGAAACTACAGGTTTGAAAATTATTGAGTTTATTGGAATTACAGTTAGATCATAGAAACTTTGTTGCAGCTATATCGGTTCCTGGCAAGACGAACAAATTCAAAGTTCAACAAAATCATCTTGAAACGATTGTTCATGAGTAGAATACACCGACCACCGATTTCAGTGGCACGAATCGTGAGGTTCATGAAGAAACCTGGAAGGGAGAATTGCGTCGCCGTGATCGTCGGTAGCGTCACTGACGATGCCAGGATCTTTCAAATCCCGAAATTAACGGTAATTAATGTCCATTTCCACTAACGTAAATAAATTGATCTCAGTTTAACTTGCTCTTTGTCTTTTTCCAGTTCTAAAACTTGGAAAAAGTTAAACTCAGATTAAAATTTACATTGATGGAAATGAGGATGAGAATTAGAAAAAGATAAAGAGTACGTTAAATGGAGATCAAAGTCAATTTGCATCGATGAGAATGAACATAAGTGTACATCTAAAATTTAGATTTGCATTACATGGCAATTGTTATTTCTAGGTATGCGCTTTACGCGTAACCGAGAAAGCTCGGGCACGTATCCTGAAAGCTGGCGGCGAGATCATCACGTTCGATCAGCTGGCGTTACGCGCCCCGACTGGGAAAAAGACGATCTTGATGCAGGGACGGCGTAACGCTCGCGAGAGCGTCAAACATTTCGGTCTGGCGCCTGGCGTTCCGCATTCCCACACGAAACCTTACGTGAGGTCTAAGGGCAGAAAGTTCGAACGGGCGAGAGGCCGTAGACGCAGCTGCGGTTATAAGAAATAAGATGTATCACGCACTTGGACAGAGAGATTATCTGTCAGTCGTAATATTTTTTTTTTCACGCAGTCAAGTGGCTGAAAAATAAAAACATTGGCTTCACAACAACTTCCCAATTTTCCTTTCTCGTCGTGCTACACACGTCTAGATTTTGTAATTAGAAACTGTGTATTTCATAATTTACACATTAAACTTGTAATTTTGCATTTAAAATGGTTTATTCAAAGTTTAATGCGTGCAAATGTAGAGTACATGTCAAACATCGAGTTAAAAAATAAATAAACGCGGGTGACGTGAAATTTAACAAAATATAATTTCTTAAAATCAACAATAAAATTTAACGATTGACGCGCAGCCCGGATGTGCGCCCAATTTGGCGAGACGAGACGAGAGGCGCATTCGGCATTGGTTCGTTCGTTTCATTCTCGAATCGAACTCTACCGAGAATAATCGAATCCGACTCGATTTGAAGTTCGCGTGAGTACCCGCACATCCCGTCGTGCGATTCGCGGCGCGATGAGGTGCGGGTGCGGGTGAGTGAGGTGAGTGCTATCAGTCGCCATCTTAGCGACCGCGATCGGTTCATTCTCCGTGTCCTCGGGATCCCCCGATCCCCGTCGTACGTTCGGCGCGACTGTGCGCAGCGCAGCAGCGTCGTCACGGTAGCCAGCTAGCCCCACCGTGTCGATAGTCAGCGTGGTGCACCGGGAAGCGAGCGCGGAGCTTGCCAACGGCGCGGGTGGCAGCGACGACGGTTCGCCGGTGCACGAACGGCCGGCGGTGTGGTGCGGTACGGTGTGCGGCGCGGCGCGGTGCGACGACGACGACGACGACGGGAGAGCGGGCCATCGGCGGCAACGGCGGCGGCGGCGAAGGTGGTGGCGGAGGCGGCGACGAAGCAGCAGCGCGCCGAAAGTGGGCGGCGGTACGACGACGCGTCGAGCGTTTCTCGCTCTCCTCTCCTGGTCTCGTCCCAGGCCCCGGCTTTAAAACTCAGCTTCGACTCCGGATTCCAGCTCCGGCTCTAGCCTGAGGATTCCGCGCGACTTTATCACTCTTTCTTCTTCGATCTTTGATCCACGCGAGAACCCGTGAGGCGCCCCGAGAGGTGTGTGTGTGTGTGTGCGCGGCGCGCGTGACTGTGCGCGGCGTTACGGAGGTGCGGAAGCTGCTCCGCTGCGGTGGGCGAGCTCCGTCGAGCCCCGTCGAGATTCGACGATCGTCTTTCTGGGGAACGAGAGAAGATGAGCTGCCAACGTAACGCCGGCAAGATCACGGTGCCGGACGACCTGCGCGACGTCCTCCTCGAGTTCACGATCAGCTACCTGCTGGAGCAGCCCGGCGACATTATCGACTACGCCGTGGACTTTTTCACGCGGCTACGCGACGCACGGCGTACGCAGCTGATCCAGACGGACGGTCAGACCTGCTCGTCCACGCCGGACGAATCTGTCGATGAGGGTGAGTCTCTCTGTCTCTCGCTTTTTTTTCTTCCTTCCTGTCTTCGCCTCCCTCCCTCCCTCCATTTTCCTGTTTCCTTCTCCGGTGACATGTCACAGTTTGTCGATTCTGTCAATGACGATTATCCACAGCTAACCGAAAGGTCTAAAAACAAGATGGATAAGCAACGTAAATCCACGATCGAGGTCCATTCTAAATGCAGCTGCATGATCGAAACGGATTTTACGAATTGTGACCTTGTTACATTTTTCAAGTGGAAGACCTTTCATTTTTAGTATTCTCTCTATGCGAGAGCATAGATTGTTTCCTGGGAAATCTCAATCTCGAAAAGTCTTACGCATCACGTCGTATTCGATAACTACCGAGTTTTTACGAAGAAAGAAATAAGAAGAACGATATCAGTCAAATTGATTCCTCAAAATCTCATTAACTCACGAGCCATCGACTGCGCGTTCGCTATCGTCTCGATTAGATGAATAAATGAAAAAAAAAGGGGGCTAATCGGCGGAAAAGATCGCGCAAAAGGACCGATAGCGAGCGTTTGATTGTCCCCTCGAGTAGTCGAGAGATCACAAGTGGTTCTCTCTGCGTCTCTCTTTCCGAATTGTGAAAAGGGATCGGGCATTGTTTGTGCAGGCCTAAGCTCTCTCTCTCTCTCTCTCTATCTCTCTATAGAGTGACGGATAGCTCGGTTAACTGGTCTTGATTGCTATCAATCATAATGTTAGTAGAGTTTAAGCTTGCGAGCTAGTCGAGAATTGCACGGATCGATATCGGTTGTAAGTTAAGTGTGCAGTGGGTCGATTCTCCACCAACGTCAATTGACTCGTCACCGCGGTTTCGAGTCTCACTTTCCTTCCGGGGTTGGGGGCGGGTAACGGACACCGAGGCAGGCAGGCAGGAGGGAAGAAGGTTCGTGTAATTCCGGGTGTATAACACGGAATAAAACCGTAATGTCGGTGATTTATGTAGCAGCGGCGTGATAGACGGCGACGGATAATAATTTAACAATACCGAGCAATCCGTCATTCATTCCGTTTGTCCCACGTATTTTCTGCTTCTTTTTCCTCTCATTGATTAATTAAACAGCGCTTGCTATTATCTGTGTAAAATTATCTAGATGAAGAAATGGTTGCATATTGTCTTTATCTAGGGTATTATAAAATGTCTTCATTTTATATCTTTATCTCATTGTTAGATAAGTGTTAGTCCTGGTGAAAAATTCTGTTAGAATTTCTGTATAATTTTATAACTTTTTTAAATTTTTTTATACGAATTAGAACACTCCAAAAATGCCCAGACAGTTTTTTCAGAATTTTTCAAATATGTTAATTATAAAATATCCTAAGATTTCCCAGATTTGTTTCTGATAAAATGTTATAAAATCTAAAAAAGTTAAAAGTACTTTTTTTTAGAAATCGTGGGATGAGAAATCTCAGAAATTCAGAATTCACATGTATGAAAAATTCTAAGAAAAAATGTAGACTCCGAGGAGTATTTCTGAAAAATGTTTCAATTTAATGAAAATCATGAGAAATATTGTATTTTTTTCCAGGGATCTTTGCCAAATTATTTAAGCTAATGTCAACAATAACGAGAGAGAAGCATTTTCCTCAACTCGCAAATTACCATTTAGTAATTATTGCCACTTAAAAATATTCTCCTAACAGGAGAATATTTTTAAGTGGCAATAACAGGATTACGTTACGAAATTCACTGTCAGTACTGAAAATCTGTAGTGTACGTAACGTAAACTATAAACTTTTAGTACTGGCAGTGTATATCGGAACGCAGCCTAGATTGCACAGATCGATAATAGTGCAATATAAAAATTGTCCCGAAACTATAAAACGTACGAAGAAAAATTGTAAACTGCTGAGATTGAATGCTAACTTTTACAAGAAATTTTGTAAATCGTTGTATAATGCGCATTTTATATTCCCTTTACTTTTACTTTGGATTTTTATTGATTTGCGTATTGATTCCAATTCAAAGCGGGATATTTTTTGTTAGATTAAACTCTATTTTGAAGAACTTTTATTTTTAAGAAATAAAGATTAAAAAATAAAAATACGAACATATTTTTACATTCTAAATTGCTTTATTCAATAACGATATTATCTGAAAATTATCTAGATAAAATCATGCATAATTCTATTTTGTATTTAAATAAATTAAAGTTAAATAATTTTTACCTTATCTAGGACACATTTACGTGTAAATTTATTTTCACATATTTCAATAGATAATTTGAAGTTGACGATGATTCAGTGAACGTCGACGTGTGTCGATCGATCGCCTGAATTTCACCACCGACGTGCCGACGAATTCTGACATTAGTCGAACCGATTTTCCATTTTCCGAAATGAGAGCATAACATCGATGACGTAATATAAGCCATTACGTTAGATTAGCGCTGAACGATTAATGGTGAAATCGCCAATTTCCCAAGCAAACCGCGCGCGTAATGCGAAAATGTGCATTTATAATGTCTGAACAAGCGTCGGGATGTTCCACTGAAAAATGCACGGCGCGACATCGAGCGCTTCTATTAGCACGCAATTTTGAGTCGATAGTCGAATTCGATGAGGCTCGGAGCTCCTCTTTCCCACTCTTCTCCCTTCTTTTTCTCCTTCTGTGACACCGATATCCGTTCTTCTATGAAAAACAATACCGCTCTCCTTTCTCCCCTCTTGCCCGGATTAATTCGATTTTTCCTTCTCTTATCTGCTCAGGAAAGAAAATCCCTCGAATCTCCTGTGGAAGAGACTCGCGATCGCAAGATAAATACCTTTAGGATATTATTGGATTTTCCCCCGCGACAAGAGAGATCTTTCCGATCTCTGCCCGAGTCACGCAAAGTTCCTTTTTTTCTTCTTTTTTTCTTTCATTTTTGCAGAATTGCATGGATTACCGAATCCTCCCTCATCCATCTCTCAGTTGAGATGTCTCGGCATTTCGAGGAACAACTCCGCGCTCCGAAGTGACAAAAATAGACGTTCGAACTAATATTTCTTCTTCCTCATCAATATGTATCTGGAGGAATCCCGTTCCTATTTCTTCCAGCTGCCTTTCCCCATCGCAGCAGCACTGCCGCAAACAAACTTGTTCACGAGTTATCTCCAGCCTTGCGAAGTTGGTCCGTCGTTGGTGCGTCAGCGCGCGGGGGTCCGTCGAAAACTAATAAATCATTCCGGACTCGCGTGTTTCCTGGTCTCTCTCTCTCTCCCTCTCGCTCGGAGAATCGCGATTCGGAGAATCGGTCGCGGTGGTAGTAATCGATCGAGATCCCCTCGGAAATTCTTTCACGTGGGGTTTCCGCGCGCGAGAGGCGGTGGAGAGCACCATCCCCTCTATCTCGAACCCCCTACACACGTCGAAAGCGGGACTTCCACATACGCCGCGATGGTCGCGTGGGGTTGAAGGGGGGGAGGAAAGGGCTGTGCTTCGGCCTTGTCGAAGATGCGCGTCCGAGGAGGCTCTTTGCGATAGCGGATAGAGGAAAACGAGCGTGCGAAGCGGGACGACGTTGTTGTTTCTCGTCTGGTTCGAAGTTTTATCGAGAGTCCGAGCGAACGCCGTCGCCGCCGCACCGGCTTGGCTCGTACGTCTCTTTTCGAGACCTGCGCGCGATTTGGGAAATCCAATCGTTCTCTTTCACTCCTCTTGCCGCGCTCTCAGTCGCGCTACAAGTGCTACAACGCGGTCCAGTCCGATCCGGTCAGGCGCTCGTCAGTCGCGAGACGTGATTCTCGACTGATGCGGCGCGGTGCTTTCGATAGTTCCTCCAGCCCAGTGCAGCGCGCTTAGCCGGCACAACGACACCGCGACACTCGGATACGTGATTCCTCTTCCTCGTCGAAAGCGAAGCGAGCGTGATATCAGTGGGTGTAATCTCCGTGCGCGGCTTTTTTTTTCTCGTCCAACAACCGAACGAGTCTGTAACTGAGGGGAAAAAAAAAAGCAGAGCCCCTTCGGGAACATCGGTGTGTCCCCCTTTCGACTGTTCAGTTTCTGGCCCGATCGTCGGCTAAAGTGAAGTCGTAGAGAGCAAAGTGCAGGGGGGGAAGAGAAGCGTCGCATCTACGATTGTGCTTTATTGATGTTACGGAGTTTCGGAGTTGCTTGCCAGGCTTACTCACCTTTCTTCTCG
This sequence comes from Solenopsis invicta, assembly GCF_016802725.1. Lineage (NCBI taxonomy): Eukaryota > Metazoa > Arthropoda > Insecta > Hymenoptera > Formicidae > Solenopsis > Solenopsis invicta. Next base: position 8,458,328 of record NC_052675.1, on the reverse strand, counting down.
TCGTAGCGTAGCGTTGTGACAAATTTGTGTCTGCGAATCACGTACTTGCGACTGGATATACTTGTTTCGTGTCAAGTGTGCGTGTCAAGTGAACGTGCTGCCAAGGAGGAACGTGTCCTCGTGCACGTCTCTGCCGCGTGTTTCTCTCCACCCGCGGACCAAATGTCGCTCATCTCCGTCCTCGAGCCAGTGGATGACAGAGGTGCGAAAGAATGAAACGCCGCGGAGCTTCCGTTGTCCGAATTAGTAGCGAGTGACCTTGTAATGAATGCAATAGGAACGCGGATTGTAACTATAATTACGATAGGATCCCTCTCTGATCCCTTTTTTTTGTTTGCCTTTTGCGATACGAGTTTTGCACAGAAAAAAAATTAGTATCAAATCAACGATTCATTGTTTCATATATAAGCAGGAATATAAAATCTTCTTGGAAGAATTTATAATCTTAAACAGACTTAATTTGCTCGCGTGAAGAAAATTTTTCTCTTCACGTAAGCAAATTGTCTGTTTAAGATTATAAATTTTTCCCACAAGATCATATATTCTTGCTTATATATGAAACAAGGAATTGTTGATTTAATATTAATTTTTTTACGTGTATAGATACAGGATACGTAGATTTAGGCCTTGGGTGTGAGTCGGATGGATGAGTGAATTAATTAGAATGTGTATCACATCTCAAAGTATTAAAAATTTTAAAGTTTCATAGATTATTCTGTTATTACGATTCATTATCTGTAAAAATTTCAGCGTAACTCTTTTTATTGATTTAAAAGTTGCTGCATTTTTTATTTGCTTCTAAAATAAAATCGTATTTCATATTGTCGCAAAACTTGTTTGCAAATTTAATGAGGAAGTGGCATTACGAATTAAATCAACTTTTTTACATATAGGCTAATGAAACTCTAATAAATGTTCGAGCAAAAATTCATTTGGATCCTTACTAGCTTTTTATCTAAAACTGCAACAGAATATGTCATTTTCGCTGCGTAAGTCATTGTAAACTAAAGTTTTTTGTTTTTTTTTACCGTCAGTTTCAGAACTAAAATTCAGGTATTTTTTGTCGTTAAGAAAAGAAAGAAAGAATAAATCCAAGTCCCTGCGCACAATAGAGAAATATTAGATACTAGGAATGGGAATTAAAATCAGTTTTCTTAATGAATATTAAACGTAACGCGCAGTAGATACGAATAAGACGTGAGACATAAATGTATTTCGTACAATATACAACATAATTTATTATTTATGTATAGTGTTCATTGAGGAAGCTGTGATTCTAATCTCAATTCTTATTCCTAATATTTAATATTCCTTTGTTGTACGTAGGGCTTAAAGCCCAAATTACACTTAGCGATTGACGATTGCGATTGACGATTGCGATTACTTTTCAACTAATCAGAGCAAAGCAGTCGGCGGCTGCTTTGCTCTGATTGGTTTAAAAAGTAATCGTCAATCGCTAGTGTGATTTGGGCTTTTTTGAATTTCAATAGCTTCTAGCTGGTATTGTAGAACCAAGACATTCATAAGAATCAGGTGTAAACCAAGTCCCTTCTTAACTAAATGTTATAAAGCTGAAGTAATAAATTATGTATGTAATAGCGGATGACTAAAGCCCAAATCACACTAGCGATTGACAGTTGCGATTGACGATTGGCGATTATTTTTTAAACCAATCAGACCAAAGCAGTCGGTGACTGCTTTGCTCTATTTGGTTGAAAAGTAATCGCCAATCGTCAATCGCTAGATGTGATTTGGGCTTAAGGCGAGTTTCTGGATAATCATACGACAGCTTTCGCGACATTAAAAACTTTGTCGCTTTTAGAGAGTAATAGAGATATACAAACTTATAGCCATTAAAAAAGAAAATAAGTACCACGACTTTTTTAACATATTTAACCGCATAAAGTTCCACTGTTCTTCTCGTAACCTTTGCGTAATAACGCGAAAGAAGAAAAGGTATTGTTAATTCTCAAAAAAATAATATTTCAAGAAGGAAAGAATTGTTATTTTTTAATCTTCAAGCTTAGTTTTCTTGGAAACGAAAAGATTTATCTTATATATGTCTTCGACTTATCCTCTTCTTGTAGAATTACTATTCCATTACCAGACCTAGTTACCGAGAATCACGTGTTGCGCGCGGTGGCGAAAAAAATACGTTTGTAATCGAGACGCGAGGATGGAATGACGATGGAATATAAAAATTTTTATCTCGCAAGTAGAAATTCGCGTCTCTCGAAGAAAAATAGTACGCCGTCGCGGCCAATATATATTCGCGCTCGATTTACGCGGGGTGTGTCAAGACGAAAGGTCAACACTTGAGAAAGACGTCGACGTGATGCGACATTACAGAAAAAAAAAAAAAAAAAGTTTCAACGAGTCTCTCTATCGCAAATTGCGAAGTGATCGAAGATGAAACTTCCGCGCAAACTTCTGTCACGTAAAACTTAAACTAAAGAGATACGTCACTTCTTTCGCGACATCGACATACAAAATGCTAATGTCGAAACTCCGAAAATCGCTGTTGCCTCGCCGTTCCCTTTATTACCGTCGGGGGGGACCGGATTTCGCTGCAGCTAACGACTGAAACGAGCCGGCGCGCGCGGTCTTTCGCATTTGCATAATTGAACGACAGACCATTTTTTTACGCAACGGCTTTTGCAATCGACGAGACTTTTCTCGAAAACGCAATCGTCCAATTACGTAAACGTCAAACTTGACGCGCATACGATTGTCATCTCTGTCATAAAACACGGGCCTTCGGTTTATTATCGCGATAGATAGCAATGTACGTTTTTTTTTTTTTTATTTTTTTTAGACTCGAGCCAATTGACTAAACTGAATACCATTCGACAACATTGTCAACTTTTATATTATTCCTCTCGTTAAGTAAGCTGCGCCGTTCTTCACCCTCCTTCAATTAAATCTAGCTTTACATTTTAATCGACGTTCAATCCATTTAATTGAACTTTATATTTCATTCTTTCACCAGTTTAATCACGATTACGTCCCTTTTGTATTTTAGAGCCACCAGTCGGCCGGTTTGCCTCCAGAAGGAAGAGCGTTTTCGCAGAGACTTACAATCCCGAGGAAGATGAGGAGGATGACGGCTTCAAGGTATATATCGTGCATGTGTTATTGCCGCTGTTTCATAAATTATATCGCGCACGTGCGCGATAACAAGACCACGCGAATGAGACATCGTTTGCGACGTGCGTTTCGCGTTCGTGTTTTTCCGAAAAAGAAAATTCTATTCCGTTTGCTGCCTATCTTCGACCATGTTCAAAATATATCAAAATGAGACATTGGAAAGCTGGAGAAGATCTCGTAGCGGAATAGGTATACAACTGAACGACGAGAAAACATTCTCTACATTTCGCGGATGATCAGGTGGCCCAGGATAAAGAGGACCTAGAGTTTATGGCGGTCAGACTCGTAAAAGAATATGAGGAATGGGGTTTGATGGTCAACCAAACAAAAACCAAATGCCTATGCATCAAGCGGGAGAGTGGAAATGTACACGCGAACGAAAACGAGACGGTAGGAGCTTGTGACAAATTAACAGTACAGGGCGAACAGAACAGAACAGAGAATCTTAAAAGGTAGAAAGGTCATAGGAGACTTGAACTCGATTCTATGGAAATTGACAATACATTATTATTAGATGTATAACGAATATAAGAAATAATAAATTACATTAGTAAGATTAATGAAGATATCGGGTACAACGAATACAAAAGAAGAAAGGAAATAAGTACTTTAAAATAAATTAAATAAAATTCACGAACGAGGCACAAGCGGAAAGTTTAATTGCAATGAGATGCAATATGTTGGGTGAGCTCTTGGCGAAACGTAGAAAGCTGAGACAGCAGGCGTTTAACAGAAGGCAGAATATTGAAAAATTTTAGGTGTAGGAGAAGGCATCCTGAAATTTCGATGTTTTATGCATTGGAAATGCAAGTAAATGTCGATGAGTATCTGAAAATGAATCGGAATGAATATCCACGTTAAGACGTATCAAATTTCGGAGTAGGCGTACTGGAGCGAAGAACTTTGAAAACGGTACAGCATAGGTGAATAATAAAACGTTGATAGATATTTAACCATTTGGAACGCTGAAAAGAAAGAGTAACGCGATGATATTTTCTGACACCAAAAGAATAATGAAGACCTGAATTTTGATTGAATTTTGGGAAACGACTAAGACAGGAAGTCACACGAATATTAGCATAATCAAACAATGATGGTACAAGAGACTGTGTGAATTTTTGAGAAACAAAGAATGACGCAAAGGATACAACAGACGAGAATAGGCAAGTCTACAATTGACCAAAACAGGTTGGTCGAATGTCCAAGACGAATCGATATGTAGGCCAAGAGTTCTCACAGTAGAACTTTTACTCCTTATTCTAGATAAGGAATAAAAAAACTTGTTGGATACCGAAAGATTGAAGATGGCAAAGAAGGGTAGGAGAACCGACTATTAGAAGGGATAATATGCAAGCCATTAACAATCGACCACTCACTAATCTGCAGAAGGTCATTATTCAAAGCAGCTGTAAGAGAAGTAATTTGAATGTTTTAAAGAGAAAAACATCATTTGCATACGTGTACAGCACAGAAACAATAGGCATAAGGAAGCCAAAGCGGCAGTAAATAGGTTGAAAAGTAGCGGACCGAAAATTGAGTTACATCAGGTCTGTCGACGCAATCGCGTCATTGATGATCGTAAAATGATGCTATCTGCTGGCGTGACGTTCGCTCGAACGATCGCAGATTCGATTGGTCCGAAAACGCCGTTTTCTCTTCACGATGAGTATCTCGACACGTCCGTCGCATCGCCGTGTCACTTTTAGACCTTCTATTAACGGATGTCGCAACGCGGCTGATATTTTTTTTCCAGCAACGAAGCCTTGACAGCGTACACTTTTTACGCTTGTCACGTCTGTCGAATTGGCGAAAACCGATACGTCGTCGATTGTAACTGCGTAAATAATCGCCGAGACCGCAAAACGTACGTACTTTTGCACGCCGAGGCGAGTCGCGTGTCGCCGTAGGAAATTTGCCACGCGCGAATATTGGAGCTTAGAGGAGGAATTAAAACGACTCGACTCGACTCTCGGGGAATAGCGCCTGGAACGATAGAGTGAAAATTTTCTTGGAGATTAAAATATCGGCATCGATCGGCCACTTTTGGCGTGTGAGCGCTAATCGTTGCGCGCTCTTTACGCGCTTCTTCGTTAATTATCTTCGTAGAGCGATTCTAAAATCCCGTTGTTCTCGTCGTCGTCGTCGTCGTCGTCGTCGTTGGAAGACGTGGCACGAAGTAATCACGCGATCGAGCAAAAGGACAGGTTTTTATATAACGCATTCGCGCTACATTGCATTCGCAACATAACTCGTTATCGCGCGGGATACTTCGCTTCGATGAAGAGAGCGAACGACGATGACGAACACAGAGGCAGGTTTAGGTTTTTTTTCGGTGCTGGTAGAAAATAGAGTCTCTCTCTCTCTCTCTCTCTCTCTCTTTTTCTCTCCCCCCTCCCTTCCCCTCCTCTCTCCTTTCCTCCCTCTCTCGTTACGAAATGTCGTTATACGTCGCGCATGTATATGTGTGTATATACGCGAGGTACATAATATATATCACAGTCTATTAAAGCATAGCTGGCGCGCAGTCTCTCTCTCGCTCTCTCCTTCTCTCTCGCGGCCTGCTGCCGCGCGAGTGACGAAACGCGAACGAAGAGTTACTTTGCTCGGCGATGCGAGGTCGGCGATGTACCTTTGTGACGTCAGGCCTCGTGTTCGATAACCTGGCATGGACGTGATTTACATGTATATATGCATCCTCACCGTGTGTACGTATCGTACATACGCGCACGTGAATGAGGGAGAAAGAAGCGCGCACGTTGTATACGTGTGTATATGTGCGTGCGCGCGCGCGCGCACGTGTGTATGTATCTGCGGGGTAGTAAGGGGGGTTCTGCGAGGGTTCGCCGGCGGCAACGACGACGACGACGACAACGGGTCGGGTTCGACGAGAGAAAGAGAGAACATTTTCACAAAGATAGCCCTGGTGAATCCGATTATCGCCATCCCTACGGTGGCTGGTTACACGAAGAGGAAAATCGGTTGTCTCTCTCTCTCTCTCCCTCTCCCTAGACCAGGTCGACCGACCGACCGATCACATTTTCTCTTCTGCATGTTACACGACCGGGACAATAGCTGAGAAAACTGGGACAGTTGCGATTTTTAGAAAGGTCGAAACAAGACTACTTCGACTACCGTACCAATCTTCTTAACCGTTTTACGATAAAAGGTACATCGGGTACGCACGATCTTCTTCAACCGTGAAATCCCGATTTCAAGTAGATTTTTCCTCGGCGAAGATGCTCTTGTAATGTTAGCGTTATAAGCGAGAGAGAACAGCTTTTCACGGATCCAAAAAGATTCTCGGAGCGCTGAATAGGTAAAAAAAAATCTACATTTTTTATTTCTTTATTTTAACTTCTTGTGCAGCACAACATTGCAAAATATTGCTGCAATAAAAAAACGTCCGCTTCAGAAATATTGATACGTAATATTGCAGCATAATATTGTATTAACGTTGTTACATCAGATATCAATATTTCTGAAGGAAACCCATACAGCACACTAATATTGTATCAACAGCAATATTTAATCGCAAGATTGCAAATATTACAGCAACATTGTGAAATATTGATACAATATTAATGAGACATTGCAGCAATGTCTAATGTAGAAAAATCAACATAGATTCAATATTGAAAAATTTTTCACACTTGAACGTTCAACATTGCAATGTTTCTACAATATCTCTGCAATATTGCATTGCAATTGCAACATTGCTACAATGTTGCTGCAATGTTCTGTGCTGTATGGGAAATATCTCTGAAGGCATTTTACCATTGAAACATTGCAGCAACATTGTAGCAATGTTACAATGTTGCAATTGCAATGCAATATTGCAGAGATATTGTAGAAACATTGCGATGTTGAATATTCAAGTGTGAATACTTTTTCAATATTGAATCTATGTTGATTTTGCTAATTAGACATTAAACATTGCTGCAATGTCTCATTAATATTGTATCAGTATTTCACAATTTTGTTGTGTTTTTGCAATGCAGTAGTATGGGTTCAGTTTAAAAAAAAAAAAAATATATAATATAATATGGAAATACGATATATTGAAAAAATAATGTATGAAAACTCCGAGTTGGAAGTATAAAGAAAAATGGATTTCAATCTCGGCACCAAAAGTTCTGTCGTTAAAATGCAAAAGGCGTGCGAGAAACGGGATATCGAGAGGATAACGCGCGCCGAACGTGCGCGCGCGACAAAATAACAGTTTTGCAGGTGGCAAACGTCGACAAGCGGTTGACCCTCGGCGAAGTTGTAATCATACGATACACGCGGCCCGGTCGCACAATGGCGCGGCAGATGGGACAGGTCGGTAATGGGAACGTGGAGTAACGGTTCCCTGCGAAATTGATCGTTTCTGTGTGTAACAATTGGCGACGATAACGAAACAAAAGAACCCGCCGGCTCTTGTGGAGAGACCGATTATCGCGTGTGCACTTGCTGCTGCTGCTATTGCAAGCGAGAGGGTATGGCTGACCGTAATAATGGCTGCAGCGCAAGTCGTTGCCGCCGTCGTCATCGTCGCCCTACGTAAAACCTCTCAAACGAGAGCGTGCGAGCTTTTAAAAAGCGAAAAATTTAAATAGATCAGCGAGCGGAGGGATTAAGATGCTAAATGAATGACGCTACGTAATATTAGCAGCGACGGGGGCGAGGAATGGAACTTCTTAACTCGAGGGCCGTTTCCCTATGCAAGAAATTTATGGTGATCACGCGCTCCGTTCTTAGATGCTTCTAGGCATTATAAGCGTGCTACGTAGATATTAAACATTTTAAACTTTACGCTGCTGTCATGTAAGAGAAAAAAAAAAGTACGTAGCAGAAGCTTGTTAATTTTTATACAACCTCGGTAGCGTTTCGGTTATTAATAACTTTGCTAAGGATCCTACGCGAAATCGCGTAGCTCGATGGCTCTTAAAATCAGAACAAACAGTATGTTTTCCCTCTCTGAAATAATAGCGAGTGGAGCGTGGGAGAGGTCAAAGTTCACCGTACCAGGTCCAGCGTAAAGGGCAATATTTCAAGTCTTCTAGTCGGACTATCAAATTTGCTCGTTGTAGCTTTAAAAGAGAATTGCATTCTTACGGCAGAGCTTATTGCATCATTTCTCCGAGTTGAAAGGAATAATCTAAAGAGAATAAGTAGCAGAATATTAAACACGATAAATATATCAATTTAACGAACGAATTACCCTCGGTAGAAAATTCATTAGCTTGTAATGCTTTTTTGCAAACAGAATGCGAATGTTGTTCAATAAATCAGAAATTAACGAAACGCCGTGCGTTTCGCATAATTTTGCAACTTAAATCGCGTTAAACCGTTTTCTAATTATTCATCAAGGGAGAAAACTTTCTTGCGAAGATAACGGAGAGACGATGTCTCAATTACGTGCTTTAATAATGAACCTAGAAGTGTTGCCTAAGCCGCGTTTTATCTCGAGTTTCATTTTGTCTTCATACGGCTCATTGATTTTAGATGGTCCATCCAAAGAGTGATGAGCAGCGACAAAGGCTCAGTGACAGCGTCAAGAACATACTCCTGTTTCGCGCTCTAGACGAGGTAAGTTAAACATAGTGCGTTCATCAGCCATGATCGCAAATAGGAATAGGTGTAACGTCGGCTTGGTATACTCCGCGCCAGCCGGGCGAAATACCAAGAAATCCACGAATAATCTCTTATTAGGAGCAATCGTTTTTGCCAGGAAGACGACTCGCATAGCTGAGATAATTGTCTCTTTCGTTAGCGACTTGTTGACGCATTCGAGTATAAATTGCTTGACTATTAAATATTATGCGTTGGAAATTATTACATTATTTTTCAATTAGTTCTCTTTTAAAATAATCTTTCATTTTTCGAGATGCACATTACTCACATCAAATTATCTAATTGAAAATTGAAAAGTGACGAGGGGATGGGTGGCTAGTCTAAAAATTTTCATTTGATAAAAATCGATTTCATGGTCATGAATTAATTACGTTGAGAGGAAATGTGTAATGATGAAACACCTTTGTATACGTATATAAACGTATTTATGTATTTTACGTAGAAGCACGTACATCGATTATCACCGCGGTATTAACGTGACTCCCTCTGCTTGCGTACTACAATTTTAAAGTCGATATTTTAAATCTTGGACGATAATATCGCGTTAAAACGTATTTATACGTGTATAATAAAATTACTTTTGCAGGAACAAATGGCGGACGTACTGGACGCAATGTTCGAAAAAATCGTTCAACCGGGAGAATTTATTATCCGACAGGGCGACGATGGTGACAACTTTTATGTGATCGAGAGGTAATACTTTTTCTTTATATATTACAGTTAACGTATCGATAGGCTTCTCCCTTCAGCGGGAAACTCCAGTGAACCAAGAGGGAGGGGATGAGCACAGTCGATCAGTGCTTCTACTCGAAGCTGAAAATATTCAAACAATAATGCTTAGTAATCTGATTATTCGATTGTTCGTTTCTCGTTGGAGTTTAAATTTATTAGGCGAAACACGTGGAGAAATGCGCGATTGCCCTACAAACTTGAATTTTCCATCTATTTTCATCGCGTTTCGTGTTTCAGAGGAAAATTCGATGTATATGTCAAAGATCCCGCCACAGCAAAAGATAATCACATTCACACTTACGATAATCGCGGTGCTTTTGGAGAATTGGCCCTTCTATACAATATGCCCAGAGCAGCCACTGTCAAAGCTATCACAACTGGCACACTTTGGGCCATGGACAGGCAAACCTTTCGACGTATTCTCCTTAAATCCGCGTACAAGAAGCGTAAAATGTACGAGCAGCTTATTAATAAAGTACCGATGTTGAAGTCTCTGGAGGTAAGATTTTCCAACTTTTTACATAATTGCTTTTCTAATAGTTTACGAATACATTTGTGCTTTTTTTTTGAAATCTTAAATTTGCACTTTAAGATTAAATATAATTGCATATCTTTGTTAAAGCTATTTTTTCTCTTCAATTTACAAATATAAAAAAAGAAATAATCTTTAAAATATCAATTCTTACGAGATTTATAATGTATTAAATCGAAAAATCTTGCAGGCTTACGAACGAATGAATTTAGCGGATGCTCTTGTACCGAAACAGTATTCCGATGGTGAACAGATAATCAGGCAAGGCGACAGCGCAGATGGAATGTACTTCGTCGAGGATGGCGTCGTCAGAATCACCAGACTCGGCGAGCACGGCCGTGAAATTGAGGTACATTTATATTATACATTAATCTGGTTCACCAAGAAATGATCCGATTAGACCGACGACGAGAAGCGCCAAGAAAATTCTCTCCTTAACCCGCTATCTTTAATATTCTACAGATTAATCGTGTTCCGGCTGGCGGTTATTTAGGCGAGCTGGCACTCGTGACGCATAAACCACGCGCCGCTTCGGCCTACGCTGTGGGGGACATCAAACTGGCATGTAAGTTTATTTCATTACTGCCCACGATTCCCGAATTGATAGGTAATCAATAACATTGCACCGAGTAATTGCGGATATCGATATTTACCGCAGTAATCGGACTTGTTAAATGACAACGGAAGATGGCCGCGATATCTCTGCGCATTCAATCTATTTTGAAAGTTTCTATATACAGGATATGCCACACTTTAATGGATTTACACAAATAACAATTTTGCTTTCCTCAAGTAATTATTTCATTTATTCAAACGGACATTTCTTACGCTTACAGTTTTGGACGTTGACGCTTTCGAACGTTTGCTCGGCCCGTGTATGGAACTTATGAAACGTAATATCGACGATTACGAGGAACAACTAGTCAAAATTTTCGGCAGCAAAACCAACATCTCTGACATTCGATGAACTGTTTTTGGGCAGAGCCACGTCGCCGTGCTGCTGTACTAAAGGACGCGACACTTTCGTACGGCATATAATGTATTACGAGCACAAAAGAACTTGTACCACCTACTTCTGAATCTCATCCCGCGTGTTTCGGGTATCATCTCGGAGTCAACAACTGTTTCGTATGATTGTTCACTTAGACGTATACTGATTAAGATTCGTCGATAATAGTTACCAAGTTTATACCTACGACACACATTGAACAAAGCTATAGGCTGCTCGATTATATGCGCGTGTACAACGTATAACAACATATTAATGACTATTCTCTAAGACTGTTGAATCAAAAAGAGAGAGTATTAGTGCATTCTGTTACACGCTCGATCGTTTGTGAAATGAATACTTTATTTATTATTGCCCCAGTGAAAGATTGGAATAGAATATTTCAAAGACTACGCGACACAAAGTATTACTATAATATTTAACTTGTCCCCAAAATGAGATTCAAGTTTATCTCGATGTATTCAATCTATATGCTCATATAATTCATGTGTACTCTCGTACCATATATCCATTTTTCAACAATGGCTACATTTGTAAGGCATAGTAAGAGTCTAGAATATTCGAAATCGAATGCTCTTTTAACGCTACTCTCTGGCAAAGGATAAATTACAAAAGAAACGACCACATTAGTAATTGAATATTGACATTGATTATTGAAGAATCTCTTGCAAGATTTCTACGAAATACCCTATATACATATATGCATATCACTCTTTCGGAGATAATGAAAGTAACATTGCCATTTTTAATGAAACAGAACTGTACAATATTCTTTGATACACTCATTTAACAATGTAATATCTTAATAAAATATCAGATCAGACAATCAAGATTTTGTCTATGATTCGCGGCAAGTAATAAATATGCACCTTGCGAATGAATATGCACATACACGTACATGAATACGCATCACATGCACATAATGGCGAGATTATTTTCTAATTCATAATGTTAATTTAATGTCAATTTTTTAAATATAAATTTGTTGACTGTTGTATATAATTATTTTTTCTGTATATTAATATATCTTTCATGTTGAAAACAATTTATATTAAAATTCACAGAAGATGTAGCTTTGTACATAATTATTTATTAGTACATAGCTTATATCACATTAATAGATTTTTACTAAAAAAATGGATTGTTTTTTAGTAATAGAAAAATAAATTCTGATAAAAAATTTTATATATGTTATTATTATCTATTAGTAAAAATTGTTAAACTCCAGAGTCGTTCAAACGCATTCTATTTCGGATATAGAGTACTCTCAAAAAATGCGAGAAAATTCAGGATTAAAGGAGCCTTAAAATTGACTTAAATGCGCGGATATAACGATGCAAAACGAATGTGTACGTTGAGCGTGTACATGTACAAAGTAATATAAAAGAAAAAGAATATATATATAATAAAATGCATATTTAAATGTGAAATGAGAAAAAGAGGCATAACATTTTCTAATTGCTTTGTACTTGTATCAGATTAGGTAAATTTTAGCATAAAAGGATAACCGTGCGTTTAAGCCAACGTTAAATTCAAGTGTGTCTTGCCGATAAATAATGGTAACTCGAAGATCAATTACGAGAACCCGACAACTTATTTTTATTACATGTGTACAAGATACGTTATGCATATGATGATATACGTCTATCATCGTGATAAAGTCCAGTCGAAAACCAATTCGATTATAGTATGGACAAGTGCGAATACTAGTCACTTTTTATGGCCGTGTTTTTGTCACGCTCTCTTCTGACAATTACATCGGTCGCGGAAAAAAAAGAAATGATACTTTTTATTACGTGAGTCGTGTATTTACTACGTGACTGAAACTCGCGATGGAGTGGCAGGGCTTTTTAAATAATATCACAATCGTGTGAGGGAGAAAAGGGAGACTAGTATGAAAGTGTAAAATAAAGAGAGAATAGCATAAGAATTCTTAATAACTGGTGTATTATCAATTGCTCTTCACTTGTGGCATTGACGCCTTGCATGGTCTTAAATTTTTTTCTTTCCATGCATGCGGCTCATTCTCTTATAAACAGTTTAATCAAATCTCGTGGAATTTTTCAAAAATGGTTAAATTAAATGGATATCAAACTTGAACACAATCTGAAGATAATTCACATTTTAACGTTAACAGTTGAAAAGTTTGTTTGCAATGTAATATCAATATCTTTAGTCTTCCACTGTATCTCCAGGCTGTGATATTATTTTCGACTGAGTATTTCATTCCTTTCTTGTAATCTCTTACAAGAAAAATAAAAGAATATCGTAATCGTTATCGAATTCGCGAGGCATCAAACTGAACTTATTTTAAATGATTCAACCGATGTATCTCTTATATATGTAAGTACGACAGAGATTTTAACGAATTAACAAAAGTGACTTGTTCATTGTTGGACACGAGAAACTCTACACGTATCGCAAGAGGAAAAAAGGGAAAACACAAAAATAAAAAAAGAGCTGATTCGCATACTGAGTAAACTGGATACGCATAAGTACTTACTTGTGTTAGATTACATTTGCTAAATTAAGTGTGAAGTATTGAAGTTAGAATCTGTCCAATTTGCATTGCTGTATGTATCTATCATAAGATTTATCTTATGTGTTGCGTGTTGTCATTTATGTATGAGTATGGATGTCTTTGCATGTGTGCGCGCGCGCTGTGTGTGTGTGTGTGTGTGTGTGTGTGTGTGTGTGTGTGTGTGTGTGTGTGTGACGATCGAGCTAGTAATTTGTTAATTTATGTTGCTACTATTGATAGTTTACATTCTCCAGTAATTGTATAATTCATGTTATCGTCATTAAAGATAATGCAATACACCGAAATATGTCCTACGGTTAAATATTGTAACAGTAGTATGCCTTATTGTGCCACTGGATCTTCGTCTTTCTGCTTTCAAAGGGAGAAAGATTTATGAAAAATCGAAGATACAGATTTCGTTGTACATCCACGATCTACACTGCTGGATAAAACGATTAGACACTTTAGTGAATTTTCATAAATGCCTTTATAAGTCAATAACTTTAGCGAATTAAAAGTTAGATTTCACGTAAGCGACAAGACATTCACAAAAGGGTTATATAAGATAACTAAGTAAAGATTTACTTAAAAAATGATTGAAATTAAAAAAATAATTTGTGAAGTAACTTTGTTATTAATACAAGAAGAGTATTAAAATTTTATTTTTATTTATAAACGTTTTTCTAAGAGGATATTTTATAATTTAATCTAATTAAAACTCCGTCAATTCTCTTTTAGTTAAAAATTGATTGCAAATTTCACTTATTGAAATATTTTAACATTGATATTTTTATCTGCTACAATAATGGTATTTAGTGTAAACTTGTATCTCAATAATTTTTCATGGTGTTTTATCATTATGTCCAGCAATGTATTATATATCTACGTGTTATATCTAACGATGGGCATTCGATTCTCCTTGCAAGTTTTCAAGCAATTCAATTAACATAAAATTTCGAATAATTTTGAATATTATTATAGATTATGAATTTTAGTAAATCTTTAACATCTTAAAGAACTTGCTAGTTTTAAGGAATCTTTAAAATTTTTTAAATTCTTAAAATAATTGTCGAAAATCTTTGATTTGATTTTAATTAAAAATCCCCAGATATACACATTTCGTATATATGTCGTATACATGCATTTATCATATTAAAAATTTTTAATAAACACAAATAAGCACACAAGATACTTGAAACTGAGAAGGTTTTTAAAGCTTTTATTTTTCACTAGTTTTTTTATTTCAAATAATATTCGAAATAATTCGAAACTCTCGTAATGGATTCTAAGCACTTGTTTTATTCCATCACTAACTACATCGCGATTCTAGTCCAGAGTGGCATGCGATATAAAGAAATATTTCCGACCAAATAGCATGTATCGAATCCAAGTTGACGGCGTTAATAACATTCGTAACAGCTAATAATGTGCCAGTAATACTTAGTTTTCTCGTTTGATTCATGTTTTTCTTTGTGCAACGATATATTTTTAATGTTTTTAATTTATCAAATGTAGCGTTAGTAGCTATTGTGTATATATTAGCAATGTGTCATTGTGCACATAACAGTGCACGTTGCATCGGACCAATTTCAAGGAGCAATTGGGCTTGCGACTATCTTTTCTTGCTTTTACTCGTATTCCTTTTCACCGTTTATAGCTTCAGCGTATATTCTTCACTGATGTAAAAACCCACGTATGGAATTTCAAACTATCATGCATCGCTAATAACTTTACTGTCCCTGCCATAAATCACGGTGATTTTAAACATTATTTTTATGCATGCCTGCACCGCGGCTGTAAACTTTATATGAAATTAGAGCTGTATACATGGTTCGACAGATATTTGCGAAAAGGAAATTTTCAAGTAATTCTCAAATCTCTGCATTAATTAAGGAAAGCAATACGAGTCTCAAACTCGATTGCGTGCTGACAATCGTCCGGTGTCATCATACGAAAATGTTTGTATTATCAAAAGTATTGTCGTATTTTCTGTCTTTATTTCTTCTTTTAGAAATATCTATTAGCATTTAAATATTGATACTCTCTTCGTTCTTGATCCGCACCGCACTTTTTTCTCCATACTTGGATGCTAATAATATTAAATGTTTCGCCACGGAAAAAAATATGCTTTTAAATTTCTTCAGCGACAGCGCGTAAGTGAAAGCGATGTTAGCGAAGCGTCGCGGATGCTTACGTTCAATTAGATGATTAGAATGAAAGAGAAGAGTACACCACTTCCTATATGCAATTAGGTAAATATATATATATATAAATCGGGCAAAAGTTAGGACGTTCGAAGGCCCAGAAGTATGTACGTCTCTCTCTCTCACTCTCTTTCTCTCTTTGCGTGTTCCCGTTGTGTCCCATTTTTCCATTACGTCTTCTAATCAAAGCATGATAAAAGAGGAACCTCTCTGATTGTACTGTGAATGTTGAATAAATTTAGAACATATAATTAGCCTTATAAAATGTGTCTGTGTACACGTTGCTTGAAGCGTGTTATATACATATAGCAGATAACATCAGAATGGTTCTCCTTGTGTTCCATTAGCAAAGTAAGTCTTTTAGCGAATTTTTCAGATGAGTTGTATCGTTTAAAGCGAATGTTGTGCCGTTTAAAGCGAATCGCGTCAAAGTTTACAGCAAAATGTATTTTTCATTTTGTAATCTGTTCGACGACGTATCCGTCTAGTGTGTTGAAATTCTTTATATCCGCGGAAGAAGAGAAATGACAGGAAAAAAAGAGACACACACATTGAGATACGTAGCCGTTCTTCAAGAGAATCGGTATATCCGCATACATATCGCTTATTTTATATTTCAATAAAACTCCGCAATGTTTCTTTTAAACGCGCGTGTATAGCTATATTATTGTTATTATCCAGTCCGTACCCCATACGTTTAATAATATTGTTTGGAGTGCGGCCCTCCCTCCTGTATATTTAATAGATTTTATACACATATGCGCATACGTAGGAACGTTACTAGGTATAACAAACTGTTGTAAATTACAAGATAGCACGTACTTAACGCCCCTTTGTTTCGTAATGTGTTATAGTATTGTATGGCGAAATATGTGCATATATACATATGTGTATGTATGTATATGTATATATACATATATAAAATACATACGTGTGTATATATGTGCGTATACCTATAGTATATTGTACACAATTGTTTTATATATATATATATATATATATATATATATATATATATATATATATATGTATGTATGTATATATATAGCATGTATATCTAAAGTGCATATACATTGTACACATTGGATATGCATGCAAATATACGAATATATATAAAATATCAGTATATATATGTATGTCGACACTCGTTTCCAGCTGGTCTGATCGGGTATCATTCTAATAATTATAATGTGTTGACCTGATAGCGATACGATTCGAGGTAATCTGGAGCCGAATGCGCAATCGCACGATCCGATTTATTGTACGATATGACGCAGATGTATGTCCATATATAATTTGTTAATATATATCAAGAAGTAAATAGATTTTACTAAAGATTTCTGTATGCTGAGCAGCAGGTTTATCTACATACAATAGATGTAAACCGAGGGTAATATCGATAATCGAAGGACGAGGGCAAATCGAACGTGTATTTGTGCGCACGCTTTGTATAAATTTGTAAGACGCGCGATCACATGTCGTCCAGTCTCTTTTTCTCTTTCGATAATACAAAAGTTGATTTGTACAAAGAAATCTCGTTGCAGGCGCTTACAGACTTGTAATAACTATTATGCTTATATTATGTGGGCCAAGATGAAGCAATTGATACATGAAAATCAGAAAGTTCGCCTTTATATGCCTGTATCTCAGCGACACTTGTCAACTAATTATGTTTCTTATTGAATTATTTATGATCATTATATTCGACGAAGCAAATGGCAATGTCTTTAGACATATTTTTATCTAATATTCATATTCATTAGAACCAAAGATTCGAATCTCTTATTAAAAAATGATCCTAATTTGAAAGATTATAAATTATCATGCCAAGTTCTTTCTCATTGAATATTTTATAATTAAATATCTTTTCTAAATGTTTTCTGCTCGATACAAAAGTGGGAAACAGATTTCTAGCGGTATATCTATATATGTTCAACGACACGTACTAGTATTGGCAATATTGAGCCACATTGAGAAATTGAAATTATACGAATAAGCTTGTTCATGCATACAGCTGATGTAATTATTATTATACTCTTCTCGTACAGAATGTCGTAGAAAAGTTGGACGCTGTTTTAAACGTTGTGCTTATTGAAATAAGCAAAGTAACTTAAAGAGAAAAAAAATCAAGTCTCTTAAATTACGTTATAATTGTAATTTTTGCGCCTTTTTCATTCTCAGTTCGCTGCCGTATGAAACTTTTGCTATCGCAACGTTCCATTTAAACAGCTTCCAAATACTTTCCGCGACGTGTACACGTCTCGTCACGCGTAAGCTGAGCTCGGACGTTTATGTGCGTATTTTCGCGATGGAGCCTAAGCGCGGTTGTAAACCAAAGTCAAGTCTCAGATGCATACAATGGAAAATAAATATTTGGTGTGTCTCCCTTTATGCTTGATCAGCTAACATTTCGTACACGCTTGTCACACAGCGTCACTGCCCGAGATTAAGTAGCGGCATTTGATATATCCCCTGTGTAACACCATATTTCACAGTCGTCGTGATTTTTCATACATCTCGGCACAAAGAATTCTATAGAAGGATGTATATTCAGTTCGCCAGAAAACTTCTCGTGTCCCATTCGCGAGGCTTCGCCTCTTGCTCTCATTCGGTGGTTCTGCAAAACATCGTCCGGGTGATCCTATTTTTTCTAGCAAACGCCCCGGTACGTTGTACAATCTTATATGAAATAACCGGATGCGAGTTTGTATTCGAGCAGCGAGCAACAATATACACTTGGTATACTATGAATAGATAGCATAATAAAGTGAGAATATAATAAATGAATGGACCTGTACAAAAGTCTATTATATTTATTATTATTATTATTATTATTATTGGTAACTCACGTTTACGCACAGTTACTTTCGATTCTCATCACTATGAAAAACAAACTATTTTAAGTGAAATACGAAGATAAATGTTTTGCGTACTACGAGAATTGCCAACATCCCTGTTGTAATTTAAAACCACTGAAATTAGAATTAAATAAAGTCAATATAAATAGAAACTTTTTTAATATTGGTATTTACCTGAACAAGTATTAGAGAAAATAAAAAATTCCTTGCAAATCTTTTGCTTTAGAAGTTTTTTTTTTGTTGTATTATAAATTTATGGCATCGTGTTCAAATAACTGTAATTGACAGAGTTGCTCTGTTTTATAACAATTTTTTTCCTTGATTACGATGATACGAATATAATAAACTTTATAATATTTAGAATTGATGGTTTATTTCCTTTTTTATTATATAAGTTAAACAAATTATTAGAAAAAAATCTTTATTCACTTTACAAAAAATTCATTGACTATGTTCTCTTGGCAGGATTATTTACTTTTTGTTAACATTGCTATCGATAATAGGTAACATTATGCTTTACAATTTCTGTGGAACCTCACGAAGAATCATATCAGTTCTTCTATGTACAATTAATTCTATAAAAGCCAACGCTATTAATAATGACCAACTAATTTGTTCTTGATAAACAGAACTTTGTGCGTTGTACATATCTCTTAAATCTGTCCTTATTAACACTTTAGGTTCCTTTGTTTTTATTAGTTCGTCACTTTCCTGCAATAACTTTTGCACCATGTATTGTGTGGAGATAGCTTCATTATCAATTATAAGTCCGTATATTTTTCGCAATACATGCTGCCGAAGTATAAAGATATTATTTGCCACAAATCCTGTGGTGTCTGAAAAATTAGTAATAAAATGGTTAGACTTTTATTTCTCACAGTACATAACAAAGATATTAACATTAAAACAACACAAAAGTGCACTTATTTTTCGAATTGTATAGTTATGAAAGAGAAAACTTTGTTTTTTATTAATCGACAATTAATTTTTATTTGATAAAGAAAATAACGAAACAACTAAATACTTGATAAATTTCAGACTTTGTAACATTAATACGACTGATAAAGTACAATGGTCATACCGTTAAATTTACTATCCATTATTGTCAGATGCGATAGAATGATAGCGCCTATTATAGACCGTTGTACAAAATTCTGATAAAATTGGCGATTTTGTATACGGCCTACATCACCACCGGTTTCTTGCATTACATACCGATCAGCCTTCGGTAATTTTCTAGCAATTGGTATTGTCTAAATGTAAAAAAAAGTTGTAAAATATTTGTCCTACGCGATTGGTGGCAACTAAGATGTTTAAATAATTTATTTCACTAATAAAAAAAACTTTAATGCTTCAATATTTACTGTTTGGAGTAAAGAGTGAATATTTTCTTTTTTCTCTTTTCGCTGAAAGGATTTATAGTCCCACTGTAATACCTCGCAATTGCGGTCTAATAATGACCAACTTATCAAATCATATCCTACATATATACCTAACACTGTGTTAATATCCTATAATAAACAGATAAAATGTAGAATTTATCGAAAATGTATGAAGATAAGAAAAAATTATTAATATATACTTTTTAATCTAATCTTTAAAAACTTAAGAAATATTTGGTTTTTCATACTTTTAAATCAGCTTCGGTATTTTGTGGTGTTACAACCAAGCCTGACATAATCTTTTTAGGGCTTGCCTTTCTCTTGCCACATATAATTGACTTATAAAAATTATATACCCATTTGTTGTTCATACTCTGTACTTTTAATAAATCATCCAGCGATTTAAAAGGCCCGTCATTCGCACGGTGCAATTCTAATTTTTCTGCACGTTTCTTAGTAATGGAATACCTTTGCAAAAGGAATTTTAATGATAATAAATTTATGATCCAAAATTTATAATACATCTAGCATGCAGGTTCAGGAAATTTTCTTATGTAAATGATTCACTCACTGTAATAGATCCTTTGTGGTTTTGTTATTTATCACTTCGAGTATTTTCTCCTTATCTTCTGGAGAAAGAAGGTTCATGTCGAAAGCATTGGTACACATGCTGTTCATTTTAAAAACAGTCGCATTTTGTGCCCAATGCTTATAAATCTGTAAATTGAGGAATAAAACTATTAAATTTTAAAAAACTAAAAAAATTCTTTAGTAAATTATGACAAAAAAATATAAATTTAAGTTTATATAAAATATTATTGTAAAATAATCTATATACTTATCATTTAAAAATTACTAATCTAACCTTTATAAACGCAAAGAATCTACAGCATAAAAATCTTACCTGCACTCTTTGGTTTTTAATAATTGTGTTAAAAAATTTCATCAACATCATGTTCCACATTTTGTTATAACATCATTAAGACAAAATGTAATACAGTTGATTATTAATCATTTCATTATTATACACTCGGTGCATATTTGTATACTTATATATTTAACATTACAAGTGTGTCCGATGCAATTTTAATTTGTAAACGATATAAATAAATCCACATGTAAATAGTGAGAAGTCTATGCATGATTGTTTCTCGTTTCTTATGCAATGAAATAGATATATAAATTAGACATTGGAAAGAAAGAGAAAAGATGGAAAGTACATAAAGTTCAGTTGCAAGGAGCAGAACCGCAGAACCCAAATTATCAACCTAACCTAATCTGACGTGTAGCGCGAAAAGACAATTCTAGTGATATTATGTGCACTTTACGCGATCAAAACAAACGCTGTGTATTATACATTGTGGCCTTGGAAGAAAAAAGCTGAGAGGAAATATAAAAACTGTAATAGAAATTCAATATCTTTTTAACTTTTTGTATTTAAAGTAAAACAGATATATAATTAAATATTAGGGAAAAAAATGGTAAGTACAGAAAGTTCAGTTTATAATCAATTTTCTAGTGCATATCTTAATACCAAGTTGGCCCAACTGTCAGAACACGACAGAGAATTTTGTCGTTTTGTATTGGCGACGCTAAAACCAGTTGTATAACAGAAAATTCAAATCTTACCTCAGACTGCTTCGGACTTCACTGGATTTCACGACAGTTCATGTGTTCACAAGCATTTGCAAGAGTTTACAAGCGCTCACGACGACCAATGACTCACAAGTCGTCGTAAATTCCAGCGGGAAAGATTTTGGAACTTCTTTCGATTTTACGTGTTGGCTGATAAAAGTAATCATGCATCAGAGTTCGGCCAAACGTAGATCGTCCAGTAATCCCGTAAGGATATCCGCTATCGAACGGGAATCCAGCTTAACTCGGAACGATCAACGAAGAGCACAAACCGGACTGAAACCAAAGGGAATCTCGATCGGTGAAACCTCTCACATTCCCAGGCCTCGTTTTAGAAGCTCGTCCAGTGACAGAGCGGGATCACTCGGCAGAAAGTCGTACTTGAAAGTGCCAGGTAAATCTCGATTTTTTTTTTTCATTGTAAATTAAACATGGGTTCTCGAAATACGAGTTACCTTACCACTGTAAAACTGAAGCACATGTAGGATGAGGATTGAACTCGAACTCGGAAACTTGTAACTTACTACAAATTAACTGTTTTCGCACTGAGCCACGTGCCATCCCGCGAGTCTTCTTTTTTTTTCTTATAATTTTATACGAACCAACACAAGATAGAAATGTGTCTTCAATAGATTCCATTTCACGCATAATGCACATGGCACATCATGTGTGAAAGGGAACATAGTCAGAACCGGCAATAGACATTTTGGCGTCCAAGAGAAAAGAAAAAAAATGTACTTGAAAAGTCTTTCTTTTACATGTAAGTTGTAATAAGAAACAATAATGATATTTAATATATTAATGTAATGTGAACAGCTTCTTTTTTATTTGTACAAACATGGGTATCTCTAATCTGACCTATTTAAAAATAATTGTTTTTTAATCTTTAAAAATTCATGAACACGCAAATTTTTAAAATAAGCATTTGCACTTTATTTTGGAAAAAAATAAAATATATAATTTTTATTTGCTTTCAAAGTTTGAAATGGAAATTTATATGAATAAAAATTGATTGTCCACTATGTTTGTAAGGTAAGAATTAATTTAGTAATAGCGAATAAAATTAAATATAAAAGAAATTTATAAGTATCTCATTGATCATGCCCTAATCCAGGCTCTAATCTGTAATATTTTATATATATATATATATATATATATATATATATATATATATATATATATATATATACACAGGGTGTCTACAAAAAGGGTCACATATTTTGATAGCAGATAGTATTGATCAAAACAAGAAGAAAAGGTCTAATTAACATGGTCCTAAAACTAATATCTTTAAAGATACAAACTATTTTGTTATTCGAGCTCTTTGTCATTTTCTTATTAGTCGTGTCATCTTTAGAATGTCTCCTGATATTTACATTTGCAATAGATACTACAAGTCAAACGACATTGCGTAGGTCTTGACGAATGTGAGCAGCCCTAGTAAACAAAAGAGTGTTTACTACTGTTGCTATACGAGAGTTCGTCAGTACAAGATTAATCGTCTTAGTTAGCATTAAAATTTTTTGTTTTTTGTAAAAAAAGGAGTTTTTATTTTGTTATCATGTACGTACATTTAGTTTCTTTATTTCAGTTTTTTTTATAGAAGATTAATGATTACATTTCATATTAAAATAAAAATTATTTCTTTATCTCTTTTTGTTTATTTTTTATTTTTTAAGGCACCTAGAAAAAAGATATCTCCATTGTACCCTACTCTTTCCTACTCCTTTGTTCATTACATTCTAAAGATGACCCGACTAATAAGAAAATGACAAAGAGCTCAAATAATAAAATAGCTTGTATCTTTGAAGATATTAATTTCAGGACCCATGTTAATTAGACCTTTTCTTTTTGTTTTGATCAATACTACTTGCTATCAAAATATGTGATTCTTTTTTTAGACACCCTGTATATATAAAGCAATAATTTAATTTAATACATTTAAAAATTAATGAAGGGCTGATGAAGGGAGCTAACATAATTTAAAACTCAATGAGTTTATTATGAAACACAAGTTTGAAGTCTTAATTTATACATAACGAGCTAGCTTGCTTTAACAGCTCTTTATTATTGATTTTTAAATGTACTGAGCTTATATATATTGTTTAATTTTCTATTTATTTAATTCAAGGTATTTCAATTTTTTTCTATTTAAATCATTTTCAACGTATGTATGTTTGCAGGTAAAACTCCAATATGTCAACCAACAACCCCAATTACTCCACTGAGACTTTCCACCAAGCTTCAACCAAGCATAGTACTTACAGCAAGTACGAGCAGACTTAAGGCCCCACTACCAATGGGTCGATCACCATCTGGCGATCGTAGCATCGTGGTCTCAAGTAAAGGTCCTAGAAAGGACACAAGGCCCTTAACAGATAAGACTTATCAGATGACCCTATTGAATAAAATAGATAGCTTCTTTTATACAAATCAATGCTCATCGATACTAAACAGCAATGGCAGTTTAAAACCAATTACATTGAAAATGTTCGTGGATGTTTCTAACATACTATTGAAATACCTTGATATCAAACAAGATTTCACAATGACAAATTACATAGACGAATTACCGAAATGCACGAAGAAGCTACATTATCCTGGCACGGTGACCAAAGCATGGTTAAAAACTGCCAATGCGATGCATTCGTGGCCCAATGTTCTTGGTTGGATTGGCTGGTTGGTAGAAGCGTGCCAAGTAAGAGAAATCGCGTTTAACAAATTCGAATTGGCAAACTTGCCATTCGTAGGAACGGAGCAGCAGGCTCAAAGTTCCAGGATGGAATTTCAAGCATTGTTGGAATGCTATAGGGCTTGGAACGACGAAAAACTTGACGAAGAAGAAAAATTATTAAACCGATATTTGCAAGATATTTTGGTCCAACAGGGTATTACTGATGATGATATAACTCAGGCACGTAAAAAATTGGAAGAAGAAAAAATGAAGTTACAAGTGCACGAGAAAGAGTCAAAAAAATTGGATGAAAAACTTGAATATCTGCAACATAAATTAACATCTTTGCGTGCTAAGGAATCTAAAGGATTAGATAATATTACAACTATCGAGGTTTATTTAAACCAACTTTCCATCGAGAAGAATCAATTAAGTGCAGAGTACCAAGCTTTCAAGGAGCAAATTCGAATAGGAAATATACAATATGAAGAATTAATCTTTATTGTGAAAAATCAACCAATGTCCAAGATGGAAGAGAAAAACATAATTACAAAATACACGGAAATTCAAAACTATGTTCATCAATTTATCGAACATTTAAAAGATTATCAAAAAGAAATATACACTTTAGATATACAATTAGCATCTTCTAGTAATAATCTCAATAAAAAAATATTAGTGTATAATAAAGAGGTTTTTATGCATATCGACAGTGATGTTGGCGTTAATTTCGATGAATTAAAGATCCCGGAAAAAGGTTTGTTGAATCTGCAGATGATGGAGATAATGGAAGACAAGTTCGCTTTAATAAAGAAATTCAACGAAACATTGTTGGAGCAATGCAATGAGATAAACTCTTTAATTGATTCTGAAATCACAAAATTGAAGAAACTGCAAGAAAAAATTAAATTGTTGCCGGATGAAAACAAATTTAAGCAGGATATGTCTCATATCAATCAGATGAAGGCAGATGCGAAGAAGGAAATAACCAAACTAATAAAACAGATTGAAGACCTAAAAAACGAAATTAAAGAAATGCAAGATGCGATACCAGATTTAGAAGCCATAGACCTCGAAATAGAAGAGGCACAAGACAAATTAAATGCAGTTATAAGAAGGAAGACATTTTTAAAAGAAGCTGCCAAAAGATTTTTCAAAAGATTGTATACAATCATCGGCGAACATAGAAATGAGCTTTATGATATTTTAACAAAAGATAGAACGAAATAGAATTACATATCTGTACATAAATATTTTTATAATTGTAAATTATCTATTATCTCTTTTTTTTGTATAATCTATTATACACACCATATTGTGTATTATTGTGGTTTCAGTAAAATATTGTCGCATCTTATTAAAATATAACATGTACAAAAAGTATGTATTTCAAATAAAGAGTTTATAAATATGTTTTCATTGTAGAACTCTCATGCGCAGGATTTTCATTACTTGTATACAAATAAAATAGATATACGTTCTTATTTCATATCTTTTTCTTTTTTCTTCTTTTTTTACAAAATGATGCAAATTCTAGTATGTAAAATATTTTTATTCTATTAGCTCTATATGTCATGACAATATGCAACTTGCATTTTCCTTTTTTTTTTCTCTCTTTTTTTTTAAGACAACTTTTAACGTCATCTCTGATAAGTTACATAGTTGAAACATATGTCCCTTAACTCCACAATGTATATGATACATCAATAGTTCATGAATAACAAAAGAGATATTAACGAACACTGTATATATTACATACATACGCTTGAATAAAATATTCGCCATTCGCTGGGAATTAATTATATTTTACAGTGACATTTCGTATTTAAATATGAATAATTGATCTTCTATTGAGGAGTAACTTTAATTAGCTTTCTATGTAATTTGAACTTCGACAATCTTGATATTAAAAATATTAAAATAAGTTTTATTCGAAACATAACACGTATGTACCTTATGATAAGACCTCGTGCTACAACTAAATATTGGAATGTGTGAATTACACATATGATCTATATCATAATTATTTGCTACAAATATTATGCATGTATCAATGATCAAATTATGATCATTCACGTCTGATATTTTAAAAGTCACTCCTCAACTACGCCTCAAATATGTTGTCATTTAAGCTGTAACTAGGTCCCAACTGCTATTTTAATATGTACATATGAAACATAGTATTCAATATGCAATATTAATCGAAATGCATCGAGATATTTAATGTAATTGGTTTCAAAGAATTTGCAATTCTTTCCAGTTGGTTTAAAAAATGGGTCTTTAAATAATTCGAATATATTCGTAATTATTTTCACTAGCTTTACATAAGACAAAATTAACGAACGGAGAGATTTAATTTATTTGTATATTTGTGTGTAATTCGCAAAATTATGGGCTATGTGAATTAAAATGGCAATAACATGCAACTTGATATTAACTTTTATATGTATAAAAATACAATATATTATTAATTTTATCTTGAGTTTTATTGTATATTGCCTTATTTTTATATAACGTGTATGTGATCGTGTGCTATGTACCAATCTTTTCGTTTTTTATTATTTTTTTTTTTTTTATTTAAAGAGGAATTAATCTATACACTTTGTGCATTTACTTCACAAATTTTTTTTCTTTGCACGATCAATGAATTTTCTTATCGCAGACTACCATCAGATATAGCTATGAGATCACACAGTTACATACTATGAAAGTATATCCTATTGTGAAAGGAGAGAAAAATGTATGTCATTTGTATTTAGTTGTAATTACAAAGACTAATTGATGGATGAATTCACAAATGCTCTAAAAGAGCCCACGTACGTATACGCTCGTACACACGCACTTATAGTCGTCCGCAAAAATAAAAAGTACCTTATATATATTTAGTAATTTTGTACTAATGTTTCGTATGCATTAATGAGTGATCAATAAATTGAATTATACTCGCGTGAATAGAATGATATTCCGAAATTTGCTATAATATTCATATTATTTCTATATCATAAGTTATAAATGATTCAACAGAAATATTTTTAGATACAGTTTACAAATCTTTGAATACCTTTTAGGGTAATAAAAAAAATAAGCTTTATGTAATATATATAATAATCAGGGTTGGATTTAGCTGTTTGCAATCTGTAGGCACATAAATATATACAGTACAACTCAAAAGAAAAATTATTCACTTATATGTATATATACACGTATCTGTATGTATATATATACTGGAAGAAAAAATATATTTTTGTTGTAAAAGTATATGTGTATATACTTTATTTTTTTCTGCTATACATATATATATCAGAAAAAAATATATATAATGATAGCTTACTAGTTTGTTTGCCACTCTTTTTGATGTAATTTAAATTATAACTAATACTAAAATATTAAAGAATATTACTTTAAAAAAAAGCAAAAATTATTAAATATACAGTATATAAAAATAATTATTCTTCTTTTCTTGAAATATGACAACAAAATTATATTTTTATTAATATTTTTTTATTAAAAATAGTAAAAAATTTCTGTTCTAGGCCAATACCTATATTGCCCACTGATAAATCCAACACTGATAGTAACGCTATTGAAACCATTTTCAATTTCAAGTTTTAGGCAAATAAAAACTTTACGTTTATCTAAATAAAATTGTGACTTCCTATAAAATAATATAAACAATTTTTATATTCCATATTACGTATAGACCTCCTCACTTTTCGATTTATTTAGATTCTTTGTTAATATCTAATATATACGCGGTTCACGTACATTATTTATTATTATTTCGATGCAATCCTAAATTGTATAATTTAACAGATTACTGTTTCACATTTTTTATGATTTATACTTAGAGATAGTAAAAAGTATGCAAAATAGATAACGATCTTTTTGTCATTGTATGTACAACTGGCAAGTTGAACGAGATATTTTTTAATGCGTAAATATTAAATTTATTGGCTTTTGCGTATTTTAATTTAACTCGCGTTAGCTCAAACAATTCTCATGGATAATTCGTATATCTGTGGTCTCAATAAGCTAATTTATTATAAATTCACAATTGTTGAACGTATGAATAAATATCGTTCAGCATTTATAGATCAACCAAAAATATACTTTAGTATATGTGTATTCACAAAAAATGTGTATAATTGTATCATCAGCATTATAAATATACAGAGTATAAAGGAAACATATTTATCCGTTATAATTATTGGAATCGTAATATATAGTCAATCAATACGTAGAAAATGTTTTCATGTTCTATGAAACTTGCCTTTTATACTATACAATTAAGCCTGATTTATGCAGACCGACTTGTCGAACGAAAGTATTGAAATTCCACAATATTAAACCTTGCTAGTTTCGACACAAGTTAACGGTTACGATCTGCATAAATCAGGCTTTAATCGAATAATGTTCATATAATTTTAGAAGCGCTATATAACACATCATATGTAACAAAATAATAGATGCTAAATCATAACAGTGATTAATATTAGGCAAAATTGACTGTTATCATGATTAAGCATCCAATATTTAATTGAATCTAATTAAATATAATAATAGTATCTAATTCAATATTTGCATTTTTAATATTATAATAAAATATTTACAAATATACAAATATTCAAATATAGTAAATCATATGTAAACCCCCATTTTTTATATACGATATTTCTATAAATTACTTTACCCTTGCAAATTCGTAATTATGTTTTTGATTTTCGTAATTGTTTCTGTTAAAACTTTGTTCTAATTGAGCTATTTACATAATGTGTCTTTGCTTATTAAGACGCAGTGTCACACCTTGATAATCACTGTATGGTATGGTCCTTCGCGATATCTGTTTACATACTTTGTCATGCATCAATTTGTATATCACTGTCTTCCGCTTCACTTTCAGTACTTATCATAGCATCTTCCCCTACTAACAAGGCAGCGGGTAAGTTCTGTGGTACATTGTCAATGTCTAGTCTTGGAGTAGAATACACATTTAACACTTGTATCGTTGTAGGAGATGTAGAGAGACACTGCGGCACGGATCCTAGAGGATCTCCACTTAACGCGTCGCAATCCAAAGAAGTAGACAGTTGTAATTGTAAATTATGAAGTTCAGGTATATGTGGACGGATCTGAAATGTGTAAGAATTATATAAGACACAGAACAGAATTGAATACACAGTGAGTTTCAATCAAATAGACACAATACCTTTAATCCATCTGCCGTATGAGGATTTCTGCAACCTCTACATCTACACTCTACGCAAGGTTTACTTTCCACATAACAAGGACACCTCTGACCACAACAGGTGAGTTTCCCAGGTATTGCAGTGGCATTACCACATCTGCATCCTTTTCTCTTACTTCTGGCAGAACTTGACCTTGGCTTTTTAAAATTGCCCGAGGACTGCTTATAACAAAATGATTTACATCATTTTCAATATTAGTGAGAAAACATCAATATAATTAAATATTACAGATCGATGCAGAAGTCAAAATTAAAAGTTTGATCGAATATTCTTTGAAAAGAATATTCATTCTAGTTTTAAAAATATTCTCTCATTTTTTTTCTTCACAAACATCTGCATTGATCTTTCTTATGGGACCTAGGTGAATGTATACAATATATACACATATAATATATTACATAAATACATATATATGTCAAGATTTCTTTAAAACTAAGATTAGTACAAAAATAAGAGCGATAAATATGTACAACTGTTAATTAAGCTCAACTATGATTGTTAATAAATGTAAGTCAGAAAAATTATTATACCTTACAAGAAGTGTTAACGAAGGATAGACTTATTTATTAGGCATTTAAATAAAGATTAAAGTGCAATGTAAAAAGTCCTGTAAGGCATAAGATTAAACCGAATATCTATTGAAATTACTTTGCTGCTCTTTGAAGATTTTTTCTCAGAAGGGGTCCCATATTTAAGGTGGGAAGACGGAATGCATTTTACCCCTCCTACAGAGCTGTGCTGACTTCCATCAGTCTCCTGTTGCCCAGTGTTCTCTGTGTCTTCTGTAGCTGCCGCTTTCCGTTTTATCGTAATTTTATTACCAGATCCAGCGTACATCACGGAATATATGGAGGATCCATTCGATACTGTACGAATCGTTGGTGATTCTAATTTGTGACAGAGCAAAAACCCGATTGAAAATATTACTTGCACGATAAATGCTATTTATCTTACATTAATACAATTATGTAGATATTTATTTGTAAAGACTCATTTCAAGGAAACATTTCTGCATTTACATACCAGGTATACTCTGAGACATGGCCTCGGTGGTCTGGATACTATTCCCCTGCGTCTGAGTGGAGGTAGTACTGGTATAAACGCACGGTAGGATACTGTACGCGGATTTGGACAGGCCGGCGTTGCTCTTGAATTCGTCCTTGAAACCTGCGCCTTCTTGGATAAGCTCCATCAGGCTGGTGGCACCGATGGTGGACGGTGCGTTGGTGGTGGCATTGTTCGCGGACGTGACGGTGATCAACAGGGTGCGATAGATGCCGGTGCTGGTTAGGTACTCGCATAGCTTCTTGTAGCACTGCAGCAGTATCCGTAGCTGCACGTTCTCCACGTACTTGTCGTAGTCCTTGCACCAGCCGCATGACGGCTTCAGCTTCTTGCGGCCGCCACGGCAGCCGCGGCACACGTGATGCTGACAGTTGGTCTCGGTCGGCGTGTGCGGCTCGATCAGTAGATTCGAGCAGACGGTGCAGCTGAGACTCTGTCGCAGATACGGCACCAGTCTGTAGAGATCCGTCCAGGAGTTGGGGTCGTCGGCGTCCGCCTGTAGCACCAGTCGACACGTCGACACGTACAGGCTCGTCGCGTTCATCGCGTCACGCGCCACTTGCCGCGCCCGAACTCATGCGATCCCTCGCTACCTGCTCACCCTTTCGCGATCGCGAAATATTAAGACCTAAACTTTACAACCGCCGTCGTACGCTCCGCGCGTAACCATCCTCCTCGCGCACACAAACAAAACATACGCCATATTTTATCGGCGAGTTCGCCGCTTCCGCCACGTTCTCACAGAGGGCGCGTCGAGTATCTTTCTTGCGCGACCTGGCGTGACTCCCTTATCACGTCATTCACGTCAAGCTAGACAACTTTGGAACGATTCACGTCAAGTAGTCGAATAGCAAAGTATTTCTTTCTTGTTTTCGAATTTATATCGTCCTGTTCGTATTTGTATGTAAAATAGTGAAACGTGCGTTAAGAATTTTCTTCGCCTTATCTGCCCGCGTAAATTTTCGTTTGAATTTTCTTCTTCTATTCTTCTTTATGATATGGGAGATTAAAGGAATCCCAACGAAATTCCAACGAAAAAGTGCAATATGTTTGGTAATCTCGAATAAAAACGTTTTAAACGTTATTTCTCAAAGGCAATTTTTTTAGAGGTTTGACTGTAAAGAAGTATGTCATTTCGATTCCATTATTTAAAAAATAATTCATAATATCTCGGATATTATTTTACAATAAAATTGTATTTTTATCCGTATATGCGAGGGCCTACAAAACAAACCTCTAAAAAAATGTAAATGTAAAAAAAAAATGAAGATTAGAAATATATGAAACCAAATAATTTTCTACACAAGGTTGATTCAAGTTAACATTTTTTCTTTATTAAATTAAGTTAAAGTTAATGGTTTGTAAAAAAACAATTTAGTTACGTTAGGATTAAATGAACTTTTGTATTAAATTAAGGCCCGGTTTTTCATTATCTGGTTAACTTGTAGTTAAACTTAACCTGGTGTTTCAACCAATGAGCTTCACTTATGGCATCATCATGAGTGAAGCTCATTGGATAAAACATCAAGTTAAGTTTAATCACAAGTTAACCGGATAATGAAAAATTGGGCCTTAAAGTTAATTTTGAAAAGCATCATATTTAACCCTAAAGGTATCTTTTATTGGCTCAATCATGCGTTTCTTGCTTTCGACTACTTTTACACCTATTTGAAGTTGTCAAAAAAATATTTATTAAAAATTCATAAACATATTTCCAATTTTCTAGAACAAATATTTGTATTTTTTGAAAAACAATGTAGTATGTTTTAATTACCTTCAAAATTTCGAGAAACTTCAAAAGATATAAACAATCAATCGGACGCGGGATATCCATGATTGGGCTTTAAGGATCATATTAAATTAAAATGTAATTTTTCTTAATTATATTACTCTAAAATAATTACAATATAGATTAGATTAGTTAGATAAGATTAATATTTTGTTCTCTAAATTAAGTTTATACGAAATAATAAAGGAATATAGCTTCTTATATGAAAATACTAGGAGGATCCCAGTTGCGCACAGACCCAATTGGACACCACCAATTATAGCGGCCGATGCCTAAAATATTTCCGTTGATTGGGTTAAATTAGATTACGTGATTGGTGGTATTCAATCGGGTCTGTGCGCATCTGGAACCTTCCCAAAATATTTATATTTTTTTACAATTTTTTCTCTCTTTTTTACAAAGATACATTTTAACTTAAAAAAAAGAGTTAATAAGTTTGTGCTGCAAAAACATAAGTCCAATTAAAGTTAAAAATAATTCCGTTTAAAATTAACTAAGTTAAGTTAAGAGTCATTAACTTTTTATCTTTTTAACTAATTACTATTACGCAACCTTGATTTTCTGCATATTATCTTGAACATTATGCAAAGTTCCGTTGGTATCCTATTCACGTTCACCTTATTGATGTTTCATATACGTACGTGGCAGCGAAAAGGGAACTCAAATAAATATTGTCCGTTCATTCTAGGTGCTATATCTGTTTTGGCGAGGTATCGTTCTCAATAACATATCGAACTGGCGAATATAGAGAGGTCATCGCGAGATGCGAGAAGAAAGGAACTTATTTCTATGAGGAAAGAAGAATGACGGTGTGACATGACTGACAAGTGATTCGCTTGCGGTGCCGGGAGGAATGCACCTTGCCGTCCTTGCACCTTTTGATACGTGATCGCGCATTTCGTTTTCGTCAACGTTACGTGCATCGTCGTCGAGACTGGACAATCCGGGCTGGACTTTCTCTCGTCCATCGAGATGCAGACTCGTTACAGATGAGATTGGATTCCCGTGAAGAATTGATTCTAACACGCGCAACTGGATATAGTTTAAACCTCATTATAGGTAAATATGAATGAAATTAATTTCGCGATGAGTATCAGCGAAGAACGATGATAACGCGTTTTGATAATGAATACTATGAAACCATTAAGAATTATAGTTTATTTATTGGTAATTTAACAAAAGAAGTTTATTAGAGGAAAAGAGGGTAATATGGCAATCATTTTCATTTTATTGAATAATTTTGTTTATAGTTAATATTTTTTATTGAAACTTGAACGATTACATTCGTCAAAGTGTTGTTTGACAGGTTTTAGACTCAAAGTATTGAAATGTTTATTATTTAGGATGTGATTTATGAAACTCTAAGCCACTGCATAATTAGTGGAAGAAAACAAGTGGTTGTAATATGGCTATCCATAAAAATAATTTTTAAAA
This sequence comes from Solenopsis invicta, assembly GCF_016802725.1. Classification (NCBI taxonomy): domain Eukaryota; kingdom Metazoa; phylum Arthropoda; class Insecta; order Hymenoptera; family Formicidae; genus Solenopsis; species Solenopsis invicta. The sequence continues at coordinate 8,424,484 of NC_052675.1, read as the reverse complement.
ATTAGTTTAGTTTAAAAAAAACACAGTATCTTGTTGCAAAATTATATATTTTTAATTTTCCATTGTTTAGAATTTTCCTGAATTAGAATTCTTCAGAAACTTTAGAAATAGCATTAGAAATTTTATTAGAAATATTATTTTATCTTCGTTTAATTAAATAACTAGCATAAAACAATGTCTCTAATGTTTCTAAACACCGCCACCATTTAGAATGATAATCGATTTATTGCAGAAATATTTCAACATAAAAATTTTGCTTGAAAAACCATATTAACAAAACTCCATGTTATTGTTTTAACTTTGTATAACTCGAAATGTGTACAGCTAAATAAAAAGTTAAATAATAATAAAAAACACTCGGAGTGTATGTATGCCTTATAACAATTATTAGTTATTATGTATTGGTATATTAGCATCACTAAAAAATGGCGGGCTCCTAAACAAATAACTCCATAAGCAATTGTTAGAATACGTCACTTAATAACGAAGAGATAATAGGGATAGCCATATTGTCGACAGTAACTATAATACCTTAAATTTTTCTCCTCTAGTAATTTATTTGTGTCAATCGAGGTTAAAATAATCGAATTTATATGTCGAAAAAGATTATATTGTTATACATTTGTGCGTATTTACATATATAATTTATTTTAATCTGATCTTTTTGATACTACTTATTCTACTCTTCTTTCTTCTATCGATTCTTAAACGTAGCGTCAGGAATAATTGAATAAAGTTTTAGAGTGAAAAAATTTTCGTTTTCTATCTTATTTTAAGTACGCTAAAGAGAAAAAGTTACCCGATTCAAATAAATATGTTGTAGTATTGCTCAAATAACTGTTTTACGTCAAACTATAGTAATAATATTTCTTTCAAACCAGTAATATTTACTACAAACAAGTGTTACTCAGTATTTCAACAAATATATAATATTTTATAATTATACAATATACAAATATGTAATATTTAATAATTATACAACATTTAAGTCATAGAAATAACCCAAACGGCACAAAATCTAAAATCGAGACATAAGACGTCTTTAAGCCATCCAAAAGAATTCTTCGAGGCTACTTTTGGAAATATGTCTTAAAGACATTCTTTAGATGTCTTAAAGACGTCTTATATCCCAATTTTAAACTGTGTGCTGTTTGAGAAAAAAACTTGAACTGATATGTGAAAAGACACAAATATATAAACCCTAAAATTTATAGCTAGATCTTATTGTTAGTATTGCTAATATTTCTTGTGTGTAAATAAATTATTTGAACAATAAAAAGCTTAGAGAAACGCTCGTATTGTGATTAAACACATAATATAATAGACGGTCAGATTAACGAGCCAAATTAAATAAACGGTTTAATTCCAGATTTTAATTTTTACAATAAAATAGTAAACAATTATGTAGGAACATTTCGGCTCTACTTAGCCTTCATCAGCCTATAAGATTCAATTCAAATTATAATACAATTAAAAGTCATTTTTACAAAAAATTTTTTCCTTTGTTTAAATTATTTGAATAATACTAATAACATATTTATTTGATTTAAGTAATCTTTCTAATCAATGTAATATTAGTTTATACGCTCGTTCTAATACGGGAAACACCCCGTGTGCGGCATGTGACGCGTTATTTGACGCAACTGCTAAATGCATGGGCAGATTAATTATTAGAATTATGTATAGGTATATTCTCTCTGCGATCACGCGGCTGTGGTAACGTGCAGCGATTAAAATTGTATGTACATTACAGTTGATAATTCTTTCGCGAGGAGGAAAATTGAGGGAAATATCGCGCGCGGATGTCGATCCGCCGCGCCGTTTCGTAACGCCGCTTCTGCATCTACACATGCGTCATATATGTGCATCTGCTTTCCATGGCTCTTGGATTTTGCGGCCATGGCCCATTGCGCGGTTGGTCGGTTGGGTAAGACTGCCTCGTACAATGTAGATAATTTGCCTCTTGCTCGCTTGCTCACACAGAGTCCCCTGCCTCACGTATATACTAGTCAATTCCCAGCGAAAAATGATAACGGAATCGACATCAAGTCGATGTCGATTCGATGTCAATTCCATTAATCGCGTTCATCACACGCTCGATCTTTGCCACCGGGCTCGTTCCAAATTATGTAATATGCAGCAACATCTTTCTCTCTCTCTCTTTCTCTTATGATGTTTCCATCTGCTTTTATCTGTAGTAACGAGTTTAGTTCATGGAATCCATTCTCCGCTTACTTTAGCTACACTAGCTTCCTTTATGTACTATACTCTTCGAAGTGTAGAAGAATAGTCAAGGTAATTGTAATACGCGCGCGTAACGCGAAAATTATGGCATTTCTTGTCGAGAAACGATAATTAATCGTGTAATATTCTTCGACGAACTATAGAGAAAAACGATCGTTTTAATTATAACAAATAAAATCCGATAGTAATCGGTCGAAAAATTCGTAGATGAAGTCTACAGAAATTATTCGTTTACGTCATGAATACGTCATCAATACCATAATAGACGAACAACAATGAACAAACTAGTAAGTTCTGGTAAAACTCGACCTCAAACATCATCGATTGACGCGAGCTGCAACATTACCGGTTACCCGCTTTACGTTAACCCGACCGAACGGGGAATTCCCTTCGGAACCTGTTTCATGGGACTCTTGCCAAAGAAATGTGATCCAACGTCCACATACCTATTTCAACTGTCTTATTTATAAGAACCGTGCCTTGAAGAATAAAAATATCGTTTGACTCGTGCGCGCGTGACACGGAATGCCTCTCTTATTTTCTCTTCCGCCTGCATTAATTTTCGAAATGCTGGCTTCGTGATGTAATCCAGTACCGGATTTTGCATATATATTGCATTTCAATATAAGAATCGACACACCTTTTGCAAAATTTAAATGCACATGGAGATTTAATTTATTGCGCTAAAGAACGATACAATGAAAAATCTCAACGAAACTTTTGTCTCGAAAACATCTCTTAATCGTATCTTATCTCAAGAAAATGACGTGCACATATAAGTATATCAATGTTTATCAGCTTATGATCTAGCTTTCTAATATCGGAAGCGTTTCACAATTGAGATACGAGTGTCACCATGCTGTCTCTAGAAAATTGCAATATCGTTTCACATGTAAAAAATGACAAATAATATAGGGAATTAATATATTGGATTTGATAATGGAATTGTTGTGTCCTTGAGATGCACATAAACATTCCCTAACAGCACATAATATCGAACGAATATTGTGATATTTTTATGATTTTTAATATACGCACGATATTGCACGAATGTTCGTACGATATCTAGAGTATTCCAGAATATTCATACGATATCTTGTGCTGTTAAGGTTCGTTTTGCGTGTACATCAGGTGAATTAAAATACACTAAAAGAAAGCTCATTTTTATAAAGTCTGAATTTTTTATGTTAAATAAAATCTTAAAAAAAAATACTTTAAGAATATTTTGAGATTTCTGTGTCTTAATTTTTTTCAACGTGTCAGCATTGATATTCACGATCTTAAATGATTATATTATCTTTAATCAAAGATATTTATCTATCTTTTTATCTAATTTATCTTTGATTTATCAAAGATTGAAGATTAGCATAATTAAGTACATTTTTGTGTACAGAAAACATTGTTCAGCCATTCGTATCTTGCGAATCTTTGCTTTACGAGAGCTAAAGATTTCGAAATGATTAAAAACTCATGGAGTGTAACGGGAAGTGGATTGCGTCATTCCTTCTTTTTTGCTTGCATTTTTTACAAGGCTTAGTCCGATTAGCAGGTACTTGAAGTTTATATATAAAAAAAGCCCCTTATCAATCGCACGACACAAGTTTCGTGAAAATAAAAATATACGAATACTTATTTGTATTTCACTTCTTATTGCGATTACGCAAGCTTCTCGGTTCGTATCGTAAGTACCAATTATAATGTAATATATTACGTAATTGCCTCATTAATTAAAACATATGTCTGCGAGGTAAACGTATATCGAAGCAATCGCGCATACATTTACCTGCGTGCGATCGCGAAGCACGCGCTTCGTTCTCGCAATTCACGAAAATAATCAGCGATACTGCACGTCTACAATTGATAATGTACATTTTGTTTTATAATTTATTTTACGCACCATCCTCATGTGTATACGTGTGTGTGTGTGTGTGTGTGTGTGTGTGTTTATGGTGATGTGCACAGATCGATCCTAGGAATTCAATCTCGGTTAATTCATTGCATTGACAAGAATAGAATTCATTGTAGATAATGTCGATAAAACACGTCATTCCGACGTGCGCAATAAAACGCGAGAATAAATGTAGGTATATCTGATACGCTTTACGTGTCCGAGAAAATATACATGCATTTACATGCACCTTGAGAATAAAAAGATAGCAATTCCCGCACTGAATTACAAAATTAATGGAATAGTCGTAATAAAGTTGCCAGTTGTTATAAGGAAATATATCACTTTTACTGATTTTAAATCTGCAAAGTGTTTCGTTATAATAACAAATCAATTTTTCTGTATTAGTATAATAACGATCGCAGCCATAAAAAAATGCCATAAAATGTTTGCTAAGAGCAAACTGTTTCAGATCAAATTGCAGATAAATCCACTCGGCAAGTTTTTCTATATTCATTCAACAAAACAATTTATTTAATAGTGATTATAATGTATGTAATATAATAGCAATTGTGATAACAATTTTTTTTTTACATTAAATAGAAAATTTTTGTGGAAATTGTTTTTTCTTTGTGTGTGTAGGTATATTTCTCTACGGGTCACTTAAAAAAATCTTCATATTACATATGTGAATAATATTGAAAAATAAATATACATATAAATGTGAGCCTCTACATTGAATATTCTATAATCTATTTTAGGGGAGAGGCTCGAAATAATGAAAATCATGCCAACATTACGTGCGTGCGAATTGATATGGCGAGATGACGCGACACATCTAAATCCATCTGGAATTTGCGAAACCGGCAGTGTACTTATCACATTCGGCGAGTATTAAGTCTGATTCCGTCAAAGATAACGACGATTTTTCTTTCGAATTGAATATGTAGCGTATCGCACGTTTCAAATTCACAAGTGAGTGCGTTATCGAGTCTTTAAAACGCGTAACATCGCTCTTCTTATCCTTCTTCTTGTCTTCTCTTCTTTGTCTCCTTTCTCTTCCTCCTCCTTCCTTTTTATCTTGCCCTAACGTTTTTCATATTTATTTTTATATATAACAACGCGTTAAGGTGTCAGTGATTGACGAACCATGAATAGCGTCACGTTAATCGACAAGATAAATCATCGGTCCACAAACATCAGCCAACACATTTACAAGACAGAATTATCAAACTGCGAACCTCAAAGTGGGAGTTGCAATGTGTCACGTAGCTGGTAAAGCTGGCTTTTTCCAATTACGGAAGGATCGAAATTCAACGTGTGCCGAAAGTGAGAACGATCAAATTACCATGTGTAATATTTTATCAGAAAACTCTTGTTCGGTCTAAAGTGTTCCTGCAAATGTTTAATCGTTGGAAGATCTTAAAACTAATCGCAGATTAAAGCGATAATATCACAAAAGTAATATAGATGTAGATGATAACGTTGCGCCATTTCTTTTATATATTTACGTAAGCTACTTTATATTTGTGTAACAATTCGGTTGTGTGGATACTCTCGGGATAATTAAAATGCATGTTCCAAGCATCAAATTTCTTATCTCTTAGATCGATAATTATCTCTGCCTTTCTGCTTTTATAATTTAATGAATTTACAAGTTGGTTATTAATAAGAGATGATTCAAATTTTGATTAAAATTTTAGATTATACTTTTATACGATATTTCCAAACAATTATAGTTCTCTAGATTTACATAAGAGTACTCTTTCAAAATATAAAAAAATAACTTTGTTTATATTATACCACGATATGTTATGTCTGCATAATAATTGGTTAATTACATTGGCTAGATTGCATTAAATTATATCTTTACTGCGCGTTTACTTGGCGCGAGACACGACAGTGCCTCTTGATTTTACAAAAAACGACTGATTTTATCACCTGCAATTTATTTACCGGAAGTCTCTATTATTTTCATTATTTATTAATTACTTGTTGTAAAAACATATTAATTTTCTGTAAGGAGGCAGATGTCGAGGATACCCCGGTGCTCATCTCACACATGTTCTACACGTGTGCACACTGGTCAACGAGCCTCGGATAATGAGTGGAAGGTCTTCCTTTTCTTCGACCTTTGGATTTCCAAAGTGGAAAGTCCACTGACGAATTCACATTCGGGGAAATCTGTGGAGCATGCCTGAATTATTTGACGCAAACCATTTGAACTTGAGAATTGCAAAAGAGAAGAGACCTGTGAATAGCCTGTGTCTTGTGTCATCGTCATCGCATGTACGTCTGTACCTGACCGTAGGCAAGGCAAAAGAGACCCCTCTCACAATCAGTTAGCTACTCTCGTGGGGTACGCACGTTCTCAACGGGAGAAGAGAGGATCTCTTGCTATCATATAGAGGAGCGAATGGTCGTGACGCCGGTCCAGTCCTCTGTAAAGCGTTCACGTAAAACGTTCCGGTAGTGGAGATCCTGGGCATCGCGTATCTTCTTTTTGTCACAAAGAGAAGAGAGGAGACGCGGCTTTCATTCAATGTAAACGCGTGCGTAGCATAGTGCGCCCGAATCTCGGTCGTGACCAGGAGAGTTGAATGCCCGGAGGCACGTATCGCGCGCATCGGCTGCAATAGTGCTGCAATAGTGATTATTTATTTTTGCGTGTTAGCGCTCGTCATTCCCCCGTAAGCGGGGATCAATATTTCGAATCATTAATCGCGATTGGAAGCACAATGCGGTAAGTCGCGTTAATTCGTTTGCATTTTTTTTTCTTTTTTGAAAAAGAAAGAATTGGAAGCACACTATTGTTCAGAAACGCCTGTTTAAATTGATAGAGTGTACGTCCCGTTAATTTGAAAAATTAATGGGGGACATTTTCAAAGATGTTGGCGCACTTCTAAATCTTTCTTACGAATTATTTTTTAATGCTAGCGATATTAAGCATCTTCCCACACAGCGCGGCACAGTATTTTCATTTATTTCAACAATATTGCAAATGCTGCTCTGCAGTATTCTGTGCTGTAGAGGTTGTATAGGATTCAGAAATGAGTAAATGTCAAATCTTTTATTTTACACTGCCTGACTAATGGTTATTACTTTAAAAAAGAATGACGTAGGATTCGGCTTACTTAAATATCCTTGAAATTCCTGTGTAGTTAACGACTATACTTTGAGGAAGAACACTTTGAGGTAACGTCGTGAACAATAAAAACTAAATATAATTAACTGGCACATTAACTATGTTGACACATAAAAAGAATTTTCGTGTCTTTCGTTATTTCGTTAAAATCACGCGCGTTGCGATATATTCAAGAATTTGATTGCACATCTCGATTTTGCACAATCGCGACTTTAAGATGCGCAATCGTTTAATATCACAGTCGCTCGTATTTCTTGTTGAGAGAATATTTACACTAGGTAATAAAATAAACAATCGAAACGTATTAGAAAAAAATCAATACTATTTTGTCTTGAAAACTAGTTTTCAAGACAATTTTTCATTCTTTTAATTTAATCAAAACATTTTTCATTCTTTTAATTTTTATTTACAATTCAATAATAATTTAATAATAATAATAATTATTAATATTAAAAAGTGTTTTGTGAGGATATATATTATATTAATTACATTCTAAAAATTAACAGCTGACTTAACACGTCAATACTTTAATAAAGATAGTCTTGAAAATAAATAGCTAATGTTTTAATAATTAACATGTATTAAAGATACAGATCTATTTACAATTTTAATATTCAAAGTTGCTTCGTCATCAGAGAAAGATTAAAGAAAGCTAATAAATTCATTGGAATGTTGATTTTTGTGATAACAGAATGATTATTGACAATAATTGTAAATAATAGTTGCGCCTCATGCTGCAATGATGCAGGTGCAAAGCGTTGCGTCAAATTTATTATGACACATATATGTTGCAAGATGCGTTAAAGATTTCAACATTACCAATATCAACAATTTCTCACTCGAAAGGTTAAACGCTGCTTTACGCATCTGTGGCAATTAAACGAAATATATTACCGAAACAACAATATTTTTATTTAAACAAATGTTTTGTATAAACATATGTTGTTTCAATTGAATAACTTTCAGTCAAATAAGTAAGGATTATTAGTTCCAATGAAATCTTTTTCTCTGTATAGCTGTAGTAAGATATGAGCAATATCGAGGCTTGTACAACTAAATGATGATTCTCTGCTATTTTGTTTGAGGAAGAATATCGTTGCACGTTGACTAATCGATCGTTAAAATTCACCAGAAGTAGGACATTCTGTACGCGTGCTTACTGCTGCTTTATCGTTACTTTGACGTAAGAAAACGTAAATAAAGATTTAAAAAGGCTCGATTATTCAAACGGAACTCTGAGTGTTGAATAATTTTCAATTTCTAATTTCCTGCTTCTGAAAATTGTGTATTTACAGGAAAACTGCGATTATAACTTTATATAAAAGTATGAAATAAAATGCTATGGAAAACTAACTTAAACAAGATAATTTTAATAATTAAATTTGTCAAACCGCGAGGAATAAATCATTTTCCTTTGATTAATATAAATGAGACAGACTAATGCAAATGGAAGAAATACTATGAACACTATTTCATTTTGGGGAAATTTAGAAAATTGAATTATCATTTAATTGCTTTGCGACATACATATACAAAATTACTGATTACTACACTGGAATGGAATGGAAAAAATAAAGATCCAAATATCAATCTTTTTACAATTAATTTTTATTTCCAAAGATTAAAAATTAATTATCTCTCGACTCTTTTAGTGACTCATAAGTCTAAAATTAAGATATTGTATAATCGTATAAAAAAAAAAGTAAAAATCAGTTCGAAGCGTCGAACGTTTCACGCTCACGTATTACATAAGGCACGAACACATAACATCTTTTAAACCTGCTCGATTATCTCTTCGCCAAGTCGCTATCTCCTTAATCCGCAGATTTCATAAAACGTTATACATGTAATTGAATACACGTTATACTCGATGTCTTTCTGAATTAGACTATCCTTTGTTACAGACCGAGAATGATAATTTGGAGCGTCTGGCTTTTCCTGCTTCAATTGTTTGTTCACAAAAGTCGAACGGGTAAGTGATGCTTTTCGCGGTTCTTAATTTTGCCTTGCAATTAGTCTTGTGATAAGTATTGAACTGGAGTTTTCGTTTTTATTTTATTTTCCACATGTCAGGATTACATTGACGTTTCCCCTCTCTTTTAATTTTACTACTTTCGAGTTTTTATCCTGTAATTGTACGAAGAATATGTTGAAACATGTCGTACTTGTTTAGAGTAAAATAAAAAAAAAGATTTTAGAGGAATCCTTTTTTTTCAATCGGCGTTTGTTGTTGGATTTTAGAAACGATAATAACGAGGCACAATGACTTCGGTTTGACGCCGATCGATCCGGAAATTGTCGACGTCGTCGACTGGAAAAGTCACGCGTGTCGGCGAACATGTAAGGACGATGCACAGAGTCTGGACTGCTATTATACTTTCAAGCTGGAGTCTTATCACACGATGAGCAAGGCGTGCTATGATTGCCCCTTCAACATCACAGACTGCTTTCGGCCTCATTGCATCCCGGCGGATGGCATGAAACGGTCTCTCATGATCGTAAACAGACAACTGCCAGGCCCACCAATCGAGGTGTGTAATATTGGAAAAAAAAACAAATTTCGTAGCTGTTGGATTTTTCCTTGCTTCCAATTCCTCTCCGAGCTCCCGTTTCATTTACTTCGGCACCATCTTTATTCAACAGAAAGACCACGAGTCATTCGAGAATCTTTTTGTTCACGAGATACAATAACAAATAAATATGAAAGAATACTTTATTACTAAATTAAAAAAATAAAGATTGCTAAGCTCCATATTAATTATATAATTAAAATGCACATATTTCTCCATTGATCGTCTGAGTTTCTTAAATTTTACGAATGTAAAAAGAATTATTTGGAAATAATCCGGACCAATAAGAATTGATCGCAAGGCTTATTTGATTGATAATTATAACATTCTCTTAGTCAATTAGATTTTTTTTAGTTCGCTCAGTAAAACGGAAAAGTGATTCATCGCTTGATCTGCAATCTTTCGCAGGGAACTTAATTGCAGCTCGCCGATGCTTCCTCATTATAATTATGCAATGACATCATGAGAGCAGCATAGTGGGATTCACATCGCATAGATATCCTATTCCCTACAATTTAATACACTTTAAGGAGAAATCTTGTGACGACTGTTTAATGAGCACTCCGCGTGGAAATACCCGCACACAACGATTATTTTACTCGTTCACGTAAACAAACGTGACACGCATTCGTTCATCTCTTACAATTCCATAGTAATTAGATAGAAAAATAAAACAGTTTGCGGTGTATATGGAAATATATGATAATTTAGTCACGTGAGTGTCGTTTTATTTTAATCACAAATTTATTTTAATCGCCGATAACGATGTCTACGATCGATAAGCAGGTGAATCGACAACATTTGAAAGGGGAATTACTTTAATTACAAATGTGATGATAACGGGGATTGTAACGGGGAATCACTTTAATTATAGGTGTGCCAAGGCGACAGGATAATAGTGGATATGATTAATTTATTGCACGCGGAGAGCACTACGATGCACTGGCACGGCCAGCATCATCTCACCACTCCGTACATGGACGGTGTACCCTACGTATCGCAATGCCCTATTCATCCTGGAGCGACCTTCCGATACAATTACATCGCCACTGAAGCCGGCACGCACTTCTGGCACTCTCATACAGGTAAAGCCATCCTAGATGTTCGCGCATTTGACATAATCTGTGATAAGTTTCAGAAAAAAAAAACGGTTTAAATTAGCGAACTCACTTTATTTGCAATAATTACTGATGCAGGCAATTAATATATGTCCAATGAAACAAATTTATTTAATTTATGTTTATTTCCAACAGGGCTGGTAAAATTTTGCCCAACCCAGTTAAATCCACCGGGTTAAAACCGGTTTTAAGTGAAAAACCCATACTAAAACCCACAGAGGTTTTATTTTACTATACATTTTTAAAGCCTAGGAAAACATAAATAAAATTAATATCTAGATTGTAAATCACAAAAAAAAAAACAAAAGTTGCGTTTTATTATTTATATTTAATATATTTTAAAATTATAGTGTTATAGATATTAATACATATAATATATTAATAAATAAAATAAAATTATATAATAAAAGTAATAATACTTTTCTAAGTTTAATTAATGAAATAAATTAAGAAAATAAAATATCGTGAACTAAACTCTAAATTTAAATGTAAATTATTTGTATTGAGTATATGTAATATACATTTAAAAATGAAATAATATACATTTATAAAGAAATATACATTTTCAAAATAAAGTCTCAACATGGCACCAGACCAGATACTTAAATCACAAAACGTTTTAATTGCAAATTAAATTGTAAAGTAATCTTAAATGTAAATCGTACGTTTATATTAGTTTATAATTAATCCACTCTCATAAGTCATATAATTAATACAAAATAAAGTAAAACAAAGAAGTTATAACTTAATACAGTTACGAATTTTATGAAAAACGGATTTAATCGGGCAAAACTGGGTAAAACCAGTTATAACCGGATGGGTTGGATTTAATTTGAAAAACCCGGATTTTTGCCAGTCCTAATTTCCAAATTTTTTGTTTATTTATTTCTAAAAATTTTGTTGTTTGTAATGTTGTTTTGTATCGCATGTCTGTCTGCAGGATTTCAGAGAGGAGACGGCGTGTTCGGTCCATTAATCGTTCGTGTACCTCCTAAAATAAACTGGCACATGGATCTGTATGACTACGACGAGCATACAATAGTAGTCGCCGATTGGATTCATGAGCTGGGTCTCACCAAGTTCCTGGCGCATTACCACGCGGATGGTCATAATAAAGCGCCGAATTTGCTGGTAAACGGCCTCGGCCGTTTCATCGCTATTGAGAACGAAAATAAGACGCTTGCCGATATGCCCATTACAACGTTCGTCGTAAAACCGGTAAATTTTAGTCACACAAGAGAAAGTGTAACATAAAAGTCTGACAGATGTCAGCGAGATGTTTACTCTCGTTGTGCTATTCAAATCTATTTCAAACTGGTCTTCGATTTTGAAATGCAGCAACTGTTGCGTATTACTTTTAACACTTTCAAAAATTGTTATTTTCTTGATTTCTTAAATGTGTATTAAATAAAAAGAGAGAGACAGATTTAAAAAAAATGAGATATTTTATCTAGCTGTAATTATATCTAAAACATTTTCGATATTATTAAAAATACAGAAAACTTAAAAAATTCAAAGTTAATTAAATATTTTACAAATCAATTTTTTTTAACGGGACAATTTTTTTATTCTTTATATGCGATTTGTGCTTGCAGAATTTCCGATACAGATTCAGGCTCATTAATGCAGAGTTCCTGAATTGCCCTATAGAAGTTTCCGTCGACAATCATACATTGTACGTAGTCAGTTCAGATGGGCGTGATGTTGAACCGGTACAAGGTACGATTTCACCTTCACATGTAACTATTTCTTCATAGAATCATTTATTGAAAGCGTCATATATTTTTTTATATACCTGTACGTTACGTAACGATTGCAGCCGAATCGTTAGTAAGTTATGCCGGCGAGAGATTCGACTTTATAATTGAGATGGACCAACCGGTGGACAATTACTGGATGAGATTTCGAGGATTGATGGATTGCGATGAGAGATTTTTGAGCGCCTATCAAGTCGCGATATTGCGATACGACGGCGCAGCCGAGGAGGAACCGGCAGTAACAGTTTCGTATGATCGTATGAGAAATGACTCCTACGGACTAGTACGTATATACGATGTCTTTACGGTAGCTTTCAAACAGCTTCTGAGACGTTACTTTACCTTCGTATCAGATTTCTTTAGAAGAAATTAAAAGAACATTTCTCTGGTTCTAGCAAGTGAACGCCCTAAACGAAGGAACTGAATCGAATAGCAGTATCAGTATGCCGTTGTTGGACGCAATGGACGACGATGATACCTCGAACACCAGAGAACCTGATTATCAATTCTACATATCGTATGATTTTTACGGGAAAGATAATCCGCATTTTCACCGCAAGAATTTGTACGGTTTCCATCAAGGTAAATTTATTCAAATATTAAAAAAAACATAATTTATAACAAAATATATTTAAAAAAATTAATAAAATTGTAATTTTTCACCTCTTTTAAATAAATTTATGTCTTTTAAGTGTCTAGAGTGTATAACTGTTTGTTTAATTATTGAAGAAATATTTCACTTATTAATACTTCCAATTGTTCTACTTATTCCAATTGTTCTACTTGATTGTATAAAAATGTATTGTTTCATCATAAATTTTTAGTAAAACAACAAGTGTTCACGCCGCAATTGAATCACATATCAATGAAGCTACCACCGTTTCCACTTCTACCGGGAAGACACCTTATTAAGCCGAATCAGTTCTGCAACTCTAGCACAGTTGAGGGATGCGAAAAAGATCATTGCGCTTGCACTCACGTGCTTCAGGTGAAACTCAACAGCGTAGTGGAACTGGTTCTGATCGATGAAGGTGTGCAATAAATACCTCTTTCGCAATTATTTAAACTCTATCTAACCTTCACGATAACTAATGATCCTTGACAGGTGTTCCGTATGACGCAAATCATCCGTTTCACCTACACGGCTATCAGTTCCGTGTAGTGGCTATGGAGAAGATAGGACGCAACGCTACCGTCGCTGAAGTGAGAGAACTAGATAGACTAGGTTTAATACGCAGAAAACTCAAACGAGCACCTCTGAAGGACACGGTGACCGTGCCCGACGGTGGTTACACTATTGTGCGATTTTATGCCGACAATCCAGGTAATATTTTACAATAACATCCATATAAATAGCAAAAACAAAAAAAAAAGAAATGAGACATTAAATCGAGCTTTTCAATATTCTTCAGGATACTGGCTGTTCCACTGCCACATCGAGTTTCACGCCGAGATAGGAATGGCGTTGATCTTCAAAGTGGGTGAAGACAGGGACATGCCACCTGTGCCGAATGATTTTCCTAGATGCGGTGACTGGAAACCGACGGGCGATGAGAATGAGGGAAAGACCAGTACAGTTTCGACGATACCCGAAGAAAAGCTACCAAAGAACAACGAGTTTCTCGCGAACGTGATAAAAAACTTCTCAGTGTACATGGCGTTTTTTGAACAGCTTTTGAAATCCGTGCAGACATCCTCGGCATCTAGTTCGAGTGTAACATTGCTGCTTTTGATCGCTTGTCTTTCGATCTCTGTGATTAACGTGCGAATATTTTGAAACGTATATCTATATGCGAATAGCCCTGAGTGCTCAAGTCACATTATAGAAGAGCTTTACAGTAAATTTACTTCGATTCGATGACGAATTTGCCGGCAAGTATTTTCTTCTTTTTCACTTGAATAAACATGTGACAACCATTGCACATGATAAGTGTATGTATAAAAACGTGATCCTAAACAAATTAAAATGAACGATCGTGTGCCAATAGACAGACGTCTTAGTCATAACTAATTATTACAAAGTATTAATATTTATAGGAAACATTCGTCCGCATTTTCATTATCGCCGGCGGTCAGATAAGCGCTTTCACGCGAACTTTAGACGATATAAATTTTTCAAATATACTTCGCGCGATTATATGGTGAGCAAGCGGACATTATGTTAACAAATGACTTACATTTCTGTGATATAAAAATAGATAATAATTATTCTATAATTATCAGGTTGCCAACTACACTATCCGACAGCATATATGCATAGTGCTTTAATTTAATTCACTTATTAATTTCAATGACAAATCAATTTTATTCATACAACAGAATCGAACCTCGACAAAAATAGCATTTGTAGTTTAAAAAAAAAAAATGCGAATTGAGTTTCAGAGAGAAGAAATAGCTAATGAAATTATGAGTTTCAAGTAGATTTTTCTTACATTAGATAGAATTAAAAATTCCACTTATTAAGACTAAGTATAATTAATATCGCCGTGTTTTCTTGGAAAAGAAATTAACCAAACTTCTAATAGACCAAAGAATCTTAAGCGTTTTTTAAATCATCTGAGATTTTTATATTGATACATTGCTGTAATTATTACGACATTCGACCGCATATTGTATGTACATACATATATCATTTAAGCTAATCGATAGGCAATTTATAAGTGCGTTATCAACTGTATGATTGTGTTTCTTTACTTTGAATATGTGTATGTGTTTTTCCACGGAAAACGTGTATCATTATTTTTAAATATAGAGAACATCTTTAAAGCTAATTGAGAAATCCTCAATTGAACTTAATTTTAAAAATTACTGCTTAATATCCCTAATTTTTTTTCAGGAAAGACGCGGAAAACACGTATTTTATACTATTCATAGATATTCGTGAAACATATTTGCAGTCGTAGCTGTAGCATACGTATAAACTCATCATTCACAAAAAATCCGAGTTTGAGAATTGATCGTAACTGATGCGATCTCAAATATACAAATCTCAAATCTACAAATATCCATTGTCTCCAAATGAATCTCTATGCGAGATTGAGTCTTGATACAATTAATACTTATGATACTTGTAAAGATATTCTTTCTTATTGTGCGTGCTTTATCTCTTCTCTTTATTTAGAAACTAGTTCTGCATATATACGTGTATGTGCAATGTGCATCTGTAGTTGTTTGTACGCATTTACAACAGATGTTTGGACACACTAGTTGGGTATTCCCCGATGAGCACTTCCACTACGCCACAATCGTATAATATCATCCATTTCACCGAGGAAATCTATGTCATTACTCAGACACATCGACAACGGCAAATTCGCTGTTTTCTAGTCTAGTGTTCGTCTAGTCGTACTTCTACTTTCGTATTTTTTTCTTTTTTTTTTAAGGACGCGTACGTTAATAATATTCGAGAGAGTATGTCGTGCAATGCTCGAGGACGCTGTCATTTCTGCTGCAAGAGATATACCGTGCCCGTATTCGGAAGTGACGAGACGGCACACAAATTTCTACAAAAATTGAATTCGAGACTCGTGGTAAGCAGCACATACAACACATATAAACTGTAAACGAGTGTCGTATCAATTTCGATTAATCTACAAGATATAATATCGATTTAATCTTTCACAGTTTGAAATTTAAAATCTTTTATGTCTTACGTCTAAACAAACAACAATTAAAAAATATATCTACTTGATAATAACTAATGTTATCAGTTACGAGATTTACTTGTACTTTACGATAAAATTTTATTACATCTTGAGGATTTAAGTTCCGACGTCAAATAAAGTCATAAATATAAGGACACCGATATCTATACGATTATTAAAAGAATTTTTAACAAGTTATAATCTATCTGCTTTTTTAGGATAAAAATACAAATAATGTTACAGTAGATGAAATTGTGTAATAAAGAAATTTATTGAACTATTATAACCTTTGTAACATTTACTTATTGTATTTATATATATTTATTTTAATAATTTAAAAACAACTTGCAAATTATATCACAATGTTACCTCTAGAAACCATGAAAAGTATCTCATGTTAAAGAAAATGTATTTTGCAACATGCAAAATTTATACTTTAAACTTTAACGTATTTAGAAAAATTGATGGGCAATATAATTACGTTTGTTATCTTATCTTATTGAGTTTTATGTACATTTTTATAATTTTAATATTCTGCTTTTATATTATAGGTTTTGAACACAGTTTGTTCTCCTTGTATCATTAAACTCGAAGATTATCTCAAAAGGAAATTTCCTAATATACATTCACCTTTCAAGGAAACAATCAAGAAAATTCACATAGAGAGCCCAACGAGATTTACTTATCAAAATACCAACAATTTAGAAATAATGGAAAAGTCGCAAGTCAAGGAAAATGTTGAAACGGAGAAAGCTGCAGAAACCGTCGTTAAAATCGAAGGAAAAGTCGATTCAATTGATATAGAAAATAAAGCTGGCACCTACAATTCGCAAGTTCGCGAAAATATTGGAAATATAAGGAAGAAACAATTAACGTGCGAGTTCTGTCAAAAAGAGTTTAATCACGCAGGGGATTTCAACAAGCACAGGAGGAAGCACACCGGCGAGCAACCTTACGCGTGTGATACATGTGAACGAAAGTTTAAGACGTCGTCTAATCTTGTTAGACATCAACAAGTACATCTTGGAATAAAGCCATTCTACTGTCAGATTTGCGGGCGCACTTTCACCCGAAAAAGCAAACTGTCTGCTCATTTAATAGCGAATCACGAAGCTTTGATTAATCAATGACATTAAATAATGTAAATTATGAAATAGTGAAATACAAATGAAAATAATAGTCTGTAATAAAACGTGAGATTTAGTAGAAAAAAAATATAAAGGAGAAAAATAGTAATATCTTTCAGAGCTTGAGATTTTATGTAAGTATCAACTTTTTAGACACTGTAGAATGCTTTCAATCTGCAAGAGCAGACTTGCTACGTAATGTTCGATTATTTAGACTATTTTGTAAATCTATATAAAAAATGTTTTATTTGAAGACATTTTGAACAACAATATATAATATAAAATTATTCCTCTTGCTATATCTTCTCTAATAAACACAAATAAAATCTTTTCAAAGATGTTACTGGTTCAAGTAAATATGACATAGCCTTTGAATTGTATCGCATTGACAAGGTAGATCTGATACGATGGAGAATACGTGAAGTTTTCCATGAAAATAAGTTACCTGCTAACAAATTTACACGGCACTATACATTAGTATGTACTTCTTGATTGGCTGTCATTGAATAAAGAGTATACGAAGCGTCCTTCTGTGGCGGGCGCTGCAGGGGATGCGCCAGGAGTTTCGCCATGTTGTCGTGTATCTTGGCGGCGTTTCTGCCCACCTCGAAGATATACGAGAAATTCGTGGTGTCTAGAGCCGCGATCTCGGCGTATACCGCCTCGCACATGTTGTCGTCGCTGGGCGGCTCGTGGGCGAACAGCACGTCCAAGAAGAAGTACGGATTCTCCGTCAGGTTTGTCAGATATTTCTGGCCGGTGTGGAACTTTGGGACGGAGTTCGAGCGTCCGTATATCAGGATCACGCGCGAGGTGAACATCGGCTGGCTCCTCGCCGGCGTCGCTATTCGCGTGTGTATCACCTCGAACAACGAGCCCAAGTCATAAGTCCTCTGCTCCTCGTCCGGCACATCCTCCGCGATGCTCTCCAGATGATTGAGAATGGTCTTTGTGTTGCTGGTATAGTCGCAGAGCCAGGAGGCGCCGCGCGAGTTCAGGATCATCAGCGCGTACTCGTGTACCCCAGGCTGTATGGTGGACTTGGCGCCAACGAAGTTCTCCACCACACGTTTTATCATGAACAGCGGCAGGTACGTCGCGCCCGTGCCCAGTTTGAAGGGCGTGCATTGCGGCTCCCTTACCGTGTCGATCACAAGGAGAATTTTCTCAGGTAAATTGAGTTCCGGCACGCTCCTCATGAAGACGTTATCATCCGCGGCAGTCGCGGCGGTGGATGTGGTACCAGCCTTTTTGCTGTCTACAGAATGCCGCGTCGTACTGTTATTGTTCTTTCGTGGACTCTTCCCCTGTTGCTGCTGCTGTTGTTGTTGTGGTGGTTGCGATTGTGCATTATTGTACGCCGGCTCGGTAGTCGTGATAGTTTGGAGTCTCTCGGAGATTATCTGAATCTCGTCGCTCGTCTCTTTATCTGACATGTTTATACTCTACGAGTATCTATGAGCTGCGGATAAATCTAACCTCTTTTCGCGCCGCTCGAAATGACGACGTCGCGGCCTCAAGCAATGAATGTCCGGGTCCCGGAGAGTCTCGAAACAATTGAAATATTTACATAGCACAAGTAGATTTCGTGTAATACTGTACAGATAATTTAAAACTGAATTGTGTACCCCTGGTCCCTGATGACGCTACATCAAACAGATCTACCCTTGCAACCACTTGCAACTTGCAACACCTTGCAAATGAACACGCCACAACACGCCATCCAACTGATCCAACGCCATCTAGCGACTGCGGTGTGGATTTGTTTCTAATCTTAGGGGGAATTCACACCTTGGCGGAAAAGCAGAAAGAGAGCTAATATTAATATTCTATTTTAATATTAAAATAATAATATTTAAATTTATATTTTTATTTAATATTTATTTTATATTCTATTTTTATATTTATTTTTTCTTTTTTATTTCTATTTTAATATTCTGCTACAGACTGTCCGTTTGTTTTCTATTCCTGAACTTCCTGAATTAGTGTATACTTAAAATAAAATAGGTAGATGTTTGAAAATTAGCGAAAGTTAGCGTTTTTCATTGAGAAAACTAGTGCGCACTGAATGTGCACTTGCTGCAGGTAATTGGACGTTTCCGTTAGCACCGTCATCGCGCGAACCGAAACGTCCAATTGCCAGCGGCGAGTGCACACTCAGTGCGCACTAGTTTTCCCAATGAAAAACGCTATAAGAAGCAACGTTCCAGTGCAGTCTAGTACAGGAATAGAAAACAAGCCTTGTATCTGCTTATTACCAGCGTGAATTCTGATTAGCTCTCTGCTTTCTGCCAGCCTTTACGATGTTACAACATTGCAACGGACCAATCAAAGAAGAGAATATATGATTTTTTTTCTTCTTTGATTGATCTGTTACAGAGTCGTAACAACTTAACGACTGTATTGTAGATGACGTTTTAGCAGTTCAGATTTTAGAAATAAATCTCTGATTTAAAATTTTATAAATTTTCTCACAGAATCGCAATTTTAGTCAAAGATTCTCTCATTTGATTGCGTTTCAATGATTCCAATGATTTCTAGAAATTTTGAATTTTTGCGCTTCACAAAATAGGCTTGTTCGTGTTGCTGCCCTTTTTGAATTAATTTCTTTGTCGTCTCTCTCTTTCTTACGATCGAATATATATTTATCTCATCTCGAGTGCAAAAATTTTTGGAGATTTCAAGCAACTAGAACAAACCTCGACGAATATCTCGACGAATTGCCAACATTCGGGAATTTATCGAATTTTAAGGTTGGTAATTTTAGTCAACCCGTCATTACGCTAATTTTGATTCTGTTCGACACAGTTCGACACGTTGTTTCGCGCCTTCGGACGAGTGCTGTCGTTAAATTGATATGTATTAAAACAAAATGTATCGGAATAGACCTGTGAAGGGATTCGTATCTCCTTTTACCGTTCAATCGCAAGTGAGCACCGAGAAACGCGAGAAAAACGAAAACAAATCCGCGTGTCGAGAAGAGCTACCGAATGATTTGGTAGAGAAACCTTTCCGAAGCAACTCGCAAATTTTGAATTTTTTCGAGAAAGTGACTCAAGAAAGTGAGGTCGACTGCGATGACGGCCAAGTGGATGATCCAGATGATCCATCGAAGAAGCAGGAAGCTAATTCTCCGATATGCAAGAGAAAATTGGTTGTTGATTCGCCCCAAACAACAGCAAAAATGTAGGTGCTTAAAAGTGAAGATCAATTCCGATTTTATTTACCGTAAATAAATATCGATATTTTTTACAGCGTTTTCAACGTGATGTACGGGAAGATAACTTCTAAGAAACATAAAACGTGGGATGATGATGGTTTACTAGAAGTGATTGGAAAAAGTGCGATTCTTAAGGTAACTAATGTAACAAATTTTTTATTTACAATTTGCATTAGTTAACTACAAATTTCTTAAATTAAAGATTGTTATAATTTCTGATATAATAGAATTTGGATGGTAATGTTATTGGAAGAAGTATCATCAACCCAACTAAAATAATAGAAGGTTCTACGTTAATTATAGCAAATAAACAAATTGAGGTAAGGGTATGCACTATTATTTGTTTATGTAGCATATGAAAAAATCTAACAGCTTTTAATTCTTAATTCTAGATTTTAAATCAGGCATCACAAGAGGTATTTGTATCAGAAAAGAATCTTGAAGAACCAGTAGAGGAGTTGTCAAGAAAAAAGTTTAAAGTATCCAATACAAATGCATTTGTACCTTTATCTTTATCAAAAGGTCCTACAAGTTCATAACAGATGAATCAATAAGCAGGTTAATTACATGTTAATCATTGATTTAAATTTAAATATTTCTACTATAGGATTAGCATTAAATAGCGAGCCTATAGTGATGCCATATTTGAATTCTACTGAATGGATGGACCAAGAAGAGCAGGAAGTCTCGGTTGATCCTTGTCTAGTGGCAAAGCTTAGAGAACATCAACGCTATGGGGTTGTATTTCTTTATGAATGTTTAATGGGACTAAGAGTACCAGATTATTTTGGTGCAATTTTGGCTGATGAAATGGGCCTTGGCAAAACTTTACAATGTATTGCATTAATTTGGACAATGTTGAAAAAGGGTCCATATGGCAAACCAATTGTAAAACGTGTGTTAATAATAACACCTAGTAGTTTGTGCAACAATTGGGAGAAAGAATTCGTGAAATGGTTGGGTAGCCACAGAATATTTCCATATGTTGTGGGTGCAAAAACTAAACCCAAAGATTTTATCAAATATCCAAAGAATTCAGTAATGATTATTAGCTATGAAATGTTCATTAAATGTCATATGGAGATTAATGAAATCGTTTTTGATTTGATTGTGTGTGATGAAGGCCACAGACTGAAAAATAACAATGTAAAAGCAGCAAAGGTAATGATCCATTTGAATTATATTGTTTACAATAATGACTTATTAATATAAATGATAAACACATGAATATTTCTGTATTCTATGTATTTTGCAGCTGTTATACGAGGCGAATTGTAAGAAACGAATTATTTTAACGGGTACTCCTATACAGAATGATTTAAAAGAATTTTATGCATTAATTGATTTTATTAATCCTGGCATACTTGGCACTGCTACTGAATATAAGAATTATTACGAAGAACCTATTGTTGCATCTCAGTGTCCTCATGCCAATGACGATGTTCTTAGTCTAGGAAAGGAAAGATCCACAGAATTATATGAACGCACTAAATCTTTCATTCTAAGACGTACACAAAGTACGATAAATAAATATTTGCCACATAAATATGAAATAGTTCTGTTTTGCTCTTTATCCAAGAAACAAAAAGATCTATATTCTCTTGTTACCGATGCTTGGTTTAACAAAATTTGTCTAGAAGATAAAAATAGTATGCATTTTTCTATTATTATTGCTCTTAAAAAAATTTGCAACCATCCAAATCTGTTCATAAATGAAAAAGAGAATGTGCTATATAATGCTTTATCAAAAACATGTATGTCACAAATAAAACAGGACAACAACTTTAATGAGTATTGTGGAAAAGTCACAATTCTACAGACACTGTTGAGAAATTTGAAAAAGACTGACGAAAAGCTGGTGTTAGTCTCTTATTACACACAGACGCTTGATCTTCTCGAGATTATATGCGACATGGAAAAATTAAAATTTTTAAGATTAGATGGTTCTACTCCATCCTCTGTTCGATTGAAGATTACTGAGCAATTTAATACACGAACTGATAATAGTAGTAAGTTTTGTAAAAATCAAGAATCGTATCGTGCACTTAAATTGTATAAATATTAATAATGTACTACAGAAAAATGATTTTTACAGAAGTTCTTTTGCTAAGTGCAAAGGCAGGTGGTGTTGGTTTGAATTTACCTGGAGCATCTAGGCTTGTATTATTTGATTCTGATTGGAATCCTGCCTCTGATATGCAAGCAATGGCAAGAATTTGGAGAGATGGACAGAAAAGGAATGTTTACATTTATAGGTTTGTACTAGTTTAATAGTACAATGTATTATTTAATTGAGGTATATAACTATATGTGATCAAATTTGTAGATTATTGACAACAGGTACAATAGAAGAGAAAATATATCAAAGACAAATTAGCAAAGCCAATCTGAGTGAGTCTGTGGTGGACCTAAATCACCTTGGATCTCTAAAGTTATCAACTGCAGAATTAAAGGTACTTTTTACTATTTCTAATAAAATTTTGATAATTACGAAAATTATTACTTGAAATATTTTTCACTTTTTAGGATTTATTTACATTGGCAAACGATACAATTTCATTAACACATGATTTAATGAACTGCCCTTGTTCTGGTCAGAATGAACATTTACCTTCTGAAAAGTTAAGAGAGAAAGAGCAGACACGAGACTGTCAGTTTACATTGACTGAGAAATCATCTCAAAAAAATTTAACCATAAATCAGCTTCAAGGTTGGCAACATTATAAGCAACCAATTCCATCAGACATTATGCAGGTAAGCTATTTGACACTTTGCAATATAAGGATAAATAAAAATTAGGATTTAAAATTTGTAATTTTTATTTTACATATGTACATTTGCTTTATAGGACATTATGTTAACAGAAAGAAGTGATAATATAACATTTATATTTAAAAATTCTATAATGCAAAAAGCTAATTAAATCATAATAAATGGAATGACAATTATATAAATCATGTTGTAAAAGTTTTGTTATAAAATTATATATTTTGTACAAAATTTATATTGTGAATACACTTTAAGATATTAAATCCATTATTTGCAGTTTATTAAAAAGATATCAATTTTTCCAATTATTTTAAAGCTTATTTTTTCGTGACAAAAAATTCATCATTCTTTCGATTAGATCAGGAGACTCAAATCGTTTTTGTACTTCTTTCATTTCTTCCTCATTAACTTTTAATAAAATCTCTTTATTCCATCTACTCATCAATCGCTTTGTCGCCAATATTGACTGAAATTTATCAATTTTATTACAATTTTGATAGTATAAATATTTCATAAGAAATTAATACTGCAAAAAGCATTAATAACAAAAATAATACCTCTGAAGAAAGTGTAGATATTGATCTCAAATAATTCCATACTTCCTCAAGAGAGTTGTGATTATACACTTTACTAACTAAACCATATTGGTTGGCTTCTTGAGCATTCATCTTGTATCCTAAATACAACATATCTCCAGCCTAAACAAATATTTTTACAATAAAATATTGAAATTTTAATTCTAGAATCATTATAAAAATTTAACATCTTAAAAATTTTAGATGCAAATCTTAACACTAACTTAATTTACACAATTTGATATTTTTTAATGAAACATACTTTGGAATGTCCCAATAATCTTGGGAATGTATACGTAGAACATCCTTCAGCAACAAGACCCAAAGAGCTGAACGGCGTTTGAAAATATGCCTTTAATTTACATAATGTATTAAAACATAATTGTAATGTTTAAAACAATTCATACAGAACAAATATTTTTGCGTCAGCACCTTATTTGAAGCATAAACTATATCAAAAATCCCTAATATTGTAGTAGCTATTCCTATTGCTGGTCCATTCACAACAGCTATTAAAAGCTTTGGATACATAATTACAGCATCAATAAATTCTCTGTAAAATTTTTGCCAATTTAATTTCTGTACATACAAAGATAGAAATTTTCAGTATCTCATTTTGACTCATGGTGCTTACTTGACTAGACTGCCAACAGGAGTCGTAGAATTCATGGAAGCAGTTATATCATTGCCACTGCTGAAAAAATCTCCATTTGCTGTCAGTGCAAATATCAATACATTGTTGTTTTTAGCAGATTCATTTAAAAGCGTCGTTAATTCCTTATACATCTGGAAGAAACAAACAGAAAATCGATATATGATTATTTTGTTTTGCCTATATTTTTTTGTATTTTAAATATATCAAGTATTCTTTAGGCATTCACATTTACCTGGGGCGAAATTGCATTCTTTCTGGCGGGTTTATTAAGCACTACTTTTAGAATTCCGTTTTCCGAAGTACTCAGAATAAATGAATTTGCGTCAGTCATATTAAGAAAGAGAGATTTTAAATTTCTTTAAAGCAATTTATAGAATTTGTACGAGTCGTCGAATTTATAACCTCGTTTTTACTGCTTATTACTATACTTGTCCACTTAAAACGGTAACGATATAATAGAAAAATGAAAAAAGAAAGTTAAATAAAACACCGTGTGGTATACTTCACAAAGCTATCAATATCTTTTCGAAAAATTGCTGACTCAAAGATTGTCTGAGATAAACTGAGAAACAGTCTATTCATGCTGATAATTTCATGCTGATCATTTCGAACTTTAACCATCAAATTTACTAGAAAAAGATAATAAATTTCTAGGAATAAATACATATTTAAATGACATATTAGTAGCTATTAGTAGCTATGTTCACTTTGCATTTACAACTTGTAAACATCGTTCTTCTTTAATCTTTGAACTATGTTAAATTGTCTGTTCGAAGATATTAATTATTGATAAACAGCAGACTGCTATCATGTGTTTCTGCCAATTTTACAAATTTCTTATAATAAGAAATGTACATTTCGTATTATTCTTAATTATTCTGAATACTTATAAATAGAAGAAGCAAAAAAAATTTTTAATGTAAAAATTAGCAAAACAAATCTCATATACAATGTGTCTCTAAAGTCCTTATCAGGTTATATACAAGGTGTCTCTATATAAAAACTATACCACTCACTATATTTCGGAAACAATTCAAAATTATGAAAAAACTGGAATACATATCTGATCATTTTGAAAAGCTTTTTAAGGGGGAAATTGTCTCCTCGAGAAGTAAATCCTAATTGTAAGTCTACCTGAATTCAAATATTTCAAATGGAACTCTCCATATTGTAATATATCATTTGAAAGAGTATAAAAAACAAGAAAATTTTTTGTACAAAGCGGAGATTGATGTGTTGACTTATTCAAGAGTTATTTAGGCTCAAAGTTCGAAAAAGGTCAATTTTCAAAAAAATCGTTACTTCTAATTTTCAAAAAATTCTAAAAAGTTAAAAACCTGAATCATAAAATTTTCCTAACAATAAAATATAACAGCACACCAGTAAATAAGAGTTAAAATGTGTAAATGAGATGTAGATGAAAAAATACATAAACATTGCGTTAATAAAAATGCAAATGGTAAACCTCATGGGACAATGTTTTGATCATCTCATATTATGCATTCTCTATGAATGACAATTTGAGACCACTGCAATATTTGGTGGGGACAAATGACATACGAAGGTACTCTGAATTTAAAGGGCTTCGAAGAAATTATTGACAAATAAAGTTTCAATAGCGGTCTGTAAGATATTACAGTTTAAAAATTAATATTTGATAAACAATAAAGATGAAATACTGCTCAAAGCGCTGTAAGCGCCAAAACGAATACAACCTTTGAACGTTCAGAGTACATATTAGTACCGTGAGCATAATTATACAATTAGAAAAATTTTGACAGGTTTTATTTATATTGGTAAAAGTTGTTACACAACTTACAAGCTATATCCTACTTGTTACTAGTTCTAGCGTAGTTGTAAATAAAACTCATGAAAAATATTGGAGCTTATTGTTCTTTCTTTACTTGTTATTTGTCTACTATAGAATAGTGTGTTAATACTCGATAATACAATAAATTTAGCCGAGTGTCACAATTTTATATACATTTTAGTATAATTTTACAATGTATTAATATTGTGTTTACACTATTTTATGATATATCACAGGATTTCCCAAACTTGACATACATAAAGATACTTTTTAAACATTTTATTTTTTCTTTTGTATGAAGATAACTGAAAACGAAAATATTAAAAGCATCGTATATTATTTCGTGCGATTCTAATAAAGCTGTGCAAATGTTAGTTAAAATGTGTGACTAAATTCTTCAAGAATTTGTTTATTTTCTTAAGAATCTGCGCGGGATTATAAAAGAGTTTAGGAAACCCTGATTTATGTTATTCTGATAACAAATGATGGACTTGGTGGGTTTCGACAATACGATGTGTAATCACAGATTACATGGCCGTGTCACTGTCTTCTAGACAATACTTGCTACAAAAGTGATTTATTAGCAGCAACATTTTATGTTACATCGCGGGTCTAAATCATGTAAAATAGAAATTTGAATGCAAAAGGCTCGCAATTTTTGAAATGCACGAATTATTTAATTGCTCGTGGACGTATTTCGTATATTCAAAGAATTATACGAAACCTAATTTAGGCGCGAAAAAATTGGAAGTTTTGTAAAGAGTTAACGCAAGAAACTCTTTACCTTATAACTTAACATTATCTTAAATCTTACACAAGTTTATTTGTAAATTTACTATTGTCGCAGACTTAAATCGCAAAAATGAATAAACATCAACTATTCTTCGTACAATTTTTCAATAATTTATCGCCGCATTAGTGGCATTACAAATAAATACAATGCATTTGTTTGATACATACTTATATACATATGTGTAAATATATGTATATTTAGTACATGCCTAGACATAAATAAATAAATAAAAAAAAAAAAAACAGGAATGCCAATTTATAGATGCATTATTACAAGGATTAAGGACCGCATGGATTAATCCATAGTATTGCTATACGAACGCTTTGATACATTAAACTATGGAGAAGAGTTTGAATACACAGATACAAATTATAAAGATTGTAAATAAATATTCCTCTAGAAAGTATTTTTCCTATGTAGCACTGCAGCTCAATATCTTGGAAGATTTTTCAACGATTTTCTCTACTTAACGTTTTTAAAGTTCATATAATTTACTCAATTTAAATAATCGCAAAATTGGAATTATTTCAATATAATGTACAATTAGATGCTTGAAGTAACCGATAAAATATTAATATATATCAATTTGATCTATTACGGCTTCAGAACCTTTTCAATGAATTTCTTTATGTCACGCATTTCCTGTGAAAATAATGAAAAGGAGACAAATATTATTTCCTTATGAATGTAAGAAAAGATTCGACAATATCTTCCTCGATCAAAACTTCCTTACCTCCTCGGAAGATGTATGCATCATTCCTCGGTATGTTTTGAATTCTGTCTGTGTCATGAATTGTTTTAGAAGAGATGCTGTCATTTGACCCCATCTATATGGCACAATTGGATCGCAATCACCGTGACATTGTATCAGTGGAGTATTTCTATTTCCTATTGCTTCCTGCAAATTTGTTTAATATTATAATTATAATTCTACAAATGTATATACGATATAATACTTACTGCCGGAAACTTTTGATGTAAAGGAAGCCATGCGGATAGAGCTATAATGCCAGCTAAAGGTTCTGGGAATGTAAGGGCACTGTACATGGCTAGTGCTCCACCTTGACTGAATCCTCCGAGAACAATGCGGGTAGTGGGAATCCCAGCTGCGACTTCCTCAGCTATTAATGAGTGCACCGTTTCAGCGGCCTTACGTATACCTTCTTCATCTTCAGGACCACTGGAGTCCAAAGAGCGCAGATCGAACCTAAATTCGCAGGATGCAATAACCATGTAAACATCAACTTGTAATCATTTAGAAACTTTAAATTTCTATGTTCATCTTTTAATGTTACCAAGAAGGCATTCTGAACCCTGCATTAAACGTTACTGGCATTGTGGGCCTGAAACAATCAAAGAGTGACATTAAGAGATACTGTTAACCCGTTTCAAAATAAGAAATTTAATGTTATCGAGAACCACACGTACGCAGTAGGGCAAATAACTTTAATATGAGGGGATCGTACTGCACCCATGGAACTAGCCCAGCCATGTCTGAAAACAATATGTATAAAGTGTCAACAAGATCATTTTACAACATACATCATAAATTGCATTCATATGCCACAACTTACCCTGTATCACCCAAGCCATGGAAAAATATTAACTGAAAAACATGTTTTTTAGTATAAAATGAGAGTAAATTGATTTTATTCACAAATATTTGAAAAAAAATTGAAATTTTAATCTTAAAATCCACATTCTGAAAGAAAGTTGTTTGATCAGTCTCGGTAACCACAATGACTCGTGGAAGACGTGCAATAATAAAAAAAAAAGCCGACAATAAACCGGTTCGCGAGTATCGAAACAGAACAGCGATGCGTTCGCAGACGATCGTGCCGGCGAAGAGAGATGGAGTAAAAAAGCGTAACGAGATTAGAACTTGCATCACGTAAACGTAATTCATTTATGATCAATTATGATCGCGAGTGATATAACCAAAAACTGTCGATACACCCGCAAAAGGGTTTCGATATATCTACCGTCGCCGTGTGCTTAGCTGTGGCTGAGATCACGACCGGGCCTGCCATGTCCTGTCGCTTTTTTGGACGGCCTGAAACAAGTTCGAGCAATTAATGTAACAGTACGGAGCACGGCGCGCGAAAGAGAGATAGGGAGAAAAAGTGACTCCTCTTCGCTCTATACAGAGTTCTTTATAAGCAATGAGAGAGGGGGAAGGATTGAAAGGAAAGGAGAGCAGTGGCGTCAAACGCGCATTCGCGTAAATATTCAATTTACTGACACAATTTATACATATGCAGCTTTGTGTTTGATTGTTTTAACCCCTTGATTTTCAAAATCGGCGTTGTCATTGATTACGCAAGTTTGAAACTGCGTTAATCGAAATCAAATTTCAATGATTATTGGTACGTGAAAATGATTTATATTCCCATACACAGAGAGATTGCAGGAACATTGCAGAATGATTTCATTGAAACATTGTAATATTGCATTTTGATTGCGAAACATTGCTGCAACATTTCTGGAAGATTGCAACAACATTAAAATGTCCGCTTTTTGAAATATTGCATTGAAACATCCTATTTTTCCAAAATATTCACATAAATATTATTACATCACATAATTCCAATAAACAAAACAATATTTGTCCCAAGCAGAACAACAAGTCAAAATAACATCAAAATGAATCGTAATTGATTAAAAAGTGACTTTTAATGATCATTTTACAGTCACTTTGACATCATTTTGACGTCGTGATGACTCCCTGTTCTGCTTGAGTGTGTAACATTTTAAAATACATTTTTCGCAAAAAAAATTTCAGGAATATTTTTTCGAAAATTTCCAAGCAGTCACCCATCTAAGTCGCAACTCCGGTGAACGTTGCTTGACCTTCGTGATCGCTGCGAACTGATTCTTCATGATGAATACTTTATGCTGATATGTGTATATAACTTGGTAAATCAAGTCAATATACGTTATCAAAAAAATGAAATATGTATAATTAAAGCACAATATTTATATAAATAAATATAAAATTATAATTTTTTTTACTAATTTTGCAAATGCAGAATAGCATTTGGAATAACTTTTTTGTTATTTGTTTAAATAAAATGCAATTAGAAAATATATATCAATATAATACAATAATTAAATTAAATATAAAAAAATTTTTATTAAAAAAACAATTAAAAAATATTGTTTGTTCATTGGGCTGTAGATCAAGGTTTCTTCATATATGGATCTATTTCATCTATTGATATAAATATTTATGTTTCTTAACAATACTATAATGCACACAGCACCACGGGACCGCATGCCTTTTTCTAGACGTCTTAGAGTCAACATTTGAAGAATGTCTGCAGACCTCTATGCAAAATCGATTTGCAGTCAACTTTAACAGCCTGACTTGAATGAGTCGACTTACAATCGATATATGGACGGTTGTACTTTTAGAGAATGTAGAGATTCAACGGAAAATTTAGTAACGTCGCCCGACCTTAGTTTGCTAAATGCGGATGAATAATTATGGATGAGTTGAATTAATATATTATTATACGCGAATATTCTGCTTTGGCTCTTTATTGCCACTATTTTATTAAAAAATTATGATATTGCAATGTTTCCGGAATATTACTGGCATATGCCATGCGATGTTGCAGACATATTGTTAATTTATGTTTCTGCAATGTCTCCGTAATATTACATTGCAATCTGCAACATTGCAACGTTGCTGCAATGTTGCTGGAATTTTCTGTGCTGTATGGGTTAAGTGAATTTTTAAATTCATTAACTGATCAATCGCGTTATGCACAAATGCAGCTTGTACAAAATTAATTTGCATT
This sequence comes from Solenopsis invicta, assembly GCF_016802725.1. Lineage (NCBI taxonomy): Eukaryota > Metazoa > Arthropoda > Insecta > Hymenoptera > Formicidae > Solenopsis > Solenopsis invicta. The sequence goes on along the minus strand of NC_052675.1, from coordinate 8,393,366 downwards.
AATTCAATGAATTAAGAAACTCGCCTATTCTCTTCGAGATGAATTTGGAGGAAAACCACTTGATACAAACCTCCGAACAGCAAATTACCCATGGCTGTTTTAACAGCGCTGTGGTAGTCATCGATTTCTCATTGATTTTGAATTAAAAGCTTATCTTTCGGGTGATTGAGAGATTGAAACAATGCACTGGTGTTTGCTTGGAAAAAAGAAGCGATTAAACGTTAATTTATATATTCGGTTTTTGCAAAATTGTCCGTGCGAGTCAATCAAATCGACAATAGACTTCTCTTCAATCAAAATACTGAAACTTTTGATTCGGATGAAGTTCGCGACGCATGTGAAAGCCAATTCAGACGGACTCATTTTATCAAGTCAAATTGATCAATCGCGCGCCGCAATGTTCTCTACATCGGACGCGTGATTGGTCCTTTTCACAGAAATATTCATGACTCCGTATGAATGTATCTTAACGTGCCAAGAAGGACAATCAATGGAACGATTCAATTAAATATACGTTTTCAAAACCGATCTCATCATCATTGATTAGCTCGATTAGCCAATTAAATATAAGAATGGCCAATGCAAAATTCGGGATTGTTTGTGTAAATCCGGTATTACATGTGTCGTATGACATATTTTTTAAGCGTGTTGATTGGTTGCAGATAGAAAATTTCTAGAAACTCGAAAAATTTTTTATTCTGCAGCCAATCAATACGTTTAAAAAATTTGTCGTACAGACACGTGTAATAATACCCTTAGGGCCACTTTCACTAACGCCGATTAACTTAATCGCTGATTAGTCTATCGGAATTGACCAATCGTATTTGTCGTTAAGTAAAAACGACAAATGCGATTGGTCAATTCCGATAGACTAATCAGCGATTAAGTTAATCGGCGTTGGTGAAAGTGGCTTTTAGGAAGCTATTACACGTATCCGACAAGTTTGTCGGACGTAACGATTGACTGTCGACAAGTATGTATTCAAGTGAGACATCCGTCGGATAGTTACCCAATTTTTGTCGGACTGAAGTCGGGTAGTGATAAACTTTATACGACAAATTACATGCGTCCAATAAAATTCGTCGTACGAACCGACGCACGCGCAGTACTAGCCAATTACGTCCAATATCGCTCGTTGTCCCTAAGGGTTGATTTATAATAGCCGTTACCGTAAGAAATTCATCAATCATAATCGACTATTCTTCTATAAATCGATCATAATTGGCCAATTTCTTATGGTTACGGCTATTATAAACCAACTTTTAAGTTTGTTCTACAATACGTCATATGTCGGTTGCATAAGCTGTAAGTCGTAAGAATTGACCAATCACAGTCGAAGGGGAGAAGAGTATTCAACTGTAATTGATCAATTCTTGCGGCTTACACGACCGCAGCTATACAACCGACATATGACGTATTGTAGAACAGGCTAAAGAGTTGGTTTATCATAGCTGATAATAGCCGTTACTATAAGAAATCATAGTCGATTATTCTTCTATAAATCGATTGTGATTGGTCCATTTCTTAGGGTAACGGCTATTATCAGTTATTATAAAGCTCTAACAATGGGCATCCCGGTCCCAACCTTTTTCGCGGGATCGATTAACCCCGTTTACTAACGCCACCAAACGTTTACTTTTATATTTGATACTACGTATTACATCCATTTTGTAACGCTGCCGATAAAAATGTCATGTCAAAAGTGGATGTAATTTGAATCCTGTGAGTCTGTGCTAAATCCATATTTGTGGGATAACTTCTTTTAAGCCCGTATCAGACTAGGCATTGAAAATTGAAGATTGAAGATTAAAGATTGAGCTTTGGCCAATCAAAATAAAAAGAGTTAAAATTTCCTTGTTTTGATTGGTCAAATTTCAATCTTTAATCTTTAATCTCAATCTTCAATGCATAGTCTGATACGGGCTTTAAGATTTTCTCTGACAGATGCAGACGGCAAATACACCGTTTATTTCGATACTTCGATACATTTGAGAGTTGCTATTGCTACAGATTTCGAATAGTGGAATAGTATATTCTAGAGAACCTCTAGGGCCGGTATCCATAATCGATTATTATTTTAAGATTGTCTTAAGTAATGAATGACTTAAGATGCTAATGCGGCTCTTTGATTGGTGGCATTTTAAGATGATATTTAAGACGATCTTGAAATTAAAGCCTTTTGTTTACGTTTGCATTAATCAGTTAGCCGCATTATTCAAATGCGATTGGTTAATTCTGTCTCTGTGCGAGCTCGAACTGATTTTTAGCATTGTGGATACAAAACTTAAGAATCGACTATGGCTACGTTAAACAGACTTAACAGTTGAGTGAGCGCTCGCTGTTATTGGTGTATTCTTCTAGTTTTAAAGGTTTGATTTAATGATCTAGAAGAATTCACCAATAACGGCAAGCGCCACTCAACTGTTGAGTCCGTTGAACGCGGCCGCTAAGGGCCACTTTCACCAACGCCGATTAACTTAATCGCTGATTAGTCTATCAGAATTGACCAATCGTATTTGTCGTTAAGTAAAAACGACGATACTAAGTTCATCAGTCTTTTTTAAAAATTCCCGTACGTGACGGGTTCAAAATAAGTTACAAATAAAATTACAAAAAATTTTCTCAGCCGTGCGACCCCTAGGTCATGGCCTATGTTGGCCTATTGGTAAATCCCCCGCTGCATCATCCGCTGTGAGTGGTGGTGTGCTATCGAGATCCGCCCACAGGTTTTATAAGTGATACAAAAATGTATGCGATACGACGCAAGCAGGCTACCCATGACGATGATTATTCAACCTACATACGCAACACCTGCCATGACCGTTCGGCTATATTCGTCGACGTTCGGCAATGATTGCAGAGTCATCGCCGAGCCATCGCCGCGCCGGCACTGTCCATAAAGGCCGCAGCACAGACTTTGCATAGCTGCATAACCGTATGGATAAGGATTGATCCGTTAGCACATGCATAATGGATCAATCAATTTCTTTATAGACTTTCTACAATAAGCTATTAGTCGGTATCATAAGTCATAAGTTATAAAAATTGATTAATCACAGTCAAATATAAAGAGAATATTCGACTGTGATTGATCAATTCTTATGGCTTATGACTTATGATACCGATTAATAGCTTATTGTAGAAAGCCTGTTATGCATACGGTTATGCAGCTATGCAAAAGCTTGTGTTGCGGTCTTTTAACTACCGCTGCTGCTACCGCCATTGATTGATTCCTCCACCGCGGGTCGAGCGGTTGTACTTATTCAGGACAAGGGCCCAAGTCTTGTTTAAAATCTCAATTTAAACATATAGTACTAGTGTCTTCGTACGAAAACCTACAGTACCGACGTCAAATGAGTTCACCATCACTCCAGCATCGAGAGACAAATTTAGACGTATAATTAGGAATGTTTTTAGGTATAAAAATTAAGATATAATTAAAAACTGATACATCATTTGAAACTACGTTCAATGTAGAGTACAAAAAAATTTTTATCCATTTGTTTTTATTTCAATAACGTAATCTAATATGACAGCGAAGTTAGGCTTGCACCGCATACCCAGTCAAACGGTGAGCACGAATAAAAGTCGTACTATTAATCTGAGAGCAAAAACATCTTTTTTTTTTTTTTTTTTAATGAACGGACTTGTGATTTTCGCCTGAACTAGAATTTTTTATATTGCAAGCATATTTGCAATATGGCGATAGTTTAAAAAAAAGCAGTTTCAAATTTATTCATTTTTTCTCTTATTTTGTAAAAAAAATAATAAAAAATCAACGTAGACTATTTTATCTAATTTGGGCAATAATAATGTTGGTTGAGCATAACTGTAAAAGTAGAAGCTAAACGGATAAATAGTTTCTTTGGAATCGCGCTCACTGTTGAAAAACATGGTTTCGAAAAAAATGCATTTATGTTTGATAAAGCACTTTCGTGATAATATTTCATGTCGACATTTTTAGATTTACCTTTAATCAGCTATTCCATAAAAGTCATCTTTCTTTTCTTCATAAATTTCATTTTGTTATTACTTTTTTTATGTTTTTTAGTAAAGCGGTCCTATACACCGCGTCACTTTATGCTGTATATCTTGGTCAATTTTTATTTTTCAAGAAAAATACTTTTGTGACATATTTTTAAGATTATAAACTTTTAAAAAATACCAAAAAATCGATTTTTTGAAGCTTTAAGATAAGAATCCCTCTTTAATAATTTAAATCATAAATAAACAAAAATGACAATTATTTTAACAACATAGGCTTAGACTGTTCTTGCACAGCAACGAGAGGGACAGAATAGAATAGAATAATTATTTAGTTCCAATAACTGTTTACAATGTGATATTTATAACTAAAAACATATAGCATTAATATTCTACATAATTAGTCTAATTAACATATCTAAAAAATGTTAATACTTATGATGCTTTTCTTCAATTATCACATATTATATACAAATAAATATAAAATATAATTGAAAATAGATTATCAGTATATACTCAGACACATACTCATTAAATCACATTTTAGCTATCACGCACTGAGAGAAAAGACTTTGTTAATTTAACAAAATTTGTAGATATAATGATAACAAAGTAAGATTTGTTGTCACTATATGTACAAATATTTGTTACAGATACTGGACATTTGTTGAATTAGCAGTCTTTTTTCTCAGTGCGCTCTCTTTTCTTTATATGTATATTGTGCTAACATTCTCCTGAAATTTTGTATCCCTTGTTCCCTTTTTAATTCTATTGGCCAGCTATTAAACATTTTAAATTCATCATATAAAAGCATTCTTTACTCCTCTCTTACATTTATGCATGAGTATATTATCCTTTTACCTACTGTATACTTCATACTCTTGATTTGCTCGAACTGATTCGTCGTTGCTGTGCGAGAATAGTCTAACAAGGGGAGCTCGCGATCAGGGCATCACGGATTTTAATAAAATTTTATGGATGTGTAGTATTCACTTATACATTTACTACAGTAAAGCCGTAAGTTGCGAAAATGAGGCATTTTCAAGAAAATGATGATTAAATATTTCTAGCACCTATAGTATCGTTACAAAAAAATGATTGTCGAGTTAGCGGTTCGGCTTAAAAAAATTGTCATACCTACAAAACAATCTCCGAGTAAAGCTGTTTTGTTATTGTTTTTGTTGTCTATTGTTTTAGGTCTTATAAAAAAGCTAAAAGCTGTGACAATTGAAGGTACTCGACAATTTCATGCTTTCTTACCTGTTTCAAAAAAAGTACAATAGAATGCAAAATTGTTTCATGCTAAGATCAATATGTTTCACCCGCAAAATTATACAATAATTTTTTTCAAAGAAATAATATTTTTATCGTTATAAATGGTTATATTTGTAATGTTTGACACTTGATATTTATATACCTACTATTTTGTTAATTATTGGTTGAGACATCATATTGGTACTGTACTGAGAAAGATTAATACGTAGACAGAATAGTTGCAATATTTTTTTTTTGATGGTTTTCGGAATGCAGTCTGCTCACTGAGAGATTGAACATAATTGGTTCTTACCTATGGAGCTAAGCAGTTGCGTTCGCCGTTCGATGAGCAAAGGTGTGTTCTAAAATCTATCGAAAAAAGTGTTGCAACTATTTTGTGCACCACTGTACAGTTTAGTGCAACATGAGTCTCGTTTTCTGCACTAGACTGTATTGGAACGTTCCTTCTTGCTTTTGCTAACTTTCAACATATATCTATTTTATTTTAAATGTACACTAATTCAGGGAATTTGGAAACAGAAAACAAATGGATGAATTCGGTGTCAGTGAAAACCGACTTAATTCATTATAAGAAAACCCAAATTTTCCCACTCTGGCAACACTGTGAAACACGTAGTAAATTTTAAGCTTCGAGTAAATCTACCAATCACTCGAGAAGTCAAGCCTGCTATTTTGAAAATCTTGAATTCCGGTTGGCCGAGCTGCCTTATTACTCACGTCTTATGTTTCTTTTTAATTTTTTTAATATTATGCAATTACATAACTCGTGCGTCAAATTGTAATTATTAGTAACAATAGTTAAACAATATCGCTTCAATGTACGCACATAAAAAAAAGCTGAAGATCGAATTTTCACGTGCACGATATGAACGACTATCAAATTCTAATAATGTAATACGGACAAAACACTTGCCACAAGTCGGAGCTGCTCATCTATTGCTCTAGATAATGCATGCCGATGCCAAATACACATATGTACGTAAACGTGTGTGCATGTGTGTACGTGAGTGCACACATGAGTGCGTAATTTTTTTCTCCCGTCGCGAGATTTATATGCGATCGTCCGGTAAACGCTTCTCTACTCTAGCGGTGCAAGTCGATGCGAAGTTCCGATAAAACGTCTCCCACATAACGTGTAACTTCGTCTCGATATACAATAAATGTAAAAAAAAAAAAAAAAAAAACAAAGGCGAAAGATAACCTGTCCCCCGTCAAGGCAAACGCTGCTGTAAATAACGCCTCCTGCCTGTTTTTTCTGGCTCGCTGCGATAGAGCCGGCGGTTTAAATTAATTCGCGTGTCTGCGGCATTTCTCTCCGTGCCGTCTCGACCCCGCGGGGTCTCTCTCGTCACGAGGCCTGTCCTCACGCGGTGCACACGTTAGGTCACGCGCAAAGAAAAATAATCCTTCAACCGATAACGTCTCCCGAACTCATTGGCTCGCGTTGGCTCGCGTACTCGTTGAATGACAAACAGTGATAACGTAGGTTATCCGCAATAACCGCTCCTAGAAGTAATCGAGTATCAGTTAAAAGTAACGTTTGCTGTAATATACTGAGAGCCTATATTGCTCGCAAGAGAACCGTGTGAAACGAAGAGAGAACAAAAGCCGTGCGGTATGGCAACGAAGATAGTCGTTGTCGGTTCGTGCATGATTGACTTTACCTGGTGAGTAAAGACGAAGCTTTTTTTTTGCAGGATTGGACATTTAATGCGTAAAATATAAATAATTTACATTGGGTATATACAATGTAAACTATATTTTACGTATCATCTAATGCAAACAATAATAAAGAATTCGGATTTTATAAAAAAATAGTAGAAATTATATTCTGTATTTTTAGTTTTAATATATAATTTTTATATTATTAATACTAAAGTCAAATACATTAACAATCTTGTAATTTGATTTCTTTTTTTGTACTTTTATTTAAATGTAATAATTTATATTAGGTATGTACAATGTAAACTATGTTTTATATCATCTATGCAAACAATAATAAAGGATTCGGATTTTATAAAAAAAATAGTAGAAATTATATTCTGTATTTTTAATTTTAATATATATATTTTTATATTATTAATACTAAAGTCAAATACATTAACAATCTTATAATTTGATTTCTTTTTTTTGTACTTTTATTCAAATATAATAATTTACATTAGGTATGTACAATGTAAACTATGTTTTACGTCATCTATGTAAACAATAATAAAAGATTCAGATATTATAAAAAAATATATTCTGTAATTCGAAATTATATTCTGTAGTTTTATTTTTAATATATATTTTTATTTCATTAATACTAAAGTCAAATATATTAACAATCTCATAACATAATTTCTTTCTTCTGTACTATGTTATCCAATAATTTATAATTTTATATGAAAAAAGTTTATGCAACCATAACGTAGACAATACGTAAACAATTCGTATAGACGTGATTTTGAAATTGTACGACCTTGCTTTTTTGCGCGTAACAAAAGTTGACATTCGTCGATAATTTATCAGTGATTATTACATTATTACATTGTTACAATTGCATTGTACTTTGTGTATAATAAATATGCATATTGCATATTGACTTTGGTATTAATGATATAAAAATATATATTAAAAATAAACTTATACAATATAATTTCTATTATTTTTTAAATAAAATCTGGATCTTTTATTATTGTTTACATAAATGACACGTAAAACAGTTTACATTGTACATGTATATTTACAATAAAAAATTATTATAAATTGAGCAAAGAAAGAGGCTCTTTCTAATGTGAATTTGTGCTGCAATAATTTATAATTTTACTCAACACAATTATAGAAAAAAAGTAACGAATGTGAATCTGATTATAAATACACTGAGAAAAAGTTCTTTAACGTTTATTTGTGAGATATAAATTTGTTTCACTGAAATAAATTTTTATTTACACATAAAAGTGAAATAAAAGTTTATCCCTAAATAAACCGATTATTGAGAAAGAGACATCTTTCACAGGAATGTATATTTTGTCATCATAATCAAATCTTAATAATCAATATCGAAGATAACGTGACAGTAATCATTTGCTTGCTAATATTTCATCTTTTTTCCTCGATGCTGTTATAATCCGTTGTCATTTTTTAACGCGTTGTCGCTTTTTAGTTTCTCTCCACGGTTGCCCAAACCTGGCGAGACAATAATCGGGACTAGATTTGAACAAAAATACGGTGGTAAAGGCGCTAATCAGTGTGTGGCAGCTGCTAAGCTTGGTGGATCCACAGCACTTATTGCTTCAGTAGGCATTTTTTTTTTTTTAAATAAACAAGCTTGTCAGATCTGAATGACTTAAATGTTCATTTCTCTTTTATTCAGTACGTTTGTACTGTTTCTCTAATTACTTACGATTTTTACATTACATTTACATATCGCAATTCCTTATCTCTTATCGCAGTTAGGCTCCGACACGTTCGCTCAAGAATACTTAAAGATTTTAAGAAAGGAAAATATAGACGCATCTTGCGTGAAGATACAGAGCGATAAGCACAGCGGTGTTGCTCACATTGTCGTTGCTGAAAATGGTATGTTTTCGATATGTCGTAAAATATAAATCAGAATCTTTCTAATTGCTTTGAAATTTCAATTCACATGAAAATATCTCCGATTAATCTGACGCCCGTTTGCACCAATGTGAATCAACTTTAATGCGTAAAATTAAAAAGAGATAAAATGCAAGTTGAAGTCAAGTTTAAAAGTAATCTACGTTGATGCAAAAGGGTCCAAGTGTCGCGAATAAATAATAGCATTAAAACCAAACTCCCCGCTAAGGCAATCCCGGTGATTTTCTTTCGCGCTGCAAATAATCGGGGTGCTTAACGCATTCGCAGGTGAGAACAGCATCGTTATCGTGTTAGGTGCGAACGAATCGCTGACTCCGAAACATGTGGATTCCGCCGTTGACGCGATCAGAAGCGCGAGCGTTTTGTTGTGTCAGTTCGAGGTGCCGCTGGAAGCCACGCTGCATGCGTTGAAGTTACATCAGGGTCACGGGGGTTCGTTCCTCATTCTTTTTTTTTTTTAAATTAAATAGAGAACTTGAATCGAGATGTGAGAACGCAATATAAACACCTTAACAGTTCTAGCTGCATCTTAACGCTGGTATTTATTGCGTGATTTTATGTACCTTTTCAAGTTCACTAAAATATCAGCACTGAAATGTAGCTATGACTCTTAGAGCACTTCATTTATATCGTGGTCTCACTTTTTTGCTTTATGTAAAAATGTTCGCCATACACTCCTCCTTTTTTCAGAGCCGAATTATCGCAAGTCCCTGAAAAGACGAGCTTTAAAGCGTTATCGCCTGCGTAATCTTGCCGTGTCAAAATTTATGTGTGAAACGTTTTATCTCTTTCGAGCGCGAGCGGCTTGCGGTAGAGAAACTGGACTCTTGTGTCGTCTCATACAAGGCGATTTGCGATATCGCGGCTCCGAGAACTGTAGCTACGTTTCCACATAAGGCATAACGATTACGTTCCATCAAGGACTTTCGATTGTCAACGGGGCGCCCGCGCTGGAAAATCCTGACCCGGAAATTCTCAGATTATGCGACATTTTCTGCGTCAACGAGACGGAGGTACGATTAGAACGATCGATAAGATAATTAGCGATTCCTTCCTTCTGAAATCCCGTCGTCCGATATGTTAGAGAATAAATTTGCGATGCTTGAGATACACTTGAGGGACATGGATTACGCTTTTATAGGCGGAAGTTATGACGGGCATTCAGGCTGTAAACCCGTCGAACATACAGCAAGTTGTGGATAAGCTCCTGGCTAAGGGGTGCAACGCGATCATCCTTACTCTCGGACCGCTCGGAGCTGCGTACGCGTCGAAGGTGGACAGAAACGTCACGCTGATTTCCACTACCGAGGTCCAACCTGTAGATACTACCGTACGTATCGCGACGGTGTCGCAGAGCTGTCGTAATCGCGTTCGATTCTACGACCAAGTGAAATTTTTGAGTCATTATTCAAATTGGAGAAATTACTCTTTCGAAATAACTTGATGTACGACAGTTCTGAAACATTTTTTGTAGCAAAGTGGTTTTTTTCTTCTTTTTTTTTAATTTGACGCGGCAACTTTTGTTCCATTCTTCTTTACGCGTGCGCGATCCGTACTTTCCTCTTATACAAATCTTGTGAATTGATTCATGACTCGTTCGCACGTTTATAAGACGGGTGAAAGTATTCAATGGTATTTTCCGGTCTACGATCTTCTGAGAGAACAGCCCGGCAATTTCCGGACCGCATTTCAAGGCTGATTCACTTAGTGATTCATTCAAATGATTGACAGTTTAAGACCAAATTGCCTCAGGCAACAAAGTGTAAGGTTTGGTATGCGATAGGGTGCCGGCGATGCATTTTTGGGCGCGCTCGCATATTTCAAGGCGTATCATCCGCATCTGCCGATGGACGAGTGCATCAGGAGAGCTTGCACGGTCGCCACGCGGTCCGTTCTCAAGTCCGGCACGCACGCGAGTTTTCCAACGAGTAACGATTTGCCGGGAGATTTATTTGTATAAATAAGGAGGCAGTTACCTCGCGGTGTGTTATTTACAAATCTGATATTTTATATACACATGTATGAAATCTCTGTTTTGTGAAATCTTTTTAGATTGAATATTTGCAGAATATGTATGTATATATAAAAGTAAATATCAAGAGTTTTATGTACATGGTGCATAAACATATAACGTCCCAACCAACTTTTCCCAAAATCCAAAATACTTAAAAATATCACAGTCATGCGTTTTAATAGAAAATTAATACAACACAGATTAAATGGGTGACGGTAAAGTATCATACTTAGAGAATGTGTTTACATATGAAATATAGAAAAATCGAATTATTACCCTATATACACGTCTCATTTATTCACCAGTGCATATAGGAGATTAAATCTTTTTTAATCTTTTAGAAAACCGGTTCCATTGTTGGTCTTCTTTGCATAATTTTTTGCAATATCGTCGACCAATATATCAATTTTTTTGCGGATAAGTAGGACTCGTCCAAAGATGCGAAGATATGTTTAAATAACAACAACAGCATTAGCATAACATAAATAGTGTTGCAGAACAAATTTCTACATCAATCTTGCAAAAAATGAACGGACTTAGAAAAAGTTAATATTTATTCTGGAATATTAAATTTCTAATCTGCGAAATCAGGGATCGGCTTTATTCTTACATTTCTTTTTCTCTTTGTAGTTTTTCGACAGCCTGGTACCATCTGGCGTTGCAACTAAATTCCGAAAATAAAAAAAAACGGAATTAATGTATTCTTATTTAATAACTTTAATTTTTAATATAGGAAAAAGTAAAATAATTGAAATTTTGAAAAAGAGAAAGAAATAACGACAAAACAGCACGAATAAAATTTCAAAATAAACAATAATTGAGAATCCAAGAATAAATCGAAAAAGAAACAAAAATTGTCAATGTCAGCCGTCGCAGTTATTGATTCGTCGAATTGATGTATTAAAAGAAAGTTTAGATATGTCTGAATTATCTTTCTAAACAGTTCTGTTAATATACACTTTATGCATCCATAATCAGCGGCTCACACTAGCAATTCACTACAAATAATTGAGGAAGAAAAGCAATTAAACAGCCGAAGAAGTAGACATAAAAATTCAGAAATTCGAGGACATTTTCTAAGACCAAAAAAATGTCTAGGACCGTACACCGTGCCATTTAGACCGCGTTAGGAAATCTCATTTTAATATTACGCGCCGTAACGAATAAATTAGTACCTTTTTCGAATTTCAGAGATTTTTATGTATCCAAATATATTCGAGCACACACGCTAGACGCAAAGTAAAAAAAATAACGGTAGGTAATGGTATAGGAGTTGGTAAAAATTCCAAGCACTTTCACGATTCGCGCGTTGTCCAAAAAAAAAGGAAGGCACATCCGGGAACCCTGTCGAAGGAGAGTGCCCAATGATTCCATCTCAACTGGTTCACGCGACCAGAACGGCATTATTCAAGAGAGTGAGAGCGATGGAAGGGGCATACTTGCATGCAAATGTCATTTTAAATACTTTCGCAACGTGGTGGCGACTTTTAATTTTTTGGTATCGGCCGCGTCGCGTCGCGACGATAGATCGCGACGATGTCGCAAACTTTCGCCTAGGATAACGGAGCTTCCTGCCGCAGCTCCGTGCGGAAGAGGGAACCCGCGAAAGAAATCGGAAACGGGATGATCCGATCTCCGGTGCTTAATTTTCCGCTTAAGTTTCATCGGTAAATCCCCGCGAGGTGCGCCCAGTCTAAGGAAGAATTGTTAATTAGTAACTGGGAGTTCTTTCCCTCAAAATAAGTACGTCAGTACTCGTAACTCTCGCATACCATTGTCGCGTGCCAGCTCGGCCAGGTCGACGGTGTCCGAGTCGCGCGAGCGTCAACGCGGAAAAAATTGTGCCGCGCGTAAACGTCAAAAGGGAAAGGCGTTGCGTTACTACTTTCAAAGTAAATTCTGTTACGCGTAATCGTCATCGTCATCGCCATTCTCACGATGGCGTACGTGAGCCATCCCACCGAGAGGATGGGATTCCGCGAAGCACGAGACATTCGGTGTCTTTTCTTTCCGCTACAGGTGTGCATTACATTGAGATGTGACGTCAATGCCCGAGGATAACGATACTAAATCCATGTTTAAGGGAACTGTCGGCGGTGTAGCAAAGGAGATGGCGATGACGACGACGACGACGTCGACACCATCGCGACGACGACGACGACGACGACGACGACGACGATGACGATGACGACGAGCGGCGGCGGCGGCGGCGGGGCTCCATCGAGAGGGAGCGAGCCGCTCGTGACGTCAAAGAGTAGGGCGAGCATCCTCGAAGAAGAGGGAGCCGCCACTCCGCGAGTGACCAAAGAGATTCTTCTTGGGGCCCCGGCCCCGACACCAACACTCAGGGGCTGCACAAAGTAGCTGGACAAAAGAGAGGGGGGAATTAGTCACATCTTCGTGTATACCGGCACGCGCAAGCCCCCGTTAAAGTGGGGCAACACCACCCACGTGCACGTTCGCGGGCAGGATAAAAAATCCTTCGAAGATCAGGGAATACTCAGTTTTGAACAAGCCATTAAGCGAGACGATCGAGCCGAGACGAAGAGAGATCATATACCGTCTCGCTTCTCGATCTCACAAATCCCGACGAATAAGCTCGCGTGAGTGAGAGTCCGCCGAAGGAATCTACCGGGAATTCAGAAAGGCCGCTTAGACACGCGCGTATATCTTGCGCTGGTCAGTGTTAAATTTCGACTGGCGAATCATCACAGAGAATCGCGCGTCGTCTAGACCAAAACACAGCTAGATTGTCAAAATATTTTCGACTTACGTCACGTAGTCGAAGGAACGGTCGAACGGTCGACCAAACCTGAAAAATTCCCATTTGAAATACCGCGTCGCATATTTACATCTTTCAGTGTCTCTCCGACATCCGTATCGTCAACTTGTCGAACTTTAAGGGAAGCTCGATAGACGAAAGAACTCTCGAAGGTAATCGATTGAGAGCCGAGAAAAATTATTCGGAGTGTTCTGGAGATTCTCCACTGTGATTAAAAAACGTGATAGAAATAAAAGCAACAAATAAAACAAATTTATTGCTTTAGTGCGTTGAAAAAAAGTATACGTGATACGAAAAGCGAATCCCGAAGGAAACTGAGGTCGATCTCGTTGAAGGCCGAGGAAGAATTAAAAAAAAAAAAAAAAAGGCTATATCATCGATAAAGATTTGCAGAGGTCTTTTCGTGCAAATTTCGGACTTCGAAGATCGACATTGAACGACAATGGCGATATTGAACGTCATGTTTTGCATACTTGTTGTTCTCACCTGTGTCATCGTCAGCACGACGCTCGTTCAAGGTCGGAGTCTAAGACGACGGCACGGGCATCACGCTCTCTCCGATTATCTCGAGAAATCGCTGCCGCGAGATCTGTCGGAACGTCTCGAGGATGATCTGGAATACTATCCCGATTTTTACGGACAGGCGAAAAAGCGCAAGCATGCCCAACTTCTGGATCATTCCGAGTACGAGGAGTACGAGGACTTGGAGGAGCGAGTACCACCGTTTCTCCTTCGATACGAACACGAAGACGGATCGAGAGGTCGCGAGTCCTTACGACGAAAGGAGGATTTCCTTCTCAAGCACGACGACTTCGACGCCTTCTCAAGAATTGTCGCTAGAAGAAAACGTAACAACAAACACGGGGGCATGAGAAATCAAGACAAGAGGAACCTGCAACATCGTCGCAATTTCTTAGAGATGGAGGTGAAGATGGCGCAGAACCGCTCTATCTGCAACTACACCGTGGAGTCGGTACCGGACCTATACGGTTCCCGGATACCGAGAAATCTGGAACACGTGAGATGCAATCACCTCGGTAGCAGCTGTCAGGGCACCAACTCCTACTGCTGCATACAGACGTACAAAAATATCGAGGTGTCCTATGGCAACGGCCACAATGAGACAATGAAACTGTACGTAGGCTGCGTGTGTGCCTCAAATTCGCATTCGTTGATACAGTCGCTGGCACGTCTTGACGATTGACATCGAGAGTTCGCGAGACTAATTCGGGGAGTAGGGGAGTGAACGGGGGGATGACGATCCGTTTCGGTGACGATAAATTCGCCTCGGTAATGTCGGCCATCAGCGGCCATGATCTTCGAACCGGCACGAGTCGAGCGAGACGCGTCTTCGGAGGAGACAGCGATTGAAACTAAGAAACGCAGCTTGTTGTTGTCGCATTTGACGTTGCAATCGATAATCCATGAACGGACGAACGTCTTTCTTTCCTTTTTTCTCTTTGCGTAGAACTCGTTTGAAGATTGCGCCTAGTGACGCGCGAATACTGGGAATTTAACAGATTTACTCAAACGTTTGACGTTAGAACGGCGATTTACTGGACTGCGGCGGGAAGGCGAGAGAAGAAAGTTGAAAAGGATCGGAATAACGACGCGAGAGCGTATGAGATCGAAGCAGTCTCTCTCTTGTCAATCTTTTACCCTCTTCGTTCCGATACCATTTGCATTCGACAACATATATTGTGCATACCCAATTAAATCGCGATCGTCTTTCCGTCATCTCGTGCCGACAATAAAAATACGAAACGCGACGTATCGATGTAAGGACAATAGGTGATAGCCTGGTAGCAAAAAACGATCAAAATACTCATTGAAAATTCACGACTCGTAAGACATAAATTCAAAGTATCGTAGAAAAAATGACAAAATTAGCAAATACATAAATAACTGTTTTTAGTAGTAGAATTAAAAATGCTTGTAGCTGTGCCGATGAGGAAGCAGAAATCGGTAGAAAAATATTACAAACCGTTCCGTTTTTCTTTAAGCCCTTCCTATGGGTCTCGTGTCGATTTGCAACAGGGTTGGCATTTATTTTAAACAATACGTTTAAAACTGACTTGATTAAAATTTATTTAAAACAGTTGGCATGTTTTTAAACATTTAAACAGTTTTAAATTATTGTCTAACTATAGTAGAAGATAATAAATCTGAGAAAGAAATATTTGAACGCGTCTGATTTCAGCTGCTATGTGACCTTCTTTGTGAAAACAAGAAGAAATTCTTAGTGTTATTTTCTCTTCTCCCATTCGACTCAAGGTCTTTCTTGTCTTAATTAGTGACACTCGTAGAGATAAAGATTTCATCCTAAGTATGATTAGCAGATGATTTGTAACTTGGCCTTACAGTTAACAAGATACTCAATATCTTCCAATTTGACGCTGACAAAAGATTTAAATATTCAAGCTGGAACAGATTGAAGTTAGCAAATATTTCTTTTTTGTTTATTTTAAAATTATACTTTTTTTGTTTAATATGTTCTTTTTTCGTTACTTGACACAAATACAGAAAACATTGTTTTTTAAACAAAAAACAATGTTTTTTTTTTTGTTTAGAATGGAAAACAACAAATTTTTTGTTAACCTTAATTTGCCTTAATAAGGTCTGAATCACATTCTGCGGATAGTCCGCATATAAGATTCAAGTGCCGTAATGTAACATCGTGTAACGTTGCCTAGTAGGAATAAGAAATTATTGTTTACGCTTTAGGTATTTATAGATTCTCCCGGCCGTGTTGTTGTCAAACAATGTGATAAAACACGTACTCGATCACAACCAATCGCTCAGGTAGTGCTAAATCCGGTCAGACGTGCACGTAACACGTATCCGAATGTAATTATCATCACGTGCATCGTTTAGATGGATAATGATTGCATGAGTGAATCATGAATGTCCGTCGCGATTGACGCACATTATCTATTTATTGCATACGTCGCGTACCATCCCGTCTATTTATTTTCGCCAACATTTTCATCCCATTCACTTGTATTTATCTATTTATTTATTTATTTATTTATCCGTTTATTTATGCAGGTATTTATTTCTAACTGTTTATGCAGCATGTAACGAGGACTTATTTCCGATCTATTCAAAGCGATATAATTTGTTTTGCGAGGTAAAAAACGGGAAACAGCTCTGCGATAATTCCGAGCGACGGAAATCGTGTACTTGTTGAAATTTACATACATTAATTGACAAGTAATGTGATTGATGTAATTTAGGCTGAATCAAGCGTGATTTGTATGAAATTTACTTGTGAATTTTTTAAGTGACTTTAAATAGTTTAGATCTTTTTATATGTATGCACGCCTGTGTATTAAGAGACGAACAGTATTAAATACCGATAATTCGATATTGACTACGAATTTGTAATTGTAAATTATCGCGCGTACTTTTATATTTCTATAAAAGATTTTACTGCTGTGGTTTAATGGAAGGCAAACAGTATTAAAACAAACATAATGTTTCTCTCTAATAACGCGTTTCTTCTGTATTTTTCACACACATAAACCTCCCTGTATTGTATTAAAATTGTGGAAAAAAATATCCAAAAATATCCATATAATCCTTCACCTTTTCAAGATCAAAGTAGCATAAACACAAGGATTGTTTATGATGCACGACGGTTTATACAAAGTTGTATGAGATATTTTATTTGGAAAACGTTACTTTATGTATGTTTTTAAATTATTATTAATTTGATTATAATTAATTTTGATTTAAAAGAAAATATTTTAAATTTAAATATCTACAAAATACCGTGGTGAAAAGAGAAGAGATTTTTTCATGTTTCCTTCCTATTTACTTTCGTACTCCTCCACTTCCTCGTATTATTCCTCTCATTCCTTTTTCTTTATCCAATTTTCCAGGTTTCTTGTACGTTTTTTTTTTTTACCGTGTTGTTCATCAGTCTTCATAATATACAAAAAAAAAGAACACATACGATTACATCGAATGTTACAGCAAGATTATGATAATCCTCGATTCTCTCGGTAAGGACGATCGGACTCGAAGGATTCTCCGCTTCTTCCACGAAGGAGTCGGTCGACCGAGCCGGTCTCGCCGACGTCAGGTAGCCGAGGGAGTCAAGCGGACAGACGGTCGGTCTGTGACGAATACACGAGTACTCCTCCTCTCGCAGGTGGAATCCTCTTGTATTGCTACACACTCCGCAGCTCTGACGTACGTCAGACGGTCTCTTAGTTGCGCGGCGGTGATTCACGGCGAATTCCTTGTAGACGCGCGTCTTCCGATGAGGGATTTCCCTGAGAGGTCTTGACTCTCGGTGCCGGGGCCCCTGCGGCCTCTACTCGAGATCGCGAGTCACGGGTTACCGATGTGAGTGGCGGCACGTATTGGTAACCCGTGCCGCAACATAATCACCGGCCTGAGCCATAGCTCAGGCATCGCGCGCGTTGCATTGCGAACGAGAAAAAGAAAAAGAAAGAGAGAGAGCAAGAGAGGGACTCTAAGGGAGAGGGCCCTGACGTGGAGGGGCACGGTAAGTCGCTAACGGAAGACGCGCGATTTGAGATATTGCAAAAATTTCCGATGTGTCATCGCGCGGAAATGCTGAATTTTAACGGGGTATCTCTTCCCCGCGTCTCTCCTCTGCGACCGGCTGACATTGTCGCGCCGCGAAGGTATCGTGCGACGACGACGACGTCTACGTCGACGACGACTACGACGACGACGACGACGACATTGGCGGCGGCGGCGTGAAGGGAAGGAGGGAAAAAGACGTAAAACCGCAAAGAGGCGAAATGTAGCGCTCAGCGTCCGAGAAAGACAAATGGATATACGCCTAGAGTTTAACCCAAGCGCGCGCGAAAGCGCAAATTCTACGTACGGCAAATAAAACTGCAAGTAAAGACGGTTTATATCCTTTCCCCCCACCCCGCCCCCTCTTCTTTTTTCATTTTCAACTTGAAACGTATTCGTTACATCGCTGTTAAATTTATGCAAACAGGTCCGGCAGCAGGCTTATTCTATTGTACAACTATTGTACGACAGTTTCGTTACAATGTCGTTGCGTCAGGTATCTGGCAAAGAAAAGCTATTCTAACGATAACGAAACTGTCGTTAAGAGTTACAGAATAGACAGATTGCAATATAATGCACTTCCGTCCGCGAATGCACGTGTAAGAGAAAATAACGGTGTTTGCGAATGTGCCGAAGGTGCCGTTAACCTTTAGCAAATTTATTTGTTATTCCGCGTAGTTCTAGTATCGTCTCGCGTGTTAGACACGAGTGCCGAAATCATCGTTATCAGCATTGCAATTTCAGATTGTGAGAGATGGCGTGCGGCGTTTGCGTTAGGTCGCGCGATCGCGCTCTCGAGCTTCGGTTTCTACCGAAAAAAAAAAAGAAAAAAAAAGAAAAAAACTGCTAGTAGCTAAACTGCAAAGAATTTTATTTACTGATCTTTCGCGAATTCCTGTAAACTACGGTATTAGTCGATGTTTAAATTTTAACGATTTGCATGAGAGCACGAAGAATTTTTATAGTCCCGATGGCGGACACACTAGCGGCTATTGACAAGAATATATTTACAGGAATATATTTACGTATACTTGAAGTATAACGATCGGCTTACAACGGCGGCACAGCCGACGGTACATTTTACACTTTAGCAAGATAATGAAGTGTAATCCTATATTTTCTTCGCAAGAATAGGAACGGCTTTTTTTGCAAGCTTTTTGCGCGAACTTTTCCAGCGGTGTAAGCGGCAGTTAACAATGGCCGATCACTTTTTCCTTTTCCTCTCAAATTAATGAGCAGGGAAATATCAAGTTTTTCGAGAAACCACTGATTTTAATATAAACTTTCGATTACACCGAGACATCACGCTCGTCGAGACGAGGGCCATTGTGAAAGATCGCTGCGCGCGCGATTTACAATTCACATAAGAGGAATAATGACCTATCTCGCGAAAGCGGCATTATTTACGATACAATTCTTCGGAGAGGTCGAGCAGGTTCACACTCCTGTCTCGGGATAATTTTGGCGTCCTATTTTTGACCCAGACGCTTTTAAAAGTGCTAATTTTAATATTAAACACGCAACACCCATATCACACGCGCCGTCGAGAATCAATAAAAAAGAACGTTTATGCTAACGTTTTTGTGCGTCCGCCCGACGCACGGGCGCTAGCGAGCCGAAATTGGCATAATGTCATCTTAACACTTCTGCCTATGATCGGAATCTCGGGTGCCTTGAAAAGTCGCCGGTGCAGCCGGTTTTAACGAGCGTGTCGCATTATACGCTTTGAGATCTACGGCCCCTTTGCACCGCCAGCCGTCAAAGTTATAGCCTTTGCCAGAATGACATTTGGCGTGGGACGACGATTGCGTACAACGGAATAGAGAGAGATGTTAACAGGTGATACGCCGAGGGATGCCCCGACCGTGGTTTCTGATTTGCATGCTCAAGTCACTGCGAAGGTCGCCCGCGAGAGAGCAAAAAAAAAAAAAGGTATTACACGTCGCATGTACGCTTCTACGCAATGCGCCGCTAATAATGCTAACGCTTTTATGCGCGATAACGAAAAACTTACTGACTGACGTGACTCTGCGAAATATCGACGGACGTCAACCCGTGCAAGATCGGATAGCTCTCGGCATTTATTATTCAAGACGTAAAGAGAAAAATGTTCCCCTCCAGCTCTTGCGCGTACGTACGTCTGATGCATGAGCAATAAAATTGCCGATGGGGATCAGTCTACGATTAGAGGGAGTTCAGGGGGGAAAGAAATTAATTGCTCGAAATAACTTTACCGCCTAACCTAACTATTCTAAACGTTTATATTTAACTAATTAACGGAATGAAATATTATTGGGATCATTTTTTTTCTACAAATAATTTCGAGCATTATTGCAAAATCTTTTTAGCAAAAACGTTTCCTTTCAATATTTCGATCGATTTAAGCACAAGTACAAAATGCCCGTTTGAGTATAATTCCGAATTCTTACAATATTATTTTCGAGAAGAGAAAGTACTATTGTGCACCAAGTGACGAGAATGTTTTTGAAAATGGAAGATGAGAACGTAATAAAGATATATTACGTATTAAAAATAATCTCACCCGTACGTAGGCCCTAATCTTCGTCTTGATTATTAAAAGAAGGATATATATCGCTTTTTTCAACTAAATAACGTTAGGAAACTTTGATCAAAATTAATTTATGAGAACGTCTTACTTAATTTCGTAGCAAGAAAAACAAAAAGAATGCACGCGTTCTTCATATCGTTTTTAATATCCTTACAAATACATGTATTCTTTCGCGTTTGGACGGAGCAGTGTTTTTGATATTAATTCTTTAGTCGACGTTGCATGTGTCGCCCGGTTTACAGCAGCACGTCCGGCGGTAGGATTTAATTTCGCATTTTTTTGTTATTGTTCACAGCAGAACAAAAGCAAAAGTTTTTTTTTTTTTACTACTCTCGTTGTTTTTTCTCTTTTCTTTTTCGCCGTTTCTTGATCCAATTAACGTCGCGGCTCCGTTTCGTAATACGAAACAAAATGCCATGACTGACGTCAAATAATCGAATGCACGATAATTTTATCGGTATTTATCAATGTTATGAACATTAAAGGTTACAATGCATGCTGACGTCAACGGCAAAGAAATTTCCCGAGCCCAATTAGAAAGTTTCAAGTATCGATTGACGCCCTCAAGAAGAATCGAAATTAAATTGAAAGATAAGATACTTTCCCGATTGGAATAATATGAGATATGTCTGCGATAACACTATCGTAAAACATATTGCAATTATGTTGCCGAATAAAGGCCTTGAGTTGAAGAGAGCGAGCCGTATAAAATATTTTCAATTAATACAACGCTTTACATAACGCTTTTCGCTTTAACGGTAAATTTTAATAATTATTTTAATCGCTCATTTCTGTCAAAAATGTGAAATTTTTACAGAAACAATAAAAGTCTCATACCAAAGAAAAGTACTTCAAAGTCATACATATATGAGTGCAAGTAAACGTCACGTGGCTTGAAAAGATTTATGCGCACCCGAAGCGAAACTCTTAGAACATTTTCGTTTCCGAAATTCGACGCTCGTAGTCAGATTCGTTCGTTGCGGATCGAGAGTTCCAATGACTCGAGAATTGCGGCGTCGCGGCGGTAACGAGGATCATCGATAAATTGCCGGAACAAGCCGGACGGTCGCGATCCGGCAGCCCTTTTTTCAGACAACACACGGCTACGATACGGAGGGACGCGGTGGTGGGTCGCGGACCCAGGCAAAGCTCAGTAGGACGTAATCGGCTGAAGGGATTTCGTATTTATCGTATACCACGCGCACACGTACACACACACACATACACACACACATACGCATAGTTCGCGAGCGCGCCTATTTCGTTGCCGCGCGAAGCTCCACGGATACGTGCGCCTGTAAACGCGCGCGTCCACGTGTGCACGTGGAAGGAAACCCGGCGCGCGGAAACCGAGGAGAGAGAAAAAGAGAGAGAGAGAGAGAAGAGAGGGATGGTACGTATTTCGAAGACTATCAATCATTGGTAACCTGTAAAGGATCTAATTATCCTGGAGCTGACTGGGCTCCGTTCGCTGCACCCACCGCTCGTCTTGTCCACCCCCGTTGGTGGTAGCGCTTCCACCCCCGATGCTCCGTTCCACTCCACCCCCCGCTCCCTCCCACTTTCGGGAGGCCCCCTTTTTCGCTCTAGCAACCACCCTTTTTCACAGGAGAGCAAGGCGGACGAAGACAGAGCGGCGGCGGCGGCGGCGGCGGCGGCGGCGAAGGAGGAAGCGGTGAGGGGTTGAAAGGGAAAGGGGACGGGGATGGAATTAGAGAGAGAAGGATCGCAATCGAGAGAGCGAGAGTGCAAAGAGCGAGCTCCCACCGAGAGAGGGAGGGGAGGGGAGGAAGAAGAGAGAGAGAGAGAGAGAGAGAGAGAGGAAGAGAGAGGTGGCGGGTGTCGGTGCGCCGCCTTTTTTTCGTACACGCCGGCCCCATGTCTGGCGGCGTGTGTGCGAGTGCACACGTACGTGCGCAAGTGTGCGTGCGTGTGGGGCAGGTGTATAATAGTGAGTGCGGGTAGTTGGTTAGGTGGCCCGGTCGATATATCAGGGCTCCGCTGCAGCTGTCTGTCAGGCTCGCGAACTCAGCGCTAGACGACGGGCTCGGGGTCTAGAGAAAAAAGCGACGGGCTCGTTCCTTCTCTCTCTTCTTCTCTTTTTCTCTCTTTCATCCCCTCGCTCTCGCGCCCCCTTCTTTTCTCTCCGTCCTACGTTCACATCCTCAACCCTTCTCTCGCTCGGTCGCTCCTTCTCCCTCCTCCTCTTTTCTCTCTTTCTCTTTCCCCTTTTTCTCCCCTTTCATCCCTCACTATTTCTCTCTCTTTTGCTGCTTCTGGGTAATTTTTCATCGTTGCAGCGGACGACAGAAGCGCCGCGACGGCGGAGGCGGCGTTGCCGCGGATACGCACACGAAGACGAGCGTGGGCGCGCGCGCGCGCGCGCGCGAGCGAACGCGAACCCGAGACCGCATGATGGTGCTGGTGCACTGATACATGTGAGTCCGCGAACGTACAGTGCGCACGATTGTCGGATATATCGTCGTGACGCTCTGAAAAATTTAAGAGCGAAAAGGAACGCACTGTTGAGACGAGTTCACGTTCTTCCCTTAATCCTTTCCCACCCACGCTGAAAGCTTCACGCATCTTCTTACGCGCGGCGATCCGACGAAGGTTGCCTATTATCTATTTTAGATGCAACATTTATGCGCAAATAATTATAGGTGTTGATAAAGTGTTCTACCGGCAAACGTGATCCGACAGCAGAAATACATTTTTAATGATCCCTGTTAATCTCGCCTCTTGGGGTGACTTTATCATTCCTCTTAAGGCGGCAAAAGTATTGTCTCTTTGTATTAACGTAAAATCAAATCTAAAACTATGAGTAAAAAATCTAATACAAGTGTATTGCATTTAATTTTTCTGCATCATTACATACATTTTCATTTATTTTTAACAGATATTTATTGTTATCAACTTTATCAACTATTTTACATGAGGCAAGTAGGTCTGGCCACTTTTTTCGATAGCGAAACGAACGTTCGAGAAGAACTTTATAGAATCAAACAGGAGAACATCGGAGTAACCTTTAGTAGAATTTTTTACTTCTCTTGTTCGCCATCGAAAGAATTATATTATCTTAAATCTTTCAATATTTTTCTATTTTTTTAAGATAACAATGTAGGATCAATTTTATTTATGACATATTTATTTTTTTTAAATATTGGTACATGTAATAATAATGCAAGCGGCGCTGATGCGTTTCACTTTTCATATAAAACTTTATACACGTTATATAATTATCATATACAATTTGAGAAAGACGAATGTAACATTTTATTATGAACTTTTGAATGAAGAGTATTCGATAAATCTTTCTGTTTTATTTCTTTGGAGAATCAGCGAAGTATAGGGGTGTAGGTCAAAATTTGTATATATTTGTGTATAATTTGTGTTCGCTAAGTTTAAATTCCAATGAGATACCGGAGGTAGAGATTTCTATGTTTATACAACAATAGAAACTCGAGATAAAATGTACTTCTGCCACGTGTGCAGCATAGAAAATTGAATTGATCAAAATTATAACGATTTTGAGCAGATACTGCACGATAGCGGGGCGTTTTCCGCTGTCAATGAGGCGCACTGTACGCAGACGGAAACCACCGCAGCCACGTGGACCAACACACGCGGAGAACTCGCGAAAAAACTGTCCAAGGCGTACGCATACTCGCAAACATACATACATACATGCACACAGAGAGAGCATACGCGAGAGCGTGGACACGTATGAAATGCGCTCGCGCTTTACACGGGCAGTGCCCCACGAACACCCGCGAAAAATCCGCTCAATCACACTCTCACACGACCACACCGCATATCTGTCCACGTGCATCCACATGCGCTTGTCCTCCCTTCCCCTCTCGATGGGGCGCAAGAGCGCGCGCGCGTGTACACGCACACAGATACGCGTACGCGCGCACACACACACACACACACAAACACACACACACACACACACACACACACACACACACAGCAGACACGCGTACGCGCACACATACAAACGTAGGCACATACACACGAGCATGCTCGCGAAGATCCAGAGATGTGGATACACAGAGACAGACGCGATGGTAGGTAACCCCCGCGAGACCCCCTGCGCAGTCACCCCCGTCTCTCCTTCCTACACGTCCTCTTCCTCCTCCTCACCCCATCCTCTCTCGTGGTAGCAAACCTCTCTAGGGGAAAAAGTAGGAAAAGAGTGGGGAGGATCGATTTTTACTGGGGCAACCGCCCCTCCCCCCTCCCGCATGCACCCTCCTGCATCACCGCGCTCCCCCTTCCACGCTCCCTTCTCTTCCCTCACATCCTGTACTTTCCTGAGCTAGCCATGCCATGCCCTGTCCCGGTCGTAATGCACCGTCTCCGCCCCGGCTAACACCCATCCACTCCTTCCTCCCTCACTGTTAACCGACCCCAACCCTCAACCCACTCACCCCCTTCGGCCTCTTCTCCCCAACGTCCGTTCATCCGTCCTCGTCTCTCCGCGCGCCCTTCGGTCCCCGCAACATTTTTCCTCTTTTTATTCTGCGAAAATATTCAAGAGAGTTTCGGATGATGGTGCATGACGATCTTTTACCTCGATGCTTGCCTCCCGACTTCCGTCGGGACGTTAAACGCCACGGCGGTCAGGCCGGAGGGTGACGGGGGATGGGGATTGGGAGCGAAAAAAAATTAGAAAATGGCTTTGAGCGGTTTCATCGTGGCTCGCGGACCGACGGTAGCGGCGGCGGTGGCGATGGCCAACCATCGGAGAATTCGGTACCTACTACGTGGCTAAGCGAGGGGAAACAAAACGCTGC
Source organism: Solenopsis invicta (assembly GCF_016802725.1). NCBI lineage: Eukaryota > Metazoa > Arthropoda > Insecta > Hymenoptera > Formicidae > Solenopsis > Solenopsis invicta. The sequence continues at coordinate 8,367,783 of NC_052675.1, read as the reverse complement.
AAGTGAGGAATCGCGAGATTTCACGAGAGCATCGTGCATGCCGAGGGGATTGCGCGCGTCCCGTGTTTTATACTGAGGAGAGGCAAAATAAAAGCGCTCTTGAAACTCAAGCGTCAGTAACTTGGTTAATCCCTGTTAATAATCGGTAGTCTCTTACAGATATAAAAATAATTTAACGTCACGATACGAAATTTCTAATATATTCGTTACTTTTATTTCTATTAATTTTATTACAGATATGCGTTCTATTTTGTCTAAGGTCGTTGTGTCAAGATTATTTATCAAATTCACCTTTAATATGATTTTCTGATCTCATTTAATTGAAACATAATATCTGAATTTAAATCACACATCGTTATAAAATTGGATAATGTGCCACTATTAAATGCGAAAATATAAATTTCAGAATAAACTACACGTGAAAATTAAACGCAATGGGATTGAGTTAAAGTATTACAAGTGTAATTCTCCACCGTAACGTGTAAATAGTTGCGCATGTTTCAAGTGCTCTACATGTAACTTTACTGTAAACATGCTAATTCAACAATTATATCACATAATTTATTGCTTACCTATATAACGCGCACACATCAGTGATACTACTGTTGGATATAGAGATAGGTAATATAAATTTTTAAATATATCAATACGTGTTAAGGAAAATGTGCTTTTCTAAAAGATGATGCCATATAGGTTGAATGACGTCAAGTTAGCGACATAAGTCGGTAATACTTAAATTAAAATCATTAATATTCTCGGACAATTTCCAGCTTACAGATATCGTAATTTTACATAATTACGGATTACGTATGATTTTACGTCATAAGCAAAGTTATCATGCTTGACAGAAAGTTCTTTCTTCGAAAGAAAAATCATCTTATTTTTTTCTAGCTTATCTTACTTTAGCGATGATTTAAAGTGTTAGTTTCATCATTTAGCGAAAGTCATTGACTTATTAACCTCGCCCTGGTGATTCCGTTCTACCTTACGCACGTTCGTATTATCGACGCGTCCCGCGCTGATTCTCTCCCTCGCATCGTTCTTCCTTTTTTTTCCCAGCGTGTTCGTGCTTCTCTTTTTGCTAACGGCGGCGCCTCTTCAGAATGACAAGGTCAGTAGCTGGCATCGAAGACAGGTCGGGGCGATTGTTGAGGTTGCGGATCGGTGTCAAGTAGGTACCCTATGCCATGTGCGGCGGCCCATTCAGTCGTTCGTTCATTCAGAAATATCCTGCCTCTTCTCCCCCCTTCATCTCTTTCTCTCTCTCTCTCTCTCTCTCTCTCTCTCTCTCTCTCTCTCTCTCTCTCTCTCTCTCTCCTCGCCATTCAACAAGTAGATCATCGAGCCTATGCGGCACCCTCTACCGTCGGACCTACGCAACTTCCAAGGGTTACGAGCTGACTGAGGGGGTTGTTATGCAATAAATCCGAGTTCTCTCGAGTCTCCTTCAGGGGCTCGCTCGTCCTGTGGGACTTTCCGCATCTCTCTTTCTCCCTCGTCCTCTCCTATCTCCTTCTTTTTCTTTAGCCCGGTATACCGGAGTACGCCGGAGAAGTCGACGACCCCAAGACCGTTGTCGGGAGAATTTTGAGGGGTCGTCTTGAAGATTGAGGAATCCCCGCGTATCGAGTAATCGTATCGCTGTCGTTTATTTTGAGAAGAGACCGCGTTATAGCGACCTAAATAGCAATAGCGTCTTTCGGAGTCTTTGGAAGATGATTTGATGACTTTTAATTGAGTCTTACGAAACTGACATTAGTTAAAAAATGAACAAAGTCCACTTCTGATGTTCCATGTGACTTTTTTGTTATCAGATAGGAAGAATACACAGAGCAAACAATGAAAGCAAACTGCGGAGTATATATTCGAAACTCGAGCAAACTATTCAGAAGTGATTTATTCAGAAGTTTCGCAATGCTTAATTCAGCTTGGATGATAAGGAGCAATTAAGAAAGCTTTCGTGAAGGTCGACTTTAATGGCGAAATAACTATATCGATGGAAAACAAATCTTTGCATTGGAAAATTATGGATGCGTCAAAGGCATCACACAAGAGTATCAAATTGTACGTAAAAAAAAAAAAATGCAATGCACGTAGGAGTTTCTTACCCATAATATTAATTACATGCAAGACTAGCGGCAAATGTGCCTTATCGTTTCCGCGTCTCTCTAATATTAACGCGATACGGGCGCATTCGCGTATCACATTAAAATCTCGCCTCAGCCGCAGTTTTTTCCGCGCCAAGCCGTTAAGCTCGCCAGCTACCAGTTTTTCCCGTTGCGGGTAGAAAGGGTATCGCTGGTATTTATAGATTTCAGCATAAATTAAATGGCTTGGGAGAAAAGAATGGAGCCAGTGAGCCGAGACTGGCAACCCATCCGGACGATGTACGAACGAACGAACGAGCGCCGGCGATTTTGCGCTAATCACTAATCAGAGCAAGCTTGCTGTCGAGAAGGAGAGAGAAAGAGAGAGGGAGAGAGAGAGCGAGAGAGGAAAGGGAGACGGCCAATATAGTGCCTGCCCAACCCCTTTTAGCACTATGATGTCAGCCATGGCCAGCACGGCGCAACAACAACAACAGCAACACAACAACGCGGTCGGCATGATTATAATAAGTGATCGCTTGGATACTCGATGTGTGCCAAACTGGAAAGCTTTCTGCCAGGTGGAATAATGGGCTGCTCTGCACAGTCGACCGACGACATTGCCACTCATCACGGTCTCATCACTGTCACTGTCTACTCGACAAAGCCCTTTTGTCCATAACGGACGCGGTGCAACGGCGGCGGCGGTCTGAACCCAGCGCCCAGCAGCGCACGCTACCCCCGTACTCCCCAATAAACGCGAAGCGAAGCTTTTTTATGAAGCGCATTACGGTCCGAGATTGCGATAATTCTCGCCTGCGCTTGCTAAGTCGCGCGCTCCCGTTCACCGAGTTGTTTCAGATAGGCGGAACGCGACGGCGTTACGCCGGGCGTCTCGTATCGATTTGTGAAATATCGCGGTACCTAAACGACACGAAAAAAAAAGTATATACGTTATAATGCACCATGACATATAAATTAATCATATTCTTACACGCATCAGACGATGCATATTTCATTTTTTCAATACATATATATATATATATATATATATATATATATATATATATGCACATACATACATACATACATACATACATACATATATAAAAAGTATATTGTCTTATCAAATGCATAGCATCCTTTGATTTAAACAGTGAGATTTATTGGAACGTAATTACTTATGTACATGCGAGTAAAGTTGTATAAAAGACTTAAACTGTGTAAAATTTAGTCACATTAATAAGTTAATAAGTAATATTGCAGTTAATGTTGCAATACGGAGTTACGAAATATACAATTACGATATTATTGATCGACCACGCGAAGAATCGCGGCACTTCGCGGTATATCGCGAAGTGGTGAGTCACGAGTAAAGTGAAAATGCATATATACGTCATAAAATAACTTTCGGAAACACCGAGTAGATTTAAGTTTATAAGCATGAGGAAAGAAAATATTCGCCGTAAGGCTTGTGACTCGTCGTGCAATCGATACGCAATCGGATAACGCAGTCTCGCGATGAAAAATTATTTTTTCTTTGACGCCCTCTGATTACGTTTGGGGTGATGCAGCTTCCCGTATAGTTATACTATGAAATTATACTCTCTCTAAACGATGAGTAATGAGAAAACACCTGCGATGAGGAAAACAGTTGTGGAAAAATTCACAAATGATTAATTAAAAAACCAGCTCCTAATTCTCGAAATAATTTTAGAACACGGTGTCATTTCATTGATGTTTAATTCACATCTGAAGTGTACGACTCGTACACTCACACACGCATGACACGCATATATATTTACACGCCACTCCCAAGTATCTGCAACTCTCTTTGCTTCCTCGTATCAGTGTTGCCTATAACAAGGCGCCTTCGGATTTATACAAGTCGTTTCAGAATTAGAATGTATTTACATTTCAATTCTGTATATAATACTGTAAAAGCTGAAGATGATTTTTTTGTAAGACTGAGATGCGATTGATGTAATTAATTAAAAATTTATATTATTTCGCGGATTAAACCTATTATTTTTAACACGCGAGAAATACGCGAGTTTCAAGTTTTAATGGATTTGTAAAATCTGAGATGCAAAGATCCGCAATTATATTAAAAAGAATTATATTAAATTATATTTTTAAAAATGTAATAAAAATTCCAAAAGGAAAACCGAAAATCTCGACATCCGGAGATTATGTTGTCTAACAATAAGAATCATAACACGGAGGTCAATGACCTTAGCGTTTGTACGTACCGTTTCTAAATCCCTAGCGTCCGTGGCATGACGAGGAAAAGGAGGATACGCACTGGAACAGTCAGAGAGACGAACAACGTGTGGCGCTTTGCAAATGCATGGGGGAGGAACGTCGACAGACAGGAAGAAATGTAATGGCAGACAGCGGGACAGTAAGAGAGAGAAGAAGAAGTCTAGGCCACTAGTGGTGAAAGCTCCCTCTCGTCCTCTCCCTCCCGCGCCGTCTCGCTTTTTCGCTCCTTCTTTCTCTCTCTCTCTCTCTCTCTCTCTCTCTCTCTCTCTCTCTCTCACGCTGATTCATTCAGCACAGTTGCCGCTGTACGAGGCTCCTTTGCGGAGGTGGAAGCAAAACAACTCGAGTGGCCCTGAACTCCATAATGGCAGCGGTCCATTTTTTTCTCCTATCGCACACTTTTCCGCGCATTGTTCGGCGGGGGAAAAAGAAGAGAGGAGTGCAGGGGGAGACTAAGACTCTCATCTAGTCTGTACTTCTTCCGTTCATCCTGCTGACCAACTTCGGCGCGAGTTCGCCTTTCCTCGTCCACCGAAGGTCTGCCTTTTTGACTCTTTTAACCTCTCTCACCCTCAACCCTTTCTCCATCGCGCGCTTATCGACGATTCTTCACGAAAGCCCATGAATAATTTCCTCGTTGACGAAATCGGCCGCGCGTCTATTAACGAAGCAATATAAAGTTTTACCATATACAAAACACGCTACTGTTGCAAAAAAATTCATAATGTCGAAAATGAGGAAACAATATTGCAATAACAAGGGCGCATTTCCAAAACGACCGTTTACTTCCAGCTGGTATTTCCGGGCAGCTTTCTCTACTAAGCTACGTAAAAAGGCGAGAGAGCTTCGTGTGTCTTGGCAAAAAGAGTGCCTGCCGACCCTCTGCAAATTAATTAAGGCCGTTATGTTATACCTTGGCTTCAACCGCTATCCGACGCAAGTATGCTTGCTGCGTTTCTAATTACATCTCATTTCGCGGTTCCTGTCTATTAAATATATGCCGTTGTGACCAAAAGTACTTTGCATTATCTCTACATCAATATCTGATTTTATTTTCTAATCGAGCACGTTGCAGAAAGAATTCTCAGTTACAACAGAATTTTCTTGTAAAAGTTATGCGCGTGAATATAAGCAGTATTAATTTAATATACCGAATAGATAATTAATGCAAAATTATACTAATTGCAATTATTCAATTTAATATGCTTGCAAATTGCAGAATTAGTGTAGAAATTTTAAGTCCGCTATTTGTCCCGCGATGAACGATGGTCCCGTTCATATATCGGCGTCGAGAGATTCTTCTCTTCAATCGCGCTTCGTCTTTATACGTGATGACAGTGGATAGCCGTTTTTGCTTGTGACACGCATTTGCATACGTGACATTTCCATGCCAAAAAGGGAGGTTCCAGGGAGCCGAGGGTTAAACTTTGCACAGTTAGTCACCGTCCACTGCCGTGGCTCCGGAGGTTGATGACATCTTTCCTCTCCTTTTTGTCTGCTCCTCTCTCTCTCTCTCTCTCTCTCTCTCTCTGTTCCTCCCTCCCTCCCTCTTTCGCTCTTTCTTCCTCTCTTCTTCTTCGTGTACCTACCTCGTTTTCCTTCCCTCCCGCGGCTCCGACAGCCGCCTTGTACGTGTGCGAAACGAATCGGTCCCGTCGTTTCGCGCTAGTCTCGTTTAAATTTGCTTTAAGTATTGGCCCGCGACTCTCTTCGAGCGATAGCTAGTTCTCAAGTCGCATAAATGTCAACCTTTTGCTGGAGAATTATTGCCATAATTAACCGAGATTGACGATGTTTACGCAGAATTAGTTCTAAGTAACTTCTAAGTAAATTAATGTTGTAAAACAATAATATTTGTTTTTGGCTATTTCTCTTTGCGTAAATATTGAAAATTGCAAACTGCGTTAAAGTGTACGTTGAAAACAACGTATAAGGTCCTGTCATTTATGCACATGTCAAACTAAAGTCTCGAAAATCCTATCGTTTCGGATTACTCGGAAAAGTTTCTCATACTTATCGTATGTAGTCGCATCAACAAAAACAAATAACATTCTTGTCTCAAACATTTCCCGAACACTTTAAAGACCACAAAATCAAATTGCGCTGGTGTCCCGAAGCAGTTACCACGTAGTCACGTGTTATCGTAGCTTTGCAATTAGTAATGTATCCTAAGTGCGAGTAGATGACCAATAAGGCACGATGATTCGCGTTATCATTTGTTGTTGCGTGTCATCGTTAACGATTATCGCGGTTGTTACGTGACTGCGAATAAGATACGCAGAAGTGACATGGAGCCTCGACAAAACATCGTTGCGGCGACGGAATCCTCTCGCGCCATGTGCTTTCTCCCATGCAGTTTGGTCAATCGGCCCTGACACACAGAGTGAGAGAGAGAGAAGGATAGAAGGGGCCTCGCAAAAACAGAGCAGGAAGAATGCCGTTAGGGAATAAAAGAAGGCGTGCGAGTGAGAGGAGGGTATAGAGAGAAAGGGAAGGTACACTAGCGCGGTTCACACTACTTTGTCTCTCGAATCGCGGGAGGACACTCGTTGGAACGTGATTTGCGGTCGATGTTCCGTGTCTTCGAAGCCCATCGATCTGCATCTCTCTAGGTTTCGAGTTTCGAAACGAAATTCCATCCGAATACACGCTCGTTGACTTAAAAAAAAAAAAAAAAAAAATCAACTGCCGACGATATGTTTTGTGACTTTGTCATCTCAGAACTTTAACTCTTTTTACTCGTACAATATGAATTCGGATTTCGGGTGGATTAATATAAAGCTTAAATCTTGTTTTTTTTTTTACAATATAATCTATTTTTAGAAAAATAAATCATCGCGCTTTAGGAGCATCGTTAAGTTTCTTACAAATTTTGAATTGTAGAGCATGCATCATAAAAAAAAGCTACGATGTTTAACCGACGCTCGAGGATGTTAATAAGTATAAGCGAACATTTGCATGATTTAATTAACGATTCGTTGTTCGTTAAGATATTATAGAACAGCTTTAGCGGAAAAAATGTTCTTATAAGTACAATGAAAGATATGAGGTCATTCGAGATAGTTTAAATGTGTGAGAAAAGAGGCAGCACAGTGACCGTAAAAGAAACATGGGTAATTTTATCGAGTAACATCAAAATCGTGGCATCGCCGACAATCTCTTCCACCCCTTTACGCTCTCCTTTTTCCTCCTTTTATTTGTATCTCTCATTCTTTCCTCCTTCCCTCATCCTTCGTCCTTTCCGTCCACCTCCTACAAATCCTCTCCCCCCCTTTATCTATCCCTGGCCACGCTGTCCGATGAGAGAAGCCGAAGCATCGCAAGAGCAGAGAGACGACGGAGGAGGTTGGCGCTTCTCGTAGTTGCTGTCGCCGATGCTGCTGCTACTGCTGCTACTGCTGCTGCTGCTGCTGCTGCTGCTGCTGCTGCTGCTGCTGCTATTGCTGCTGTTGCTGCTGCTACTGCTGCCGCTGTTGTTGCTGCTGCTGATGCTGCTACGGCAGCAGATACGCGGCTCTTCTCGAAGCGCGCGCGCGGTAAACAAAAACTCCAACTCCGGCGACGTTGTCGGTTCTTCCTCCGCTCGCGGGGTTCGGGGACTTCCTCCCATTGGCCACCGCCGGATTTTTGTCCCTCTCTTTCGCTCCTCGCGCGCTCAGCCTCACCCTCTCCCTCCCGCCCACCCCCTCCGGCTTCCTTCACTCCTCCCGATGCACCGCTCTCTCTACTCTTCCCCCTCGTCCACCTGCTACCACTCTCGAAACGGCCCCACGGTTGTAAGCCGGACGCGAGGGGGAGGATGGAGGCAGGAGGGAGGACGTAGAAGGGTAACGCAGCGGGGAAAGGGGGTTGCCACGCTACGGACAGAGGAGACGAATGGGGGGAGGGGGGAGGCAGGACGGGGGCACACAGGAATTCTCTCCCTCCCCTACTTTTCACCCAGGTTTGCAGCGCATCGTCTCCGACACGCGCGCTCACACGCATACAAACACACACACACACACACAGAGATACGTACACATATATATACGCGCGCGTAACACGTTTGTAGCACGCTCTCATATACGCTTCAAGATCGAGAAGCGCGGTTCACATACGCATACGCTCGCTACGTACGCGCACTATATCCCTCGAGTATCCTCGTGGACCATGCAGCATACCCATGCACACGCACATGAATCGGAATCGAATACACGTGGCCATCCGAAGTGGATACACGCACATTTACATGCGCACGCACGTGTATAATGCACTTATATACACAACACAACACACATGATACACACACACACACACACACACACACACACACACACACACACACACGCAAACTCGTTCCATCGCGTCTCCTCCTTTGCTCTCTCTCTCTCTTTCTCTCGCCTCTCCCCTATCCTCCGAACCGTCGTCGGTCGGACCAGCGTCGTCGTCGTCTCTCTGCCTCCTTGTCCTCCTCCCTCCTCCACCCTCCCTCCTCCCGCTCCCGTCTCGGTGGCGAGAGCACTCCCTCGCTAACCTACCGTACACTTTTGTATGTTTAAATTGGGTTGCGTTCTACACTCGCGCTTGGAGCGTTAACCGAATCCTTAATTACTATTCTGATTGCGTTTTACCGGGCGCCCCGATATCTCCCGGGGTCTCCTCCCCCACCCCCTCATTCTCATCCCCCCGTCCCTATCGCTCTAATATCGCGGACTATTCCACGAGAATTTTCGCGGGAATGTCCACGGCGTCATCAAACCACCCTCGAGAAACTTCCCTCGTCCCTCGCTTAATACCCTCATAATCATGCAAGTTGCGCGGAAGCTCCGGTCGCAGGTCTACCCAGAGATCGAGGCGGCGGTCTCCTCGGCGGGGGTCTTCTCTGCCGCCGAAGTTCTCGCTTCCGCGGGAGGGACTTCGTCGAACGATTTTCTATCGCTTAAGCATTTGATTCGCTCGCGAATCAAGTGTCCGATCGCACAACGGTGTGACAAGAACCGATTGCGCGAGAATTAAATGAACAATCACATGAATCGACCGGTCGCCCGCCATCGTGCTTCGTTACGGCTGACGACCGTAATTATATAATCGTTTTCCACGAAATGGCGCGGATACGTGACGACGAATATTGCGTGACGTACGGGCGTTGCGTGAACGCGCTCTAGCCGCGATTGGTTTTACCGATTGGAAAATACGGCGATTTATGATTGACCTTTGAATGATCGAGAGAGAGAGAGAGAGAGAGACACGTTACTATATACGTCTCCCGGGGCGTTATTCTCCATTTCCTGGTTTTAGGACGAATATCGTGTTGTCCGTTGGAAGCAAAATGCGTGCAAAAGGATATTTATAGGCGACGAGTCCGCGAGGCATGACTTTACGATTTACATGTGTAACGCAACGAATTTGAATGACCTAACTGGAGCAATGCGATTCGCCTTCGGTACGCATTGCTGGGTAACCGCGAACGTATCATTACACGGAGTTACAACCTTGCAATTAGCTGGCAGCTTCTAGGTAATCCGGCGCTGCTTCCGTTGGTTATTCCACGCGGCGGTTTCGTCTAATTCTATATTATACGTCGATTAACGTTGCTCCCTTTATACGCGGGATCGCCATTCGCTGTTTTGCCGTTACTTCAAACGTTCTAAAAAGGAACGACGAAAAGTTACGCGTCCATCTGGTTATCTAGCGGAGAGTTAAGAGAGAAAAAACACGTCCGGATAATATGAGTCCGCGAAGAATTAACTTTAACGTGGATTCAGGCTGATTTGTTTTATTTTACGAAAGCTAATCGCGTACACGTCGCGACGAAACAACTCGGCGACTCGAGTTTCCCGACTTGGCGGAGGGAGGAGGAAAAAAAAACAGGGAGGTAAACTTGTTCCGGAGTCCGTAGACGCAGTGACGATCGTCGATTCGGTGGATCCTAACGATTTTCGCGACGCGTACTTTCCGTTCTTCGCCTTGCCGCGAGTATCCGCCGAAATTCTGCGTTTCGCGTCGGAAGTGGGTAAGCGCGACGAACGACGTAAGCGCCGGAAGCGCTTAAATAACATCGAGGATAACTCAGCAGACAAGTGGGCTACATCGCACGCAGGTTTTTATGTGATCGTGTGCAACCGCCGCGCCGCCGCCACCGTTGCCGCCGTTGACGCGACTTTTCCTCGCATATGACTCACAATGATCACATGTGTACGTAAATGCGTGTACAAAGGTACGTCGCTTAGCATAGGTTAAGTGCGTTGATACCGATGTCGATCAATCGCCGTGCGTAACCATCGATTGGAACAAGCGACAAGGGACGCGAGCGAGGAAAAGAAATGTAACGCCGTTCGTGAGACTGATACAAGAATGCAAATGTTAGAAAGTCGCTTATTTGTTTCGTGACATTCATGAAAGATCCTGCGTAAGGTATCTGAGTCGAATAAGGCTCGTCTAATTAATTTTTTTTTTTTTTATTTCTATAAGGATATTGAATGAACACTGAAAACGTTGGTAAAAAACTTGATTAAATCTTTTTAATTTTATTAAATTTCTTCAGTTCAAGTATTTATGTATTTAACTTAAGTACTTGAACTAAAGAAATTTAATAAAGTTAAAAAATTTAGTCAAGTTAATAACTTTTTTTCCAGTGTAAGTAAAATCTTTATTTCAATCATTCATTAAAATAAAGTATATCTTTCATACAGAACACTTGTAAATAAACAAAAATTTTTTGAAACTTTGACATTGACCGTTATATGCTTGAATTCAATAAAGCCGAATCAAATAATAAATTGAATATAACAAAGGGACTAGACATTACTTTCTAAATCAGTTTTAAAATAATTATTAATCACAAAAATAAAATCTCTTATAATTTACTTTACTGTTAAACTTTATAATTATCTTTATCCTTGTCTTTAATTAATCTTTTGATCTTTGAAAATTTCTAGCTATTTCGGTGCAATTTTAGCTTCTTAATAGTTAACAGCATTGATAGCTATTATTTTCTCGTGCAAACTACACACATACCTAACAAATAAATGACAATGACTATAAGTGAACCTTATTTATTGAGTATATATTGTTTCTAAAAAATATATTTATTCCAATAAATTGATATGTATTTTTGTTATTTTTTTATAGTTAGGAAATTGTAATATTATAATATATTATAATAAACTATAAATATGTCGTAATGAAATAATGTATACTTAATAAACTTTGCTACGATTTTTTATAAAAATCGATTCGTGTGCCCTCTTCGTCTTAAGTTTTGGTTGCATTAGACGCGTTGATGTCGATTCCAATTTTCCAGCTCCTCTTTAGCGACTTCCTAAGACATCTTTTAAACATATTCTGTAGGCGTACGGCGCGTTTTTACTATAAATAAAGGGCCTCATTCAGTGCTAGGTCTTATTCGACTCAAATCTTATACATAATATTCAGAATCATTAACACGACGTTCCCATCAAAAGGCTACTTCTAAAAAATAATCTAGATAGATAAACTCGAGCTGCATAGACGCGGCCATAAAATATCACACATTGGTTTCTTCGAAATATTTCAAGCTTTTTTGGTGCGCGGATAGCCCAACGAAGTTCGAAGCACGATAACCTTATGCGTGTACTGCCGCTTAGCGCGATTACAAGAGCGATTACGGTTAGAACGTTGTACGCGTCACCGAATACGCGGCGTGCACGAATCTCTGCAACTTTTTTGCCGGCGCGCGGCGTCCGTCGCGGAGAGTTCGCGAACCGAGAGAGCGGCAGATATTTTTAGATTTATAGCGTGAATCACACGGCAGAGCGCGGCGATTCACACGTAATGCACTTTCCGTTCTTTTTTTAGTAGAATATGCGTCTGGTAATGCGTGCGCAAATCTGGCAATGCATATCTCATGCGATCTCCGTGTCGCCCTTGTGCTTTAAGTGCCGAGTGTTAATATGCATAATCTCGAGTCGATAGATTAGATTGATCGATTAGATTATTACCGCGTTGTTTTCGGGGCGTCCCGCGCATTCCGCAGACGGGGATTTTTGCGCGGAAATCCCGTTGTTTTAACCGCGTACAAATTGCTTGAATCTCGCGATTTATTCGCGACATAAACGCATCGACCGACGACGGCGACAATAGAACGTCTGTTCCCTTTGAAGCGGCTTCGACGCTCGGAGTACCCTCCAGGAGTCCTCGTCTTGATTTAAATGCGTACGAGGACTTTGGTGGCGCTGCAACCGTGCACTTGTATGCGTGCTACTAGAATAGCAATGGTAAGTTATTTTCAGGTGACACTTTGGAGAGGAGAGAGATCCGTGCGAGTAGTGTCACTCATAGACGTTCACTCGCCGAGGCTCGCGCCTCTGACTCTCTTGGGAACCGTTAAAAATTTTACTTCAGCATCCTCGATATAAAAACGATTTGTATCATATTTAAACACTTTAAAGGAGCTCTCTGAAATTACGATGATAAGCCAATGAGAAGAGGGTAATGCGAAATTTAATGCCTCGACAGCTCTCTGTCATAAAAAACTCTTCAACGTCTTGGACTGTTTATCATTTTCGTTTATAGATATTTTCGATATCTAGAGATCCCACGTTGAGTGATGTCTCGGCTTTATCTCGGCGGCATTAGTTATTTTACTTCGCCAATTACTCGTGACGCGCTCGTTAACATGTCTCGTGTTCGTCGGGCTCAGATTATACATTTTATTCAAATACTTTGTCAAGCGTTCGATATTTGAGATGGCTGTTTGAACCAGCCTTATCTTTCTACGATATTTTCTTATCTTTCCGCCTGTTTTCCCGAATCGCGCTCTACGCTTCTCGTCCACATTATTCCAGGCGCGCGTCTCGCGGCAATATGGGCGGCATGCATCCACACGCAGATTCACTGATCGCATCTCGCCGCGCGCGCGCACACCATGATCAAAAGTGGAAAAATATTTTACAAAACACTTCGCTTTTGATCCCACGCGAGGAGAGGACGAGTGCACACAAATGCGAGCAACAAGCGCGATGCAATTGAGGCACACAAGTATACCGCGGACCTGTTGCGCGTCATTCATTTCAGTACTGATTCGGTCAATGTCTGTTAAACCAGCAATCAGCCGGCGTACTGTCGATAAAGTTGACAGATATTAACAGGAATCAACGAGAATCAACGATGCGCCTTTAATCATCTTTGACCGGCGGAAAAAGCATTTTACGGGAAACAACGATTAATTGTCCGAAACAATCGCGAGAAATAAAGCGTTTAACCCCCTTCGGTCCATTCGCGAGGAAAGCGAGCTGCAGTTATGACATATCGGAATTGTTATACATTTTAATGGCGCACGTCTTGACAGTGAAAGTGAACGACAAAATTTAAAAGGAGAGAAATTCTTGAGACGGCACTTTTGGCAGAGTGGAAGAGTCGCACTGGTCGCAATAATCGGATATTTAAATGGATAAATTAAAAGGAGCGAGAAATACGAGCGCAGAAACGTTAGCCCAAATTTTCCAAGTATCTCGAGGAGAATTTAGCACCTTGAACCGTGCGCCGTGACTAGAAGGTAGACTATGCCGAATATTAGAGGGTTTGGCAATGGCTCATGGTCACACACACGTACACACGCGCGCGCGCGCACTTACACAGGCAAAAATTTAAAAGAAGGTGCAAAGAGAGTGGCGGACTGCCAGAATTATTTTCGCAATATTTTTCTATTAACTCTACGGAAGTCTATCTATCATTGCAGCCCAAAGAAAAATAGTAGAATCCTTTAGGGCCACTTCAACCAACTCCGATTAACTTTAATCGATGATTAATTTGATCAGCAGTGTTACCAACAGCTCGTATTCATTACAATAAAAAAAAAATAATTCCATCTATCCATAGTAAAACAATAAAATCTATCAGTGTTACGATCAATCAAGTATATTAGAGAAAAGAAGAGAATTTTGCGTCTTGATCCTACAATAAAGTGTTTTCCTTTCCAAGTTGCTGATCAAATTAATCGTCGATGAATCGCAGTTGATTGAAGTGGCCCTTAAACGAGCTTTCTAAAAATTGCCGCGACCTACGAGATCCATTCGATTTGATAGATCTGGACGGAGTCACGTGCGAGGATACGTATGTAATTACTAGTGGAAATCGCAGCCTGGGAATATTTTAATTGTCGTAACCGATCACAGGAGAGTGGTTGCCGTAACAGCGGGAGCCGCGAACGGCGAGGGGGGGAAAACGGAAGGAAGAATCGCTTAATTCGCACGCCCCGCCGGGATATGTAAATTTAATAACGCCAATTTGGTGTAGGTGCACCTCGTGGCGAGCGGGCGGGCGTAGGGGACAGTTTACATGTGCCGCCTGTGCATTATGCATGCGTATTGTGTACACCTGTTGCCCCAAATCACGGTTCGCCTCTAGCGGAAACCTAATACCGCATAATTGCGCTTTGAACGCACAAACAAAGCGGCGGCGCGGCGGTGACGCTCCGCACGACGCTCTACGACGCCGCCGCGCGCGCTGCGCCGGGCGGGAAAGGATGCTGCGCGAGAAACGTAACTCTAAATTATCCACCTCATGCGTTATTAATGAGGCTCATTTTCGCGAAACGTCTCTCCGCGCGTCGGGCATTAAAATTCAAATTGTCATTAATTAACGTGGCGTTCACTCGCTCATTCGCTCGCTCGCTCGCTCGCTCGCTCCTTCGTTCGCGCGCGCGCCGCGGCTCGACGCGACGCGACGCCTCGTTTTCCGATTTACAGCGACACGTCTCAGCCAACGAGTTCGGCGAGTTCGATGCGTACAGTGTGTGCATAGGAAATATGCGCCAAGTACTGCCGATCGATACGGACTTATAAGCGGATTAAGCTCGAACCAAACGTGAAGAGCATGCCGACGCTCGTCGCTCGCCACTCGCCGCCGTCCGGCGGAACCCCCCTCGAGTACGCGTCGCGCGATTAATATTTCAAACGCGCGCGAAATCACGTACAATTACTGGTTACGGCGTGCAGCACGACGAGTAACGACGGCCAGTTTTTGCGAGGCCGATAAGATATTTTTGTCCTCTCTTGGGTGATTCCCGGCGAGTTTCGTATCGCGCCGAGAAACGTCGCGTGAAAGCGCGCGTTTCGAGAATTTGAGTGCCGAAAACTCGTCGTCATCGTCGCTACAGTTGCCGCCAAAGTTTCTCCCGCTCTGCCGCGGCCGATCTCACTTTAATTACAAGCACGAAGCTCCCGTATAATTGCAGCCTCCGGAACAGAGTAATCGGCCGCTTACGATTAGCGCGCGTCCTCTCGCCGCGATATCCAGAAAGAGAGAGAGTTCATAACTAGCCCGCGAGAGAGGAAAATGAGAAAGCGGCGATCGGCCTAAGCTTCCGTCGAAATACATTGGAAACATGCCGCTGGACCACGCCTCTCGCCGCGATAGAACTCATTTACTCAGTCGCCACGTCGAAAAATATCGGAAAGACCAAGAGAAGGAGGAGGAGGAGGAGGAGGAGGAGGAAGAAGAGAAGGGCGAAAAACGGGAGGGTAGGACGCGAGAGAAAAAGACGAGAAGAGAGAAAAAAAAGTGTTTGAAATTTTTGCAAGCACTACCGTTGTGAAGCACATATGCACATAATTGTTATAGTTAAATATTTTAAAATATGTTGAAATTTGTGGATTTAAAATACTAAAACGTTTAAAGTTGAAATCTTTAACAGCTTAAAATGGTTCAGTGTTTTAAATCTAAACATCATTTAAAACTAAAATATTTTTAAATATTTAAAAAAAAAAACGGAGACCAGTAAAATATTTTAATATCTTAAAATTAAACACCTCTGTTTTTCTTAATGCCATATAAATAGGATACACTTGAGAAAATATCGAACAAGAGTATAGATCTGTACACACATATCTTAATATTGGATTGTTATCGACGCAAATAGATCTTTTTCGAACAGTCTGCGTTCGTTGATATTCAGACAAATTCCCATCCAAAATATTTGCCAAGTCTAGATATAATTCTCTTTGCATAAAACTCGCTTCGTTCGCGCGATGATCCCTGTGGCGTCTATCTAGAATAGACTCCGCAATCGATCGCCGTAATCGGCCGACGGCGGATGCGATTGCGATTTGAAAAGCGCCTCGTATCTGCATCGGTCGGCACAACGGGCATCAAGCAGGCTGCTGTACGCATCGCGCTCTCGATTCGCGCGCGCGGCTCGCTGGAAGTGAGCGATATATAGCGCGGAGAGGAGAAAAGAAAAAGGCGGAGAAGGTAAGGCGAGGCGAGTGGCGGCGAGGTTGGCCGGTAGTCCTAGAGCCGGTATTCGGATGCGTATGCGTACGTGCGTGCGTGCATGCATACGCGTGCACTTGCTCGCTCGCGTGCATCGCATGCATGCGTGCGTGCGTGCGTGCGTGCGTGCGTGCGTGCGTGCGTACGTGCGTGCGTGCATGCATACGCGCGTACGCTCGCGCGCTCACGTGCTATCTAGAATCTAGATGATGGCAGTGAGCTTGACCGAGTGGCGCTTCGCGAGGCCGGCCGACGCCCTTCCTCCTGCTCTCACTCGCGGGCCGCTCTTTTGCTTTTTTGCGCAACCAACCTACCTACCTACCTACCTACGCAACGCGCACCACCGCTCGCGATCGCGCGTCCACACCTGAGCTTGAAACGCCATTACATTTCCCTACGTTCGCCCGGCTACCGCGCCGCGCCGCATCGCCGGGTGAAGGAACCGACGCACCGCCGGCGAAGTCACGTCGCCGCAGGCGATAACCACCAGCGTGCCGCCGCACACGGAAGCACACCAGGCTCTATCCGCGCTGCTACTGACTGCTGCAGCGAAAAAGAAAGAGAGAATCCGCCACGCCGCGGCCGCGCCGTTCGCGCTTGCTGCCGAGAGTATAGGAAAATTACTTTTATACCTTCTCGAACCGGTATTCGATTGCTTACATTAGTAGTGCTCCTTTGAATCTCGTAATATTATACTACCGCAAATCCTTAAAGTTATTAAGATTGATATCTTTCCACGTGATCGACGATTAACGTTATAACGTTATATCGTTATTTTGATCACGTTGCAGATGATCTGCAGATCATTGAATCTGACATTTTTCGAAAATGTCACTATATTTATAAAAGTTTTTGCTCGAAATCTTCCAGTCACAACCCGAAGAGGTATCTTCTTTTATGAAAATTAACGTATCAACAGAAATATGTCGAGCGATTTTAACGCGTACGTACGTGTGTCGGATACACGTTTCGAAAGAGAGTCAGCAGTCCGACGACGTCCATTTAGCATCCTTCGAGCGTGCGGTAGCCGGTCTAGCGACCACTCGCCGCGAGCTCGCGCGATCAGGCGGATATGCCTGGCTGGTATTCGGAACGTTCGGTTTATGCTGTAAAACCGTGGGTGGAGCTAATCCACCCGGCTGAGATTAGTCCGGCGACGACGTCTCCGCGCCTCGGCATCGATAGGTCGTCGTCGTCGGCGGCGGCGGCGGCGGCGGCGGCGGAGGTTTAAGATCGTGGCGCGAGATATTCCGTGTTCCCGGATTGCATTCCGACAAATCGATCCACGGACACGCTCGCGCGCTCGGATTCCTTCGTCCGCGTATGAAAGAAAGTTTCCCGGGTACGGGGCAACCTTCTCGCATTAATCATTCGTGTCTCCTTTTACGGACGGTCGCGGTTACGGCTCGAATTTGAGTGAATGAACGGTGAAATTAATTGCGACTCCGAGCGCAAACGTTAAACATTCGATCGAAGAGGATGAAGGAAGGAGAGGGGACTTGCGATATCTTTTACGTACATTCGCTGGAGCAAACTATCTCTCTTGCTCCTCCGGTCTTCATTATCATGCACATCAACGATAAATAACGTATCGATCAAATCGGGATACGTCCGGTTGTCTAATGCATATAACGCCAGGCCGCATCACCAGCATATAATAACCGTACCGCATCACGCACGGACGCGCGTTCCGCGAAGAACGTCGCGAGTCGTCGCGTCATTCGAATCGACAAATCCGCAAAACCTATGATTTACTCGTTAATTATTCGAGGGTAGATAGCGGGTAGGTGGGTAGGTAGGTAGCTAGCTAGGTAGGTAGGTAGGTAGGTAGGTGGGTAGGTAGGTAGGTAGGTAGGTATAGGTAGCAGGTAGATAATCGCGCGCCCCGCATCCTTGCAAGGACATCCCCAACGGGGATCTCGCCGCCAGCGGCGCGTTGCAACGGTGGCGCGGCGGCGCGAGACGTTCGAGGATGGAAATTATAGCGAGTTCATTACCCATCGGATACGCGTTTACGCACGCGATCCACGCGAGAGTCAGGGAGACCGCGCGATCTGTTCCTCAGGAACCGAATGGGAAGAAGGAAAAAAAAGGAGGGACCGATTGAGCGAAGAGGAAAGGAGGGGGAGCGAAAGGGGTATAGAGATAAACGATATTCCGGGCTGAGAAGAAGGATACATGAGGAAAAACGAATACATACACACACGCACGCAAACACACACACACACACACACACACGAACACACACATACACACGCTATGTGCTGCGCGCTATAATCCAGGCGGCGATTACTCGGTCGTGTCGCGTCTACCCATTCTCCGGTGAATTTTTCCTGCTCCCTTTCCCCCAACTCCGTCCCCCTCACCCTTCTGGTCCCCTCATCCATCTCCACCCGTACCCTGCCCCTCTGCCCCGGCCGGCTCGCGGGAGATCAACCTTTTTTCTTCGCCAACTGCCATGCCGTAACCGTTGTAATTAGTAGCTATCCCCCCGGTTTAAACGTCCGCGGTGCCCGCGTGTGCGCGCACGTAGTATATAGTGTACGCGCAGTCGCTCATGTTACCGTAGGGAAAAGCGCAACGGCGCGGGATGCGAGAGGTGTACCGACTTACAGCACGAGAGGGTGAGAGAGGGTGGGAGGGGGGAGGAAAGGAGGAAGAGGAGGAGAACGAGAGCGGTGTAGGATGGACAGGGGTGGCGGGTGGTGGGTAAACCGCACGCCGCCGTTGGTGCATAACTACGTGCTTATTGCACTATTTTCACCATGAGCCGATACACGTGTGCCTCGGTCTTTTCCCCGCCCTCGTATCCCCTGCGCGACACTCGCAGGGGATCAGATACGGACGGAGGGGCAAAAGATCGAGAGAGGTTCGCTCGGGGGTGGCGGGAGAGGTGAATGAGGAAGGATGAATGTTGCCGAGCGAAGACTAGGGCGAAGGAAAACGCGAGGGTAGGGTGTTGTTCGAGGAGTTTGGGTCCTGTCGAAGGATCAACAGGCGTTAACGCGCGTCGAGGACGCGTGCGGAGGATCGTAGAGAGGTAGGAAAATGGCAACGGGGGAGAGGAGGCGGTATGCGGGACAGGAAGTAAAGGGGAAACCACTCTATACAGGTTGTAATTATTCGAGCGACGAGATGTGATACTTGCTCGATGGTTTTGAATAGATAAGACGGCCCGGAATAACGGCGCTCTCTTGTTAAGTATCATATGCGAGGAGCGGTAACGAAAGATAAGAGAGCGAAGGATTTGAAGCTAACGTCGTCGGTTTAATTGCAAGTAAATTACGAGCTGCGTAGGAAAGTCCTAAAGTACTAAAGTCCTAGCAAATAGGAGATCGTAATAACGACGATTGTAGCGCGCGGAATGTGCACGTCGCAATCGGATAATCGAGACATTGAGACAATACCGGAACGCGAATGTCGCGAGTGTATTATCGTCGTAAATTTTCGACGAGGCGTTTCGATTTGCTACGCGTTTACGAGTGATACGTTTCGTTTCCTTTTTATCGCGCACCGTTTTAACACGGGACTCCAGTCTCACCTCGAAGACATTAATAAGCATGCAGAAAAATGAGTTACGGTACGTAATTCACAGGTCGCTGCTCCGATAACGGGCGATTATCGCGTTGCAAGAAGGTTCCCTTCTCGCGTTGATGCGGAGCACACGGCGCGCTCTTCTCGCCGAGTACCCTGTGCGGCTCTTGTAACGACTTTCTGATTAGGTGCGAAAGGCAGGCTTAGAGAGCAGTTAATCGTTCCAAACGGTCGCTCGCTCGCTCGCTCGCTCGCTAGCGGACGGAGCGTCATCGGGTCATAACGCGACGGGTTTTCGCCGTTCGAAATCTTTGCGTGAATCTGGCCCGCAGCTTCGAGAGAGAGAGATAACGGCTTATTCTTGTATACTATATATATATAGGTAGTTGCTTCACGCGGTGGCGGTGCGAGCAGCATCGACACCTGATTGCACAAGTTCATTAAACTCGGTAGGCGTGCCAAAGTTAAGTTGCGCGGTTAAAGCGTGACAGTGTGCTAGATTTAATGTTGCATCGATGATCGGTGCGAACGTTATCGGAGGGAGGTGGGGGGGGGGGGGGAACATCGCGATATCTCGACGCTCGACGCTCGACGCTCGAGGTTTCATGCTTTCTTGTACAATGTTTTCTCAAAATATTCAAAACTCAAAGAGAAAGTTTTTACTTTAGAATTATAATATATTAGATCTCGTTACGTATAATATATTTCGACAATTAAATGTTTGATATAACTCGCTCGTTATCGTTGGCAAACTAATTAATTTAACCGCAACCTCGTATTTCGATGAAACGATCGCTCGCGTGATGAAAATTTCTTTCAATAATGTAAATTCGCTCATGTGGAGAAAGAAAAAATTTTGTTATGTATATATCGGAATGCTTTCGCTAATACTCAACATTATCCTTCGATCATTCTCGTTTAAATTGCACCATGTGCATCGTCGGTGCCCTAATCTTCTTCGTTTCAGCGGCGCGAGTACCTTTTTGCGTTAATCGGAAAAAAAACGAGGAAGGATCGGCAGTACGCGCAGTAACTCCATTCCGTCGTCGATAGGAAACTTACCTCGCGATTCGCGAAGCTCAATCACTGTTCAATCACGGCCTGGTCGGGATGGTTAATAATTTTCCGTAGTAATATTCCCGCGATAACTCTCTCGTCGCCGGATAACGCTATGTCAATTCTGGGACCTAGTGGAGCGTACCGCCGGCAATTGAATACAGTAAAAAAGAAAAAAAAAACGAGAGGAACCTACGACCGCGTATGTCTGTGCGTGCACACACCTCTACGTACGTACTCTTGCTCGCTCGCTCGCTCGCTCGCGAGCGCGGCGCGGCGCGGCGCGGCGCGGCGCCGTGTCCGTGTCACGGACGCGCTTATACGCATCAGGATGACCGATCGTTTCTTTTCCCCGCGCTCACTTAACCGGCTTACCTACCATCCTTGCGCCGGCACGCCCGCCGCGAGTGCCGGTATACCCGGCTATTACCGTACCTAGGCCAAGTCCGCGCGCATCGAACGCGAAACGATCGAACGCGCTGAATGAGGCCTCAAAAATGTTTATCGCGCGGAACGAGCGTGGAAAATTGGAACGGACAAGTACGAGAGATCGTGGCCACGCGTGAAGAACACTTCGCCGGACTCGGTCGACTTTTAAATCCATCGAACTAACGGTTAACGATAACAATCGCGATTGTTTTCAACGTCCCGATGTGCAGCCGACGCGATGAGCCGGAGCTATAACTAATGACAAAATAATTTCTTCTCCCCCTCAGCTGCTTTGTCGAGATAAATATTTGGACTTCATTGATATTCCGAGCACTCGGAATTGATAGAAAGTAGATAAACGGCATTCCTTTGAAACTCGAAATCCACTGTTTCTTTAGAAAATAGGGAGAAGCAAAGCTCGTGGATGTGTCTCACAATCAGTATAATTAAGGTATAAAATATAAAAATTGTATCAAGATTTATCTGACGCTTGAAACAACCTGATATGTGATATCCCGCGATACAATTTGTATATTTGTTACAGTACGATCGATTTAACAGATATTGAAGGGTGGTGTGTGCCACTTAAAAGTACAAAGTATACACTTTAACATCGTCCTCTGGATTAAAGGTTAAACACATCCGTGGCGGCGAGCCCAGTTATTTCTAATGCTATGCCAGTTCCGCACGCATCCACCGCGAATGATCGAATACTCCGCGAGTCTCGCCAGTATTTTCTCAGGCATGCAGAAGGCGAGGTGAACTGCTTTCCGTGTCAAGCCCGATTTCTACAGAAGGGAACGCAAGAAACTTTCGTCGTAACAGCAATTGATTTAATTGCAAATAATTCTCCATTCCTCTCGCAGTAGAAAATGTCACCATTATGCTACGAGCGAAAGGATACGCTTATCGTCTCTTTCCGCAATTATTTCCTGCCTAGAAAATTGATGTACGTTAGAAATACCGATAAACGTGATGCGATCATTGCGGTTGTTAAGAATTTAACAGTACTCTCAAAGATTTCAAAAGTCTATATTCTTTGTAGAAATTTTTATTTTACACGTGTGTGTTGTCGCTAAATCTACTAAATCCAAAAAGTTTTGGATTATTTTATAATTGAAGAGTGATTTATAACTATATCACATATACGTGATTTGTATATTTTTATGCTTGTGCCTCTTAATGTGATCTTTGAAAGCTCGATTTTGAGACGCGATAACGGTTCCTTGGAATCGATTATCTCAGAAATGTATCTGGCTGTACAATATCGCGTTTAACGTATCAGATGGTAGCATCGTCATTATATAGATGAGATCTTCGATGGTTATGATTTTTTTTCTACCCTTTCTTTAAAAGAGAAACAAGGATTATATGAATGGAGCGTAATCTCGGAATAAAATCCTTCTGGGTACATAGTATCATCCAAAAAATAGCAAACTCTAAATTGGGAGAGAGAGACAGAGAGAGAGAGAGAGAGAAAAGGGTACATTGCGGGTTTCTCATAGTGGCCGTGGGCCTTCTCGTTGCTCCGGTCGGTCTCTCGTAGATGACGGATGGGGACAGTTGTTGCATCGCCGTCGCTGCCAAGAATATCTCTCCGGTGGCCACCCTTTCCCCCTTCCTCTCTCGCTTTATCTCGAAACGTCAGTCTTCTCCATTTCCCCGCGTACCTCGTTTCCCGCGCGCGCCACGCTTTCCTCCCCCTTTCACCCTCTCTGCGCCAACCAACGCCTTTTCGTTTCGTGTTGCTCGCCGTATCCTGCTGCCGCTGCTGCTGCTGCTGCTGCTGCTGCTGCTGCTGGCGGAGTTCGTTAACGCGTCCCATAACCACGTACGCATAATTACATACTTATGCGTCTCGGAATCGTGTAAAGAGAGCTATTCGACCTTCGTGCGTAATTCAGAACTTTATAATACGAATCTGAGGAAAGTTTGTAGAGGTAATGCGACAATTAATTGACGCGATTAAGATCAAAAGCGCGGATTTTGATTACAAAATTATTTACGATAACGCGGAATTCGCAGATATCAATGAAACGATGCGTGAAATAACAAAACAAAGGATTCCTAGGTAATTTCAGAAAGATTGACGAATTAGAGAAAAATCTTTACGACATTCTCGTTGGGCGTTTACGCTGCCAAGTTCAATTGAAAGATCGAATGATCACTATCGCGAAAGCTGTTAATTGACTATCCAAGTGAAATCATTTGGCGATCGGCAAGGCCGCGAGGGCAACGAACGAGGACGGCGTTTGTCCATCTAGATGTATAAATAAGCTTAATACAGTCTTGTCGTAATAGTTGGCCTAAAAATCACTAATTAATGCAGCTCGCGGAAGAGAGTGCAGCAGCGGTCGTTTTATATCGAGGTGCGTCCACCGCAGCGTTAATAAGACGCCCCGGCTAGCGGCTCTACACCTCGTATAGAGACTGCTCTCCTGAATCTATATTGAGCGCTAGTCCAACCTCTCTTTTTCTCTTTCTCTCCCTCTCTCTTTCTCCTTCTGTCTCTCTCTTTCTCCCTACCTCTCGCGGCTACCATAGCCGGCCGGAGCTAACGGCTTCCCGATTTTTGTGGGATTTTATCAGGGAGCGGTAGTACGCCCGCCGATGCGTACACGCGGAAAGAGAGGCAGCATAGCGAGCAAGAAAGGAAGAAAGAAAAAAACAGGACAAAATAAAAGAGAGCAAGAGAGAAAAGGGAGGAGTAGCGCAGCGACTCGAAAACAAGAATCTGTGCGGCTATTGCGGCTTCCGTTACGCTGAGTAGATAGATGTTGCTGCTGCTGCTGCTGCTGCTGCTGCTGCCACTGCTGCCGCTACTACTGTTGACGAGGACGAAGACAACGACGACGACGAAATAGAGTGCTAGTTCGAACCGGTTTCAAACTCACTTGTGTAAAGTGAGTGACAGGCTTTTTGAGACAGGGCTTTTCCGCCCTTCCTGAGATTAAACCGCGAAACGAAACGTAGGCCCGTTAGACGTGGGGGTCAGCCTTAAGCCAGTCGGATCAATCCTACCAAATATCTAGCTGGACATTCACCGAGCGGATCCAGCCATTGCCATTTTGATGATCGTCACACTTCCATCCTTTTCCACGCATAAATATCATTAACCACTTTGCCTCTTGACAGTTTGTATTAACCTTTTGCGGCATTTTTTTTCTAATGAATATAATTATATGAAACTTGTTATCCTTGGAAACTTGGGTTTTCGAGATCGCTGAGTATTCGATTTGAAAAATATAAAATTCAAATAGGCGGATTTAATATGGCGGACGAAATTTTCAAAATCAACTAAATTCACTTGATACTTGTCATTGGAAAGTTTTGGTGGTTGCTGATTAGAAATCCAGTGTCAAAAATACAAATTAAAAAATGGTAGATCCAATACGGCGGACGGAATTTCTTAAAATCAAACAAATTGGAAACCTTTAGTAATCCAGCAATACCAAACATGCTAAAGAAATACATGAAACAATTGATTCATTGATAAAACAAACTTGGACATTAGATGGAGAGCTCCCGGAGCTACATTGTGTCGCTCAGGGTTATAACGTAATCTTCAGTTTTAGATTACGAAAATTGGAAATTTTCCATTGAAAGTTCAAATTAGGCCCTCTCGCTCTTAAGATAAGAGCTTGGCCCTGGTCGGCTTGGCCCTGGTCGAGACGCGACGGGCGCGCGGTCTCGATAATGACACGCTTATCGCGTATCACGAAACAAACGAGGGCGATTGTTTTCTCGCGGTAGCGCGAAGCTTTGCATGCCGAGCTATCTGATTGGAAAGTTCGATTAAACGGTAGATTGACGTGCGCATACATTGCGCGGTGCGCAAAACATATCCCGTGACGGAGGAGCGTCGATAAAATGCGAATTAATTAGAAAAGCGATCGTGCAACGTCATCCCGACGTTGATCTGAATCGCACTTAGAGGCAGGGGTCGCAGCATCCTGCGGCCGGATTACTGTAAAAAGCGACGACGATGCGGCCACCGTGATGCGAGTTCCTCCTTATAACGCGAGTTCTTGCGAGTCCAAGGAGCGCCGTTGCACATCCGCAAATACGAATCTTGCTTTTGTTTTTTACGAAAATAGTATCTAATTTTCGAGGAGTAACTCGTAAAACATTATTTCGTCATTATTCAAACGAATATCTTTCCCTCGATTTCTCGCTCGTTTTTCACGTAGCGCGTATTACTTTATCTCACGAGAGCGATTATAGGTTTGCAGAACTTAGCGAGAGGATGGAAAGGCACAGCGCGAAACGCCGCGGCCGGACGCAACGGCGGTTGTTGGCAACGCCAGAATTAACGGAACGCCGATAGATCGAGTGGTAAGACACTCGGGTGATTACCCCAATTATATAAGTTCCGCGAGTCGTTCGACGTCGCGCACCACCGCCCGCCCGACGCATGCGAGACCGTTTATTAGAGGGGAATATCTATCGCGTTCGCGCGCTAGCTCGCGGGCGAAACTTCTGTCCTTCTCTATCCGCCCGGCGCGGCGGCGGCGGCGCGCGGTCCGTTTTCGCGCGAAATCACGTTCCGTCGGGGCGGTGGCGGCGGCGGTAGCCGGCAGTAAGTCATTTCGACGACGCGCCGGGCTTTCTACGTAATTACCGCTATTGATTTCAGCGCATTAACGCCTGGAAAAATGCACGGTGCATATTACGCCTCTGCCCGGCTCTGTTCACGGTTTTTTTTTTTTTTGCGACGGCGAAGTGCCGGCGCGCATTCGTGCTCCGAAACCGTGGCAAGTGTAGAAAAAAATGGGGAGGAGGAGGAGGAGGAGGAGGAGGACATCGATCCTTTCTCCTTGTTCCGCGGTGCGTGTCGATGCGGGTTCCCTATTTGTCACGATAGTCGCGATAAAAGCTGAATAAAGACGCTAGGAAAAATCGATTTTCGAGATTACTCGAGCCGCAGAGGCCATCAGTGTTGACATTTGAAAATTGCAGCCTACGGAGAGGCTCTCGGATATTTCGATCGACGAGACACGTTCGATCGTAACGTCATACGCGGAAAGATCGGTAGAGTCGCGGCATCGGTGGCGAGCTGCAGACTCGAGATATCGGAAAATCCCAATGTCGCCTCTCCTCCCGCCAACACGCGCGCGAGGCGCGTGCAAATTAACGAGCTCCTTCTCGGATGATGCTCCTTGCTAAACAGCGCTCCAGATAATGATGCTGCGCATTGGTCCGCGCCGCAACGCGCGGTTGCCAACGTTTCCGCTGCAGCGCGCGTTGCAGCACGCGCCGTTACACGCACCCGGATCAAACTGAATCCGCGCGACGCTCACGTGCATGCATATACATATATATACGTACGTTAGGTACGTGCACCTAGATGCTCCGAACTGACGTACCCGTAATCACGGCAATTACGTACACGAAGCCCGGCCACGACAGCGGCCCTGCCGCTTTTCCCTCCTCTCTTCCTTCCTCCCTTCCCCCTTCGCTGCGTGAGTGACCGCCGATCGTTTACCTCCGCGCGTTTTAATTATTATAGCTCAGCCCGTGGCTCTCTCTCGGAATTTCTTTCGTACCCTTCGCGAGGAGTATATCGAGAGCGGTAACCAAGATTTCAGCTTGGAACGAAAGCGGAATGTAATGTCCGGTGGTATCGATGCGTGATACCTCTAATCATACGTTACGCCGATTACTGGCGTGTCCATACGAAAAACGTGCGCGCGAATTCGCTCGAGATTAACGGCTCTCAGACTGAGTTTTTTTTTTTTTTTTTTTTTGAGGTCTCGAGATTAACTAAGTTGTTTCTTTTATACGATAAATATTGGAGAAGTAGCATGTACCGAAAGAAACTCGGAGATGAATGAATTGAATCGATCATTGCAGACAGGAGAAGAGTCAAACTTTCCTACATCGAAAACTTAATTCTCTCCTCCCTAGATCATTAATTTTCATTACCATGTATAATTTTCGTAAAACATACTAGATATTAAAATTGTATACATGTTGCAAAAGTTTTGTAAAAAAAAAAAAGAAAGACGTGTTTACGCGTATAACGCAGGAATATATCGCGAGTAAACTGCTAAGAATAGTCCAACGTAGTTCAACCTGATTGCTGACTTAACGAGCGATATTATGCAATCAGCGGTGGAACGGAATAAAAATGCACGAATATTACAGGACGTGTAATCGCAGGAGTAAATTAACGGTAATGTTACACGTTAATCAAGTCGTAGTTACCAAACATACTCGAAATCAGTTCATGTACAATAAAACGCGCAATAAAACAATTATTCATCTCTCGCGCGTTTGTAATAATCTAATTGACTTCTGCTCGCGTATACGAAGCCTGCTCGCGTATACGAAGCGGGACATTAATAATCCTGAGCGCAAAAAAAACCACGAGCGCATAATGACGCCGAGTAATTGATATTCAAATAAAATGACGGTTAATAAAATCGCAAAAGAGCTTCATTGAGTATGACCATTCTGTCAATTGATATTAAAATTACGTTTTCGCCGTTCGTTTACAAAAAAGAAAGAGAGAGAGAGAGAGAAAAGGAGATCAAGCGTCACAATGCGGACGTGTTAACTATCACTTTACGATATTACGACTCGGATAATCATTTCAATTATACAGACTCGACGCTCGAAATGTCCTCGAAACATACGCTTTTATTTCGTCATCCGCGATTTTCCAGCACGGGATGGGAGGGATTATCGGACGTTTTGCTCTCCTGCCTCCCCTCCCTCCCTCCCTTTTACGCGCGCTTGTTCCTTTCCACCTACCGCGCGCTTTAAATTCGGTCTGTGCCAGACCAGCAAAACGGAAGGTTTCCGCGAGATTCGTTCGCGAAATCAAGAGAACTCGCGAAAGAACCGTGCCAAGCGAGACCGGAGTCTCGGCGTGTCGGAGTCGGTGCAAGACACACGTGGCCAGACGGGACGCAGACACGCGAAACCCGAGGAGTCTAACCCAACCCAACGTGTCGGTCGCACACTTTTAAGGCCGTATCGTACAAGCGTGCTTTCAATTTGGCCGCCAGTTTCCCGCCTTGTCGAGTGACATGAGGAAAAAGACGCGAATGCGTAACATCGCTGCTGAATAATAATCGCATCTTCGTTTCTTATGATTGCACACAGGAAATGTATTTACTTTCGATCTATCGTAATTCCAAAGCGGAGAATCGTCATTTGAGGAAGAGATTAATGTGCGGAAACTCGAAGAGGCGCCGATAATTTTAATATGAAAGAAATGCATCTTCCGATAGATAATTCGGTTTTGACGGGCGCATCAAAGTGCGGCGCGAGATTGTCGCTTTGGCAATTTTAATGATTATTACTCGCGAGAAAATATCGCAATATTGTGCTCTGTCCCTGAAGATTAAGTCGAATTACTAGTCGTAGCATAATTATAATGGCGTACGACGGGAAACACTAATACTATTTATTCGGCAATAATTCTGAAGTCATTATACACCGCACTACTGTTATTACTGTCCTCAAGATCTATGTTGTGACCAATAATGAAATTCCGCGCTGCATTCCGTAAACGTTATCGAACAATTGCGCGCGGATATAATGACTTTTATCGAGGAAGCATCTTTATCGGTAACGGAGACCGGCAGTAGTTGGCTACATGTTCCCTACAGGGAAAGTCCCATTCTTACAAATTGCATTCCTCACATCCTTCAAACCAGCGATTTATAGTTTCAAAATATGTTAAAATACTCAACGTGCCTCACGAGACAATTAGAGAAATAATTGTTGCAATTTCTTGCGTGTAATAAAGTGTCACGATACAATTAAGCGCTCGATGTGAAACGAAGAGAGTTCACTACGACAAATATTAATTCTTATCAAAGAGCTGAATTATTTCATTTCGTTGGAACAATTAAAATGTAGTGGAAAGGAGAACGGGCAAGAATGGGGGAGGGAAAAAAAGGTCTGAGACAAGCGGTTGTAGGAGCGCTACGAGACTTTTTTGACACACCTTTTGTTACTCACACGGGAGGTCTCTCCGCGCGACCATGTTTAGGATGCGCGTTGTGGACGATGGAGTAGCGCGGGAATCAAGGGAAAAAAAAAATGGGAAAAAAAGCACGAAGGCAAATTCGGGCAATGCACACTTCGCGCGAAATAACTCGCTTCGCCTCTCGATTCATCCCACTCCCGGAGCAACCCCTCACCACCGCCGCTGCCGCAACCCTCGATGTCCCCCCGCGTATCCCCGGTCCTCGCCCTCCTTCCGCTGCCGCCGCCGCCGCCGCCGCCGCCGCCACCGTCCTCCTCCCCCGCTGTCGAGCCCTCCGTCGCCGTCACCGCCACCGCCACCGCCACTACCACCCGTCGTCTACCCCACTTTCGTGCCTCCACCAATGTATTCCTGGCGTTTCGCACTGCAAGGTCAACAAACTTCTCCCCGATAAAAAATAAATGAAACGCAGAACTGTTTGAAATTGTAACAGTGGCAACCGAGGAGGAGGGGAGAGATTGCTCCCGATAACTTTAAAGAGGCACGATTCCTTTGGTCGCTCCCTCACCTTAGGAACTTAGCGGGGTGGTCATTCCCGCTTTTTTTCTTTTCTTTTATCCCCCCCCCCTCTTTCCCCGTCGAAAGTCCGCAACGGATTCGCGCGTCCGATCGAAAAACCGGAATTTGCGATCGAGTTCGATGACTCAATGAGAACTCGGATTAGCCTGTATCAGCCCTACTTTTACAGGATCAATCGTTTCCGAATCCGTTTCTTTACGGTTTTGCAATCAAATGTACGTTTATTAACGCTTTGCTCATTAAAAACCAACATGTACGAGTTGATCTGCCTCACTGATGCCATTTAACATTATTAGATGCTCTTTAAACATTGTTTTGCTTAGCTGAAGTTGTAAATTCGTCATTGTATTAGGCGCATCGGCAGCTACTAAATCCACCGTTTAAATTTATGTGGCATGCCAGCGATTAATCATATCATTACAATATGCCGCTCACGCATCGGCAATGGCCGACACGAAGTTTCTTTATTGCGATCGATCGAAATGCAACGGATGTTTATGGCTGTCGGGGAACGAGCCATTGCCCCTTCTTTTATCTCTCGTAATAAGCGCGGCTGTTTAATTGCCCATAATCGAATACGTCAATTGCTGGAGAAATCCATTTCTCGGTGTTTACTCGCGAGCACCGTGTGGGGTGGTAAAACCGTGGAACTCGTTAATTGCAAACATAGTGCTAGCATTAAGTATCGTTCTCATTTAATTCTCTTAGGGCTAAAAAAATTATTTACATATATATATATATATATATATCGTTAAAAACGTTTAGAAAATACGAGTAGTACGATCTGTTAAAATTACACACATCGTGAGATATATTGATATCATAAGAGAGAAAAAAAAAAGATATTTACATAACGATATTTTCGACTGTTAAGCCTCGCGTTGAAAAAATTTTTTCACAACTTTTACGAAAAACGCAGCTATCGGAGTCTCTAGATGAATGGTTCGATTTTGTTCTCGTTGCTTTCTGCTTGCCTCCATCCATCGTCCATCGGCGACGCAGATTATCGCGCCGATTAAAATCGCATTAAATTTTCACTCCTGACTGAATCTCGCTCGACCGCGGTCGCGGTATTCCCAGAAAGAAAAGAAAAGTCGATCGCTCGTTTGTCGCTCACGCGATGGTCACTCGACAGATCGTCGTATCGTAACGAGGCTCACGTGCTCTCGGATGCGAGCGTGAGCGAATCGGTCATGTCGAAAAGACTTGAAATTGTGTGTCGAGACAGTAGTAAAGATCTGGAGGTAGTATGTAAACTCGAGAATGTGCGATAGGATATAAAATACCTCGTTAGATTGCAATTTCTATCTTATCACGTGTACTATGCGACACTTCAGCGTTTACCGTTTAGGTACAAAGCACGCCATTATAAAAAAAAGAAATCATTTTAACATTACGCTCTATAGTCGTTGCATACTCGCGCGTGTTTCAGCGAGCATACATCGCGAATTTGACACGTCCCATTAGCTTCTTTGACTCGCAAAAGCTACAGACTTATGTACGTTGTTTTCAACGTAACCGATTCGAACGTAATGACATGAACGAAGTAAACACACACACAATCGTCGCGCGAGGCATTCTTGTCCGGCGCAAAAACTCGGGGGATCTTAGCCGCGCTATCGGAAATTACTATTATCCTGGATTCGCTAACGTCGACGTTAACGCGATATTTCTAGACCGGATTTAACGGGGTGACCGCGCAGATAGGGGCCCAAGAGCGCGGCAAGAGAGGGGGAGGGGGAGGGGGGGAGGGGGAAGTCAGGCTGGAGGGTGAGGCAAAGAAAAAAAAACGCACACGACGCGGCGATGCGCGCGGAGAAGGATATTGCGCCGGACCAGACCGCAATCTACCGACCATTATTTGCCCCATCCTGCGCGTTCTCGTTCCGTTTACCCATTCGATCTAATTTCTCGCGAACGCAAATGATCTTCGGCAGGCCGGCGTTACGTTGCCCCTTCATCTCGGAGTACTCCGTGAAGAGCGGCGTTACGGACAGCGTCCGCACGCTCGTACGCTCGCTCGCCAACCGAGCTATAAACCGAACATTTTCCGGAAGATTTCGCACGCCGCTCGTGTTCGCTTGGAACCAGAAATCATCAGAGCAAGTCCGCGCGGTGGTACATCGCTGAGAAAAATCCGCATATCCCGGTGATTAGCCGGCGCTAGGCGTTAACGTTGCACGGAGCAGGTTTGGCGGGGCCGCGATACGAGGAGAGAGCGACGAAGAGAGAAGGAGAGAGAGAGAGAGAGAGAGAGAGAGAGAGAGAGAGAGATGGAGAGAGCGCGCAAACGAGCGAGAATGAGAGAAGAGGAGCACGTGAGAGCAAAGGAGAGAAAGAGAGGAGTGGTCCCGGCAAACAAGAAGCGAGCCGCAATGCATTCGCTCTACTCGCTAGATATAAATACGCGACAGAGGGCAAGGAACCAACCACGCCTGCACCGGCAGCTACTGCCTAACGACACCGACACGCACACGCAGCCGGTCATTGTGATAAAGCAGAAGAAGGAAACGGAGGCAGAGAGAAAGAGAAAGAAAGAAGAAAACGGGGAGAGAGAAGAGGAGATAAAAGAGAGAAAGAGAGCACGCGAGAGACAGGGAGGGAAAGAGGCGCGCAAGCTGCTGCCCGCCGTTGCTGCGAGTTCGTTCATGCGCCCATCCGTGCGCTGCGAGTTGTGGACGAATGTGGTCGGCTCTGACTCTTTCCCTCCCTCCCTCCCTCTCTCTCTCTCTCTCTCTCTCTCTCTCCTCTCTCTTTCCCTTTCGCTCATTCTCTTTCTCGAAGACGCGACCAAATATTGCATCGTCGGATAAATATAGGCGGCCGCGGACCGCGCGGTTGCACCAGCCCTAACGCGTACTTTTGCTCTTCTCGCTCGTCGTTCGCTTTTGGGACGAGACTACTACTATACGCGCCGGGAGAAAAGAGACGCGGACTTCTCGCCAGCGCGCCGCGGCATTCCTCTCCCGCGGCTCTCTTTCCGCGCCTTGCCGCGTCGCGCAAAACGATCGTTAAATCCGTTCTTCGTTCATGGCCGAGAACTTGGCGATAACGATCCTTGCGCTCCGTGACGTTTTTTTATCCCCCCCCTCCCTCCCCCTTCTCCTTTTTTCGCTGAAAAGAACCGCACCCTCTCGGACCCCGAAAAGGGTTCGCCTTGCACTTGGGCAAAGTAGGTACGTGTGTTTTTGAAGGATTCGTAATTAACGTCAAAAATAAAATACGCGTACGTTTCGCTTTATTACATCAATAAGCATTCGGCGACGAAATGCGTTGCAAAACGAATTATTAGGTAAAGCGATGCAGAAATTGTTTTTACTGATTTCAAAATTTTTGCTGCCTCTGCAAAATAGACGTTGAGATAGCACGGGATTACACGAATGATATTCCTCGCGAGATTCTAGAATAAAATTCAAACGGACGAGGCAATTGACACTGCGCGCATTCGCGTCCAAGTAATTTCTGGAAATTCACAGTGAGACACGAGATCCGATCCTTCGCGATCCTATAGCTTATAGTTCATTCGGTTCGAGCGGTTATCTCGAGCGGCGCGTTACAGCAGGCGATAAGTTGTAATCGGGTCAGTACAACGATGCATTGTAAAGTATCGTCGACTTGCTCATGAATCTCCATGCCTCTTTCAACTTTGCGAGAACAACCGCTCGACAAGCTCGAGAGATATCGTTGACGCCTCGAATCTTACGAAGCTTACGTAAGAACGTTCTTTTTCGAATCCTCCTTCCGCCAATATCGAGTATTTATCAATCTGTTGCCGCGGTTGAAATGTTTTTTGTTGGGACAAATTTTTTCGGCCTGAAAACAAAATTGAAAAGAGGGCCAAAAGTGCAGACATTTTACGCATCCTACGTATTTTTCATGCGGCAAGGCATTTTTTGTGGAAAGAGAAGAGAGAGAGAGAGAGAGAGAGAGAGAGAGAGAGAGAGAGAGAGCGAAGCGCCACGTTACTGTAAATCGCGATAGATATCGATAGACCGCGTTATCGAGATAAAATTTTAAGTGAATGCATTCGCTCCGCTACCAACCATGTGTGGAGCTCCTCCGGTCTATGGCTTATCGCTCGTCGCTGTTGTGCACGCGGCCCGAGTCCGCATGCTTCTGCATGCCAACACACATATGAGCGCGTTTACGTCGCGCGTCGCACATGCATCGCGCGCATACATACGTGCTCGCGTAGGCACGCTCGTGGCACCGGACGTGGACGCGTCCGTCGCGAGCAACGACGGGGCCTACCCCAGCATCCAGTGACGGCGACGACGACGAGCTATCCCTTGGCAGCCCGACTGGCCCGTTCTCGCGGGCTCTTTTTGTTTTCGCGGCGGGCGGTCGCGCGTATGCGGCGCGACGCGGCGCGGCGTCGCGAGAGCGAGCACGTGGCTGCGAGGTCGCGGGCATAGTCAGTGAAAATCATCGTGCGCGGACATTGGATGGCGGGAAACGTGCGTGATAGCGCGCGGCGGGCTGCCGCGGAGGGAGGCCCTAATCAACCTGGCGCGTGAACCTAACCCCACGCGAGAAACGCGGGGTGGGAACGCGCGCGCGGCGAGGTGGAGGAAGTAGTGGAGGAGACGGCGGAGAGACGCACACGGTTGGAGGAAGAGGGGGCGGGGGAGAGAAGCAGAAGACGACGGCGGCGGCGGCGGCGGCGGCGGCGGCAGCGGCGGTGTTCTCTCGCCGGCGATCGGCGGCAAGACCGGGGACAGAGAGCGGAGACGGTTATCGCGGAAGTTCGGCAATTATAGGTGCCGAGTCGTCTTTTTTTTCTCTTTCTTTCTTTTTCCCCCTTTTTTTTCGACGAGTGATATTGATTTGGGAGAGGCAGTTCGTATTCGCGGCACGAGCATACCTTGTGACTCGTAGAGGCAATGCCGCCGCCAGCGCGATGCATCACGGCGCAGCGCGCATCGAGGGGTACACGTCGGCTCGCCGGGAGTGTGAGAGGATCGCGTGGCGGAGGGAGAGCACGGCTGAGGGAAGGAGGGGACGACGGGAGGTGGAGGAGGAACGCGCGATCGCCCGAGTAGACAGAGGGAGAGTGAGAGGAAAAGCGATCGGACGACGCGGACCCCGCCACTCGGTCGTTCCCCTACGCCGAAAGGCCGCCCCACCGCGTGTATCGTCGTCCCCCGACGACGCGGTATCAAACCCCTTCCACCCGTTCAACGAATATAACTTCCTCGCTTCACCTCTTCTCACTCTCTCTCCCTCTCTCTCTCTCTCTCTCTCTCTTTGTCTTTCTCTTTCACTCTCTCGATCCTCCCCTTCTCGCCGTCGGTCCTCGCCGGTCGTCTCGTCGTTCTCCACCACCGCTGCCGCTGCCACTGCCACCACCACCACCCACCACCACTACCACTACCACTACTACCGTACACGTACGCACACATCACCGTTACCAATCTCCTCTCCTCAGGAGCGAACATTGAATCTCAGCTGCCCACGGTTCCTCTATTTCGGCAATTTCGCGGGCAATCGAGATGATGAGAGATTTAGCTAGCCCTTTAAGGCCCTAACACGACCCTCGAGGCCCTAAAATGATAATCAGAGTTCGAGAATTTTTTTTTAGGTAAATGAATAACTTTATTTAAAATCTGCTTGGAGGGCTTTATTGTACATATATAACTAGGTAAAAAATATTTAAAAAAAATTTTTCTCATGTCCTTTGAAAAACTTTAAATGCTTTTTTTCTCAAAACACAGTTTTCCAAACGTGCAACGTCAGTCTTACAATTTTTATCCGATTGACTTGAAATTTTATCACAGTTTTGTATATTCTATACTAAAGTATATAAGCTTTTTGCGAAATGTTGAAAAATTTTTTTGCAATCAACATTTCTTTACACAAATTTTTGGGCGGAAAATGCACTTTTTCTATAAATAGCTGTCAAAAATTATTCGACAAAAATTAATATTTTCAAAAATCTCTACGCAGTTTATTAGTTTTTAACATATAGATAATGTAGAGTCTAGTATAAACTATGTCACAGAAAACTTGCACGCCAAAATTCATTTTTAAGAAAATATGATTCCGCAAGTGGGCCAGTACGCCGCTATTTTATGCATAAAGAAAAATTAAACAAATTTTTTTTACTCGTCAATATATGTACAATAAAACCCTTTAAATTTTTTAAAAATAACGTTATTCATTTACGCACAATAAATTCTCAAACTTAAGTATCATTTTCGGATGGTGGATCTTAAGGGTGGAGTTACCTCAAATTAAAAGGTATTAAAAAGTCTCGATATTCGTGCCGATGGAGCATATTTGGAATAACTAGTTCAAATAATGGTTCGCGAGACAATACTAATTGTGTACCATGAGATTGAACAGTTTTCATAGAAAACATAGTTTTCCGCTAAAGAGGATTATTAATCAATAATTATTGTTGAACGTCCTCCTTTGAATGGGATTTGTACGGCTAGAGACGGATTTAGCTAGAGTAAATCCAAATCACCGATATCCTATCGTATTATTTTTAATTTTCACAAATCAATGTATCGAAATCAATCTACGTTAGAAACATTTAAAACGGAGTAATTTGGTGAACTCGACGAAAGACATGTTTAGAAAAAAAAAAACAAAATGTTAAATTAATATACTAACAAATTATACAATAATTAGAATGTGCCAGTAGAATTGATAAATTGAAAACAAGAGCGTTACAGATCGACCTTATCACTAAATTATTTATCAGTCTGATCGTGATAGTGACATGTCTTCATGTTGTTACATCGCAAGAAATTTCGACTTGGAAATCACTTAAAAAGACAACTCGAGAGAAAGAGAGAGAAAGAGAAAGAGGTTTCGTGGATGTTGGGTTGATCGCGGATGCATCGTCCGCCCCTGCGACCGTCGGTGCCGCCGCCGCCGCCGCCGCCGCCGCCGCCGTCGCCGCTACCACCGCCGCCGCTGCCGCCACCGCCGCCACCACCCCTCCGCACTCGTTCCACGGCACCTTCTCCGCTCTTGCGTCCTCTCCCGATGCTCTCTACCATCCCAAACCCGAACCAGTCCAGAAATCCCCACTCCGATCGCGCGTGCACCGCGACAACGGAAGTGTGGCAACGCCGCAGAGCGCTCGCCAGTGTCTCGGTCTTGGCGAGTTACTCGGGGGGGCTCAGGCCGAGTCTACCGAGATTGTGTCTACCGGCGCGCGGGTAACCCGAAAGCGAGTGTGGCGAGGATTAAAGTCGCGGGCCGTTTCCCGGCATGCGAGACCGTCTCGCTGCTGTCTGAAGGCCGTACAAAAACGCACGTAGGACGACGGGCGCCGACGATAAGAAAAGTTTCACAGCCGTGGGTCTAGACGACGAGGATACTGACGACGGCGACGACGACGACAACGACGACGACGACGACAACGACGACGACGACGACGACGACGACGACGAGGACGAGGACGAGGACGAGAACGAGAAGGAGATAAGGTAGCAATAGAAACGGCAGTAGGAGAAAGAAGAAAAAGAGGCGGCGGAGGAGGAAAAAGCGAAAGAAGAAGAGGAGCAGCGGCAGCAGCAGCAGCAGCAGCAGCAGTAACAGCAGGAGGAGAGAAGGACGTATCTTCGTCGTCGTCGCGCGCGACAGACGTAGCGAGAGCGAGTCGACGCGAGACCGGGCGCCGCGCGCTCGCACGTTGCCGTGCCGCGCTCTTTACTATATCGCGCCACACGCGCGTCGTGATCCGCGTACGCGCGCGTGAAACATACACGCGCACGACATTATATATTTATATGCATACACGGTGACCCGCGCGCGGAGATAATACAGTGTAAATGGCGCTCTCGGCGCAGAACCAGTCGACGTCGTACGTGAACTTGTATTACTCGATCGTCCAGCGTGCGGCGACGCGCTACTTTAAGGAATATTACAACTCCGGTAAGTACCGCCTGTACGTAAGCACGCAAACATACATACACAGAGACATACACACGTTGATCTTTGCTAAAAAGCGCCGACGACGGATAAGCCGGCGAGCGCGCGTCCGGCTTTTTATTATCTAGCGGCAACCCGCGCCCTTCTCTCTCTCTCTTTCTCTCTCTCTCTTTCTCTCGTCTATCGCCCTCCCGTCGCGTACTTTATCCCTCATGTCTGCGACAGGCGCCGGTAGCCACCTGTGCGTCCACGTTTCGGCAAAATGCGACGTCATCGCGTGCGCCGCATACCGTATACGCGCGCTTTCGAATTTTCCCGCCGACCCCCCTTTCCGTTTTCCTCCCGCGGTCGCCGCGTGTCCTCGTCCTCCGTCGTTGCTCCGTCTCTCTCTCTCTCTCTTTACGAAGAACCTTTCGCGTAACGCGAGTGATAATTTCGATCATCTCGCGCTCTCACCCGATGGCGGCGGATGCGAACGCGACGATTTTTATTTCCACCTTCGCGCGAGACAATGAACGACACGTGAGCAAGCGCGAGATCACATCGCGTCGCGATTAACGATCCGGAGAATTGAAATTTGAAATTCGTTAAACACTGCTTGGCAATCTCTGCTGTTCTTCTCTCTCTCTCTCTCTCTCTCTCTCTCTCACACACACACA
Organism: Solenopsis invicta; assembly: GCF_016802725.1. Taxonomy (NCBI): domain Eukaryota; kingdom Metazoa; phylum Arthropoda; class Insecta; order Hymenoptera; family Formicidae; genus Solenopsis; species Solenopsis invicta. The sequence goes on along the minus strand of NC_052675.1, from coordinate 8,329,114 downwards.
CCTGTCTCGCTGTCTCTCGTGCGAGAGTACCCTTTCTTTCTCTCTTTCTCCCTCGCCCCCTCCCCCTGCTCCCCTACGTGCTCGCGTGTGCACGTATGCACCGGGACAGTTACACGAGCGAGCTGTAACTCGTCGACAACTACCACTGACAGAAGTGTTCTTCCGACTGCGATTAACAACGCTAGTTAGACACGTGTCCCGTGTGAAACTCGTGTGTGTCTGCGGTCAAACTCGAATGAACGAGACGGTGTTTAATGTTGGGAGACCGAAAGGGAGAGAGAGAGAGAGAGAGAGAGAATTAGAAGAAGGTGCATAAGGTGAACCAGAGGGTATCGAGGGGAACCAGAGAGCATTGCTGTCCGTCGGTCAACGTCAGTCTGGTGTACGAAATTCCTTGCGCAACAACAGACAGAGAGGGAAAAGTCGCGTGTCCGCGGCACAAGGCGAAAACAAGCGAAAGCGTGTAAGGGGGGAAAGGGGAAAGAGAGAGAGAGAGACAGATACAGAGACGTACTTACTAGAAATTCCCCTCGTGGGCACCGGCGCCGACAACCGGCATCGGGCGAAATGATGTAGCAAAAGCTATGAATCGGATAGGACGCGAGAACGAGGCAAGACAATCGTATCCGACGATCCCGCCTGCATGAATAAAAGAACCGAATAAAGTCCAGAAACCAATTCGAGATAAACGCGAGGGACTAGTAATTAAGTGATTCTACTATAATAGTAAACTTCGCGCTCGGGAAGACTAATCATAAAATTGGATCTCATAATGATTAAATCTCTTTATTATGGAACACGTTACCGCAAAGAGAGGGAAAATTTAATTATAATGTTCTGGATCAAATAGTTTCGCTGCGGATTTCGATATGGAGGAAATGCAAAGAAATTGGCAGCGTCGATTGTGAGACCACTTAGTAAATGTAGCCGAACGTGTAATGACGTGTCGTGCTCCGATGGTAGAATAATTTTGGAAAGGAAAATCAAGCGCGCAAAACTGCAGGCCGAGAGGCAGAGAAAAATAATTACAGATTGAATGCAATTACCCCCTCGCACGTGTAATTGTGATCATTGCTGATATAAATTAGACGGAAGTTGACGATTAAACATGCTGACGAATGCGCGTGTGATTTAAAGAAGGAGACACGGAGATGTAGCTTCATTATTACGCAGGTATGCATCATCAATCGAATATTTGTAGGTATTATTATAGATATAAAAATACTTCTTGAAGAGTGCATCGGCATTTTCAATGATACGCAAATTATTCATGCGTATAATATTGTTTTTAATTTATTATTATTTTTTTTTTTTTTTTGGAAAGATTTGATACAATGATAAATAATAAATAAGATAAAAACACAGCTTCGTAATTAAACTGTAATAACATTATCCCGAATAGCGTCAGCATTTGTGGCTATATTAATTATTTACATCTTGTTTGCGATAACAGCAGCCACGCATTGATCGTCGCTCATTATTGATCCGTGTCTTTCAATTATCCGAAATATATAAAATTAAATTAATTTGTTATTGACATGACTGCAGGCTGCACTTTTCGATAATTAAACGTTCCAGCAAACGTTATTAACGCAATACGGACCATTTGCTTGAGCTCGCTATTTGTTTCGAAGTAAACGTAGGTACGAATTTCAATCAAATTTATATAATGACGATCGCTGTTTACACAGAGCATGTGCCTTTTCTCCCGGGCGAGACGAGAAGGCACATAGGCAGGGAAAGAAGAGAATTACGTGATGAAACGCAAGACACAATCACATAATATATCTACCGCGCCGTTTGGGTCATCTAATCGGCCCCTTCTTCTCCTTCTCCTCCTCCTCCTGCTCCTCCTCCTCCTCAATTATCGGCAGCGAGCGAAGTGACGAAACGGCGCCGAGCGATAAGTTTTCGAGCCATCCACCGACGGTCTAACACACTAACTGGCTCTCTCAAGGATCTGCATCGGAATCAGTTTGAAGGGACACAATCCCGGATTTAGTCATTTTCGTTCTGCGATTCGCAATGGCGTAAGGTAACGTACGAGATGCGGAGACCGCTTCCATACCTTCCGTTCCTCACCGATCAGTCTCGGAATTGGCTTTTTCTCAGCGGAAATTCGATACGGGAGACGCCACAACTGTCTTACTAACTTTTTAATATTCAACTTTAAATATCTTCGAAGTACTAATCCCTGAATTAAAACTTCCGTTCAAGTTTCACTTGCAAAAAGGGAAAATGTCCTGTCGTCTAATTTTATCGCTGGAAATTTCCGGTACGGTTCACCACGAGGTATTATACGCGCTTTGTTTCGGTGTTTATGTCTGGTGAAAAATCGGTTGACCAACTAGCGTGGAGCTTGGCAAGAAACGCGCGACCTTCCCAAACGCCCGTTTAATGCGAAACGGACTGCAGCTACATGAATCTTTTTTTTTTTTCTTTCTCTTTCTTTCGGAAGAAAAGTGAAAATCGCACACGACGCTTTCGTCAAAATGTAACGAGAGATGAATTTATTTGGAGCGGGCGTTAACGGTGAAAAGCGTCGCTGGAGATCGCGCGATCGCACTAGCGCCGCGGCGGAGCAACTCCACGCCGATCGAGGCGCGCTGCCTGGTCAAGGTGAGCGTCGTCGGCCGAGGACTCTCGTGATCGTGCTCTTTGTGACCGAGAAATACACAGCGCCGGCAATCGTGAGTGAATGTGTCCCGCGGCGGCGACGGCGGCGGCGGCGAAGCGCGCGGGCTCCAGCCGAGGGCGGCGAATGACAACGGAGGAAGGTCGATGACGGAAACAATCGCGCTCGTTTGAATTGCCGCGCGCGCGAACGGGACGACGAACGGGGGACGATCTTCTCCGAGAGTTGCTTCTTATTCCGATCGGAATGCGACGACGTCGACTGTTTATCTATTATCACACCCATTTGCCCGTTCCTGTTACGCGTAGTCGCGAACGTGAAGATTTAATTGTTGAGAGGAAACCACTTGGAAAAACACCGCGTCGGGTCGCGAAGGGCTAATCTGATTTCCGCGAGTTTTACTCGATAAATCGCTTTCGTAAACACGCCCTGTCCGAAGGACGACGCGGCTGCAGCCGCCGCCGTCGCCGCGGCGACGATTTCAAACACAGCGAGAGGCTCTGGGCCGCGCGATTATATTTGTGACGGGGAAATATAGACTTAGCGCGCATTGCTGGAAAGAGACGGATTGCCTACTTAGATATGCCACTTTGATAAGAGGCACTGGTGAAAATTTCGTACGTGCCGGACTGCATGCGTCAAATCGATCTTGCGCATTTTCAACAATTGGCGCGCATAAAAACCTTGATAATTTATAACATTATGATATCAGCGATTCACGCCAAATCTGCTTGCAATGTATTTGAAATATAATTCGAGGTTCCGGGACCCGGAAACGTCGGTATTTTACAACCGTGTTAAAAAAAAAAATGACACGTGATGCGTTAGATGTGGGAGATCGAGGCGCTATAGATCGGCAATAACGTCCGTCGTAAATAAGTCGCGTTAACGCGTGCGCGGCGAGTATAAATCGCGATGCGTTGCCCCGCCGATAATTACTATATTGTCTTAACGATCACGTGAATATCTTAATCGCGCAGTATACCCGCTATCGCGTTAAAGCGAACGATCGTAATCCCGAACTATCGTTATATTCCGCGGCGTTTACGCAGCGTGGTTTATGTCGAGAAAATCAGTGTACTTCCACAATTAAACGACTCGTAAAACGGTCATCAAAGCGCGGCGCGGAGTGCTCCGAGCAGTGCGGTTGCGATTATATTTCCGTTATTATTATGTAAACGCACATTTAAAGCTCATCCTGCGCGCATTAGACGTTCGACCGTTCAGGTGATGTACTTGTCTCGAAGTGCCGAGATATTTTTAGAATTCACATTCCTGTCATTTGTTTTCTTTGGAAATAACGTGTCATTACGGATGGATATTGTCACTTTCAACGTGTCAAGTGTAATCCCGCGGAGTCTAGCATTATACGCAGTTACGACGACATAATGCCTCCTAAGATTTCTCTCGAACGGGTTTTACATAAAGTGCAAGTTGTAAAGCTCGTAAATATTTGTGCGCGTCCACGTAAGCCAAAGTCACGTTTTAGTTGGGAGTTAGTGCCGGGAGATTCAACCTTGACTTAAATTCTCGTAGACGGTCGAGACGTTGCGTTGCTACCAGAAATGGAAATTGCGGGAAGTATCGAATTTGGGAAAACTGCTTTCTTCCTTCGTCGATTATGTTTTCACGCGTCTGTTATTGTGTTTGTCGTCACACGCGCCTTTCACATGTGTCCTTCTAAACATTATTGGCTATTGCGATAAATACCGTCAAATGCCTCGGTGGTCGAGTTGGCAAAGACGTCTGGCCTAATAAGCCGGAAGATCCCAGGTTCGATCCCTGGCTGAGGCATTATTTTTGTGCAACAAAATTGCAACAGTTTTCTTTTTATAAGGGGGGCAGCGGGTTTCTTATCGGCATCGTTGCCACATTTAGTAATATCACGGTATTAAATCGAGAATCAATGATCAAGCTAACAAGCATCATTATTATAAAATTGATTTTCGATTTAATCTTATAATGTAACTATTCTCGTTCAACTCGGAATCGTGTTTCAAAAGATTTGAAAATTGGTCGGCGCGTAGTTTGGTGAACTTGAAAATTGATCAGTCAATCTATCAATACCAACATCTAGCTGTGACTGTTAAGACTCTTTAATTAGTTGATTTTTTCTTTTTTCATTAAAAGTTCTATTTTTTCTAGGTGCATTGCGGGACGATTATGATGTAATACGATAAAATCGCGAAATGCAGCATTGAAATATGTATATCAAGCGATAGAAAGAAGATGCATTCTAAAAAGATGCTTTGTGTATGATACAAAGTACACAAGGTACATCGACAGCATTCTTTTTCCTAAGTGCATCGGGATTCTTAACGTAACGTGTAATGCGAGATACCGTGAAATATCGCGCGATACGATACAAGAAATACATTGTACAAAGATTGTAATTGTCTGTTGAAGATGCTCCGTAGAATCGCTTCGATAAGTATGAGTCATTTTTATTGAATAGCGAAGGGTGAGAGAGGGAGGGGGAGGGGGTCGAAGAGAGAGAGAAAGGGGAAGCGCCAACGTCGCGCACGCATTCGGAAAATAAACGCATTGACGAGTTTATCGTTTGACTCCTGACGATAAAAGAGCGATCATTGCTCCGTATCATTTGTAATATAAGAATTAATGCAAACGAGCGCGAGCTCGCGTGTATAGAAAATCCACGATCGAACCGATTCAATTCGCTATGGGTATACAATAATTATAGATGCGCACGTCTTCCTGCCTATCTTTTATCTTTATAAATTACGCATTAATGGGCTAACGTGACGAAAATGACAAATTAAAATACATCTGGTCAGTGATTGTTTTAAAAAACTTTGGATCTGAATGATATATGCGGCGAACGAAGTCGGCTCGGTGAATCTGTGAATGAATCTACGATGATTATGAATGTTTATTCTGTCGACCGTGTCGGCTTTATAAATTATGCATTAGTAGTCGAGTTGTGAAGAAATGAAATCATATTTAATTCGCAACGTTTTGATATTGTCGGGGATGTTACTTTGATGAGACATACTCTCCTCAAATAATTAATATCGCAATGTTTTGCGTCAACGAATCGGAAATTATAATAAATAAATAGATAAATATAGCTAATGAGATCAATTCACATATTTTATCTCGGCTGTCCAAACTTCATAAATAATGCATTAATGTCTAAAAAATTACAGCGAGTTTGAGTTACAACGTCTGGTATCATCACACTCTGTTTTACAATTTTTCCACTTGAGCAATTAATATATCGCGGCAACACAATGGAGCTAAATAGAGTAATAAATATATTGGAACGCAAAATGTTTTTAATTAGACCGTTATCAGATTCGATTACTGGCTCGTATCCACTGCGAGCCGCGACAGGACACGTCGGTTTCACGCGCGTTTCCGCGATATTTGCGCAAATCCGCGGTGGTCTTGGACATGTGAACGCGCGAATTGTTTTATAAGGCAGAAATAATATACTCCGCGAGTGCATTCGAGCATCCGTCAAAAATATCGCGGTAACAATAGCGAAAGAAAAAAAATATATCCGACGTTTCGACTTCGTCAATGCGTGCACTACACTCTCGAGCTAACAGCGGGCGTATTTCGTTTCTGTCTATTTTTCTGAAAACAAACATTCGATCTGACGAGCTGAATAACGCCAATGGAACACTAGGAAAGGACCACTCGTTTCTGGAGCACTCTTCGGAGCGCCATCGCGGAAAGTTATGTTTTTGTTGCGCCCGTTTCGTTTTTTGCCACCCCCACATACGACCGCCGCCGCCGCCGCCGCCGCCACCGCGCGAGGGAGGTCCCTTGAACGGTTCGATAGGAATATGGGCCGCAGGTATTTCCTCTGACATTCGATAAATAGCGGCCGATGTTTGCTTTCGTAAATGAATGCCCGAGTCTCTCCCCCCCCGTTTCTCCCCACCGGCGGAGATCCTCACGCTTTCAATACTTAACTCGGTATCTCATCGTATGAATATCGCAGGCAACTCGCCTTCAAATGTAGAAATTGCATGATGCTGAACGAGTTGAGAGTTATATTTTGAGAATAAAAATCTTTTTTGCTCAAAAATCGAACGAAAATAAGAACTGGCGCGTTATTGGTGGCATAAAAGTTTTTGTATTTGCTTAGTGATATTTTTGTGATTTAGCACCGCGTCCAACAGACCGACATAATTGCCAAGCTGAAGTGCCTAGAGCAGCCAATCAATAAGATATCGCGACGAGGCAAAAACCAGCCATCTCGTAATTTATACGCAACTCCCACGCGAAATGCACATTGCCGCTGCGGCGCACCACCGTCTCTCTTTCTCTCTCTCTCTCTCTCTCTCCCTCCCTCTTCTTTTCAACGAGAACGCAAGGGGAACGACGGCACGCATGGCGTTATATCGCGAATATTACGTTTGCCCGTGCCATCACAATTATCGCCTGTTCTTTCGTTTGCACGGATCCATAAATTAACGAATAAAGCCGCTTCATTTACAGTAACGTCCTGATCTATCGTACCGTCCTCCGACAATTTTACCGGCGTGTATAATGTGCGTAATATCCGAATGCATGATACGAGATATGTATCAAAATGTAAAACACATTTCTGTTACGTTATTAGGCATCAAACGGCAGAAAATGATGCGCGAAACGGTTTTACTCGCGCCACGAGAACGACATGTAAAAAATCTGGAGGATCCTAAAGAGCGTCAGTGCGAGAGCAATTCGAGAAATCGCAAACCCGCGAGTTGCAGCAGCATCGAGGAACAGAAAACGTGAATTTTTACACGTGGTACCCGACGACGCGTACTTTATGTTTTATCTGCGGATTTATCTGCAAAGTGTGTCGCGCGGGTTTCTGTCAGCCAGTGTAAAACTTGTCGATCTAATACTATGTATCGAGTTTTCTCCTTCGATATTTTCTTTTATTGTACGCATATCGCGCAGACAGCGCCTTCACTTTGAGCCCACAAAGTCGCTTTCACCTGTTCAATTAACTCCGCACTTTCGACCAAAGACACTCTAGTTATTTCGCGATTTTGTCGGAATAAAGCGGAGGAGGGTCGGCGAGTTTTCTTTCTCACTTTTCTCTTTTCGTCTAATTTACGGCACCGCACCGTAGGAGCCGTACGGACCGGAAGCCAGTGCAATCCGCGTAAAGATAATCGGCTCGATCGTCAGTTTTTATTTTCTCTTAGCCATTATGAATTCTGTAATCGTAAACTTTAATTATCATTAATTTATGACGCGACGTCAAAGCCGAGTCGTCGTCCAGACTCGTCAAGAGTGTCCTGTGACTTTCTTTTCTTCTTCTTCTTCTTCTTCTTCTTGGTAGTTTATCGTGTAAACGAAGCAAAAACTCATTCTACATTTTCATTTCAAAAGAGAAGAGAGAAAAAGAAGCTTTATTATTTATTCGCGATAAAATAGCGTCGCGACGATTGATGACGCGAAGACTGAGGCATTTTACACTTTTGTTTTCAGTATAGGAGATTGACCTCATCTCGAAATTATACCGGTTTCGCGGTGCAAGTTTTTCGATTGTTTGCTTGGAATAAAGCGCGATTCCCACCACACGGGGAATCGACGGGATCGACCCGGCGACTTAAATCTGCGTCCTGCGAGCCGCCGCGGCAGGAAAAATCTTTAAAAATGCTGGCCCCGACGAAAAAAGCGCGCATGTGCAGCCACGAGCCATCTCTCTTCCCTTGCTCCTCTCTTGCTCGCCTCCTCCACCTACCACCGATGCGCTACGGTCCTCCCGGCTTCGCTTTATGCGTTTCTCGCAGCCAAAACAAATCGTAAAGACGCTCGACGGAGTGCAATCCCATGCTTGTTACCGAAAAATCAATGATATCAGCATTGGCGACTTTTCTCAAACACAACGTACCATTCCGCCAAGTCCCGCACTATGCACCGAACGAATTTTATGGTTGTTTTTTTTTTTTATTGCGAGTTTTTCTACCTTATTGTGCTAACAATAAGTATTACTATTATTGATCGATCAAAAATTTTTTTTTTATTTTTTATCAAGAACTCAATTTTGTCAAAAGCTTCGCTTTTAAAATATCCAACGAAAGGTGTAGAAATGGCAACAACAGTCAGTCGTAGGTATATTATTTGCGGTTAAATCGTTTTTTTCCCCCTTCTTTCGTCGATTATACATCTCTGAACTCGATACATATTAATTCCTATATCTTGCACGTGCGACTTTTTTGTTTATCGTCCTTGCAACTTACGCGATTACGTTTCCATTTGTTCCTCTTTCATTGGTATATTCATATAATTTCTATCAAGATTTCTTTCCGATTTTATTGACACAAGTGTTACTAGTCTATCCAAGTGTCTCATGGTATTCTGACTCTAACTTGAAATGAGATATCGACACCGCGGGAAATATTGACTGATAACAACATAACGCGTATTTAAGATTGTCACGAACAGAAGCATTTCTATTCCGTTCGTTTTAATTTCGAGTGACGCGTCGAATGGGATTAACAAATTTTTATGCGGGTGATTCACTTTTTTTTCCGCGAAGCGTGATCTACCAGAAACTATTCGTAAGTCGTTGAAATAGTGTGCGGTGCTAGGACTTATGGCTCACCCTATAAAAACTTGAGTGATAAACCGGTCCGAGCGAACAAAACATCATTCAGCAGGGATTCCCCGACATACATGTTTCCCCGCTCTAACCGTCTGTATAATAATGCAACACTATCGAACGAGCATTGTCCCATTTTCACTTGCTGACTGTTTTTGTCGAATTTCAATGCAGATTTCAACTTTAACCAGAGTTTATGTTTGATTTGGAACTAAATTTCTGTTATTGTAACAAAAATTGATACACAACACACACACACACATACACACAAGCACATGAATTTTTTTTTAATTTATACTTTTAGTCTATTTGGCTGATTTTTCATCTATATGTGATCGAATAAATTTAAATCGCCGTTTACGTTTAAATATTTACGATGTAAAATCTCGAACTTTGTGTTCGTTTGAGAACTCGTAAGTAGAGAGAATAAAAGTAAGAGAACGACTCTCCGTAACACTCTCTCTCCAATGATATATCCATTTGTAAGTGTGACTCTCAAGAGTGACTCTCGAGTATTTCTTTCAAATGAACAGTAGCCGCTTGTCTTTATGTGATTTGTGAAACATAACGCGCATCCAAATCAACTCCGAGATCTTACGATTGCTTAGTTGGTAAAGTTATAAGTGGATCGCCTCTCTCATTAAAGCTCGGTCGGACTGCAGGAAAACTTGGAGTTCGTATCAACGCTCGCCAATGTTTATCCACGCGAATGCGAGGGAAATCGAAAGAACAATCTGGACATTTCTTTAACACAATTTAACAATAAGAACACTCCTTGAATAATCTGACACCGGGAAAGATTCTCGCGATGGAGAGAAAACTAAAATTTTTTTTTTTTTTTTTAACTTTGTTTCTCTTTACGTAGTCTTTATAAGTATTAATCTTTCGCAATTGACCGAATAAGTTATTACAATAATAGTTACTTTTTATTATCATTGCGATTGTTGTTGCGCTTGATTCTTGATAATAAAAATTGTATTTGAATTTCTCTTAATTTTTTCACAAGAATAGAATTTTAGAGCGAATGAAAAAAAGTCTTTATTCTATTAATTTAACATAGTGCCTTTGATAGTTTTTATTTTACTTGTCAGCTTCCGTAAAGTGCATTTGCGGTTTAGAAAAACTCTTATACTTTTTATTTTACAAGATAGAGCTAATGACTTTCTGGATGCGAAGGAAATTTGAACTATTGCTCCGGGATTTTGGATGTAATTAATTGTTGCAGGACACAGACTGAATTTAATGAGACGTAGCGTTGCCTTGGTAGCATAACTTTTGACGAATTTCTCGAAATAAATTGGCTTTATAGCAGATCAACGATTGTATTAGAACTATTCCAATACAGGGGGATAAATGGCATAATAAATGTTAATTGTAAAAGAAGAGAGAGAGAGAGAGACGAATAAGAACCATAAATGTTGGCGCGTCAATATATGATTGATGTTTCTATAATGGTATGACCGTTTTTTTCTACTCACGAAAAATATTGGAAAAAAAAATTTTTCAGTTTTGCTCTCGTATAATACACTTGGTTAGAGAAACAGAAAGCGGCGCTTTGCAAAACAAGATTGCACTACGCGCTAATTAAAAAAATTCGCGCTAATCGTGGAACTCGCGAAATGTTACGCAGACTTCTATCAATGACGATAACGAATACTCTTCAGGCCACGAATATCGCATTAGCGTCACTTTTCGACCGGTTGCCTTTCTCTTAACCGCGATAACGGGATATTACAATGTTATCGCACTCGAGATTCTCGAAATAGTTAAATGCAATTATATGTGATGGGATAAACTTGGAATTGCAATAAACTAATCTCGACGTGCCCGATGCACGTAGTATTATCTTAACAAATAACGGTTATGTAACGAGTAAATATGGCACAATAAAAACAGTTAACTATAAATATGATTGATTCACGTGCAAACGGTTTGTGCCGAATCACAATGTTTTTTTTTCTTTTTTTCTCCGGCAAATTTATATATCGGTAAACTTCGTTAACAAGTATTTCCAAGTCTTATCGTTATCTGCCATATAACTACCACACACATCGCATAACTCCTCAATCTACTTCGCGTCATACTGTACGCGTATCTGTACGCGTATCCGTTGAAGTTTTCATGTTTTTTCATCTTTCGTAAATTAGCATTTGTTCTACTTTCAATTAATTTTTCTCGAAAGATAGGTTATCAAATATTCTTGTGTGCAGTTCTGATTGATATAAATTGCGAATCTCGAAGATCGTGACTTATTGCGTATCGAGGCGATAAAACTTCCGTTGGAATACTTTTCGCGAAGAAACAATATTGCATTAGATGAGTCATCCGACAAAGCAAAAGTAAAAATTACTTCAAACAGGTTGCGCAAAATGCAAATTGAGTGACAAATTCGCAGTGGCAAAAAAAAAGGAAAATGAAGGCAGATGTAATTAGTCTGATAAGAGAGGAGGAATGCCTCGCGATATTGCGTAACATAAATTCCGTAATCGTAAAACGACTTAAGCCGTCTTATTCCTCGCAACGTAATTGCGCGCGATAATACCGATTGGGCGAGACACATGTCTTAAATAAGCGCCTTAAATAGCGTGGCAAAGTTTAATTAAAAACTTGGCGCGATATGATTACCTTCCTTTGCGTTTGCCTCTTATTTTCGGTTAATTATAATTGCATCCGCCTTTGTTATCCGCATATTTAAAAAATTTACGAGTATAAAAAAAAAGAACGGTTTAAAGCGATACGATTGTAAGAAGTTCCGTCTTATTCGAGCGTCCAAGGACGCAAAATTCCTCAAGGATTCAAGAATTTAACGAATCGAGCACGTGGTTTCGTAGTGTCGCGTCTACCTTTAACACCTTATAAATTATCAGCGTGGTACGTACTTTATAGATTCGACCTGCATAACAGCGATTGAACTTGTGAAGCGTGAACCGGACGTGTCTGTCCATGCGTGACTAGGAACGTTGGTCTGATCTGATATTCTAGACTGCGCATTCTAGGAGATCGGAGATTCTAAAGATGCAAACGTCCACGACTCGTGGCCCAATTTCGAATAACGTTATATGCCTAGAAAATGTAATCTTATTTCACGATTAATCGTTTATTCATACGACATTCTTACTAAACTGTACACGAAATTCGAGACGATAGACGTAACGATCGTTACTGATAAAACGGTTCATTGTATACAAGTGGAAAATAAAACGAGTCTCTCATATTTCTTATCTTACACAATAATGCGCTGTTATGCATCCGCCTAACTGCGAACCCTCTTCTGTATTGTTTACTTACAGATACTGGCGCGCCCTACGTATTGTACAAAGATAACATGGAGAGACCCCAGGGTCAGTGGGGCCCGGGGCCGGGATCTCTCCAGGACGGTGGACTGTACCCGCAGCAGCAACAACAGCAGCAACAGCAACAGGGTTCCTCCTCGTCGGGAAGCCCACAGCAGGCCTGTGGACCTCCGGTCGAGGGCGGCGAAAGCGGTCCCCCGCCCTCGTTAGCCTCGCCCGTGCCCTCACCATATCCCTCGGCGCCTCCCGAGCCACAATCCTTGACTCCGCCGGACGATGACATACAGTCGAATCAAGCCACGTCTCAGCAGCAGCAACAACAGCAGCAACAACAAACGCAGCAGCAGGTCCAGCAGCAACAGCAGCAGCAGCAGCAGCAGCAACAACAACAGCAGCAGCAGCAGCAACAAGTTCAACAGCAATCTCAGCAGCAGCAACAAACGCAACAGCAAGATCACTCGCCGCAACAACAATTGACTCCTCACGCAGAGGTGGATCGCAGCGATTGCTTTCCCGGCGCCGGAGAGCTGCAACAATATCCGCAGCATTATTTCAAAGAGGCCCGGCCGCACCCTTCACCGTCCGTGCCACCGCATATGCTCACGCCCGGCGGCTTCTCCGCGCTGCACTATCTCAAGCAACCCGGAGTAATGCTTACGTCTCTCGGCCAAGGTGACGGCGGGCCGGGGCTGGACGCGCATCAGTACGCGAGTCCGGGCGCGCCGAACATGGCGACCGGGCTGCCTGACATCGTGCAACAGAGCGGCAAATCGTCCAAGGCCGGCAACAGCGATCTACGTCTGTTCAAGTGCTTGACCTGCGGCAAAGACTTTAAGCAGAAGTCAACTCTGCTGCAGCACGAGCGGATCCACACAGACAGCCGGCCGTACGGATGTCCGGAGTGCGGCAAGCGGTTCCGTCAACAATCCCATCTCACGCAGCATCTGCGCATACATGCTAACGAGAAGCCGTACGCTTGTGTATACTGCGAGCGTACGTTCCGGCAGCGTGCCATCCTCAACCAGCATCTGCGCATCCACTCGGGTGAGAAGCCATACCAATGTCCGGAGTGCGGAAAACACTTCCGTCAGAAGGCGATCCTGAATCAGCACGTCCGCACACACCAAGGCGAGCATTTCTCTCTGCCTCCCAGACTCCCCAGAGGGCGTCCACCACAACCAAACACTGACCCACCCACCGGTTCTCACTCATTACTATCGCAACCACCGTCGCCACCGTCACCATCGGCATCATCGCCATCGTCTTCATTATAATCATCACGTTCATTACCGCCGGCGGTACAATAACCCGCATACTAACGATTCATCTCTATTTTTCACCTGTCCGTCTGTACCAGTGATGGATTTACGGCTCGAAAAAAAGAGCGAAAAGTAAATAAACTGACAGGACGATGTGTCTCGAAATAATGGGGGTAAATTCACCACTGGTCTAGATCATCATCTGTACCCCTCACCAGCTTGCCGGAGCGCGTTTTTCTTTCAAAAGCTTCCAGAACTACTAACGACGACTTACCAGAGACAAGTACCAGTTGTCATTGGACCTCGTTGAAGCTAAAGCCAACCGGCGGGTAAGAACGGTTGAGCTGGATGCGACAGCGCTGGTGAGCTGTGAGATAGAGCAGTTCCCCTTTCCACATTTTATGCGATCCGACTTGTCACCTAGCTAATCCGACTGCCCTCTAATAACTCTAGTTCCTCTCGCGGATCCCTCCGTTAAAGTGAACATCAGCCTACCACGAATAACTATGTACTTTTTCTATATAGCGTTTCTCTTCCCATTTACTTACTAATACCAATAATAACTTTTGTTAGAGATCGCGATAAATTGGGTAAATGATAATTTTCCAAACAACACAAGTGTCCTAAAGACGTGTAAACGCCATCGCACGAGTCACAGAATGATTAAAGTTCAACTCGATTAAAGTTCAACTTTCTTGGACGTTTGTGTTGTCTGGGGATCTTCTCGCCTGAATTTGAGCAAACGATTTTTGAGGTCGCGCTCGACTCGCGTTACGTAATTGGTACGTAGATAGCTTTGATCCTGTAATCATTAAACCGTAATCCGGGCTACTAACGTTCCTCCGTTACCCATCCGCCGTGGAATACCGCCGATGAACCGTGGCCCGTTCTCTTGTTACAGACGTGAGTCCGCACCTCATCTTCAAGAACGGAATGACGCCGACCCTCTGGCCGCAGGACGTTCCCTTTCCGCCCGAAGAGGGTAAGGAGGAGGTGGCGTCGACATTCGGCGACACGGACACGCAATCGGGTGCGTTCAGTCCGGCGCCGGACGCCAATTCTATCCAGTACCCGGCGTACTTCAAAGATCCAAAGGGTGGCAATCACGCGGTCTTCGGCGCAGGTGGTTCGGGCAGCTTCGGTGCCTTGCAGTACATCAAGCAGCAGGGTGGCACGAAGAGCTGTCTACCCGACGTGATACAGCACGGTCGCTCGGCCGGCATGCCGTTGTACGTGCGCTGTCCGATATGTCAGAAGGAGTTCAAGCAAAAGTCGACGCTGCTGCAACACGGGTGCATACACATCGAGTCGCGGCCATATCCTTGCCCAGAGTGCGGCAAGCGATTCCGGCAACAGTCTCATCTCACGCAACATCTGCGCATCCACACGAACGAGAAGCCGTACGGTTGCGTGTACTGTGGACGCAACTTCCGCCAACGCACGATCCTCAATCAGCATCTGCGTATCCACACCGGCGAGAAGCCGTACAAGTGTCAGCAGTGTGGCAAGGACTTTCGTCAAAAGGCAATTCTGGACCAGCACACGCGCACTCATCAGGGCGATCGGCCGTTCTGTTGTCCGATGCCCAACTGCAGGCGGCGCTTCGCCACCGAGCCCGAGGTGAAGAAGCACATCGACAACCACATGAACCCGCACGCGGCCAAAGTGCGTCGGAACTCGAGCGGCGACACGAAGCCGCCCGGCACGCCCGCGGGCCTGGGTCCGGTACCCGTGCCACGCGGCCTCACGCCGACGGTCGTCAAGCCGGAGCTCTACTTCCCGCAGTGCTACGCGCCCGCGTTCAACCACCAGCCGCCGGTCTCCACCGCGCAGTTCCCTGGTGCCCAGGCGAACGGCGTGTCCGTGACCGGCGAGTTCAAGCCACCGACCGGTCTGCCGCCGCAGTGACTAACCGTCCATCCTGCCGCCTACTAGCAAGCAGGAATCCCCGCGCTGAGGTTTCAGCGCTGTTTCGGTCCCGCCGCCGCCGCGTTGGAGGCCGACGCAACGTCGAACGCCATCGCCGCCGCTGCCGCCGCCGCCGCCGCGTCTCGATGCGGCCAGCAACCGATCCAGCAACATTACCCGTGACATTTATCATTGTGCATTTACTAGAGTCTTCTTTATTTTCGTCGTTTCACAACTCGCTCGCTCTTCTTGTTCCATCGCTGCTTAGCAGAGAACCTCGGAACACGTCGCCCAGCTAGTCTCGAACTCGACGGTGAGAGTGCTTTTTCGTCGCGAAGAGATCGCGTAACGCGAATATCCGAGAAACATCGCAGAAACGTGTACCACACTACGTCGCTACGTCTCTGCTTGATTCTGTCGGATTTAATTGTCTCTCCGAGAGAAAATCGTTTATCTATCTCTCTCTAAATCGTAGCGCATCGGCTGTGATGTAAATAGAGAGATATAAATTTCGGAGATCGTTCGCGGATACTTGTTTGACACAAGTGTCTTAGATTTTCGCGTTATTTGACACAAGCCGGAAAGACACGCGATCGGGTCTCCCCCCCCCGCCCCCCGTCCCTGTAACATTCGTGAGAAATTATCTGTTACGTACGTTGAATAAAATCGCGGAAAGACGACAATCCCGGTTAGGATTATTGCTATCGTTGCGTTGTTATTATCGAGAGCAACAAACGACGATGCGATTATACTTGCTCAGGTATCAATCGATCACTCGCGATACTCAAACTCGTAGTAAGTTTGTGATACACAATTTTCTTTTTCGCTGTACACGATCGCGACGCAACGTTCGTTACTTCCTCGTGATCGTCCTCGCGTTATTTTCCACTTTTCAGCGCGTCGGATTAGTTGGACCCTTTAGGGATTCCAAGATTAACGCTTCGTTATTGTTGGCGCACATTGAGGCGACAGTTAATCCGCCAACACACGCAAATAACCGATTCCCACTGCGAACCGCATCTCCGAGTCGTCGATCTCGCATGTGAAGGACAAACGACGTGAGGAGGACATGGAAAAGCTTGGAAAAGCGGCTGTCGCTCACCGTCGAGTTTCTCACTAGCCAGACCAAGGTAAAGTAACCAACGAAGAGTCTCGTCTATTCCTCCGTACGTATTTTTTATAATTAATCGATTACGACGTACCTTCTCGCGTTTCTTTCGTGGACAAGCGAATAGCACGAGAGTTCGGGGCTTATCCCGCGAGAACGTAGGCGAATTCAAAGGGAGTTCTCGCGAATCCGCCTCTGAATCCGCCTATCTTCCTCTCGCGGGATGGTGCACGCGCCGCCCGGGGCGCTATCGCTCACCGTTCAAGATGCCACGTATCGCCAAACGGGTTGAAGATGTTCGATTTCGACCAGACTAAAACGATTGTGATACAATATTTAACTTGCCTATGTTTTAAAAGTTTCGCGGGAGAGAAAGAGAGAGAGAGAGAAAGAAAGAAAGAAAGAAAGAATGAGTGAGTGAGTGAGTGAACGAGAATAAATGAGATTGAGAGCGAAATAAATATATATACATATACATGGTATATACATGTATATGTATATATACATATATAGAAAGAGAGAGATATGTTGTGCTTCTTGGAGGGGAGCGTTTACACGACCACGAGAAGAATACCTGTAAATATGTAAAGCCGTTCACTTCAAACGAAAGAAGAAGAAAAACGAGGAGGAAAACAGACGAAGAAGAAAGGTGAAGTATGCGAGCGCGTGCGAATGAGACTGAGTGTGAATGAGGCGAAAAAATAAAGAGTACGACTGAACGTAAGAGAATAGGAGAGAAGACAACATAGGGGGTTGGGACGGGAAGGCGGGAGAGGGTAGATATGACGAGCGGAAGAAAGATACGAGAGATTATAGGTAGAATTTACGAGAACGACGCATCCTCCCCCCCACTGTGCTGAGCCATAGCTTTCGGTAGATCGAGTTGCGAACGACGATGACGATGATCCGCGATAGAGTACGAAGGGGGAGGAGAAACGTAACAGGGGGGGATGCGATTTCTTGTATACTATAGTAATATTTGAATGTATATTTATACAGGTTATATTATATTCTAACTATATGACGATATTTTGAATCGGTTTTAAAATCAGATTGGTGCTGATAAAAAGAAAACTAGGTAAGCGAGTACGCGCGAAAAAACAAGAGGAGGGAACGTGGAAGAAGGCTGAGACACCGTAGAAGTTAGCGTTTAAGTAGCATAGACGATAGCGTAGCTCAAAGTAAAGAAAAGACTTTGAAGGACCGCGCTCGCACGGGGTCCGCTCACATCTCGGAGAATTATCATTATCACTCTTTTAAAAAGAGGGGGAAAAAAAAGGAAAGGAAAGAAAAAGAAAAACAATTCGTGGCAATACTTAAATGAAGAGCAAAAAAATGAAAGAAGAGAGGAGGAAGAAGGCTTCAACGTATTAGAGAATAATCTTTTAAAATTTCTATATTAAGACGTGTGTGATCTCTCTAATTATTGTACATTACGTAATGAGTCTAAAACTTAGACGACGAGATGCGTTAGTATAATTACGATTACGTACGTATTAGGTGTTCTACAGTTAGTCTTTTGTCATTTAGAGACACAGAGATCTGAAGATGATAATTGCGCGGCCATATTCTCTGTGGCCTGTTCGTAGTGCCTCGGAATTGCTGCTCGCGGCAGTGATTTGACCGTATTTTTAGGAAGGTATATTGAAAAACCGCAATTATATTATACTCTCCAATATACAATATTAAAACAAAAAAGAAAAGGAAAGGGGGGGGGAATCGCGTCGTGAGGCGTCGCGTTAATAAAATGACTCATTAAATTATTATGACAAAAGAAAAATCTACTTATATATATCGCGAGGATGAAATGACGACGACGATGTAATCGTGGTGGTTGTTCACTGTTGTTTTTGTTGTTCTTATTATTTTTACTTTCCTTTCTCTCATTCATTACATAAAACGCAAAGTTACGAAGAAAAAGATAGCGAATAGGGAAATATTGAACGCCGGGAATGGCGTGGTCTCTTCCGGTAGCCGTTCGTAATATTTATGAGTATTATTATTAACGTTGAGATAATTTTAACACTTACCTATACGTGCCCTTTTTAGGATATCTTTATCGTTCTTGCGACGGAAAGAAGGAAAGCGCAAGCTTGTTGTAGACATTAACGCTCATCTAACTTGAATCATACTCGAAACATCGATCCGTATGCCTTCGTATATACACGTGCGTCTGCAACAAAAATATGAGATATCCTCGTTACGTTTCGCAGTAGCTTTTTTTTTCCAATAGCATTTTGGATACGGTAAACGTCAAGTCCAGCGAACAATGACGAGTTTAAGATAGAAATCATAAATAATGAAATTGAAGTAAATACACGATTCGTGAGGTCTACTTTAAATACGAAGCCGCATCTAAAGAAGAACTTCATTGAGGATGGACCACTTCATTCTTGCTCCGCAAGCTCTTTAACGGTCACGATAACTTGTAATTGTTTTACAAGCATGGCACTTGGGCGTTTACCGTATTTAAAATATCGTCAATAGTGCTCAATATTTGTTGAAAAATGCAGCGGTTATTTACGCACACACATCGAAAGATCAGCCCGTATTTCTCTAGAACTTTGAGAACTTTAGTTTGTTCTTGTCGAAAAACTTGATTGAAAAATAATTCTTCCATTCGTACAGTTCATTTTTCATTTTTGCGTTATTACATAATTCATATTGACCAATTGGAGATTTATATCGATAATAATTCATTTTTGTTGTAAACATCTGTTCTTATTTACATGTTTCGCTCATTATGAAAGACAGAATAGTTTTATCGATCGGATAAATGTCAATGTCCGGAATACGTTTCTCGTTTTTTTTTCTTTTTTTTCCATGAATAATAATGATTCATATTTGACATGTCAAAAAAATTTACTGTTATTCTTGACTAATGCCATCTGAATGTCAACCCTCGAAACTAAGTGTACCACCTAATATCGAAAAAAGTAAATACCTGTGTAAAAACTGTTTGATAGATAGCACAGTCATAAAATATTTTTTAGATTGAACTATTTTCTCTGATTATTTCGCAGGACAACTAAAGTTTTGCTTTTAAAAATCTTTAATCGTAAATATCTTGCATACCATTTTGTTCGTTAAAATTAATTTGTCTTTCACATTTTATGTCTTTATGTAACAGAAAAAATTAAAAACTCAACTCACAATTAACTGAGTGCACAGCACACAATAGCACTTGCCATTTAAGCACTTGCCATTTAAACTTTATAATGATGTGTATTAATTTATAACGGACAAAAAATTAAACATTGTAAATTAAATAATCAAAATTTTTGGCAAATTTATGTCAAATTGAAAATCTGAACGACCGTCTTTGTACAATTCGATCGGTAAAATTTGCCGCAAGGAACGTTGCATGCAAACCGTACGGTAACGCTGAAAAGAGCAGCGCATGAGGTAGGAAATTTTTCTCGGGAAAAAAAATGGAGAAACCGCAATAAGAGGGAAAAGAAGCACGTTGACAACATTTCAAACTTATTCACGCGCACGGCCGATTGTACTTTAAAGAAATTCGTGATAACGAAAATAACCGTTTACACACATAAATATATTAACATAACAGGCCAAGTTTAGTGGGGGGGAAAAAAAATGAGAAGAAAAGGGAGAGACACGCGCGCACCCATGTTTCCCGACGTGATCTTCTTTCTCTCCAAGTCAAAACATTTATATATCGAGAATTGGGTTTGATCGCGATCGAGAATCGCGTAAACCGAAAAATGCGAAGTACGAAAAAGAAACTGATAACTGTTGTAGACAATATGTAGATAAAAACAGATATTTGTTTTCTATATATTATTATTATTATTATTATGACTACGAAGTACTCGATATAATTGTATCATTATATCTTATTATTATTACTATATTATTTTATTATTATTAATATTATTATTACTATTATATATATATAATTATTATATTATTATTAATTATTAAGTTTTATACAAAAGAGATATTGCGTATGGTGCATTTCTTCTAGTATCGTCACAGAGTTTTGATTACTTTTGTTTTTTATTACGCTGTATCGACTGTACGAACTTTTCTCACTCTGTTTTCATATCCGACAAGAAGTCTCTTTTTTTTATATGCTACTATCGATATTAGTCGACTACTAGTGCTTATGCTTATTATATTCTAATCTCGCAGTCACAAAATCCGCCGTGTGATATAACAATACGTATATTCGAGTGTCGCGAACGAATAAGATGCGATGTCGGATTGGTGTTTTTTTTTTAAATCTCTTTTATATATATATTATATATATAAATATTTTATATACATATTGCAAGATGTACTTTGCATAGAGGAGGAAGAGGAGGGAGGTCCAGAGTTATTTTCTGACCGAATGACAGGGACGTTATTACTTCTTACTTTAAGTTCCGCATGCGCGCGAGATCGCCGGACTTCGTGGCGAGCTGTTGCGAGCAGGGATGTATTTATGTGAGGAAACTAAATTTAAGACTTAAGACTGTTCAGGGGAAAACCGTCGAATTGGATTGCAGGAGTATCCGTTTATTTTCCGGAAGAAAGATAAGAGAAAAGGAAGAAATGCGAGATGTATTTCTTCTTCGCTTCAGTTCTCTGAATGTTATTAGCTTCAGACCACGAAAAATCATCATCCCACCCGTGCCTGCGAGCGAAACTGGTTCGAGTGGTTAGACGTCGGAAGGTTGCGCGGTGCCATTTCGATCGACGGGAGAAAAGGAGGGAAGGAGCAAGAGAGAGAGATAGGAGAGAGAGAGAGCGAGGCATATGTATTAAGTAGAATCGGCGATCTACTGTGATAACGACCGCTAACGACATGCAACATCCGCTTAATTTCATTTGATCCTACGTCGGAATTACGCGTCAGCCAGCTTTCTCGGAGTTGGATATCGCGATTACCTCGCGAACGCCGCGCCGCCGCTCTCTTTTCTCTCTCTCTCTCTCTCTCTCTCTCTCTCTCTCTTTCGTCTTCTGCTTCCTTCGAATCGCAAAGACGGAGAAAAATCACCGTCACAGTTGATCGATTTACTATTTTGCAATAACGGCCCTCGTCTATTACCTCGACGCCAGTGTTAATCTTTTTTTGTTCATCGCTCGTTGAGGATGTGCAACAAAAACGTCGCGAGTCCAGTTAATCAATTTTGGAGATAAGATATTCCACGTCTAGTTTAACAAGATTTTGTGGATTTAAAAGCGGTTTACGCAAGTTCATGAATAATCCGCGCGAGTGGGCCTGGAGAACTTATCCGATCTTGTTTAGCATCAAAAAATGGACTCTGCCAGTTTTCCTTGCGCGACGAGATAGAGTGCATGAACAAATTCCAGGATGTCCAGCTCGCAACGAATTCCGCGGTAAACGCGCGATCGTGTATCCGTATACGTAAACGACAGAACAAGCAATCTTGTTTCTTTTCGATTATTCTTCTTTTTTTTTGTTTTTCCTTTTTTTATAGTCGGATGTGTGCTTTCAGAGACGTGTAGAAAAAAAAAACGAAGCAACGCGCTTACCGCAGGTTGCGTCACTCTCGTCGTTCACCGAATGCTCAACATAGATTAGGTTTAAGCTTTATATATATATTATATATAAAATACCACCTAATGATATATATGTAAATTATTGTTTTCTCTTTTCCCCTCGTAAGACTCAGGGCACGTGCTCTCTCAAACGGGGCCGTACCCCGCCGACAGGGTGGCGCATCCGACGTTCCGTACATAATCATTCGTACTCATTTTGTTTTCAGAAGTCCCCGTAAAAAGCGGAGATTAGAAGAAAACCGATAGGAACTCGTTCTATAAAGCTGCGTATTTCTGTCCTTCAAGTCAGGATTTAAAAATGAAGTCAAAGTTTTTTTCTATTCTCTCTCCCTTTTAATTCTTTTAAAGAGATTAACTTGATCCTTTAATCAGAATTAAGATACGCTATACTGTGAATATTCTGTTTTATTTCACATTAAAACTCAATTATTTCGTTTTATTTTTTACAAAAAAGATATAAAGCCTGCTTGCATCCGCTAAGTAAGCCTGTCAGTTTTTTTCTTCTAATTACGATCTCGTCTATACCGTAGAAAACGGAGAAAGAAAATTTACTAAATTTAGCTTTGCGCGACGTTGGTGCATCCGGTTTCGAAAGGATTACTTCGTATCGCTCGTGAGGAATACAAAATGTAGTATTCCTTAATATAATGATAGAAGAGAACAAACAAAAAAAAACCCAAACTTTCTTAAATTTGAGCTTAAACTTTAAATCTTTGATATGATGAGAAATTTAATTTTATAGAACGAGTTTTTAACAATTTCTTTCAATCAACCGACTTTTTACAGGCGGGAAAGAAAGAAAGAGAGAAAGAGGGAGAAATAGAGACGAACCTCCGAGAACGTTAATTTATGCGGACGGGAGAACAACGCGATGCGCGCGAAAGAAATACAAACGGGTGTTCGCATACGTTCTCCCGTATACATGAGATCTCGCTTTCAAAATTTAGCTTTAAAAGAAGAAAAAAAAAGGAAGAAAAGCCCTCGAATGCGAACGCCGACGCAGGTGCAATACGTTTCACAGATGTGCATAAGTATACTTAGGATCGTGCCGTGATGCGTTGAACACGTTGGGAGGAAAGCACGCGAATTTGCAAATATTAAATGGCGCCGTTTAGCGCGTGCAGCATTGTACGTGCGCCATATATGTCCAGTTACGAGCCGCAAATTGTTACGTTGCGTGCTCACGTAGGTCCGTTAACACCGAAAACTTGCCTTATTCCATAATACGAAAATTACTTCCCGGCAAAAAGAGAAACGAATCAAAAGGAACTCGCTATCGTCGATGACGAATCGTGCGATACCTCTAACATTCAAAGTTAAACTATTTTGTGTTATTTTGAAAATTCTTGATTTGCATTTCCTCCGATTTTTCTGTTCGCTCAGTTCTATTTTTATACGACGTGCAATTTGAACAAAAGTTAATTAATTTTGATTGAGAAGAAATCGGCGAGCACTTGGGCGACGTTTTCAACGCAGATAAAGCTCGTGTCTTATTTATAATGTAGATTTATATATGTACACACACGCGCACACACACAAACACACACGCGCGCGCACATACACACACGCGCACGTACAGACTCGCCCGATCACAATTGTAAAAGAAACAGAGATCGCGCGGCGCGCCAAGCGCCGGGGTGATGCATATACCATTATTTACAAGTATATACGCGAGCAGCGAAATACTGCGCCAAGATCGACCTTACCTCGTTTTTCGTCGTTTAGCATGCAAATTTATTCGCGGCGCAACTTCCCTAATTATATTGCCGGTGGTATACCTCTTGATTCATGTTTGACGGTACGATAAATTGTTGAGAATGATGTTACGTTTTCGGCGAGGCTCTTTAGAGACAACGATGTTCTCCGTAGAAATATCAGCCATTAAGCAGCAGCCATTAGGGAAACTATGAATAGTGCGCAGCGCGAAATTAAATGCTTTCTGCGTGCACGAAATATATTTTATAACGTCACGTAAATATATATTTTGTTAAAGCGCCTTCCGTTTGGTTTGTTTTTTTTTTCGTTGCCCTTCTATATTTAAGTTACGTTAAGTTACGCTTGACGCCTAGAGATCTGTGTGTTACCGAAATACTCAATTGTCAAAACGTTCTCGAAGTAGGTATTAATTACAATATGTTTTTTGACTTTATGTTTTTAACTTTTGTAACAGCCGATTTAACTTCATTTCTGTTTGCCGTATGTATCGTTCTTATTATCTTCTTATTCTTCTTTTGCTTGCATCAATCATTTATTTTACTAAAATTACGAAATTATTTAAAATGTCACCGCGAGCATTTCCTATGCTCCAAGAGTTAATTCGGCTGGATCTTCGGCGCAGAGTTTTCGCTGCAACGTTACGGCGGAACCAGGTTCCTAATAGTAATTTAGGGAGTGGGAAGAGTGAAAGAAATCAATTCGTCTCATATATTTTGTGACTGACGAGTGTCTCGGCGGCGCGGGTCCGATTCTGTTCGAAACGACAGTGCTCCCAAAGATATATCACCGTGTATATCGTGCATATATCCTTTGTTCTTCCTTTCCTTCGCTCCCCGCTCGCATACACCTCCTCTGGCTTATTTCTCTCTCTGACACGGCTTCCAGCATCCCGCCCCCGTTTCCACCGTGTACATCCCCGTTCGCGATTCACCAACTTCGTAATATATTATATATGTACATGTATACATATTACATACGCGCGTATACATTATATTAATCAACAAGTGTGGCTGTTCGTCACGAAACGGTCCCGCGTCCATGCCCCGAGCGTGTTCTGTTTTTCATTTTTTTTTTCACCTTTTTTATACAAATAAAATATATAAATAATACCAGAGGAGCGCACGTCTTCAAACGCAACCCATGTTACTTTCCGTTAAATTGTCCTCGTGATGTTAATCGAGACATTTTACTCGTAATAAATTCTTCCAAATTTAGCAGTATAAATTTTAAACTGTTTTCGATAAACGTTTTATTATAATACATGAATATATATAAATCTAAAAAAAAACTATACATACTGTACCTAATATGCTTTTTCTGAAATGAATTAAGGGCTAAGGATGACAAAATGTTTTTGTCAATATTGAAGTAAAAGTGTATTGACTCAATTTCAAACTTGCATAATTTAAACGCACTTTCGATCTCTTTGGCATTTCGCCGTCAATTAGAAAGTAACGCGATAAAAAAATACAATGTCTCGATAAGCACCGCTATATAATTATTACTTTGTTTCAGCTTGCAGTTATGTTGTTTTCTCTTCGGTCGCTTCTTGTGCACGTTCACTTTAAATTGTCCAATTTCTTCGTTTAAGTTCTTGTAATTTTCATTTTTCTGTTATTTTCACAAATGAATCAACAATTAACTAAATTATCTCTCTCTCTTTCTCTCTCTCTCGCGTCAGTTCATAAACCTAAAGTATAATTGTGCAATTAAATCTCAAGACACAAACACTTAATATTTGTAAATTATCGTTTACGTGCATATTTCAGAAATTCGTCTTACACGAGCGACAAAATAAAATTTTATATTCACATTTCGATCGGTATCTCGTATAACGTGATCCGAGCGATCAATTATCGAAAATTTTTACCAGATTCTCCGCCGAGGCTTCCAGCCCTACCATCTCAGCGCCGCGAAATTTCAGCGGCGCGATTTCGGGATCGGTTTTATCGGGTCTATGACGCGCGGAGAATAAATTTCAAGCACGGTCGTAAATTTGAGAGACCGACCGACCCAACCAACCAACCATCCAACCAACCGTCGGAAACAGTCCGTCTCTCGCGCGGTGCAACCAGTTTTGCACGGGCACGTCAGATCACGGCTGCTTGTCAGAACCGCGCTTGTCCGCGGTAACCTTGATTTGGATTATTTGCAATGAATTTTACAGAGCGCCGCTTATGATGTATGCACCTGTACGCGCGCGCGCGTAAGAGAGAGAGAGAGAGCGCACACGCGTTCTTATCCGCTAAACTTCATCAGAATCCAACAGAATCGTACGTTAAAATCTCGTTCATGCGAGCACAGAAGCCACTTGCTCTCGTTCGCGCGAGCCAGTGGTTCTCGTTTCGTCTAGCGATAACGATCAGTTGGTAAAAATCAAGGACTAGAAATCATTAGGGTCACTGCATCAGTCAATGAACAAATAAGAAATTGGACCAGTCAATGAACAAATACGTAAAATAACTTGATACAATTACATTTTCAAATAAAAAAAATTACATTTTAATAAAATCTCCATGAAAATTAGATTTCAACAATATCAATTAATTTTGCAGTTTATTATTTTCAAGTCTTATTATTTTAATAGTTTTTTTCTAAACATTTATTGGCGACTGGGGCAAAAACCTTATTAAAAAAAAAATCATTTTTTATTTTAATTTGAATTAAAGACGCGTGAATTTATACGGCTTCAAGCACGACGCAAATCGATTATCGTTGGCTTTAAAATGCACTAGTATTTGACGAAAGAGAATTATCCGCGTTTCCAGAATATCCAGTTTCACTTGTTAAACCGTAAACATGCAAATACGACAATGTACCGTCCATTATCCCCGGAAGACCGGAGAGGTTTCCGTGTATATCTGAGGACGAGTAAGAGGAAGAGATGCGATATGTAAATTTGGCTCGTTCGTCAGTGCGGGGAATAACGTCGTCACTTTTGCCGGTTACTTTTTGCATTACTCTTCTTGCACGGCAGCGAAAACGGAGCGTTTAAGTAGTTACTCGAAGAGAAGCGAGAGGCGATCATCTGAAGCGTGCTTCAGTCTGGAGAACTGTTAAGCTATAATACGTTCGATCGATGCAAAAGTTTGAGCGGCCTATAAACACACGAGGGAGAGGAAAGCAACGGAAAGAGATAGAGAAAGAGTGAGAGAGGGAGAGAGAGAGAGAGAGAGAGAGAGAGAAAGCCGCGCGAGCTGTGTGTTTGAGAAACTCTGTCGTCTCTCTGCGTAGAAGCTGCCCGACTGCACTTGACTTTCCAACTTCACGACCACAGCCGCAGCAGCACAAGTGAATCCCGCCCATACGACGACTGTAAAAAGATCAAATTGAGATAGCCAAGAGCGCTCGCGCTATCAAAGGAAAGGCGAAGTGAAAAGTGTCGGGGGGTTACGCGCGACTTTGCCTTTTACGGCAAACAAATCGAGTAATTTTCGAGTAAATTAGGAAAATTACGCGGCGAATAATTTTGAAAGAATCACGTGCGCCGGATAATTACGAAAGATAATTACACACGCGAAGAGGAATTAACGTTCAGGGGGATACCAGTTTCCGACAAAATGTATCCACATACATATTTCCAAGACAGAGAAGGCAGCAGTTTTACGAGCTATTGACGAAATATTAGGATTGCCAGCGACCGATGCACGTAGCGGTTCACGGAGCTGCTACTCTTATCGGCATCGTTGCCCTCTGCCGCTCGTCGCTTTGACGCTAATCGCTGGGACTTTTCGTAAAACCAGACACAGAAACGTCCACGTCCTGATGACACATGGCACTGACGAGAGTCACGGCGACAGCAATTTGATTCACGCTCGCGCATCTCGGCCAAGCAGCTAATGTAGTTATTGCCAAAAATGACGAGGAACGAGTTTACGCGGCTCACCGATCGGCGTACCATCTTAACCAGCCGCGTACACGCCGAATCCGGTTAGACCGGTTCGGCGAGACGTTAGATTTTCGCGTGATCGCACTTTCGGTTTCTGAATATTGTGTCCTTGAATGAAGCCCCGCATCGCGCGGTGCCCATGGTGGTCGCGGAGTACGTGATGCAAGAACGAATGCACCGAAAATTATATTAAAAAAAAAAGAAGAAGAAGAAGCACTTGATATATATATATATTTTTTTTTTATCTCCGTCGGCGCGGCGGGATGGTAGATTTGTTTTTCAGCAACGCGAATGATGTACGCTGTTTTCGGAATCGCTTTGTTGCGCGTACAAGGGGAACCAATTAAGTCTACTTGCAAACTCAACTTTTAATAGTACTGACAATGAGCTAGAAATCCGTAAATTGTACCGTCAACTGTACCAAGAGACGTTCCTAAATTTATTCGCAGATCAGCTATCCGGCTTTTAAATTATTTTCGTCGAGTAAGCTCATTAATATGCACGTGAAATGTATCAAGTTCTTTATTAAAACTGTCGCTAGACAAGTTTTATCGTTCGAAACATGAAATTCTTCTTTAATGATTCAGATGACTGTATTTATTAACATAACATCAGAAATGTCAAAATATAAGCCATTTAAAAAAAACATTAGCATAAAAAATCTCATTTGTCGTGTTTTTGGTTAATTTTCGTGCAGTTCGAAATTGGGTAAGGCGAGCGCAGAAAGCTTTCGAGTTAAGGATTTGTTGTGGCTCGCGCAAACACGGATTAACAATTATTGTTACTACGGCGGATGATTACCAGAGAGAGGAGCAACGAGAATTGCCGCAGCTCGTTGCACGGTCGGTGCGCGTCGCGCCGCCAAGTGCAAGCAAGCAAGCAAGCAAGCAGCAAGCAAGTCGAAGGACAAGGAGCAGCCGGGTATCGGAACGGTGCGAAGAATGATGGATCATCATGCATGCCCGAAAACCCGTTGGGACTCGGCGGAGATGAAGAATGTTGACCGGGGAAGAGAGAGAGAAGAATCCAGCCGGCGGCACGGCGCAGAGGCGATATCAGCGATCATGAAGTATGACTCCGACTGTTTTGAGCGTCCGTGCCCTGACTCGACGGGAACGAGAGGAAATTATTATGCGCCGTGCAACTTCCGATCGAGCCACTCGGCGTAACACTATTATCTATCTCGTCGCGACGCGATAGATAATAGTTTTCATTTCGTAAGAAAACTGCTTGAAACTCTTTAAATTTTATCTCGAGACTCAATCAAATCTCATTTAAAAGAAACATAAAATTTATCATTCGTGGAGTCAGCAAGAGCATCTGGAGCATCAGAAGTTACACACGCGATACAGCCATTAGCAGTTCTAAAGAGAGAGAGAGAGAAAGAGAGTTGGCAAATGATTTTTTATCAACATTTTACTCATAAATTATCATTTATAATTATTTAGACGTTGAAACTCTTAAGATCTCTATAGATAACTGAATTCAATGGAAAATTTTTGATCGATTTGAAGTCAACGTTTGTTAACAATATTGGACTGCGAATTTCATTTCGTTCAATTCATTTGGTGAGCTTTTTTCTTTATCGTGAATGTACCTTACATCGGTTATTTCATTTTCACGGTATCACTTCTGTACAAAGAGTTATCTTTCAGAGAGCTAGGCTGTTCGACGACACCGAAATATCTGACCTCACCGAGATTACGGCGATTCGAATCGCCTGGCGATAAACCGCGCGCGTCGAATCACGAGGCCGTTCTTAAAAGGCATTCCGCGCAATGACAATACGAAGCTCGCGTTAGTTGAAGCCGAGACTTGCTCGTGATCTCGCGTCGCGCGAAAATACAGGCGCGAGCGAGCGAAGAGGACAATCGAGGAGGACGACGAAAGAAGAGGAAAGAGTTCGTGAGAAAGAGAGAAAGAGAGAGAGAGAAAGAGGGAAAATTACGCGTTCGCTATATGGACCACGCGAGGCGAAAGTGAGACGGGGGGGCAGAACCGCGATGGACGAGGAGAGGAGGCGCGCCAGGCTAAGGGGGGGGCCAGAGGAGTATCGCGAAGGAGAGAGACGAGATCCTCTCTCGGGTCCCCCCGGCTGTTCATAACTCGATGCCGTGCGGTGGGAGAAACGCCCTTGACTCGGACTTGGTGGTTGGCGGGGGAGTGGGACCACGGCGCGGCCTTGAGCCGGCCCGTCGTCTCGTTCCCCACGACCAGCGTTTCTCAATCTCGCGGTCTTGTCCGAGGGTCTACCGGTTCAACCAGCCGGCGCGGCGATGCCGCGAACGACGAAAATGTAAGAATGGCCACGGAGACTGTATTTCTAGGCTGGGGCAGGAGAGAAAGAGGGGTACTGTACCCAAGATAGCGCTGACAACTGGGACAGTCCGTCACCCTACCCTGAAAGGACGAAGGTGAAGAGAAATGGCAAGAGGACAAGTACGACGGTGGTTTAACGACGTTTAATTTTTTAGCGACTGGCGCTCCAGTGGCCAATGACGTAGAGACGAACAGGCGTGGGTGTGCGTGATGCATCCGAGTCAAATCGAGATAAAGCTGTCCTTGTACCTTACATCATTGTTTTCGTGGCATTCTTGTATTTCTCGAAGCCACGTCACGCCTCTTCTCGACGTAGCTGCGTCTCGCGAAGCGAGACGTGTTCTGGAAGACGTGCAGGTGGACGCGAACGGCGTTACGTAGGTCAAGTAAGCGAACGTACATGCTCTAAAAGCGCCACCGAGAGCATTATCCTGCCCATCGAGATTATAGCAATATGCTGAAATAGCAAATCTGTTTCATCTCCAAAAAGTATAAATGTTAGAACTTGTATGTTTTTTTCTTTTCAATCTAAATTTTATAGATTAATACATACTACTTTAATTAAATAATCTTAAAATAAAGATGCGAACAAGATCTTTATTCCCTTGAATTGGATACGTTACAATCGTTACATCAATATGCGCGCAACGTTTGGGGTTTTGTGTATGCAACAAAAGCGTCCAGCGAACGAGCCGTGCTGCTGAGGGAACGGCGTTAGTTGGCCGAAAACCTAATCACCGACGGATCGCCAGCCACGCGGGCATCTCTCGAAACGAGTCGGCGGGCAAAAGCGGGGTTCAAGGTTCATGAACTTGGCACGACGACCGTCGCGACGGCTCTTATGAGCGTGGCGCGGCTACGACAGAGGAGAGAGAGCCCCTCTCGCGGGTCTCTCTCTCTTTCTCTGGACCTCTCTCTCCCCTCGCGCGGCCCTCGTCGCGGCCACGTGAACGAAATTCCTCTTCAACAAGAACGAGTGAAGGCTCTTCGAAAAAAACATTCCGATGCGCGACGCCGCTGATTGCATCTACGATGCATCGTCGAACCGTACGTCACGTGACGTCAACCGTCGCACAAATGATCCTGCTATCCGTCTTTTTCGAAGATAATGATGACGACGATGAAGCATAGTTTGAAATATCGACAGTTTGACTTTAATCTCTTGCGAAAGAAATTATTTCGGGTCAAATATCTGGGAATTGATCGAGAAAAATATTGATCTCGGGGAATATGGCGCGAACAGTCACTGATGCTAGGGTCAGAAGATCTGGAAATTCGCAGAATCAAAGAACCTTAATACGCAGCATGTGTTGAACAGTAGTCGCCTCTCCGCTATATGTACGGAGAATCGACGACCAGTACATACGAATGCAAACCGAGTACGGCACGGTGTGTCCTCCGCGTTGCGAGTCTCGTGAATTTGTTCTCGGTCCGGAAGGCGCGATCGAGGAAGTTGAGAACAAAACGCGTTTCGTCTGCCAGAAGCGTCTGCGAGAATAGTGAGATAAGGAGAGGAAGGAGGGACGGAGAGAAAGAGTACATCGTGAGAGAAAGAGGAAACGACACGAAAAACCGCGCGCGAGAGAGAGAGAC
This sequence comes from Solenopsis invicta, assembly GCF_016802725.1. Lineage (NCBI taxonomy): Eukaryota > Metazoa > Arthropoda > Insecta > Hymenoptera > Formicidae > Solenopsis > Solenopsis invicta. The sequence continues at coordinate 8,297,291 of NC_052675.1, read as the reverse complement.
ACGCGATGCAAAGGAGCAGAAAGGAAGAAAGAAGTGGTCGAGACGATCAAAATTGGTGGCGAACCTGATAGGGGCACAAGGCGCACGTTTTATGCTCCATGCTGTAGGAGCTCGATAGCTCCGTTTGTTATATATATAGAAATGAATAAATTGCCAACAATAGATTTCCATTCGGGAAAAAGATTTTTAATTATATGAAATATAAGTCCGGTGTGAGTACACATTTGATTTTTCATATCTTTCCCAAGTTCTATACAACCTCTCGTCTATATCGTTCTTAATTATCGCGCCTCTCACTTTCATTGTTAATTACAGCGATCGTAAAGGAACATATCGATTTTTACTTAACGACAAAAATATACGCGAGCTTTCCTCGCTAATCGATCTTCCACGCTTTAGGGCCCCGCGTATGCTAAATCCGCTACTGATCGCAGGGAATATCGAGGGGTCCCAACGTCGTTCTCGCTGGCACCGTCGTCGTCTCGTGCGGTCCGTATACACCTCACGGTGCACCGGTGCACGGCGCACCCTTTATACTTTATTTTGCCTCCGCGAAATACCGGCTGACAGTTACTCCCTCGAACGAAATAAAAGATACCTCTTTCCCTCCTCCCTTTTCTTCTCTGTCTCTCTCTCTCTCTCTTTTGGTCTCGCGGAAGAGAATCGCCCGCGCGGCTCTGGGGAAGTTCCTGCCACTTGGCCTACTACTCCACTCCGCTCTCTTCGCTCGCGGACGAGCTACCAGGGCTTTTCTTTTTACGCGAGCCACTTCCTGCTCTCCGCGAACTTTGTTTTTCTTTCTTGTCCCTCCCTCACCCTCCATCCACGGTCCCCCTCGCGGTTCTTCCGTAGCTTCTTTCTTTCTTTTCCCCTTTTCTTGTTGCTCCACCCTGGGACTCGGTCACGGGGGATTATGCAACACATAACGGAGAAATCTAAACAAGCACGACGAAATTCGCCGGGATTGGACTCGCGCGTCGGTCTACTCTCGTTGAAGCGACGGTTCTCTCGCTCGTGCACCGTTCCTGCGCCAATCGTTCAGCCGAAGAACATCGACAGTTCACGGTAAATGCTAGCTCACCTATTAAATTGGTATTGAAGATTATGGCTCAAGTTTCATAACTTTTTAAAGTATTAATCTGTTTTTTTTTCCCCTCAAAAAAGAGGAACTGGAAAAATGTTCTTCTCATGGATGAAAAATTGTATGTATTGGAGTCAATTACAGTCTCTGGCTCGATCAATCAATAAGAACGTTTATCACCATCAGCCGCTTTTTGGAACGACAAAACTAATGGAAATGAGAACTTGCGTTTTCAAAGAATAACGATAAATACTTATTGAAGAGATTAAAAATGAAGAATGGAGGACGGAGAGGAAGCTACAGACAGGGAGCCACGCGCTACCGCGTGTAGCTCTCGTTGTCACCGACAACTCGCCAATTACTGGTCGATCTATGTAACCTGCGTTTCGGCGGTTGGCAGAGGTGGTGCGCGCGTGAGGCGGCGATTACTACCGTCTGACTGTTATTACGAGTCGGGGCGGGACGGGACGGGCAAGACAGGGCAGGGCAGGGCAGGGCAGGGCAGGGCAGAGCAGAGCAGAGCAGGGCAACGCCGAAGGACTGCTATGCAAAGGACTCTCGCTGGCGGCGGCGTTTGCATACTAGTAGATTAGTTCGCTAGGTTCGCTGTAGTTTCGTCGTCTCACCCAATTCCGGACGGGATGAATAAACCAACAGCAACAGGTTAATCGCTCGCCCGGCGAAACGCGCCGCAAACGTTAATCGTTTTATTACTCCCCGTTACGCGCGTTTTACCGTATCTCGAAGTTCGCGGCGCGGGACGACGCGAAAATTGACACCGCGACGCATCGCGCCCGCCGGCGCGCTATTATTTTAATCGAGCGGCGGCCCGCCGCCGCGCCGTTCCTTTGTCGTGCACCGCCGCGCCGCGCCGGGGCCGCTGTTGTTTGTCGGAGCGTAAACAATTGGCGCATTGTATCCGGGACGCTACGTCATTCGCAACATTATTGCAAATTTAACGCGACGTTTATCGGTTTCGTTGTAATTCGCGACGCGGACGCCCGCGACTCCCCCGCGATCGACGACACGCGACGTGTCTGACAACGCGCGTTGTCCCTTGGATTTAATAATTGTCGAAACGCATCCATCGTTCGTGGAAAAACGCTTCGGTGACAGTTGTGACGAATTGATCTGTGGATTCGTGCAATATAGCGGATTCCCCTTCCCGATCTCTCGCGCCTTCGGTTAAAGAATTGAGCGCAACGCAATGTAAACTAGAAATTTGAGAGCGAAAATTTAACAATTTTTATTTTTATTTTTTATTTATTTTTTTTTTCAATTCTTTGGGATTTACATAGATCACAGTCACATAATCACATTCGACCCTTCAGCTCTATTAATTACGTTACGTTAAGTTATAATTGTATGTACCGTTGGGCTTTTCGTGAGACGAGAGAGAAATCTCTTCGATTTTCGCACAATTGCATATTTCAAAGATAGAATAATTCAACCCGCGCGCATTTCGATTTTATATAATAAAAGATTGCTATGATACGGCTAACGATGCAAGTGGACCACCACTGCGCTTTGTTTTTTGCGAGGTATGTACGCCGACGTTGCGCATTTGTGCATCGAAGCCCGTCCAACTGTTTACCTGTTTAAAAACGTATCCCTTTTTTATTATTTTTTTTTTTAATCGTAGTAGCTACCTGCTACGCCAATGAAACACTCGCCGACCTTCGAATCAGAGTCTGACCGTTTTTGTGTATCGTGTCGGTAGCTCGAGGAGGGGCTGCCTGCCTTCTCAAGGAGTGGAAATAAACCTGGAGAGAGGAGGTGCACACAGGACCCCTAAGAAAAGCTGGGAGGGGAAAGATAGGTAGCGGCGAGAAAGAGAGAGACAGAGATAGAGAGAGAGTGAGTAGTCAGGGAGAGATCTGGTAGGAGAGTAACGACGTACTACAGAGTGATTCATAAGTTTGCTTGCATAGACAATGTCTTTGGTCAGCTGGACTGTAAAAATGTTAAAGCGAACGCATAGACGGGATGTTATTTTTGTTAAAAGATAAATGTTTCTTTAAAACTCATCCTCGCGTCATGACGAAGGTATACGGATATCGGTATTCCGAGAGTGCATCCACCATGATTGGTGCATATTCCGCATATTACATATGTATATATTCCTTTGTGATACTCTTCGATTTGTCACTGATTCGGTTATGATGACGTCAGCGCCTTCGAAATTACGAAAATTAATTTGAGTAACCGAGTATACGATAATCGCGCGAGCGTTAACGACACATGCATCATAGATGCACACTGAGCGAAAATCAAAGCTCGCCTTGTTGCCGCAAGGTAATTTTTTTCTTTTTTCTTTTTTTTTTTTTTAACTTTTATACGCGGAATCTGCGACTGTTGACTCGTTGAATTTCTTTACGTAAGGGTAACTCGTGATTCTCTCTTTCGAATATTCTTAACATTTGTTTCGATTTCGAGTTAATTTTACTTTGGACAAAATAGAAAATTATCTATTCTCCTTTCATTTCGTTTTCTACGAGTTTATGTAAATGCTTCTGTACCGATTCTCACAACTCCCAACATACGAACGCTCGTTTGGTATACGCAAAGTTAGATACGACATAGATAATTTTGTAACAATTACAGAGAGTATATGTACGACAAAGAAATGTGATCGATCGTTTAATACGTAGCGGTGTGCCATAAGATCTCATACGAACGTATAGCTGCGTCCGATCCGCGCGACTCGCGGAATCGGTATGCAAAAAAATTCCGGACGAGCGACAATTAACAAGCAAAAAAGTGAAATCTCACCACGTCCAATTCGCATAGGTGAAAACGAGCTCTGACGTGTCACGGCAATCAAATATCTATATATACGTACATTCAGGAACTTAACGACGCCAAGCGGAAATTAGGTGGAAAGGGTCGCGATAAAATTTTCTTTACGTTCGAAATATCGCTACAATTATTACACACAGGTATACATACATATATATATATATATATATATATATATATATATATACATATTAATATATAATAGATTATCGCACAGGTGCTCCGAACATTGCAGGCATCTTCCACGCTCTACCGAAGAATACGTAATTCAGTGTGACTTATAGAGAGAGAATATGAATAATAATAATAATAATAATAATAATAATAATAATAATAATAATATTAATAATAATATAATAATAACAGTAATAATATTTACATTTTAATGACCGTTTTCAAGTCGTTCCGACGTATCGATAAGACAATGCAAAAAAGTGACAATCCCAAAAGATGGTTTTCGAACAAGCCGGAAACAATTTTATCGACAAGATAACAACGCGGTACCTTTGGTTCATTTAAACTCAATTGATTTACAATAATTGGTTTTCCTCGTGTACAAACGAAGTACACATTAGAGATAATAAATGTATACGTCATGTTATTAGAAACCACGAATTTTTCGTTGGCTTTACGGTTGATTCCTTTCGATCCTTTTGCAAATGCCATTGTAACGTTTGAACCTTTTGTAATTAGCGCAAAATGATAAATCAAATGGTTCGCCTACACTTTATACGATACATCGAGTGCTCAATGACGAACGCGCGAAGAAAAAGATATTAGATCCATGCGAGCCGAATGCGCATAGGTCTAATCTAATAATAATCCAACAATGGATTCCCTTGTCGTAACGTCTTTCTCTTACGTTGCCGCTTTGGTTCCTCTCTGCGAACAACCGTGAATTTAGAAGCTTCAGCTCTCTCTCATTGTTTCCGAACTGATCTTAAATCGGTCTTTAACGCGGATTGCTCGACTTTTCGACACGCCACAATGTTTTTCATCCTTTCTCGATAAGACGGTTTCCCTCGTGAGATTGCACGCGTTACACGACACGTGTCACTTAATCAAAATGTTATACGTACTATATTATACTAGTAAGAGCAATTGCCGGACGGCAGCGGACGCGCTTGTACCACACATCGACTGATTAGAGTTTCGTTCGACTGTCCATGCGAGCACAAGTGAGAACTAACTCTTTCCCAGCTTTACGTTGCGATCGTTGCACTTATCGGATGCTGGATGACGTTTCCGTATCTCCGTGACTGTGCGTTGGGAGATGGTAGTGCGTTAAGTGCGCGAGAACAAATGTTTATACTATATATAATAAATATATGCGCTACGAGAGAAGAGAGAGAGAGAGAGAGAGAGAGAGAGAGAGAGAGAGGCGGTAAAGTATCGGGACGCACGTGCGATAGTCGAAGAATATTTAATTACGTGACGTTATTATTACTATTTTCATATGCCGGATAAATCAAAAAAACGGAGAGATCCGCTCGTCCGGTGATGTTATCCCGTGACTTTATCAATCGAAATTACATAATCAACATCGGCGGCGGTGCATTCACGCACGTGTGTCACAATACTACACGTGTATCGCTCTCGTACGCGTTTCTCGGTATACGGTAAACGATTAAACAAATGGGAATCACTAGGGTGTGTGTGTATATAGAGGACCATGGGTTCCTTAATTTTACAATTCTTGAGAGTGACGAAGAGAGAGAGAGAGAGAGAGAGAGAGAGAGAGAGAGAGAGAGAACACGAATGCTCGTCAAGGAATAATTAGTAATAATAAACGATAATTCACATTGCGTATCTCTCGTTGCGCGCCTAGTAGACTGCAAATAGTAGTCATTCGAAAGTCCGTACGTCGTGTTTTGGGAACACGAGCAGGAAGTGTATAGTGTTTAATTGCAACAAGTCCATACATCGACGGAGGCTTCTGCATCGCTTTCCGGACAATTACTTTTGTGATTTATTCGTAATCGAAGGAGCTCCAAGGTGCGCACCCGGTGTCCGAAGATTTAAGAAATTAACCGCCCCGTAAAGAGAAATTGAATTAAAAGAAACTGACAGCGTCGGACGATAAGCGCAGCGTAATATAACGTGAGCGTAACTTGCGCGCGTTCAAAAAAAAATAAATTATCTTTTTAATTCCTTCTGTGTGGAATCAAGTATAACGATATAATAAAGTGCCCGGATGCGAAATGGAAAGGAATTTACTCTAATAAACGAATTAAGTTGCTTAATTCCCCATCTGAAGGATTAAAATGAATAGAGACAATTTTTTAACTTATCTCTGACAATTTTATAGAATAAGTCGGTTTCTTTGAATTTTTTCTCTTCATACGGGATAAAAAGCGATATAACAAAAGTGATTCGGAAATCGCGTAGCCGAGAGGAGCCACCTTTTGCTCCTCGATAATTATATGAGTAATTGTCTTTTGTTTGATAGAAAAGCGATGCGAAGCGATCGGTCGCGTTGTACTCAGATATATTCCGCATACCTTGTTATTCAGCAGCAGTTGAACAGATGAATATGATTTATTGCAGAGAGCCGTAATACCACAAGTGAAACCGTTCTAAGTATATTTGTTATACACACATATTGTTACCATTGCCACATGAAAGCAATTATTAACTCCATAGCCTGGGCCATTGTTAGACGAACGAGAACTCGGGACTGTTTCTTGAAGTAGGATTGCAGCTGGGATTACGTTTTTTTAATATCACCGCGTTTACGATTGTACTTTCTATAAAATGTAATAACTATTGTTTAAAGGACAATTATATAGAAAAAAAAGATGCAAAGAGTTCTCTCTCTCGCGATTTTTAATAATCGCACTTTATTCTCTCAACGTAACGTGCCTGCACGTTTTAAGCTTCTTGATTATCGAGAAATAATTTCCGGAACGAGTTGATTTTGAAACACAATTGCGCTTCTCCATCTAATCTCGTTCCATTTCACGTCTGTTTATCATTAATTTGTTTTTTTTTCCAACGGCGCGGCGCACGCAATCCTACTTCGAGGAAGAAAAGAGTTACAAGAAAGTGTGAGACAAGTTATCGTAATAGTCGCCGATTACTCCGTAACAATGGCAATGCCCATACGTATGAAGTCTGTAATCGAAATGCTTTATATTTTTACACCGAACAAAGCAGTATATAACGTACAATAAAACAATAAAACATGTCCTTCCATACATGCAACCTCAAGATGACAAATGTTAAATTTTTATTTTTACAACAGCCCACTATCACTTCCGATATCTGAGCTATATTTGGGCGTATAATTATAGTTGAGACTATTAATTAGGATATTAAAGTCGGCTAGATTCATTTTAATCGACTCACAATTTTACGATTTCTACACGAATGATCGTCTACTGTAATATACGCATTATACGATACGTATACATATGTTAGTGATATTATACCGTACGACGACGCGTTTTACGATCGTTAATAATCCGCATGAAAGGAACATCTCGAAAGTGTTAATTTCTTCTCCGAAATTATGAAAACGAGCTGGCCTGTCCAAACAAATATAATTAGCGTGTTCCATTCGTCCGTTGTGTCGCAGCGTCCGATTGTACATTGACGCCAATTAATTCCGGCTATCCAGATTTATGCTGTTTCGATGCGAAGAGAAATCAAAAGAATGGGAGAAGAAGCAGATAGTACCAAAAGCGAATTGCAAACGCCGCGCCGCGGCGTTTAACTTCACGACAGATACACATATTGTATATATGTATTTATTAACAAATGATAGATATACGAATTCACACACAAATACACATTTACGCAAAGGTTTCCATCGTGCCGAATACTGTGCTTGAAATATTTTTCTCTGCTCTCGATCTTATCTTCTGGACTATTTGTACGCGAGAAAAAGAACTGTAACGATATGATTTTGTGAATGCGCGACAGCTTTCGTTGTTACTGTTCCGTGTAATGGATTTCGGATAGAGTCGCGAATCGTTTCTCCGAGTAATCTCCGCATATGCGAAATGAACAAAACGCGGGAGCCACGTGGCCGGTGATAGTCGCGCTATAATGTTTCTTCGATCGGAATTTGTCGCGAAATTTAATCGAGCGTGCAAAATTAACAATCGCGTTTCGTCTAATTTCTCTCGACAAAATCAATCTCCGGGAAAACCTGCCGAGAGACAAAAGTTAGCCAGTATCGTTACGTGGTAAACATTTGCGTGTATACAACAAGTCGTTCCATCAGCCACGCCATTGTTATCATCTGGTCGATCGACTTACAATAATGTTCCGTCGAGATTTCTCATCGGCGGGACACTGTACGATTTTTTTTTTTTTTTATTATATGAACAAATCTAATTTTAACGTTACTTTTTTGTATAGGCTGTGTCAAAAGTCTCGCAACCTGTATGACTATAAGCTCCCCGAATATTAAGTTTTTTGAAATTATATGAAAAATTATTGACAACGTACTAAGGAGTTTCGGGCCATCTTCGAATCGGAGAGTACGTAATATGAACAAATTATAAAATCTTATCTTTCGATCGATTAGGAAATTTCGTTTTACTACATACAAAAAAATTGAATTCTTAAAGAAATGCAGAATGTGCTTTGATCCAAGAATAAATAATCTCCGATAAAGAATAAATTATTCTTAAGACAAAGTGAAAAGGTATTCTTAATTGAAAATAGATTTTACTTCATTCGAAGAATAGAGTTGCGCCCATTCAACACTAAATATGCTTGCATTAGGATTACATTTTTTCAATAACGCCTTTCGTCAACTTACGCCGGTGCGCCTGTACAGGCAGGTGGATCTGCTGTAGCAGATTCGTTGCTCATTTCACTCATGTTACCTATGGGTAGTAGATCCGCCTGTGTGTATAGACAATCGGCGTTTCTCTGTCGCTGTGACAAAGTCGGCCGTCTGTTAATTAAAACGTAAGTTAGGTAGGACGAGCTGAACATTTCACTTACCTTTGAAAGTTTGAATCACATTTGAGGGCGTGCCCTATGAATATAATATTTCACTTACGAAACTATATATCTTAACTTACATCACTTATTTCCGTCATTTTGATTGACACTGGGATCCACCGAGCTCTCATACCCAGCACTGCACGCGAACGCGAAACAAGTGAGCTTTCAATATAAATCGAGCGCACTTTCAAATATATAATTCTTAATCCAAGAATAAATAGCTTTCAAATAATGTGATTGAGCTTGTTGTGAGAACGATATGATATTAGAGACAGGAATACGATCTTAAGAATAAAATATACTTTGCTTCTTTCATCACAATCTTTGTTAAACTAACCAACAGGTTAGTCTATTCTAATTGACCAATCGCATTGCCTGTTACGTGAAATGACAAATGCAATTGGTCGGTTCCAATGGACTAACTGATTGGTTAGCTTAAAGAAGATTGGTGAAAGAGGCCCTTACTGATGCAAGTAAACAATTGTAATTGAAGAGGACATTTCATACTTAAATGAAAACAAATAGCATTCAAGAATAAAAATATACGTCAATTAAGAATTCATATTTTTGTGTGCTAGTGTAATCCTGGGATCGAAATGCGATCTGGGGCATATCTATAGCTCTTATGTCGAGGACGCAAAAGGTTTCGATCAATTAAGAATATTGATGGAAAATCTTGTGGAGGGAGAAATGCGCACGACTTTTGATACGGCCTACATACGCGGGAGAGGTTTAACATATTGTATGGGCGAACACACAACAAATCAAAGTCCACGTTTAATTTCTTTTTCTTCTTAAAACGTCATTAATAATAAAGGCAGCCGTACTTACTTGTACGTGAAAGTATACGTATCCGAAAGAAGGGAACTTCAATATCCTTGATTCGCCAAATCGCGACGGAATTTTCTTCAAGCGCGGAGCGGGACGTCGCCAAATTGGGACATTGCCTTCTGGAACGGTAGAAAAGGGAGGATTCTCGATGTCGAAGCTACGAAACGCGGGAATGAAAAGGTGAATGGGGCTAATGACGCGTTGAGTCGAGCCTGAAATTAATAATCAAAATTGAACGACTGTTTGCGAAATACATGTGATTAACTATTTTATAAAACTGACCCACGGTACGTCCTTAGGTATATTATGTAACAAAATATAGAAAGAAAAAAAAATAAATCGTGAGGAAAATTCCCTTGTGAGAGAGCACAAATATAAAATAAAAAGACTTTTTGAACATTATCATCCGTTTTCACCACACTTTCATCTGAATGATCAAAAATAATAATAAAGAAAAAAGATAAAAAAGAAAATACGAAGACAGTCTTTTTCGTTTCGATGTTTATCGTTATTTATTTTACGCGCGTCGAATCGTTAAGACTGTGTTCGTAATGTTATTAGCCGTTAGAAGTTTCTCGATCATTAGAAGCCGTCAAGAAAAAAAAACCGAACGTTTACAGAAAAAAAAGGTACATACTACACGCTTACTGGAAAACACGAATATAAAATGTATTTCAAGACGTCTTCATGCAAAGCTGATGAATGTTTTACGTGTATTAAAATGTTCCCTTTTAATCCTATTAAGACTTACAAAATATTATAAGTATTATACTTTACTTGTATATATACATATGTGATAAAAAAAATATATATATATCTATATATATACATCTTGTTCTCTTGTGTGCGTAAAATTTATATTCGTGACCTGTTCTCCGTAAAGCAAATGTATATGTTGAAACATATTATATGCATAGTTAATTCGTACAGGTTATATGTCAAAATCTTGATACCGTGAGAACTACAAGCGAATTGCAAATAAAAGTTTTATATATTTACAGAATAAATATTACAGAATAAATATTTTTGACTGTCTATTTTTACAATTTGAGTTTTACAATCTTATTGAATTTATGTCTTAGCGTTAAACAATATAAAAACAATGTGGAAACTTGCAATATTTGTGCAATATATAAAAATTTTATTTTAATAGGAATGTATGTGCAAATCGTGTGTTACAACATGCTAACATCTTTAAAATATCGCAATTATTTTTACGATTACTTAATGTATAATCGCTTTAGCGTTTAGACTTGATTATTCAAGTAAAATATACATAATGACAATTTATCACAGTTCTGAAGATTTAAAATTAATTCAGTCGATTGCGAGAATTATCGATCAATAATTCTTACACATGGAGTGTTTGAAAATTCGATGAACACCACATCATTCAACTTTAAAAGTACAGTTTTCTAAACATCGTTCGAGGGCACCATGTCTAAGTTGGAGACCGTACTAATACTAGGTAAACTACTGTCGCTCCAATCAGGATGTGGATACTCCCGTAATGGACTAGGTACTGTAATAGGTTTTCTAGTTTGCATATCGCTTTGCTTTTTTATGTCAGAGATCATTGATGTGGTAGATGTAACATTTTCAACAACTTTTGATGCATTAAGAAACAAATTTTTGGTGTTATCATTTTGTTTCCCCTTGAGTCTTGAAATGTTTCTCTTATCATTTTCTTTATTGTGATCCTTCTTTGAATGATGCAAAGATTTCTTTATGATCGCATTCTTCGTGTTCACACTTTGGCAAGAAACAGTATTATTTTGCATCGCTCCTTTATCATTCATAACTATAAATATCAATAATACTGTATTAATATAAATTAAAAAATTGCATTTTAAGGTAATCTAATTAATAGTTAATTAGTATTTCGTGTACATTTAAACAAATTTACCTTCATTTTGATCAGGCAATACAGACTGTGATGATTCTCCATCAAGTAAACTAACAAGTTCAAAATCTTTAACAGGTGCATCTTTTAAAATAAGATGTTCTTCATGAACGGAATCTACTGAAGAAATGTCTAGTGAATCGTGCCAGGATTTGGAACCATCAGAAAAACTCGAATTAGGAGATGAACATGCGTACCCTGTGTGGATTAACGATATTTGAGGACTTGTGCTTCCTTCTTTACATATTTCATTTATGGTTTTTAATTGTCTTGTAATCTGATTTTGCAATTCTCTGTAATATAAATTGGTATAATATAAATTAAAAGAATAAATAGAATATGCGTGCTTTTAATTTTAACTAATTGGTTAATTGGTTGTTGCGTAATTTGTGCCATTTGCATTCACTAATTAATAAATTTTTAAAAATATTTACATATTATTAACGGGATGTATACTAACTTTATTGTATTTTGATAATTAATAATTTGTGCATCTTTATATGAAAATAACATTGAGAGTTTATCTTTTTCCATTATTAGATATTTATTATCAATGTAATTTTTATGCGCAAGGTCTGTTTGCTTATGTAGGTTTTCCTTCAAATCTATAATTATTCTTTCGTTGTTTTCAATTTCTTGCCTTAGCACTGATATTGTGTTGTTCTTTTCCCGTTTTTCTTCATCCAATTGTTGAGTAAGTCTCTCTAATTCTAAATATTTTTTATCAACTTCCTTCAGTTGTTCATCTCGCTTTAGAATTTCACTGATTTAAAATTAAAAAAAAAAAAAATTAAAAAATTGTTATTAATTCTTATTGTACTGACATATTACATCAAACCTTTGCAATTTTTCTCGTTCTGATATGAACAATTCATATGGTATGACCTTCTTCTTATTAGATTCCTTTAATGGAATTGCATTGGATTCTATTTCAGTTTCTTGACCCTGCACAAATTTATAACAATGCAATAAATGATGGTATAAAATGGAAAAATTTACCAAAATTTTTTAAAATGCGAAATAAAATGTACATGTCTAAAAATGTAAATTACAGCAATACGATACTTCAGTTAGTTTGTCAATTTTACAAAGCTTACCGATACCTGCAATATTTGTTCCATTTCAGTAAAAATTTCACAAGCTCTTTTATCCTTCTTGTTAACTGAATCTTTTAATTGTTTTATTAAATATAACATATATACTGAATTGAATTCAGCAAACTTGTTGGAATTATTTATTTCATCACATTGTACAGCAAAATCTTGAACCAAGATTGATGAACATGAGCATGGTGATGTTAAGCGTTTCTGTTCTGATCTCATCTGTAATATTTATTTATAAATATAATTTTTATAAATAAAAAATATATTTTATATAAAATATTGGAAATAGAAAAAATATTTTTTGTATGAAATTATATATTTAGTAACATACTAATATAAGAAATAAAATCTACTTAAATAAAATCAGAAGTATATGATAAATATATAAATTTAAATATATTTATATAATACTCACAGAATGCCTGACTGCACTTTCCTGTTGCTTTTTAGAATTTACATTTCTTTTGACTCCTTCATTATGTTTAGAAGTTTGCTGTGTAATATATAGCAAATTTTGTTGTCCAAGAACATTAGTCCAGCTTTTTGGAGTTTGATTGTCCTTAAGTGTAGACGTTTTCTTTTCTTTTTGGTTAGGACTAAAACTCGTAACAGGCAGAGTACGTTTAGATCCTGTCACTGTAACTTCTACAACGTGATCTTTGCTAAATCTAGTCTTTGCTAGTACAACTTCCTTGGAAGGGGTCTTCATGACATGCTGTTTGTGAAAACAATAAAAATTTATTCAAACAAAATATAAAATTTATTCTATAAATATATTATTAAAAAATTATAAGACCTTGTGTTCAACATGGGCTTTTGGGGTTTGTTGATAATTTTCTGAACTTTTAGTCTTAGCAGTTGCAGGCTCACACATTTTACTCATTCTGGTATTCTTTGGTATTCTTCTCACATCGATGCTAGACTTTATTGCACATCTCTTTTAGGAATATATTACGTGTATATTCACACAATTCTATAAAAATTGAACAAAGAAATTAAGTAAATATTCGTATCGCAAATCTGCATGTACTGTAACCTAAAAGTATGATGTTTCATAATAGTGAGTCGCAGTATTTACATGATGTCTACAGAAAGTATTACAGCTACAGCGATGGTTAGGCATCCGATGTCCAACGATATGTTGCGAAAAATACGTTATTAACTAGAATTCTCGGAATGCAAGTTGAAAACAACAAACACTTCGGATTTCGCGCGACACAGGAGTTGTCAACAGTTGTCAATTACTCCTCCTCCTCCTCCTCCGCGCACGTGTTTATTTGAATCGTTTCTTTCAATCGTGACTTCAGACTATTAAGCTCACTTGTTTCTATTTTTCGAACGTTCAAAGGAATTCATCAGTAGCAACGAGAAGTTGAAAAACAGTACAGTCATGGTCGCGATGCTCCGAATTATTTGGAGCGAAAACATCACAATAATCGTGGACATTATTACCGACGTTGACTACGTAGTCCTCATTTTCTGGACCTAGAGGCGCTCCAAATTAAAGTTAAGCCTGTTGCACAATGAAAAGCACAGACGATAAGAACAGGGAACAATAATAGATTTTGCAACTTTTGTTTGATTCGCAGATATTTTTCATGACTTTTGATCGGTTGAAATCTATTGTTTGTTGTTATTTCATGGTCCTGTGCTTTTCATTGTGCGGGCTTTTTTTACTTTACATCGTAGCGGCCGTGATCGTTCTCAGAAGACATAACCAATAGACACGCATGATTCCGTTACCAATCGAAACGCGTAGCGAAATTGAAGAAATTTGATCTCGCCGTCGCCCGCGCTGCGCGCGATGCATCCTGCAGGCTGTTGCACATGAGATATTTTTACGCAAAAATACAACACGAGTATCCTGCTTGTTGTTATTACGTTGTGTATACCTACGTGTGCACATATTTAGCATGATACGGCCACAGATACGGTTTGAGTTTCGCCCTTTACGAAGTAATAATGCGCTCCTCGTGGCCCGTGTCTATTCGGACCACTTCGGACAACTTCATGCGTAGCTGCCCGCAAAGTGCACCAATGTGCGCGCGGCATGGAGGGGCAGGCAGGGCACAGGGCGGGCAACCGAATTCGGTATTCTCGTGCGGATGCACACGTATGTACACCGACGCACACATAGGCGACGAGACACCGCGATCGAGCGCGTAGCGGCTCTGCGATAACTGGCGTAACGTTGGTCGCGACGACGAAAGCCCGTGTGGGTCGTGGGTCGCGTCTCGCGGAAGCTGCGTCGAGGGATCGTGCATCTATCCCGCGCTGCGCGATAATCGATATCAAGGGCGCACCGCGGCGATATCGCGGCTTCCGGCGTTCGCGACGGCGTTCAAGTTGACATTCGTGGCGCGTGGCTCCTGGCTCCTGGCTCTTGTAAACATAGCGCTTGGGCTGGTCGATCACGCAGGATAATTGTTTTTTTTTTTCGCAAGACCGACCGTGTGAGCTCCGCGCGGGCGCGGATTTTACGGGTAACGTGCGCGATCGCGCAGCCGCCCTCCCTGAGAAGACCGGCGTGTATCATGTGATTCTCACTGGGGTACAACAAGTATGGATACATCTCCGTCGCACGGTAAGTTCCGCCGTATTATGCCACTCTCGGGCCGCGCTCTACCGGTCTTGCACTCTCGCGTTTTCGAATCGTCGAAATTCATTCGATGATCGGCGGGATATAGTCGGGCGTCCGATACACGCTATACGCTATTCGTCCTGACCTCGTGTGTTATCGTCGACGCCGTCCTTATGTAAATTTTAAGTTCATCGATAGTTTGAGCAAATTGCGCGTTAGATCTTTGCGACTAGTTACACCATGCGTCTCGTTCATAAGACGAACCATCGTCACTGTTCTCGTTATCTTGTGATCGGCATTCGCGGGTGTTCGCGGGCGTCTGTGGCAGGATAACGCGTATTAGGTTATGAATGTTTTCATAGCTATGTGATAGCACGAATGTCATCAGATTTATATCACGATATTATTTTCTTGCGTAACAGGAAACTGTACGATTTAGTGACAAGAGTTTGGGACATCTTGGCATTTTACCATGGAACAATCAGGCTCGCCGCAAGTTCTCGTAGTCGAGGAGATCCAAACGGACGCGCAAGCGGTTCAGATCGTCGAACGAGATGTAAAAGTCACCGCCGCTGCTACAGAGGGTGACCAAGATTCGCCAAAGCCATGCGAGCCAGCGTCAGAGTGTATATTAACAATAGACAATACCAATATTCATATAGTAGTTGATCCAGAAAATTACAATGTGAGTCACAGTGATATATCTGAGGAAATTGAGGCCAAGAATCAAGTGGAATCTGAGCAGAGAAATGTGGAGCATGTTTATAAAATGGCACAAGACGAAGTCGAACATCATGATACAAAAGACAAGGTAAATTTGAATCATGAGTCACAACACTTGCCCGACGAGGAAAACCAAAGGCTACAAGCGATACCTGCAGCTGAAATGATAGCAGATAAAGAGCTAAGGGATAGTCTACAAAATTTTGATATGGAAGGCTTGTCTGAATCAGATGTCATAGATAAACCGACTGTAGTGATAGACAGGTCTAGATTTAACCAACACGGGGGCCAGACTCATGACTCATATGAGTCAGTTGAAACACTCATACACAGGGGAGTAGATAATGATGACAGTAATCAGAATAACTTGATAGTAACTGATGCTGAACTGAAGTTAGAGCAAGAGGGGACAGATGTTGTCGTACTAGTAGAGACTATGTCAGATGCGACTGACACAACAGAGGAAAATGTAGTTGTTAGTTCAAAAGAGAAAGACACTAATGAGGAATGTAATCAGAAAAATATTACCTTGCAAGAGAAACAAATTGTGGAAACTGATCATGGGAACAATAAGATTGATTTAATTGATTATAGCCAGGAAAGTGATGGTACTATAATAGAAGTAACAGAAGTTATAGACACCCCACTCATCGAACAATGTAAACAGCAAAATAATACAGACTATGTAGACAGTAATAAGTGCGATAACAAATCTGTAAAACTAATCGATGGTGATATTGCAGTTGTAAACGATGAAAGTACTAAAGCAGAAGCTACTGATGGTAAAACTCTGATTAGTTCTGGGAAAGAGGATAAAGGAGATATCACTATCATCATAGATGAAAAAATTATAATTACAGAAGTTGAGTCAGAAATTACAACAAATCTGCCAGAAGTTGAAAATGATACTTGTAAGAATACCATCAAAGAGGTAGCTGAGCATAAACAAGATGATACACCTGCTCACAAAGCAGTGGATTCGTCGACGAAGAAAAGGAGCGTTATTCAAGATATATTTGACGATTGGGGCGTTGAGAATACAGACGAAGATGTGCAATCAACTTCGAAAGTTCATGATTCTGTTGAGATCGAATTGAAAAGCCTATTGGATGAAACTAAGACAGATCAGACTGTTTCGAGTGAATCGGTCGTAACTCCTCAAGAAAAAGTCTTTTCTGTAAATGAAGAACACGATGGGACATATAATATTGTAAGTACAATCGAGAAGAACACACTGAAGCAATCGACTGAACGAATTGAAAATCAAAAGAAAAATAAATCGCCTAATAAAGACGCATTGTCATTGAATAAAAATGAAAAGAATTCTGTATCAGCTGCGAGCAGATCTTCACGAAGTATGGATGCGCGTGCGGTTAACGCGTCGCCGCATGACACTGCAGTTCCTAAAAATCGTTCTCGGCATTTAACCAGCCAGATAGCGTCACCAGCAGAAGTGACGGAGGTATTGAAGGAGCGTTTTCGCGAAAAGCAGAAGAGCGTAGATACCCCACGTGGACCAGACATATTCTTTGTAAAGAAATTAACGCAAAGGCTGTCTAGTAAATTGGCGGGTGGTCCAGTGAATCCAGTACCAAAACTTATACCACTGCCACAGCAAACCGCCTCTCCAAATTCATCTTCCTCTTCTGAAACTGCACAATCGGCACTGGATAACTGTGATAAAAAGACAGCAGCGGGAAACACAACGACAGAAGCGGGCAAGGATAGTAATTCTGATAACAAGGAACTATTAGCTATTTTAGAGGGTGACATTGATCCTGACTGGTCCATTTTGAAGCCACCAGTTCTCGCAGAAGAAAACAAAACGCCAGAACAGTCCGAGCAAAGCAATCCACCAAAACTTGATCCTTTAGTTGAACGAGAATTAGCGCTAAAGCAGCTCCTTGAATTGCCCATAACACCATCGAAGAAGATTCCATCGCGGAAAAAGAAAACGTTCCGAGCAGCGCCTACTAAAGCATCTAAGGATGTGACTACTGACGTGGAAAGTCCGCTTGCTACACAACAAAAGGAAGCTAATATAGATTTAGCGAGTGAAAACGCGCAACCAAATGCAAAATCTGTCGAGATTGATCTGTGTTCCCCACCTCGAGGAAAGAATCAGGAACAGATAAGCACACGAGTAGAAGAGTCGAGATCAGGCAGAAAGCGCAAACCCACTGAAAAAGCAAGGGAGCACGAACAAAACACGATAATAAAACGGCAGAAGGTATATAAGGGAAAAGTTTCGGTAAATAAGAAACAAATTGAAGAAAAGCAGATTTCTGACGATGGCTTGACGATTGGAAATCATGTTGCGGCGAGCAACGCGACGAACGTTGATGTTGTAAATAATGAGAAAACCAACGTGAAAGAAGTAACGAGTAAACAATCCAATAAGGTAGAACCAGTTTTGAATAAAATTGAAAATTCTCCCCTGAAACAGTCAAAACCTAGTCTTGTTAAGAAAGAACCGATTGCCAAAAGAAAAATGGTAAAGAGATTGCTGCGCCAAAAAATGCCAATGGAAAAGAAACCTGTTCAGCTGCAAACTAAATTGACTCCGCCGTCTAAGAAGACTCCTCCAAAAGTTGTCTCGAAATCGCCAAAACGGACGGCCGAAGGATCGTCTGGTGACGCGAAACCCAAGAAAAAGATTATAAATGAGATAGATAGATTGTTGCAGGACGAAGGTGTCGTCAATTTACTATACGATGTAGAGCAACCAGATAGAAAACGCCTGGTTCCAATTACGAAATCACGAGCGAAGGTGATGGATCTGCAAAAGGTACAACGTGAACTTAAAATCAGAAAGAAATTGGTTCGCAATGCCGTGTTGCGATTGCGTACGTCAACTGTCACAGGTGTTACAAAGGTATCACCGAGATCAAAAAGAGCTACGATTCATCCGTCTGATGTTCAAGTAGACAAAAAGATAGTAGAGCAGGTTACATCGAAAACTAACGCTGCTGCTTCATCCACTGAATTTATTCTTCCGGCAAAAATTCGAAATGCGGCTGACGCGTCCATCATTGTTAGGAGACACTCGTCTAGTTCATTTTCGAGCGCATCTGGAAGTCCCAGAGTTAGTATTGATGCACCCGAGAAATCTGTAGAAGTCACCAAGTCGGAAGATGGAACAATTCATTCCTTGAGATCTGCCAAAAAAAGACGAGATTCACAAGAAGAGAAAATTAATAATGCGAAAAAGAAAAAGAAAACGGTACAAAAGTCTGATACCGATGTTACTGCTACTAGTACCAGTGCTGCTATTGCTACCCCAGCTATCATAGCTAGCAACCCTGTTGCGGAAGAAAAAGTTGCTGTTGTTGGGCGTCCCGGTAAGAAATCGGAAATCAAAAAAGTCGATAAGATCGGGAAGCAACAGGAAAACATTCCTGCGGTTGAGGACAATGTTTCGAGTAAAGTCACAACTAGATCATCGAATGGTGCAGTCACAGGAAAAGTAACAGCAAAGAGCAAAAAGGCTGTGAAAAGTAAAGTGACTTTTGCTAGGGCAAATGATGTTGACAATGCTGAGGATTCTTTGAAAGAGGAGGATGAATTATCTGCTTGTCTTGCTGAAGCAGTTACCGCTCTTTCAGTTGGCAATGCTAAAAATGTTACGACCACACGAAAGAGCAAAGGTAAAGGTAAACATTTCTTTACTTACAATAATATTTTTTCTTTGTTAGATAAAAACTCAATGGTAAATTTATTCACTTTTTTATGCGAGAAAATGATAAAATGTTAAAATTTATTAAAAGTAATTTGGTATAAATCATGTACTAAATATTATACAATGTTCCAGTAAATACAAGTGTTACGAAAACGTTGGACGTAGACAGTAACAAAACGAAAACGGAAATGCAAAGTCAATTCAGCAATAAGGAAATAAATGTACGTAGACATGGTAATCTCGTACAATTAATACTTACGCCATCCTCTTCAACGAAAATAAGAAATGCTCTTACATTGCAAGTAAGTATTTTCACGCTCAGATGATTTTCAACTTGCTCCTCCTTCCCCCGCCCTCGTTATAAACTGCTAATTATATTACTCTTAACAATATTAGGTAATGCAAGAATTCAGAGAAGCTCTGTCAATATTGAAAAGAGATGACGAATGTAGAGTAGTACTGCTAACATCTACAGGTACAAGTTTTTGTGAAGGTCTTGATCTTTCAACATTATTGCATACAAATAAGGAGGAACGACGATCTATCGCTCAGGAGTTGGCACATGCTGTCAAGTATGTATTTAAGCGTATGATATTGACTAATATGATATTTTATATATTTTATTAAAATTTTTATTTCTCTCTTTTTTTAGAGATTTCATAAAAAGTTTGGCTACTTTCAATAAACCCATAGTCGCTGGCGTACAAGGTGCTGCCATTGGGCTTGGAGTGACAATGTTGCCTCTTTTTGACCTTGTAATTGCTAGTGATAAAGCGACATTCTGTACGCCTTATGGGAAATTAGGACAAATCGCCGAAGGTGCTGCAGTCTTCACCTTGTCACATATACTAGGCAGTGCAATTGTAAGTCGTAAGCAATTTCATAACATAAATTTAACGTAAAAACATGATAACATGAAAATAAGACACTAATAGACAAATAATATATCTATACGTTTCGGTAGACAAGCGAACTTCTTTTGGGTGGAAGGACTCTAACAGCAAGTGAAGCGTTAAGAGCCGGTCTTGTTACTCGAGTTTTATGGCCTGATCGGTTTCAAGTAGAATTATTACCATCGTTGAAGGCCATGAGTGATCAGTCGTCTCAGGTAAATGATATAACATTATTTCTTTTTTAAATTTTGTTAATAATTTTTTAAGATATATTTTATATATATATTATTTTTTACATACATTATGTTCTTAAAAGTACTTTATTTTTTTTACATTTATGTTAAATAGCAATATCTTTGCATATTTAATAACGGTAACAATAAGCTATATAAGCAGGACCGGAATAGAGCAATTCTTGCACATTTACCTGTGTTTTATTCTTGAAAACGCATAAATGCTTTTCCGGGCATGTACATCTATAATATGTTGAATACAGGTCAGATCGTATATAGCCGCAAAACTCCAAAGTCTCGCACATGCTTTTCTACGTTAAAAAGTTTGTATTCAGTAAATAACGTGTTGTGATAAAATATAAATATAAATATTATTTCAAAATAAAATTCTAAGTCTCATCTATTCTTGCAAGATTTAAATATTTTTATCAAATAAGAAACTATGTAGGAGAGAATTTTAATTTTATATATTATGCAATTATATGTGATAAAAAATGTTTAAATCATACAGATGTATGATAAAAAATATTTCTAAGCTGTTGTCTTGCAAAATACAGAAGCGATTTTCTCTCTCTGTGCATTATAATACACGTGAGATGTACCTTGACACATCTAAATATTTGAATGAAACCATACTCCTCGTACGTAAATCTTTGCAACCTCCAGTAATGTGTTTGCGGACATAAGCAATTCATTGTCACATTGTATGGTGTTAGATTACTATTACTTGTATCACTTTCTCCATATACTATCATTGCTTCTTGTTTATGCTCGCATATCTCCAATTCCATTAATTGCGTGCAAAACTATGTGAGGAAACATGACTGTTAGAAATGTCAAAAAGAAGTATTTTTTTAGCGAAATTATTTCAATATTTTCAGTACCTTCAAGATGGATCTATTATTGAGAAACATAGTTGAATTATCCAAAGTTTTCGTCCATGGACATTCTTTACCATTAGGGCACTGACAAAGTCTTTCCGTCAAACCAGGCATCCAAAATCGGTCATGAACTACATTGCATACCTCATATGGCTCACAGTTATGTAAATCGCTTTCCCCTTCAATCTATTTTAATTGAACAGAAATTTGTCATGCCGTCAGAATTATCACTTGTGAAAACTATCTATTTGTATAGCACATAATTTCGTAATACGAACTCCTTTCATATACTTGAACGTAATATTGTTAGCCTTACTGCTGATTCTTGTATACACACTGATACTCGCGCTTATCAGAGAAACGAAGAAACAAATTTTGATAAACATATTTACAAATCGCGTGCGTACTTTACTGCGCTAGATTCGATTGTCATAAGTGAGATTATATCAACGCAAGTGGTAATAATGCTAATACATTCTCGATTCTATGTTTGCTCCCACATGACTCGTAATTACGAAACTTTTTAATATTCATGACATATTGTCTTTGTTTCATTTGTAAGGAAAAGAGATGTGATATAATGCACGATAAATGAAAGTGTTGATAATAAAATCTATTTTTTTGTAACATACATTGTAAAGAGAGAAAATTGCATCTGCATACACAATTGTGATTTTATAAATTACTGATTATATTTTTTTAAATAAAAATTTGCTATTTTTAGTCCATGGAAGCAACAAAGGCTTTGTTACGTCACAGTCTACGAAAAAAATTAGATGCTGCACTTGAATCAGAAACATATTTATTGATTCAGCATTGGTGCTCGGTGGAATGCCAGACTGCTATAAAAGCTTACATTGATGGCAAAATTCAGTAAACAAACGGTAACTTTTTTATATATGATGAAATATAATTAATATATGACGCGATATCTTATACTTTATTAGAATTACTTATTGTGTGAGAATATATTAATTTCAGTGCATACACTACTGTTTATTTGTGGTCCTGATCTGTTTTAAAAATCAGAAATGATGGTTTGTGAATATTGGTGCAGATGGCAACAAAATCGTATGACATACAAAGTCAAGATAATGTCATATAAGCAAATTTCGATGTGACATTCTACGTCAATGCATATGCTATAAGATATAATTTAGATATAAGACAAATATTGAGAATCACTCAAAAAGATGGACTATTTTACTATTAGATCATTTAGCTATAAATTTATTATACATAAATATATATATGTATATATGTGTATGTATATATATATAATTTATATACATATACATATGTACATATATATACAATATCCTTCTGCATTATGTTATTACTGTTAGATTAAAATAAAGGTACATTCATTGTAAGACTCAAATTATATTTCTGATACATTACGTTGTTTACCAAATTCATTAGTTCGCATTTCACGTATGTATTTGCGAAAATTACGCAATTGTTTAAAAAGAAGTTCGAAGATTAATCAACAAACTTCACAATTCAAACAGCCAATGGATCTATTTTCCTTCCTGTAGAACGATATTTGTGTATGACATTTTCGCAAAATTGACAAGTATTCGGAAAAAATGGCAGTACCGACAATGCCGTGCACGTACGAGTTTTCCAGAGGCTTCGGTACGGGTGTGGCAGAAGCGCTTGGAAACTGGGGCTTTTCTAACAGAACGTGTAGCACTGGCCAAGAGCTACGTCGTTTAAAGTGTCTTTTTGCAGAAATGGATTCTTTGTGAGAAATATATGTTTCGTTCAAAGACAAAGGCTCAAATTAATAAATTGTTAGCCCTAAAGAGAAATTCAATTAGGATCAGAAAGGAATGAAGAATACGCCTTGATTAATTCCAGACGCAGTAACAAACAACCAATGACATGTGTTAAATACGATCCCAGATACGATCCCGATGCATGGTACGTTAAGCCTAGCCCTGATGAATGTAAGCCTGCATGGACATTTGCTATAAAAAGGCCTCTTATTACTTACTGTTCGACCGCCATAATTATTAAAACTTCAAATCTACGTGAAATCAGATCAGAATTAACTGACTCGATTCCTGGCCGCAGCTATGTTCAACAGGGTGTATGTATATAATGTTTTAATGAGTTTAGTCATTTCAAACAAGCTAGCAAGGTTTTTATTATGGATCTGTATAATTGTTGCATAAATTTTGAATATACATTATACATATTCAAAGGGTATATACTTTATATAATTTATTTTTAGACGACCAAATGGTATCGTCGAGGTTCAGACTGTTGCTATCAACCTAGCTGTTTAGCCCCGCAATGCCCTGTACGATACTGTAAAGACTAATTTTCAAAATTTTTATATAATTGCTTGTAATAATACTTAATGATAGCATTAAATCAATAATTTCTAATTTTTTCCTAAAGTATAATATACATAATGCGCAATATATAAATTTTCTCTCTCTCTCTCTCTGTATGTGTGTGTATATATATATATATATATATATACATGTGTATGTATGTATGTATGTATGTATGCATGTATGTATATGTAAATGTATATAATTTATAATTTATTATATCCTGAAATATGTTTGTAATTAACAAAATGCTAAACCCAAGGCCGAACTTCCTCGACGTTGGCATTACAGATTTTTTTTTCGAGCGAAAGTTAAGCGGTCGCGTGCAGGATGAAGAGTAAGAGGGATAGCGCTAAAACCGCTAAAACCAAGCAAGCAGGTTAGCGCTCTTTGTTCCATGCATTCACGAGTATATCATTTGTCTTTGTTCTTTGAATGTAACGCCATCTGCGAAAAGATTTATCAACTACTGTTGTACACAATCACTGCTTTGCTTACTATCGTTTACAAAGTCCGTTTAGGGTCGTTTATGAGTTTCGACTGAACTATAGTAATACTGGAATAGGCACTGGTTGCCAGAAAACGTGACGAGAGAGAGGGCTAATCTTCTTTTATACTATGTTTATGGATAGATATTCACGTGGAAACGAGGAAGAAATTAACTTTTGAGTATGAATAATTTCGGCTGCTGACGCATGCGTAGAGAACGTTTAGAAAGAGATGAGTGGCCCTTAGCATCGTGCGTTATCTCACGCACATTTGCCGTTTACGGCCGTAATATGGCAGTGCCCATTCCAATGATTTAGTATTATAGTTCAATGGTTTGGACCGAAAAGATCATATATTAATACGTTTAAACATTTTCACTCGTTACTGATGTATCTTTGTAACCGTCAATTGCATATTGCATTCCAATCGGCTTGCCGGAACGATTACTATCGTTCCGTGCTTTGCTATCCTATTTACCGTTTTTTGCATTATGTCGTATCGTCCCTGTGATTCTGGGGATGAGTACCATTAACCAAAAAAAAGCCATCGTTTACATGCGCTAAGTCAAATTTATACGCGTACAGTTGTTCAATAACGAAACTTTTTTGTTAGGCTGTTGATCGGTATGGCATACAGTCAGTATTGTTCGTTAGTTTTCCACACTTGGAGAAAATCTCATTTCATACATATGAGCTATAGAACGTCAAAAGTTAACTTCGAGTGACAGATCCACGAGCCGAAAGTAAGTAAATTTTTAACTTTTCTTTCAATTTTCTCGTAAAATCTATGCTATCCAAGTTTCTTTTTGGGTGCGTACTTTTATTCTATAAAAGGATTTTGTGATCTGTCAAACCAATCAAAGTTTTAATTATTTTGTAATGCATCGATATTTAGGATCCTCTTAAAAAGAAGTCGCGGTCGGGAAATTAAGGTACAAGGACACGATCGAGTAAGACGCAATTAAATTAACAAAAAATTACATCTGAGAGCAATGAGGTCGTTTAATTTATTTTATTTTATTTTTTTTTTTTTTACTTTAACAAACAGTGTCCCGAGCTTTTGCGCATTGCGTGAGAACAATTACGTTATGGTGGGGCAAGTGATTTAACTGACCGTCACTGCAAGATTTTCACTCATTGAGCTGATATATCGGTGAATGAAACATCTCTAGATACTAGCTAGCATTACAACAATGTACACTAACTTGAATTCCTTAAATAGAAACCGATCTACACAAGTAGCATTTTGTAAGATCCTAAATAAGGAGCTCTGTGCTGTCTTTGTGATGACTCTGCATGAAAGCTTTCCCTCGGGATTCTTATGTACAAGAAATAATACAAAACTGAATTGATATGAGTCATGGTACAATATAAATGTGAAAACCGTAAGAAAATGGTACGATTTACGCGAGTCAATAATATGTTACGCGAGTTATTAAAAATATACTTATGATATACCTTAAGCAAGTAATATACATATCGTAATGTATAAATTAAGACTAGATAGAATATCGAAGACCTTATCTACTTCTACAGCGAATATAATAATCGAGTGTGACTGAAGTACAACTTATAAGCTAGTTACGCAATAATATGCGGCACAATGACGGCTGAAAGCGTACTGGCAAGAAGAAGAGAGCACATGGTATTTTGTTGACATTTCATTTTTCTTTTCCATATATTCTGCTTTAAGTTGGACATAACACTGAAATCAGGATAACATTTTACTATTTTTTAAAAGCTATTATTAAAAATGATCAAATACTTTTTGATTATTTTTTATAATTTGAGTTAAAAAAAAAATATTACCATTCTTGTAGTGCAAATAGAATTTAATAAGATTGAATTCAAAATTCGATTACCTTTGAGTATATAATCCGTTAGCAAAGTGGGTACTGTCGGGCTATCCTCGCTAATGGCCTTTAATACTGTAAATAAATATATCATCGATAAATGTAATTAGATACATAAAACTATAATTTATAATTAAGCACTTACTTTTGATGAGTACTTGCAAGGCTTGATTGTTTGGCGGACCACTGTCTGTATGATATGGAATAACAGTCGTCAGGTACTGTAAAAAAAAAGAGAATTTCAACATTGTTTTTAATTTGTTCTAAATTGTACAACCAAATTACTGAAAATTATTTTTCATTGAAAATTTAATTTTTTGTACAAGTATTAATAATCTAATGACCAATATTATGTAAGATGTTTACTATTATGTAAACGTATATGATTCAACACTCGCATTGTCTAACCTTTGGCTCCTGCAAAGATCTATGTTGTGGCAACGGACTAGTACCATTCTGCATTTGGTTTCTCTTCTTTGTAACATGATGTTGTCTACGTCGATTTTGCACAGCCAACAGTAAAGAAATAAATTGGTTTTTGAGTTCCTTTTCGTATTCTAATTCGTCCCGAAGCGCAAGCTCAGCGATCAGTGTCTCGCTCAAAGCCGCAACCAAAGATTCCATTTCTCCAAAAAGTTCAGTCAGTTGGCTGGAGGAAAGTTGCTTTAATTCTAAAAATACATTTAACGTTATTTTTCATTTTAAAATTCATCTGTATATTATGTTTAACACAAAAAAATATCTCTATATAATTAGTATTTCAAAACATACTTTTTTCGTGAAGTGGTGATCCAAGTACTTCTCTACTTCTTTCTAAAGCTTCATCGCTGTCCAATAAAGAACCCTCCGAATCCGGTGATCTTTCCATTGACGGACTTTCCTACGATAAGATGCAAAGTTATTAGTTTTGACGTTATCTATCATCTACCAACACAAGGATACTTTATCGTGTCAAAATTATACCTGCATTATGTCATCTATTTCGCGCAGAACTTCTTCGGCGGTCTTCAGTGGCTCTTCCGGACTATGAGTATCGGTACTGCTGGACAAGATTAAAGCATGCATATCCAAATCTGTGGCAACTGCCTCATCTTCACTACTCAAATCCTCTAGTTCAGGTCTACAGCGAACAAAAAACGAAAGTGTTGAATTTACGAAGGCTAGCGTTGATGAGAGGAAGCGAAATCGGTCTATGATAAACAGTAGTTTCGAAAAAAATTTGATTTTC
Source organism: Solenopsis invicta (assembly GCF_016802725.1). Classification (NCBI taxonomy): domain Eukaryota; kingdom Metazoa; phylum Arthropoda; class Insecta; order Hymenoptera; family Formicidae; genus Solenopsis; species Solenopsis invicta. The sequence continues at coordinate 8,269,708 of NC_052675.1, read as the reverse complement.
AAAATGCATAGTCGCTGCAAAGTAAATTTTTGAATAATTCTACTTTTGACAAGTAATTCAATGCGCAAGAAACGGAAACGTTTCTACCTCTCCGTCGAAGCGGGTGCTTCATTCAAATTCAAAGCGGGCATATGCATTTTCCGCGCGTAGGATTTGCTCCAGTCGATGGGTAATATATTCCCGAAAGTTCCAGTGATCGTCCACCACATCCTGCAAGAAAATTTAATATCGTACATATATATGGTCATTGAGGCGCAAAGAATCTCTTGGTGTCTGCTAAGGGTCAATCGCTTGATCTTAGCAAGTGCTTATATCACTTATGTATGTATAAATGGAATCTTCACAGATGACTCACATCCTCTAGTTTACATCATTCTTCAGTCGAGGGAACCAAATTTACATCAACACATTTTATTTCGTTTGTTTGCATGCAATTATTTTAAAATTTTTATTTTTATTTGAAGATCTGTGATTTTAATTTGAAGCATGTAAAACGTGAAAATTTCTTGTTACAGAAACAATTCTATGCAATTTTCTTTAACGCATGCAACAGAATCGTTATCCGTTTTAGCTTCAAAATTTTAATCAGATTGCGTAATGTTATTAATGATACTAACATCGAGATGACGAGATTATTTCAGAACAATTCTTTAAACTTTAATATATTTCCGTACTATATCAAATGTTTTAAATATTTTTGGTTCTAATATATTAGAAATTTTAAATGTATTTAAAATACAATTTCTAATCTCTCTCTCTCTCTTTCTCTTTCTCTCTTTCTTTATATATACAATGGGTAAAGAAAACGTTTGCTCATGTAGATGTCACAATAGTTTCCGGCGTCCATCTAAAGGTTAATGAGAACGTATGACAGAGATGTCGAGCAATTTTAGCGTGAAGGCCACGATTTACGAGATATTACAAGAGCATGACGTGTAATGCCCGATCAATAAATGCAGATATTCCGACGAGGATGATATAATGCCGCGATATTATTGAATCGTGCCAACGTGTGTTGTTCCACAATGTAGAAACATGCATTTGGAACATCCTATATGATCCTATATATAGCTGACGACAGAGACAGATTTCTCACTCAGGACTCTTCGTTCTTTCAATACCGTGTGTATTTACATATCATTTATATAATATTCGTGTGAGCATTTTCATTAGGACACATTTAGGACACCCTCTATGGTGATGAGAGCGACAGACTTTCTGGGACGCCGCGCCGCGTGAATCATTGCAGACTGTGGGCGTTTCCTGTGTTACGCATTGTACATATACGTTGTACGTACTGCATAGATAAGACGTTTAATCATGTGCAAACAAAACGTAAGTCAAAGACGGTGCGGCGATAATGTGCCGTTTTCTAGAGGAAGTGATTTTTCATGCGAAGAACGGCCAGACCGCCGCGCCGCACCGGAACGTAGGCTCCCCGTAGCGCAAATTTGCGAACAATGTATCTCGTGGGAGCCGAGCGGCAAAAACGGCATCCAGTCTGTAATATCTTTAGGAATCAAAATCTCAATCAGCTATTAACTTTTTCTTTTTCTTCCCCTAATATCCTGTGAGACTCTTTCACAGAGCGATATATCGTTGATGGGCGACAGAAGCCACATGCTTTAAAAGTCGTACTAAAAGAGCCTCTTAAAATATCTTAATATCTTTTGCTAACTTGAAATATTCGCATTTCACGAATCTTCCCGGCATTTTCTTTAAATGTTAAGTAAACAATCGACAAGAAGATTGTAATTTCTTATTTTTTTACCAATTAATATTTCTCAGAAAGTTTACATATAATTACAATCGATTTTTACATATAAATTCCTTAGATTCGAAATAAGTAAATATATGAATTGGAAAGTAGTTTTGGTAAAAAAAATCATGTAAAGAAATGTTATATTTTAAATGAATAGAATAATTAAAAAAATCTATATTATATTGAGAGATATTAGATATTATTACTTTAGACTAAATATTTATTTTTTATTCCAAATTCGTAGGTGCATCTGTGTATTTGTATTTGTGAAAATAGAAAAATGACTGCAATGGATATCAGAGTCAACGCATTGATCGGCCATCTGATGCCGTGGGTTAATAAATCGAGGTCAACTCAGTCCACTTGAGTCCCTGATTAATGTAAAGTGGCTTTATCTCCAGCGTACACGTTGTTCGCATCGAAAAGGCCAGACATTTTATATTGCACGGTACGTACAAAGCCTTTACCAAGCTAATTTAGCCTTTTAATTTCTGAACGCTCGCAAAAATCACAAGCGAATAGGAAAGAATAAAAGGAAGCTTAGCGATTATAAATTTAGCTTAATCTCGAAAAATTGAGATTTCGCAATTTTGCACAAGCAGCTTCTATCGATCCTTTTAAATTTGCTTGCTTCCCATAAAATCTACATGCGAGAGAAAGAGAAAATGTTAAAAAAAAAATTATAAATTCTTTCTTAATTAAATTCAGACAAATTCTTTTATAGCCTTCGCGTATATAAATTCACCCCCGTAGTATTCACCCCCGTGGATGTGACCGTCGCCATCTGAGGCGCGTGCGCGCCGATATTGACGTTCGCCCTCTGTTTGGAGGGTGGTGTAGCTCGATACGAACGAAGGAGCAAAACAGAGATTAAATTTTCATGTCACGCGTTTTCGTCAGTATCAAAACACTCCTGAAACGTAGTAACAGTAAAGGAAATGATTTATTTTTGAGTGTCCATCCATCAAACTATAGAAATCCAACGCAAATCATTTAGCGAAAAGGAAAAGAAAAAATTATTAATTTTTTTGTGAATGTAATGTATAAATTCCCAGTCAAAAATATATTAATACAAGATTATATAAAACTCTTGGAAGCCAAATTTTGATCAACTTCACTGTTACACATTTCAGTACCTATATTATTAGATAATTATATTATTTTTTTATAGTTTGTCAATTTTCACTATCTATTTTACAAAGGTACAGAGAAACCAATTGGCTTCTGAGAAGCTCGTATATCGGTCACACGCGATGATGATGATGTGTATTACGTGCAAATAATCAAGGGGATAGACGTATTAATCTCCGTTCGACATGCGTTTCCGGTGCGACCGAGTACTTGGGCGTTACGTTCAGCCTTGCGCTAGAAAGTGCGGCAGTAAAATTACGTGGAAACTGCGTTTAAACGCGTTGAATCGCGACGAGCAGCATAATTCGTAACGCAGAGAATGTAAACGCTTCTCAAACGCGTGCACGCGCATCGCTTCCGCGGCTTTGTCGCAATTGCAATCAGGTCGATGACCTTATTAGTCACCGGAATGGAGAGAAGGTGCCATTTGAATAATGCCACCCTCGTCGAACGCCCTTTCATAAGGCCGCATGTATGTAGATCGATCAATGCCATTTTAGTCGCTCGTCCCACAGAAACCACGAACTCGTAGAAGGCAGACTTCTTAAGGAGCGAGAAATGAGAGAAGAGAAAAAAATTTGTTGGTTGTATTTTCTTTACATAGAGCGATTCTTGTTTTATTTATTTCTTCAATCTCCTTAAAAAATCTGATCTGCATGATATTTTTCTTTCCGAAATGGATCTTCTCCCTACGACTCGTAATCATAATTTTTAAGGATGTTTTGGATACACAACACGAGCTAAAAGTTACCGAAATTTAAAAACTGAAGGCTTCCTAGATTTATTCTTTTTGTTCTAATCAATGAAAAAATTTTGATCACGTCTGAATTTTTACTCTAAAGCCAATTACGAAGAAGGAAACCATGAAAAATTTGGTTTATAATGACTTTTATAGCGAAAATAACTCCATTTTGTTGCAGTTTTAAGTAAATAATTTTTAAACGACTAATTGGTTTCAAATAAACGTTTGAATACTTATTAGAGTTTTATTAATATACGTGAAAATTTAAATCGTAAAGCTACTTTCTCACCAAATTTGTAAATAAGTATTTTATATAAGAAACAAACAAAAAATTAAATAACTTTTAAACCAGAAGAGAAATACCTATGTTTAAATTGTACGCATACATTCAAATAATAATAGAACAATCTATAAAATTTAAAAATTGTTGATAATATTTTGAGACGTAACGCATTTATCTTTAAGAGGGGAATTCGGTTTTTTCGGGTAAAAAAAAAGATTCTTTTAACATTCCAAGATTATCTTGAAAATTTTATTTTAAAATTTGTAAACTTTCCGGAGTTAGTCTTAACTGACTCGAGCGCAGGTCTTGATGAATTCGATCATGAACCGGCACTACATGAAAATATTCAGCAAGAATTATAGAAAGATAGAAAGCCAATTTTCGAAGATTTATCATCAAGAGAATTGTTAGAAAGATGTTTGAATAGTGAAACTCAAAATAATAACGAGAGTTTTTACTCTACCGGCAATTCGCGATTAAACATCTGTGAATAAAAAATAATTGAAATCGCAGCTTATTTAGCAATCGGAATTTTTAATGAAGGTTTTTATACAGTCTTTAAAACTATGTCAACAATATAGGGATAGTTATAGAAGAAAAAGTCAAAATGTATTCCGAACAGCGAGATCAATACCGGTTTGAAAGATCAGCACGACGAAGCTTCGAGGCTACAAAAGAAGCTTGAACAAAACGTAGAAGCGAACAAATGGCTCAAAACCAATTCTACGAAGCGGAAGGACTACTATATGGCCCTGGAATTGTTGAGTAACAGAAAAATCGTGTAAGTACTTAATATACCTATATAAACTAAATGTAAAACTTTAAACGTTGTTTTCTCGAAACAGCATTTTTGCGGATGATGTGCATGATATTTTTGTAACCATTGAACTGATAACCTTTAAACTAGGCCTGCATGTTCAGTAAACATTACTTTATCGTTTGATGAACCAGAATATTGGTAAGTTATATATTATTCCTTTTTCACATAATAAAAATGGACGAATTTTGATAGTAAAAACTATAGTTTTGATTTGAAAAATAATAACTTCCTCAATAATATTTTTTAAATTCTGATTGATCAAACTGAAACTACACATGGATAAAGTAAAACGCCGTTTTATTTTTCTGTTTTAAATTACCTGGAAAATTAATATCGTGCACAGCAGTGTACAAAGAACTTTGCGCAGCATGATATTCAGTCATATATAACTTTTATATTTATAACTAAAAATGAACAAAAACAAATTGTAAACATGGGTAAAAACATAGTGCAAAATTTAAATTAAGTATATAGCTTTCTGGAAAAAAATTCCAAAATTTTGCTATATTTTCAATCTAGAAAACCAAATTTTCCTTTTAAACAGCTGAATTCTCAAAGTCTCTCTCTCTCTTTCTCTCTCATTTTTTCTCGTCTTGTAATCACAAAAAAAAATTATATATGCAATATTCTTTCTCATCGGCAGATAAGGGAATTACACAAAGATGAAAATATATTTTAAAGAGTTCAATGTATTATCTCGTACTTGCAAAGGATGTGTAAACAATTAACGGTCGAAAAGCGCGTAGTACTTCCGCACAACGGCGAATGCTGAGGCGAATGATCCAATGTAAATTTAACAGCTTTATGCGTGGTTGCGCGCGGAAGAAGAGACAATTTCGCGCTTCGTTGAATTTCACCTGCCGCTCGGTTATACTCGTTAGGACGTGCAGCCTTGCCTTGTCCGTGAGCGTGTTGCGACTGTAATTTACACTCTGCGACTAAAATATTTGCTGGGATCGTCTATCGTAGCGTGAAGCCTCGACCCTTCCAAATGGTTGCAAATCCATAAAGGACATAGGACTAACCACATAGGCTCCGAAGCGTTCAATACAGTATGCGATACTTAATGTCCAGTTTTCTGAATTATTCTCAAAACTTTGTTAACATCTCGAAACTATCAGATAAAATGTTAGTTTAACAGACGGAACTGAGGGAACTTGGAAAGCGATCCTTTTCAAATCAGAAATTACGTCATAACTTGTGTAAATTTGCAGTGGTTCAAACTACGTCTGTGACGCAGCTCGATTCAAGCCTGCGTCAACGTGTCTCACTGTATCTGAGATGTGCGTCAAGGTTGTCTTGAAAGATTTCATTATACTTCGCTAGGTGTATTGTATTACGCATTAGCGTAACCGATAAGAAAAGAAACTTGGGTAAAAGGCTTGTGTCAAATATGACATATTTGTCACTCTATAAGCATTACTGTTACTAGCAAAAAAATAAAAATTAGTTATTAAAATTAGATGTCGCAGATCGAATCTTTCTTCGGTTCTTCAATATTAAACTGAAAGTGCCAAAGATGGCAGATTTGCGTCTTGAATTTACATGCGCCTGATGTTTCCTTTCTACTTTCATCGAGATAACTCGTAGTATATTTGATTTAACATATTTTATCTGCACGTTTTATACAAAATTAATAAATCGACATGTTGCGAAGATAAAACAGCATCAAAATGATTAGAGTTTTTGTCGTTAATCTCGAATTAATTAAAAGGAAACGATTCGTACGAATCATACAATTGAGATACACTTTTTTGGTATGGAGCGACGCGGTGGCTACTCTGGAGAGAAAGCTGCAATGTGTGCCGTAAACATCGTATAGAGAGTATTAACGGTGTCGACACACTTTTTCCATTGGGAAATCGATTGCTATCGAATATCGTTGTATTAAAAATTCCATTCTTTTGATTTTTTAAATACTTTTTTTTTCAAGACATTCGCCTCGAATAATGAGATCAAAATGTTGCTCAAATTGATGCTCATACAATTGACGATATATGTACAATAAGTCTTGCAGTTCCATTTTGATTTGAAATTATGTCACGTAGGACAATTTTTCAACAATTTTTTCATTTACAAGCCTTCCAACTGAACGCTTCGTTGATGCAGACGAGCAACGAAACCGTACACCTAATTGGGTTGCACTATGCTATAGCACTGCATTAAACGGAGCATTAAGTGAAATTGCTGACGTGCTTTAAAGAAAGAGAAGAGCGAAGGCGAGAGAGAGAGAGAAAGGGAGAGAATGCGAGTTGTTGGTGAGGAGTAATCAAGATGAAAGATAAATTATTGGATCGCGCGTGTTCTACTCTTTAGATGAATGGGAATACTACCCGTTATTGCGCGTTACGTATCGCACGCGTATTATGATGAGCAAAACGGATTAACGGTGATGCGATAAGTGATTATTTCCGTTGCGGCAATCGTCACTTTCCTGAAACGGAGCTGCGAGAAAACTCAGGAGTCCGCAAAACGTAAACGTCGATTTTAATACGCGCGTGTATACCTGGCAATTTTCAATGCGAGCGTGTACTCTACGCTTCGTCGGCACGTCGCGATTTATTTTCTGCTGATATACGCGGTGAAACCGGTATATGTATATACCCGTAACTGAGTTTTTGTTGTGCGAACCGAAAAATTACACGGTCGCACGCACGAATGTTCGCGACCACTTACGAATATGATTAATGAGAGTTAATTAAAGTAATTGCGTCAATGGGGTCAAACACGCGCAACGCTGAGGTGATTTTTAACGAGAGAAAGAGAGAGAGAGAGAGAGAGAGAGGGGGGGGGAGAGATGACGAACACTCTTATATAATTATTAAAAGTAGGGTTGGGCGTTGTGTATATGTAGAATAATTTACGTTACGTGTACACAATATAAAATATGTAAATTATGTTTTACGTGTTATTTACGTAAACAATAATCTATGGATCGTACAAAAATTTAGATTTCACTAGAAGTAGTAGAAAATTATATTCCGTTTTTTATTAGTATATGTAAATATTTGATTTTATTTGTAATACTACTTTCACATCAAATTTACAACTAAATCCTATAAAACGCGATTTTACATAAGAATCAAGAGCATATAAAAAATTAAAACTTTTAAACTAACAAGACAATTGTGCTCAAACTTTACACAGACATTCAAGCATAATGATAAAACAATTTATGAAATTTTTTAATTTTTGATAATACTTTGAGATATGACATAAATTTTTAATAATCTTACAAATTAATTATGTATATCTTCTTGTATTGGTATTTAATTTAATAATAATTCACAATGCTTGTATTGTTAACAAAAAAAGATTTGTGTAAACGTAATGTAAATAATCCATGTAGAAGTAATCTTGAAATTTACACAGTACAACCCCGATTAAACGTAATACCATAAGATTGTATTATCCTACATGTAACGCGTGATGATAATCTTGTCTCGTTCAATAAGCGCTTCGGGATCATTAAAGTAATTATCAATTACGCGATGAACGACTTACTGGCACTCATTCATGATCTCCTCTTGCGTTCGCACCTGTACCGGAGCCAACGATTCTACGTCGGTGCCATAATCGCGGAAGCAGGACGTGATCTTTTCGTCGAAGGTATTGACGAGATCCTCGAGGCTACCGCTGAACGGGCTAAACGTTCCTTCCTGGAGAATGTCCGTGCCATTTTCGTGTGTCGTAGGCGGCTCATTGGCATTGCAATTTTCACCAAAATTTGCGTCCAGGCTGGCGTCCAATAGTTGTTCTGTGACCATTAAGAAAATGATTAATTAAGAAACATACCCGACAGCGCGAGACAACAAAATTCACAAGGAATTTCTATTAATTGCATCGAGAGAAAGATTCAAGAATGTCATTACTTATACAGGCATCTCGAAGAAATAATTTCCTTCGCGAAGTACGCCTATTATTAACGATTTTTTAAAAATTCAAGCATATCGTTTTAGCTACGAATGGCGTAAATGTTGCAATTCTTTTTTTTCTTTATCGGAGTAAATTCTAATTTAAATTTAATCTTTGTCAGGCTGCATTTTGATACTGATAAAATACAAAAATGAACCGAAATCGCGAGTGGTGACGTGATATCGAGCGTTATCGAATGCGACACCGCTTGTCGTCGCTTCAATAAGAATATACTCATCTCTCTCAATATATATACATATATATATATATATATATATATATATATGTGTGTGTGTGTGTGTGTGTGTGTGTTTCTTCTCGTGCCAAGTCCGAATCTACGACGCAGATAACGTAGTTTTAAAAGACTTGTAAGGATTTGATTTTTCATTCGCATATTTGAAAACGTTTTATCGCGCAGAAATTAAATGGTACGGAAAAGATAAACATAAAGCCGCACGCTGCGCGAACATTGATCAAAGGTCTCGTTAGATTACTTGTTATTTTCTTAGAGATGAAATCTAGAGCGATCGTGATCCAGATCTCTGTGATCTAAACAAAAAGACGCGGAAAGAGTCGGTTATTAACGCGGCGAAGAATTAATGGGCCTTGGTGAAATTGGTTCGTCGCAGTGAGGAATCGTGGTCGGTGTCCGACGATGAGGAAAATTGCTCGTGTTTGAACGTCGCTGTATTCTCGAGCGAACACATTTCGGATGAATTCGAGGAAGCTCTATCTCGAAGTTAACCGGCGACAAACGCGACCGAACGACAAAAATAAATTCGGAGTAAAGGCCCGCTGCGGTTGGGGTCTAACACGAGGACACATAATTCGGGGCACTGATTTTGCCGGAACTTTGCAGGTATGCAATATTAGTATACAAGTGACAAATGTTATTCGGGGACGATGCACTATTCAACCGTTGCCCAGAAATCGCGGCTTGAATTTCATCGTATTCAACAATTTTCGACTTAAAGAAAAACTGCAAAAAAATAGAGGTAGTGAGTGGAAGTGAACCTGCGATCTTCAAATCTCTAGCACTGGTCTTACCCAACTGCACCATACTATCACTTGACAGATGTCACTGGTATTAATAGAGTATAGTGAAATTCAAACTGCAATTTCTCGGCAATCAATGAGTAGTGTATTGTCTTCGAATAGCATTTGTTACTTCTATACTAATATCACATACCTGCAAAGTTTTGGTAAAATCAATGACCCAAATTATGCAACCTTCCCTTGTAAGGAGTAAACCTGGTTTTTACATTTTCCCAGTCGTGTAAGCAAACGCATATAATTCTTTCGAGCATACCGGGGGTTGGCCCGAGACTACTCGTCAGGGCCTCATCGTGCCAAACTGCGAGAGACTCGTCGAACACCTGTCGATCCCTCCTCGAGGAATGGCGTTCGAGCTTACGCGTATTTCTTCTCGCTCTTTTAATCCACTCGCGACGCGAGAGATCGATTTATTCAGAGTGAGCGGAGAATCAAAATTCAGGTCGCGAACTGCGCGCGGCACCTTGTACAGAATTATTACATCACCACTGCGGTCGCCGCGAGCGATGATTTCTCAGTGATTTAACCCATTTCCTATTATTTTCCTGGATATTTTGCGTCCGACCGATTCTTGTTTGTATAGGTTTCTCGTAAGTTCGATAAACTATTAAATTATATACATTTTATTAGTTTCTAAAGTGAAGCTTCAATATTTGTCCTAGAAAGTTGAAAGTATCTTCGTAAATTTTTAGAGATTTTTTGAATAGGTTAAATAGGTGAAAAAAAATGAACAGATTCAAGATACTCAGGACAATAGGGATGAGACTAGTGTCGTAAGGGTTAATATTTCCGTAAAAATTTCAGCGGTCTGCACTATAAAGCGTGCAAAATAGGAAGCGCGCGCGCACAAGTCGTTTACGTCAATTGGGGTGGGAATAATAGCTTGCGGGACTACGTTATCTCCGATCTCGCGTTCGTTGCTAATTTGGAAAAGTTTCGATGGCCTCACATGCCCCGGGCGACGGACATTCAGAAAGACTGATGACGAGCCACAATAACGAACGTTGCGCCGAATACGACAGCAGGCGCTCCGAGGCGTGCGTCGGAGTAAATAAGGCGGTGTGTTTCGCACCTGTCAGGAGGTTCATGTTCTTCAAACTGGCGGTGTCCTCCTCCTCGAAGCGCGCGAGGGGTGCCTCGAACTTCAACTCGGCGATCTTACCTGCCATGTCCCTCATTATTGAACGTGAGGGAGTAACGCGGGCGCGGCGAGGGGAATTCGGCGTCGTGACCGAAAGTGCGTCTCGTTTTCGCAAGGGATCGGGGACGCCTCACTCGCCGAGAACTTATTCGATGAGATCTCGAGAGCCGAGATTGAGACGACGTCGACGACGCAACCGAAACATGTAGGAGAGATGCGACGACGCGCGTGCACACGCACACACTCACCCACGCATACACACACGCGCTCGCGCGGGCGCGCTCACGCACACGCGAACCGCTCCTGAAAACGTGCGCGCGATAACCCCTGTCGACACGAGCTAACTGACTGCGAGCGACTGACGTGGGGTGGTGGAGGGGACCTGCTCCTCTTTGCTGCTTCTCTTCGCCGGCCACCACGGTGGTGCTGGTGGTGGTGAAGGTAGTGGTGGTGGCGACGGCGGTAGGTAGAGTGGGAAGATGATCGCGCCGGTCGTCATGGCAACTGCTGGCTGAGCGCGCCGATGTCGCGAATCATCTCTCTCCGCCAGGGCCGGCTCTACATCTTCGTGAACTCGTCTCATTGTATTTATGCGCATCTATGCGTTTGTTTATTCTATTTGTTTTGTTTTGCTCTAGATACCTTTGCTCTTTCTCTTTCCAATTCTAGATATGTATATATTTCATTTCAGATACAAAAAATGCTAGAGAGTGCAAATGAAACGAATAGACTTTACAATCCTTACGTTCCTGTGTGTTTGCGGTGGCACTTGGTTTTTTTGGCCATCTGCTTCGTAGAATTACCGGCCCTGGTCTCTCTTCAGTACCGTGTCACGTTTATTATAATTTTGTTCATTTATGGAGGAAATGGAATGGATCAATGTAGATGTGTGGATTCTGCTGCAGTTTCGCTTATCTACCTCCATCAAAATAAGTTATTATTAACTAATAACTCTTAATTCAATTTGGTTGTGTCAGATGTAAAAATTTGCCATAATTTTGTCTACATTTTTTTAAAAGAACAGAAAATTAAGCTATAAATCAATGGTTTTATTTAAGAGCAATGAGAGATAATGAGAAAAAATTACAAGAATAAACAAATCTTTATAATTGTTTGATAAAACGTTTGATTAAATTAAAATTTAATTCTTATGGGAAATTAAAAATTAAAAATTGCATTGTCGGCTTGATGCAACCGGACTTACTTCTTCTGTACTTCCAATATAGGCTTTCGATAATCGGATTATATTGCGATACACTTCGACATGCTGGATATAGTGTAATCTTGTGAGATAGAAATAGCAAGAATGTCGCTTGAATGTTGAAAAATATTTATTAAAATAGTCGCAAATGTGAGATAGTCGCAATATAAATAATTGTTGCTACCAAGTATTTGCATAATCAAATTTTTGAAACTATAATTGTTTTTCACATTATTTTTACTGTTCCTTATATACGCCACTGATTAGAAATATGCTGAAGGCACTTGCTCAGCGGGTAAAAACTTGACAAAGCAGTTACACATACTACGGCTACGAGTCGCTCTTATCCACTTCGATTTAAGGTGATGTTGGACCGATCTCTATACGTGCTTATTTTCGGATACCCATATAGCTTAACTGGTTTTACAGATCTCAAAATCCTTTTACACAATTAAAGTAGTGACAAAAACACACTGCGCTAGCTATAATTTAATACGAAAAACGAAAGTTGATTAAAAACTTATAGTTTAATTATCGGCTTCCGCAGCCGACTTGTGATAACATGTGCCATATCAAAGTTTTAGACATTGTGTGTATAAAGTAACCCACACAGCACAGAATGTCTTCAGAATATTGCCAGAATATTACATTTGAAAATTGAAATGTTTTGGTGAATATCTCAGAGACATTTTGACGATGTCAACAGAATGTCTCATGTCCGCACTTGGCAATATTCTGGAGATATTGTGTAATATTCTGGAAATATATACACAAAATGTCTTCAGAATGTCGCTAGAATATTACATTTGAAATTTGAACTATTTTGATGAATATCTCAGAGATATTCTGATGATGTCAGCAGAATGTCTCATCCCTGCCGCAAATTTACTTTAGAACACTATAGAAAAAATATCTATAATTCTGTATGTGTTTTTTTAAACAGGCATTGCATATACGGAATGAGGTTCTTCTTATACGACTTTTATAATTTTTAATAAGGTAATGAACATACGTATGATAGCAACATGATAGCAACTGTTGCCATCGGTTTGCTGTCTGCGTTTAACAGCACATTGATGCATGTTGTAAAAATGTAAAATTTTATGTGGAACACCGTTCCACACACACGCCATATTTGAAAAAAAATGGGAGCAAGTATTCGAGGTTACAACGAGCAGCTCCTAATTAAGATTTTCACTGAAGTGTGAGCTGGTGAGTCGGTCGCGGTAGCGCCCAGTAGAGTCCTATATAAAGAGAGAAGTGACATTCCACCACAATCTTCAATATCCAATTAAGTCCTCCATCGCCATATTGGGACCACTCTAACGTTATCAAACGTGTTACCATTCGTGTCATTTTGCAACAGCTGTGGACACAATATAGCTACTCGCTTAGCCAATCAAGTATCAATCAGATTACCAATCAGAGCTTTGGACATCAATGTCGCCTCTCTTTTTGTATAGGACTCTAGCGCCCAGATATAATGCCTGTGGCCGCATTCGACTTACGAGAAGATTTCCCGCGGCGCAGCGGCGTGGCCACCTAGCGATGGCGCATGAAACATTCGGAAAGATTTGAAACAAAACATCTCCAGAATATTAAGAGAATATTGCGAATGTAATATTTAAAATAGAATATCTCTAAAATACTTCATTCACAACATTCTGGTACATTTCAAATAGAATGTCGCCAGACTATTTTATATAAAACGTTCGGAAAGATTTAAAGCGAAATGTCTCCAAAATATTAAAGAAATATTGCAAATGTAATACTTAAAGTAGAATGTCTCTAACATATTTAATTCGCAACATTTTGAAACATTTCGAATAGAATGTCGCCAGACTATTTTACATAAAACGTTTGGAAAGATTTAAAGCAAAATGTCTTCAAAATATTAAGAGAATATTGCGAATGTAATATTTAAAGTAGAATGTCTCTAAAATATTTAATTCGCAAAATTCTGAAACATTTTAAATAGAATATTGCCAGACTATTTTATATGAAACGTTCGGAAAGATTTAAAGCAAAATGTCTCCAGAATACTAAGAGAATATTGCAAATGTAATATTTTAAATTGAATGTCTATAGAATATTTCAAATGAAATATCCTATTTGTAATATCTTTACAAGTTTACAGAAATATTTCAAATGAGATATATTTTGTAAAAAACATTTGAAGTATTTCTGCAATATTCTGATGACATTCCGTGCTGTGTGGAATGTAGTTAGCGAAGTGTGAATTAAATGAAAGAACAATACGGCGCTCGCAGAATGATCCTAGATACTTTAGTATAAATGTTTAAAAATTGTAAATATAATTTTCACGTGTATTGGTGCGAAGAGCAGAAATTATGTTTATGGCAGTTCAGAGATCTTGCATTAAAGGCGCTAAAGTCAAAAGAATAATGACAGATGAGTGTGTTTGACAAAGAGCTCTAGCCTATTCTCCTTACTCTTCACCTCAGCGCAACCCACAGTCCGTCGAAGAAAAATGTGCAACAATCTGCACCGACGTCAAGTGAGTTCCACCGTCAGTCCAGCATTGCCTTAAGAGGATGCTAAAGTATCACAAATTACCGACATTTACAGTGCATAAAATATCTTCAGATTGGCGTTACAGAATCACAAAAACTTTTTTTAGAATTGAAATACGCGTAAAAAGTAAAGGTGCTCAGATCAATTTTACAAGAAAATCGAACAAAATTTTAATAAATTATTAAAAATTCACCTGTGTTAAGTAAAGTTAACCTCAAGCCGTCACTTGATTAATTGTACCTTAATACAGAAGTTGTGTAGCTTGTACATACAAAATGATAGTAGAGCGCCCTTTAGAAAACGATAGTAGAGCGCCCTTAGATGCACGAATAACACTGACCGTGTAAAATTACGACTAAACACCTAACAAAAAAGATTAAATAAAGTGCTTTTACCACATGCATATTTCACTCAGCAAAGCTGAACTGTCATAAACAGAGCAATATGATATCCAACAGTAGTTGATGGGTCTTTTCACAGATGGCGAAATAATCGAAAAACAAAGACAGATCTATGCGATAGACAAAGAACGATAGCTTAGTCTCGCTCGAAAAATAATCTGCAGTGATCTGCAGTACCGACGTCGAGGAAGTTCTTCTGTTACTTTAGAATCCTCTTAAAGTCACTAGATATATAAAGTACTGCAATGGCAAATCCATTTTTTTAGCATTTAGAGCTAAGATGGCGGAAAGTGGACATTTCATTTACACATTAGGTGTTAACTTATACATTTACTGACATTTATCAGCATCAAGTGTACAAAGTGAGGACATAGTATAACCATGACAGCGGCACTTCAGGTCGATCTTTTTGATATGAGTGTCTGAAAACGGGAAGATTCCGATAGTACTATTGCACACATGGGTAACCCTATCCTTACGTTGGCTGCATTACAAACGTCTGCGCAAAGTTAAGCATTGAGGTAAACTGAAGTTTTTCATTGATTTAGTTCAAACTTGATAATATTATGTATTTTAGTACATAGAACATGAATATAAATGTAAAATCGTTGCTCTTAAGCAGGTAAAAAGTTATAAAGCGTTAAAGATGAGACACTTGTGAAGTTAGGAAATCTGTCACACCGATGGCATAAAAGAACATGCGAACGTGTATGTTTGCATTTGTTTTTTGTATACCTATCTCTTTTTTTAAATAAAAAAGTCTTAACAACAGATTTTTTAGGTCTTAACAACAGTCTTTCAATTTAAAAAACAAATTTTGAGATATTCTCAGATTAGTTACGAATTACCCCGAGCTTGGGGCTATTTGTAATTCTTGGCATTGGTCGACATTTTTATATGTACTTCAAAGCAAGTATATTTTTATGT
Source organism: Solenopsis invicta (assembly GCF_016802725.1). Lineage (NCBI taxonomy): Eukaryota > Metazoa > Arthropoda > Insecta > Hymenoptera > Formicidae > Solenopsis > Solenopsis invicta. Next base: position 8,253,797 of record NC_052675.1, on the reverse strand, counting down.
TCTATCTATACCGGCACTGTGAAGGGGAAGGTTCAACCTTTCTAACCGTCTCATGTTTTTTGTTTAATGAATATAGAATTTAGGAGACACAAAATTAAGAAAAAAAGATCTAACGAATAGCCCCGGTCTCCCCTATATATCTTTCTGAATTAGATGGAAAACGAAAAAAGCTTACATGATGATGATTCGCTCTTGAGTTGTTATTACAATCACTCATTACATACATAAAACCGCTATCAATTACACGTTCCATTTTACATAAATATTTTAAATTACTTGCTAAACTAAAAATTAACTACATTTTTTAAATAAGACTTTCAATTTTTATTCGACACAAATCTTGTTTAATAAACATAACATAACCATATTTTACTCACAGAACATGTGCTTACTATTCACTTGACACCATATTGTCGATAATAATGTAGCGCATGCGCTGTAGCATTTTTTGGACGCTATTTTTATGAAATAACGCTATTGGTTCTACTGTGACGAGGATGTCAGGTTGTTGCGTATTGACATGTACTTTTATTTTCTGAACTGTACTTTACATGTATAATGCTTTCATGCACTTTTATGCATTGAAACTTCAACGACGAATAAACCCATATTAGACTAAAAAATGTATAAATTAAATATCTGTTTACATTTCTTTGTTCATTTTATATACAAATAAAAAAAAATGATTTACATAGTTTACGGTTTTATTTTTTCTCAAAGAATACGTTTATACAAATGCATAAGTTTGGAATAGCCGCGCCGAGAGCCAAGATGGAGGAGTTTGCAATGCGGTGCGCACAATTGGACACCACCACTTACAGCGGCAGATGCCTAGAGTTTTTCTGTTGGTTTGGTTAGATAAGTCAAGATGATTGGTTAGTGTCCAATTGTGCTGTGTCCAAAACGGTGTTACCTGTTTGCAATATTTTATATATCTAGTGACTTTTTATTTTGATTCACAAAATCAAACTAATTAAATTTATGAATTGCCAGTTGCAAAACTTAAAACTGATATTATTTTGTTTACCTTGTTCATTTTCTGCAAATCATAATTTATTTTCGTGAAATATAATACTTTTAATTAATAATTGAAATATCTAATTAAAATAATTAAAAAATTAATTTATAGACTATATCAGTTTTAAGTTTTTAATCAGCAATTTATAAATTTAATTAATTGATTTTAAGTTAATTAGAATTGGTAACCGATTTTATGAATAACATCTTCGGAAAGCTTAATTATAAGTAACAGAGCATATAGGGGAACGTCGGGTAGTACCGGACAGCGGGTAATATCGGACAAAAATTGTTTCAAGCCATTGAAACAATTGCCACTTGTCAACATTACTGCCGTTTGTTCTAATATGGCGTCAGCCGTACTCCCTTCGTCAGTCAACACGCCGATTGTTTCACAATTTGTCTTCAGGGGCAATGGCTTGAAACAATTTTTGTCCGATACTATGCGCTGTCCGGTACTACCCGACCTTTCCCTATCATGTTTCCTAATTGGTATATTCATTATTCGATTATACATGTATAAACTTTTCTTCGATATCTGCAATCAGTAACTAAATTATAAATTGCAGATTTTAATTTTATTAAAATAGCTATCTTCAGATGATAAATGAGCTATCGGGGAAAAAGCAGGTTTATTTCCGATAACCCATATTGCTTGGTGTGTGGGCTATGGAGTAGCCAATTTATATTTTTAACTGAATTAAGTTAAAATTAATGAGTTCTAAAATTAATTTAGTTATGTTAAAAGTTACAAAAACAAAAAAATTATCTTAATTAAATAATTTAAATTGAGTTAAGCTAAAAATTATTGATTTTTTAAATTTTATTTTATTTATCTTTTTTTTAACTTTTTAATCGATTACTACTCAATCTCGTTTACAGAATATACAGAGTAATCCATAATGATTGGAACAACTATTTACCATAAGAGACTAACCGACTGCACTCTATGTAATTTATATAGAGTGAAGTCAGTGAGTCATTTCTCATGGTAAATAGTTGTTCCTACTATCACGGATCATCATGGATTATCCTTCTTCAAATTTATTGTGACTTTAATGTTACAATAAAGATGTAATCACAACAAATTGTTCGAAACTACGTTATTTTCGTGCTACAAGTTATAGAAATGGATTAAAAATGCAGATTAAGAAAAATTGAATGCAAAATTTTAGAAATGCAAAAAGATAATTTCAGAGAGACATGATAAAGGTGTGAATTGATCAAAGTTATACAGTTTACTCTGCGTAGCAAAAAAAATATTCCAATGAGCTAATAATTTTCCACTCATCGAGGTGAGCCAATAAACATTGATGCCAATCGAGTTGCTTTAATGTCGCAAAAAAAGAAATGTTCTGTCATTATGAGTTGCATAAAGTAGCAATGCAATTTGCATTTAACAGAACTCGAAAGAACGTCTGATTCTGATTTACATCCTTGGCGAAGCGATGGTTATAGATAATCGTATGTTTCGCGGAGCATATCAAAGTGGGAAGGGAGTGGGGTGAAAGAAAAGCGGAAAACAACATTGTGTATCTGGAGCACAAAGTGATTTTTTTATTATATTTTTCTTGTATTGCTTAACACAATGTATCGCTAATGCAAAGCATGTTTTATTCCTTAAAGTTTCCTTTCGAATAAATAGTGCGCACAATTATCTACTTATCTAAAATAACTCTATTCCATCTTACTCTGATCCTGAATTTCGGATTAAATCTTGCACTTTTTTTAAATAAATTGATCTAATTTGCAATCTTTCGCGGGTGATGTCTGTCATCCATCTTATCATAACTTGTTGGAAAAAAATTTTAGTACTATAATGAAACGTTACTTCGACGCGACGTTATGCATTGCAAGCTTATGTGCGTATGTTTGTTTGTATGTATGTGTGGACGAACTGTGTGCGGATAGAAAGAATAAATAGAGGGATTGTAGTTAACCTTGGCATCGCACCTCTTGTAACATAAATCTCTTTGTCACTATCGGACATTTTACGACGCACAAGAATGTACTCTCCGTAGAAACCGATCGATCCCATTATTTCAATCATCTATTTTTCTTTTTTACATTTATTTCTTTAGGCGATATTCGTATCGTCCGATCTTATATTTAAGATCATGGAGATGCTGCACGATGCGTTTCATTGATTGACTGGAATCTTAAGACTGCCCATGACCAACCGATTCATATCGAGATTAATATATGAATTTCACTAACTTTATTTCAGTAGATTACAATGTGTAAAAAGACACAGGAGGGAGCATTTGGCGCAATGATTGGGAACGGAAGTAGCTATACAGGGTGATTCAAAATAACCTATTGGTCCCGAAGCTGGCATATTCGTAATCGAATTCTGAGACGATTTTTCTTTTTGCAAAAATTTGTCCGGAGCTTAGTTTTCAAGTTACAATAAGAATTAGTTAGCGTATGACGGGTCAGGTACAAGTGGTAGACAGGGGCGGCGCGACTCACTGTTACACGTGGGTGTTTCCGTGGGGCACCTCCTGCGCTCAAATGACTGACAAAAGTACATGGACAGCACATTCCTATTTAAACTTTCTCTCTCTCTCTCTCTCTCTCTCTCTCTCTCTCTCTGTCACTTTAATTATGCTACATTTAACTTGTCAAATTTCGATCTGTCATCCGGCCGTCAAATATCGGGATAACCGTGAAATCTTCAAGTAAGTTTACATTATTATAATAAATGTACGCCCGCGAATAATAAAAATTAATGCAAATTAGATTACTTAAATGTGCACTTGCAAGTTAAAAGTAGCACTTTTAAAACGCACAAAAAGGGATAGAAAGAAGAGAGAGAGAGAGAGACGGGGGGGCTTTGAACAAGTTTAAGCACGTTTACTTACGCACACGGCGATCAGCTTATTGTTTCCACGATGCGACAGTTCAATTTAAATTTGTCCTTTATCCAGATCTATCCCTCGAAGTTGTTTCACCACATTTACACTATTTACTCTGCATTTGATTGATAAACGCGGAGCTACGCGACGAACCGATCGATCGACTTTATTAATTACTATTAATCACTACTGTAAACACTATAATTATTTGATACGTTAAAATTACTCGAAGAAACACATATTTACGTTACAATCACACAACACGTGTTCACTCGACGATATGAAGCAGTCGACTGAGTGTTATTGGTTATGTCGTTATAAGAGTGTCGAACGATTGGTTAAAGTCATAAGTCAAAACGCGGTAATTCAAAATGAAAATATTGATTAATACGATTTACATCGATACAATTTATTAGAAAAATGTGGCAAATGCATGTTTATTATTATTTGTTAAAAATTGTAAGTGACTTTATCAAGATAATTATTTAGAATATTTATTATAAAAAAAACTTCAAGGATTAAATTCTTGAAATCTCCTTGCAGCAACGGATAATCTGTCCTTTTCAGGGCAACCAAATATTTTATTTCGAGAAATATTTTCACAGTTTTCGCAAATATTCAAAAATAAGAAATAAAAAAAATGTTTAGAAAAAATTGATTTTGATAAAATTATTTCTTGAATATTTAGAATGAATAATAATTATCTTGATAAAGTCACTATCATACAATTTTTAACAAATATTGATAAACATGCATTTGCAACATTTTTCTAATAAATTGTATTGATGTAAATTGTATTAACCAATATTTTTATTTTAAATTGCCGCGTTTTGACTTATGGCTTTAACCAATCGTTCGACACTCTTATAACAACATAACCAATAACATCCAGTCGACTGCTTCATATCGTCGAGTGAACACGTGTTGTGTGATCGTAACGTAAACACGTGTTTCTTCGAGTAATTTTAACGCATCGAATGATTGTAGTGATTAGAGTAGTAATTAATAAAGTTGATCGATCGGTTCGTCGCGTAGTTCCGCGTTTATCGATCAAGTGCAGAGTAAATAGTGTAAATGTGGTAAAATATGAAACAACTTCGAGGGATAGATATGGATAAAGGACAAATTTAAATTGAACTGTCGCAACAATAAGCTGATTGCCGTGTGCGTGAGTGAATGTGCTTAAACTTGTTTAAAGCCCCCTTCTCCCCCGTCTCACTCTCTCTCTCTCTCTCTCTCCTTTCCTTTTTGTGCGTTTTAAAAGTGCTACTTTTAACTTGCAAGTACACATTTAAGTAATCTAATTTGCATTAAATTTTATTATTCTCGGGCGTACATTTATTATAATAATGTAAACTTACTTGAAGATTTTACGGTCATCCCGATATTTGACGGTCGGATGACAGATCGAAATTTGACAAGTTGTAGCACAAAATGTAGCATAATTAAAGTGACAGAGAGAGAGAGAGAGAGAGAAAGAGAGAGAGAAAGAAAGTTTAAATAGAAATGTGCTGTCCATGTACTTTTGTCAGTCATTTGAGCGCAGGAGGTGCCCCACGGAAACACTCACGTGTAACAGTGAGTCGCGTCGCTCCTGTCTACCACTTGTACCTGACCCGTCATACGCTAACTAATTCTTATTGTAACTTGAAAACTAAGCTCCGGACAAATTTTTGCAAAAGGAAAAATCGTCTCAGAATTCGATTACGAATATGCCAGCTTCGGGACCAATAGGTTATTTTGAATCACCCTGTATAAAGTGGACGCTTAAGATGACTGCTTAAGGGCGCCAATATTGGATGATTTTTCGATATTTCAGTATGATATTAAAAGTAACAAAATTTACTACGATAATTAAACGATTTATTATTTAAAGTATGATTTCCAAGAAAACTTGACTAGTAATAATACTGTTTTTGTAATTTTTAAATGTACAATTTTACAATACTATACATACAATAGTTCATAATCTCCAAAATATAAAATTTTCATTATAATTGATACTAACCGATGAAACGTTATCCCATAATTTCGAGCTGCTGTTGTTATACCACACGCTCGACAACGCACCATAGTGTAACTGTGCCTAATAACACTTATTTATAATATAAACATTTACTCTCTAGCTTGACATTGTAGAGCTCTCTTTCTCTCGAGCTTTCCCTCTCTTTCTAATGTCGTCACAAAAGTAGACGCTTAAAATGGATCCATGACATGCATCCGTCGCCCATTCAGCTTACCACTACTACCGATATAGTTTCTCCTGTGTCTTTTTATTTATTGGTAGATTAGAGCTGATTTTTGTCGGAGCTGACTGATTGATTACAATTAAAGATGATGATTCTAATTAAGAGTTGAACGAGTTTTCACTATCATAAACATCAAAAGAAAGAAATGCCGATTTAATAGAAGATAAGAGGGTAATACTCATTTTTATTTTATGGAATAATTTTGTTTATAATTAATATTTTCTATTAAAACTTGAACGATTACATTCGTCAAAGTGTTGTTTGACAAATTCTAGACTCAAAGTAATGAAATATTTATTATTTAGAACGTGATTTATAAAAACCTAATACACTGCATAAGATTTGGTGGAAGAAAAAAAGTGGTTGTAATATGGGGGGCTATCTATAAAAATAATTTTAAAAAATTAGTTTAGTTTAAAAGAAACACAGTATCTTGTTACAAAATTATATATTTTTAATTTTCCATTGTTTAGAAGTTTCCTGATTTAGAATTTTCCTGCGTTTAGAAACTTTAGAAATATCATCAGAAATATCATTTTATCCTTGTTTAACATTAAACAACAAGCATAAAATGATGTCTCTAATGTTTTTAGACACCGCTCTCTAGAATGACAATCGATTTATCGAAGAAATATTTCGGTATAAAAATTATGCTTGAAAAACCATATTAATAAAATTCCATGTTATTGTTTTAACTTTATATAACTTGAAATGTGTATATCCGAATAAAAAGGTAAATAACAAAAAAAAAACACTCGAGTGTATGCACATTTGTGTGATAATACATTCAAGTTTAAGAATAATGAGGAAGTATGGGTAATTAAAGAATAAAGTGTACCTTGAAAAAGTTTAAAAGTGCTCAAAAGTAAAAATGCTTTACAACAATTGTCAGTTATTATGTATTTGCATATTAGCATCACTCGAGGGGGAATTCACAACCCAAAATTTTGTACACCAATGCCGATTTTTGGCATTGCTGTAAAACACTGCCGACATTTTTGTACACTGCCGACAATGCTTATTGTTAGTCAATGCCTACAATGCCGTCAATCCTATATTAAAATTAAGGCAATGCCATGCAATTATGAACACTACCGCGTGCCCATTATCATACGCCAATGCCTGCACAAGAATTCTAAAGCTTTCCCGAAGTATTCAAAAATTTTTGTGCTCAACCCCATGATCGAAAAACCGACTCTGAAGTGAGCTCACCACTCCCCAACCACTGACGACAATGCCGTCAATATTATAGATCACTGCTTACTTTTTTCGGCAGTCCACTGCCGAAATTTTGTACACCAATGCCGGCTGTGAATTTCCCCTCGGCATCACTAAAAAACGGCGGGCTACTAAATGAATGATTCCATAAGCAATTGTTAGAATACGTCACCTAATAGCGAAGATAATAGGGGTAGCCTATGGCTATTGTCGACAGTAACCATAATACCCTCTTCTCTTCTATTATGCGTAATAATTGTCTATCACATGACATTATGCAGATATTTATCGTTTATCTACCGTAATTATAAAAAGAGAGCTGAAAAATTGAACGATAAATATGGTACAGTCTTTATACGAGAAAAATTTAAGTAAGATGTAAACACAAAATGACATATCTCATATCATATAAATTCCTTAAGTAATTTATTGACGATAAGTAGCAATAATAGTGGCGGCATACAAGATACTTAATTACAGGCACTATAATTATTCTGCACTATTGCATTCACATATATCATTATTTTATGAGCTTATATCGTTGTCTCTTGCAATAAATAATAAAATATTTTTTAATTAATAAATTAACAGAGTGGAATATTATGTATCTTGTACATTTCATAACTAAACTTGCAATAGAAGATAAAATTGCAATCGATGATTAAACTTACAATAGATAAAATTGCGAATAATTTTGATATTCTGCATTTTTATACATGTATATTTGTAATACACTTATCATCATAATTGTGCAATTAATAAAATTTGCTCGATTGACGTATAAAATGGTTTTTCAAATTAATTTTTCAAGTGATGTTTGAAACATGCATACTTTCTGACATAATTTAACGATTGCGTGAGAAACTCTGCGCTTTTATATCACTGCAACAAAACAATCGGGTGACACAACGGTTCAAGTAATAAAACTAACATAATAAAATAACCGAATGAGTCACATCGCAATCTTGTGAACTCGTCGTTATCTGTTATGCAAACAATCATAGTAATCTATTTGTAGACGTGCACTTCTTTGCGCTCGTAATGCACATTTTCAGTCATCATAAGAATTTTCTCGTTGTTTTTTTTAACGAGATATACACATAACAATTTAATGATAATAAAATAAATATATAATAACAATAATAAATGTAAAAACATCCTACATAATTTATTAACTTAAAAAAGAAGAAAAAAAAACCAGCAAAGTATTATTCAAAGTTAAAGCAAGAAGGCGTTTCTGAATAAATTACTTTTGCTATTATCGCATATCGATGAAAATGCACGAAATGAGATTCTCGCGGAAAAACCAGAAATAAAATCTCCGTTAATATTTAATAACGGATAACGAGGACTCCGACATTTTTCAGATTCTTTTTCAGGGATAAATCTCAATGGAATCATTATACACGTAAATAATATTACACCTATCGATTTATTGTACTTTGCGCCGCGCAGCAAGCACTCGATGATATCCGTAATGAAAAGTAAATTGTGTAATCGGGTCAATTTGCACAATAAATACGGGCAATGTCCTCTTAATTATATATGCATTATGATTAAATGACTCTTTGCTCGTGACAAAATTATTAACAATCATGAGATCTCTCGGCAAAATAATCTTATTTAAGTCGTACAAGCTTGAAAATAAATTGCGCAACTAATATCACACACGCCCATCAGAATTATATTGTAAATACGCTATGCAAACAAGCAACTATTAATTAGACGATATTTTATTGGCCGTTTCAAATTAAACGGCGATTAAATGCATTTATTTCCGCCGTAAATCTTTCACGTTGAAAATGAATGTGTGTAATTGTAGATTTCCGATAAGTAAAGAGAATACGCGTAAAATGTGTATAAGATTTTACTCGTGAACGGCTATTGAGTCAAACGATATCACAATGAGCTTGTTAATGCACGTACGTGTCCCCGTGTATGGTCTGGCAGCTTGTCCCAAATGTATCAATGAAACCCATTTATTTAACAGCCACGGATCTCGTTCCCTGATCAAATTTAATGAAAAAATAGACTGGGGGAGTCCTACTTCAACGTATATGTTGCCGGATAGTAACGACCCGTAATCCATTCTTTTCACGTCGTCAGAGCACAGTTGGTTGTAATACGTTACGGGGATAAAACATATACGTCGTGCGCATCTTCCGGTGAATTCATATGAGAATATGGCGGACGTCCGGTCTTCTGGACAAGTAAGTAAACAGTACAAAAGAAAAAAAAAACAGAATAAGAATAGAAACTTTTATCGAGAGCACGCGTGTCACTCCGATTTATTTCGAGTATCTCGTCAGACAGGCTCGCTCGCAGTTTCTCACCTTCTTCTTCTATCACACGAGACCGCGTTTCGACGCATAATTAAGATTTCCGTCTCGTCGGATTCTAAGCAAATCATTGAAATAATTCGATCCTAAGCCTTTTAAATTGAATACATGTACATGTAACACAGAGTGTCTCTAATAATCTTTGTAAAAAATTGGTGTCTGTTACTCGAGCAAGTGAACAGGTAAGTTGCTGACCTTATCGATATTTTACTGCGTTAATTTCTTTCAAAACGAATGGGCACGATCTTATCTAACAATAAATATAAAATAAGAATTTACAACGTTTAAATACTTATCTACCGATAAACTATACTTTTCTTATTTAAATGTGACATTTAAGTGATTGACATTTATCAGTTTAAGTGATAATGATCTAGAAATTACGGATTGAATACCTCAATAGTTATTAATATAAATTATAAATGTAATTTGAAATATATATTAATATAAAAAAAGATAAGCTCTTAATACAAGCCGTTTTTTTTCCTTTAGTGATAAAAAATTATTATAATTCTAACATTATAAATATTTATCTCTGTATAGCGCTGAACATTCTAAATTTAGCTAGCAAGAAACGCGTTGCTTATAAGCGTCCATGCCAATAATAACCTCTGCCGAATACCTGTGTGCTATACGAAGCGGCAAGTTGAGGCGAAATTACAATCCGAATATATTACTGAATCATTTTAAAAGCAAAATCGAAAAAAATTATCTTTCTAAAAGCAAAATAAAAATATAAAAAAAAAGATTGTTGATTCCCGATTTAATTTCACTCAAATTTTCTTCATTCGTCTTATTGTTAGCGAAACAATGTACTATCTACGAGTGTATGATGATTAAACAAATCTCGACAATGATGCGAATTACTAAATTATCCATTTAAGTCAGACTCAATTAGATTCAATTCTTACGTATTAACGATCAATTGTCAGCACCACGTGCCACGATCGCGATCAACATAATACAAGGGATGACCTAGACTTCTATTCATCTTAGCTGTTATCTAAGCTCTATCCCCATCAATACTCATTATATAATAATATAACATAATCAATCTTTTTTTAATGAAAATCCTACTGAAAGATTAATTCTAGCATGTTTCTCCGAGTATGCTGTAGTGGTTGCAAAGACAGAACATTGTAAATAATAGAGGAGACTCTATTCAGAAGTGATTAAAATATTCTTGGACAAGAATTAGTTTGGCGTAGACCAGATGCTGTCAGTATTGGTCACCGAGCAGCGATGCAACAGGATATTTGCGTCGCATAAAATGTTAATGCCTCTTTCATAGAACGATAGCACTTTATCACATTCGAACATACGAGCCGCCGAGCCAACTGTAGCAATTGCATCGATATCTCTATGACGACCGATGTGCCAATAATAAGTTCGATGCAATAACAAACATTCCAGTTACGATGGACTGTTAGAATCGTGCACGACTGCCACTTGGTTCGTGTATATCGTCTGTTACGCTCGACGAGTCATTTTCGGCGAGTCGTCGGTTGATGCAAACTGCTGCGGAGTAAGTCGTTCCGTTGAACCAGGATCCGCATCTGCATTCTGCATGCATGCGTACCACGCGCGCGTACGTGTGTACAAACAGCGCGCACTAATGCGCAAGATGAAGCGTTGCTCTAGAGTCTAAATCAACAGAAGCGGAACGGTGTGTAGCGAGAGATTCATTGTCGCACGTGCAATCAGGTGGATAACGGATATTTCATTCTGATGCAACGTTCACGTGCAGATCGCGCGTGATACACGATGAATGCAGCAGGTAATGTGCTAATCATAGCGTTCGGACAAATTTTCATTCGTGTCACGCGACCATTTTCGCGCTTGGATGATTCGAACGATTTGAAATTAGTCATCGAATCTGTATTAATGCTATTAACTTTCACAAGTGTGTTCCACATAAATTTCTATCAATTCTCTTTCATTTTGATTATCTTCAATAAACGCGTTTGCTACACAAACACACGTTGAAAGTAATTTTAAAATTTTGATACGTGCAAAGATATAATAAAAGTGTCGTATTTTATATACTACGTATTTTTATATGTTAAAAAAATAAACACGGAATAATATAATACTTAAAAAAATATATGCGTTGCCTTCCGAATTAACCTGAGTTTATTCAATGAAGAAATTAATCATGAGTAGAATAAAAATCATCGTCTTTTTATGCGGCGCGGCGCAAAATACAAGTATATTCAATATTTAAGATAGAAACGTTAAAAAAGAATCGATGTAAAATAACAAAAATCAATTTTTCCATCAACCTTGAAACGACTGACTAAGCAAGAACAATTGATTTATTTTGAAAATACCCATGCAAACTTATCACAATATTATTTTTTTTTTCCTATTTACGTGCGTTTACATTGTCGCGTCAGACTGTCTAGTAAACAGTTTAATTTCTGCAACGTCCATGCAATCTAAAGTCAATATTAACTCGCGAAATAATTCTAACGAGGACTAAAATTATGAATGTTCTAGAGGAAATAGACAGTGACGTAGAAATTTACTTTTCTACATAGTAATAACATTATAAATGTTTCGGTGATTAATTATTGAAACCGGATTAAGTTTGATTCAATCTTAATAAAAACAATATCGATAAGCTTCATGAAATTTTATTTCATGTGTTTGTTAAGAAATTGACAATTGAAATAATCTCGGAAGTAAATTGAATAATAAAAATAATTGATTCGTTATACGATCTTATGTTCTATAGACTGAATAAAATTTTATAGAAGATCGTGTTACATAGGTTACGTCGAGGACAACTTGTTGACATGTTTAATGACTTTAACAAAGTAGGTTTTGATCTACCGAAGAAAGAAAAATTCAATACACTGAAAAAGATACTTCACTCTCCAAGTAGTTAAATGTTTTGCTAACAATTTGGATTTATGGTCTTTTTCGGGACAGATGCAACCTTGAATTAATAACAACCGAGTATACGAGAAATTGAATTCCCACAACAGCAGAAGAGATAGGACCAGATTCCGCGTTGGTGCGATTCAATTTTCCCCTACTACACGAGAATATGTACTTTGTTACGAGTAAAAGGAATTGTACTGTTGAAAGTGCGTCAGAAAGCGCTCTCCGTTTTTGCTGAAGAATTGTGCATAATAAACGATAGGTGCATTTGACAGTAAGCGATAGTAACTTGACCGTGCACTCAAGGCCTGCGACTCAAGGTTGTTAAAACTGTTGTATCAAAATATACGTCCTACAGTTACAATTATTGTATACTATACATATATATATATGTACCTTGGTGCTACAAGGGCCAATGTCCGAATTTTCAAATTATCTGAAATTTAAAATTCATTTTTTATATTTCTAAAACAGCAAGTAAATTTGTACATAATTTGTGTCCTTTATATTTTAGTTATATTAATGTAATGTTAATGTAATGTTGTTTACTGCTGTTTTAACAGTGTTAAGCTCTGTTTCAAGTTTTGCCTATGTGAACATTGGCCGTTTTTGCACAAAGGTTAAAGTGAGATTGGCTCTTATACAATTATTATTTTCCAAAATGTATTCATAGGAGGACATTGGCTCTTTTAGCATCAAGGTGCAGATATACAGACGGGCTGCGGTAAAATTATTTTTTCATTAAATGCCGAAGGTATATTCCAATGAATCGCGTTCACAGATACACATCGAATCAACATCATAAATTCGATATTTTTAATTGTTAATTGCCATCTTATTAAAACTAAAATCGATTATGGATAATTTAAAAATTAAATGTGTGATTTCCACAATTGATTTTTCACATCGTTTTTTATCCTTTTTTTGTCGACATTTTAACAATAATTTATCATTTGATTGCGACAATTGCATTGCATTCTCTTCAAATATCAATTTTCAACGATTTTTTGTGTTCTACCATCTTTTGTCTTAATTTTATCATTAATCCATATCACGAGTTTAACTGATATCTTGTATGATAAAATGAGGTATTGAGATATTGAGATTTTTAATACATAAATGGATATTCGATATCGGTATATAGCGATTGAGTTCCGTATCAGCCCGACACCAAGCACGATAAAGACGATGCTGAAAAATGAATGCCGTTCGCATAAAGATAGTGATGAAAATGCAATGGTTTATTAATCCGCTTACATAAAACTGTTCGAGACAACAAAATTTGGAATTGGTTGAATTCTAACAGTATTCCTAGCGGTTGAATCATGTATGAATTGTAAATCACCCTGTGTGTTTCAAGGATAATTTTTTTTACCTTTCAGATAAATCTTATAAAAGGCTCCCGTTGAGCAATTCTTTGTACAATAAAATCCCACACCATTCACCATCCGTTCTGTCCCTTCTTTCCATCGAACACGGAAACCAGTTGATACATTCGTTCGTTCAGGATTCGCTACCGCATCCGATTCGAAAGGCTACGAGGAATGCTTGAGAGATTACTATATTGAGGCCATTATATTTCATTGTCGATCGTTTATCGATTGTCGTGATCAAAGAACGCGTGGTACGACGCAAACATACTATGGCCATGAAGATGCTTTGTAATTCTCACTGCACCTTCATGCGATTTAAATCATTGAGTCGCTAAGCGGTATTAGCTTGTTAAAAGTTGATTGTTCGCAATGAAACGGACGGTATGTCGGTTAATTAGTCAATAATCGTACAAGCCAATAAGCGACGTACAGTTAATTTTTTCGTTGCGGAAAAATCACTTTTGTAATTCGGAATAAAATCTATAATAGCGAGTAACGTGAACAAATCATAATTACTGCCGCATATTTATATCGTGATTTTACATAGGATAAAGACAGGTAATATGAAATAAAAGCTTGTAATTTTTTTTTAATTTTATGATTTAAAAATTTATATTATTTTTATTGTTAATGTTATTTTGTAGTAGGTCCCCGATTTAACGCTCCTTCACTACATGCGATGATATTACTTAAAATGAAAGACTCAAACTTTAATAGCAGGTCAATAGCAAATTTAAGGTATAATTATACATAATTTATTTGTATATTAATACTAAAATAAAGACGGCACGTTTTAAACCAAAACGTAAATATTTACGTTTATAATATTTATTTATTATATTATATTATTATATTATATTATGTTCATTTATATGTAACTCATCACACTTTGATTCACATATATAATTCCGACTAAGATAGATATTTAATAGAGTACCAAGTAATTACAGCTATTTAGTACTCAGTGACCACCATTTATCTTGAAATTTACTATAGTTATTAATTTACGTAAACAGTTACATTTTATATTGTTAACAATCAATTGGAATTTTAACTATGGTTGCTTCAATAAGGATATTCCACGTCTATGTTCATACTACACTCTCAAATGTGAGTTAATGAGGCGGCCATAGTTAAAATCCCAATTGCATTATGCAATTTCTTTTTTACAATTACTAGCAAGACAAGCGCGCGCTACGCGCGCGATACACACTTTTTATAATTTACAAATTACTTTACTCGGTACACACATTAACCCTTGATACATAATTGTCAAAATTTACGCAATGACAGTAGCACACGAAGTAAGTATAGCGGGAGAACCAATCAGCATTACGGAAAAGCGTCAACAATAAACTTCGAGAGATGCGACTATCGATTTAACATGAACTTTTTCAGATAGGAATCAGATAACATTATTAATCTTAACGTTGATGCACTGAACTTATCTTCTTATACTTCACATATCGGGTTGCAAATATTAGATATGAAAGATTTTATCATATTTGATCTAATAAGACCATCGGTTTCAACAGTATATGGTCGAACCATTTTCGTACATTCAACAACGGACAACTTGTACAACGTTTTATGTCTAATTCTGTCCGATTATGCGCTCATGTGTTATGTATTTGTCCAGCTTTGATGTGTCTTGGTTTGTTTGTTAGTATATGTATTGATTTAAAAAAGATAATTTTATATCATCTGCCATTACCCTATATTCTTTAAATCACCTCAATAAGTAAAGTTTATCAGTCATATAAAACTAGCTTTGAACTATGAAGTTGATTACATTTACATCCTGCATTTAGCAATCGATGTCTATCGTTTGACAAATACAAAATAAATATTAATTTTAATTCAAAATTTTCATTCGCTGTTATCAGCGAATTATAGATTTATATCTTATGTCATATTTTTTGTATTATTTTACAACAAAACGATAACGTCAAACAGGAATTATTTTTTAATTTTGTACGTAACATGCGCATTTGTAAGTTGTACATTTTAAAGGTTTTGAAGCAAATTGACAAAATTATATTTATCTGTATACAATATATCATGTACTGGGACTAGTGATAAGTAAAGTTTTATTATTCTAAGCCATAAAATGGTTTTAACGTTAAACTTTCTCCGCATTCTAGTCTCTTTGGAGATATAAGTGCAAATTAGCACAGGGCATCGCATAGATTTGCAGTTTTTATATTATTATAGACAAAAAAAGAACGGACTGCACATGTCTTGACATGTCGACTTTTCGCCACGTCTAATCTTACAATACATTCTCATTCCTCCTCTAGTAATCTAATCTACTTCTCAACTGGATAAAAAAGTAAGATCCAGTTTATCATAATAAATCACTGCAAAATATGTATAATTATACAAAATTATAGCATAATTATACGATAACGGCGAGTCGATTCAAGGTTGATTATACATATCCTTCGACATTAAAAACGGGGGCGTCACCGATCCTAAGTATCCTAAACTATATCTATCTGTCCCTGAACCTGCAAGAGCGCCCGCTGCTCCTACGAAGCGTATATAAGACTGACGGCGTTCTATTACAACGCGCAGTGTTAGATTACCACCTCGTCGACAATCGAGCATCGCGTTGTTAGCGCTTGCAGAGAAACTTGCTTGGACAGTTGTTCTCTGCAATTCGTACACTGAAACTCGCGAATCTTATCGTTCGTCATGGAGAACATACGCGCTTCAAATCGGGTCGATGCAATTCGCATCGATAGCGACAAGGCCACCACCACTAGTTTTGTGAAAAATGCACCGAGGATTGCGAGATATTCGGTAAGAAATCAAATGGACGAGCTGAACGAAAAATTGAAATGATAATTCGCGCGTATTGTGACTCTTGAAAGATTGAATTGATGTTTGGTGAATTTGGTATATGTCATAATATGTCTGAATTTTACTTTAAATTGACTTGAATATGATATGTTTATTTGTTTAAATTTTAGAAAAAAAATTTTTAGAAAAAATTTCTGAGAGTTCTGTTTTTAGGGCTAAAAATACGGAACATTGCATCTCTTGAATCCAATATATGGATAAATATATGATGAACAATATTATTGTTAAAAGAACAGTTCAACAGCGTCATTTCTTAATTCTTCATTATTCATATCATATATATCACGTTAGATTAATGACAGCTTTCTTTGGAATATGGCTATTTTATTTCGCTTAATGAACATGGAGATCGTTTGTGCGCATGTACCTACCGCGTCGAAATGTTTCACCATATCAAAATTGTATCGTTTCCAATTTTTCGTTCGAATGTTCGAACATTCCTTCTTCAAAATAAGTTATACTTGCTTGAGGGATAGAACGGATTTTATTCTTTGCCTTTGATGATGTACTCGTAAATGTGCCTTATTGCGATGATCTAATCATTTTCTCACGGTAATTGTGGAACATCAGACATTATTATGCAGATTATTAATTACGTCAAAAGACACCGTGCATAAGATCTTTCAATGTAAGTAACGAGACGCTCCCTTTGACGTGACGTAACTCGAACGTGATGACAACGCGTCTTCATACGCGCGTCCTCCCAACGCATTATTCTACAAATGTAATGACATGTAATGCTCAATGATGTTGCCCTTAACCGAGAGAAATCAGCGCATTAGGCAAGTAATTGGTTTATGATTTAGCAAAAGATTATTAAATAACGGATCAGTGGAAAAACGTTATAAATTACACATGAATAATAACGGCATAACATTCAAGGCAATACAGTTTTGCATTCTACAAAGTTTCCTCGCATTCTAAATAATGCATCGTGGTATCGCGTAGCACCGAGATAAACGCATTTCAGACATCCGTTCAACATTCAAAGGAGAGCGAATTGTTTCCACATTTTTTTTTTTAAATTATCTAAACGTCCCATTTTTTTCTAGAGATTTTTAATCGAGCATTATTTTATAAACAGTTATGCTGTTTGCAAGACTGTCGTGTCAAAATGCACATCGCATCCGCTTGCAAGCGCGCTTTTATCAACTCTTATAAATCACTGCTTGGAAGTAGATCAATGACAAATTAGCGTTGGGTGACGTTGACCGCGTAATGGACCGATCGTGATAAAACGCATTGGATAAATGAGAATGTCTCACGCATGTCGACGTGACATGCGGTGTAATAAACTGGCGCATCATTCCCATGTATAAAAGTCTCTTCCGAATCCTCGACTCGGGGATCGTGTCACAGCGTTCCGCGCAAATTATGCTGAATTTACTTTTCTCATTGTCAGAATTGCACGACGCACGTTTCATGTTCCGGTTAACTCTATGTATGGTTAATTCTAATTAAAATATCATCAAATCAATCAATCATCAAATAACACCGTTTAATATCAATAATTTGTCTGATAATTTCGTCAAATATCGACTGCGTTTTTGTAAAATATTAATTAGTAATATTTTTAATTTCTGAAGAAATAACATCAGCTTCTAAATATCGTATCGTAATATTGTAATTTACTGTCTCAGAATAATGTCAAATAATTTTCGTAAAAATCTCATAATATTCTTATTTTTAAGAGTGATGTGCAATGCCAAATAAGAGCACAATGCCAAACACAAGGTCTTCTAGTGTGAAATCGTGATGGACTAAGACCATGAGAATAGGATGTCGAGTTGAGCGAAATATTTAATTTGCTTTGTCACATTGAGGATGGTCCGAATCAGAGACCGAAACGTATGTAAAATGATTCTTGGGGAGGAATACACGATTTCACACTAGAAGACCTTGTGTTTGGCTCTTATTTGGCATTACACATCATTCTTAATTTATTACTCGGAGCCTATCCAACTTTACGATTCTTATTTTTGTAACATTTTTATTTCAGTTGTCCGATTCGGTTGACGGATCGAACAACGGTATGGATTATCATATCGAAATAATTAATAAGGATGACAAACTGAGGGTGCTGAAGTTCCTGAGGAGATTCTTCTTTAGAGATGAACCGCTCAATCAGAGCATCCAATTAATTCCGGAGGGTGAGGACAGTACATGCACAGAACTGGAAGACTATTGCAGTCACTCCTCGTTCGAAAATAACTTGAGTCTAATGGCAGTCTCTACGAGTGGTGCAATTATCGGAGTTCTGCTCAATGGTAAAGTTGTGACGTTAATTTTTTATTCGCTTTATGAGTACTCTATGAACTCTTTTTATAAAAGTGATGTCTTTCCTCGAAAACATGGCTTACAAATATTTTTGTCATCTGACTTTACGTCATTTAAATTAGTCGTTTCATTGGCCGCATTCAGCAGATAGAACAG
Source organism: Solenopsis invicta (assembly GCF_016802725.1). Lineage (NCBI taxonomy): Eukaryota > Metazoa > Arthropoda > Insecta > Hymenoptera > Formicidae > Solenopsis > Solenopsis invicta. The sequence goes on along the minus strand of NC_052675.1, from coordinate 8,234,559 downwards.
CTCAGTAAATTTTCAGTAATTTTTTTTTATATAATAATCTTGCCTTTATAGTTTTTCACTGGATCTTATGTAGAAACCAATCGCAGTAAAGAATAATTATTAGAATGCTCACTGAGCCGTTTTATCTGTTGAACGTAGGCACTGTATCTTCCGAGTGATAATCATCAAGCATATAATTTTCACAAAAGTGTTGAATAACGCAAAAATAGATTTTTTAATTAGTGTTGCGCACTTGACTCTTGATAGCCTGTTTTTTCTTGTTAATTATCTTGTTTTTTAATGAAAATAAGAGTTTGTATTATTTTTGTTTTTCTAATTATTGCTCGAAAATATTTAATATTTATATTTATTTTTAATATCATCCAAGTAATTGAAATTATTTTACTGTCTATCGTCTATAATATTGTATTAAATATCATTTTTGCTCATTTTTCTGATATTTGCAATCAAAACAACTATATTAATACATGCATATCACTACTTTTTTAGGTAAATTTAACTATATTTGTTAATATATGAACAACTTAAAAAATGTACATGTATCGCTATCCTATTGAAATACAAGTGTGTCATCTCGTTTGAGCAGATGCAAAAATTATCAGTTGACTTGAATCTTAACTGTATTCAAATAAATGCATACTAAGATAAGAGACCAAAGAAATATACAATGGTACCGTTCAATGTTACGTAAAATGCTACGGGTCTCGAATAGTACCGTGAGTTATTATACGATACCGGTTATGACTTGAAATAGATAATTACATCACGTAATCTGCTGATAGATATGTATCTACATTAAAATGCACAAGCCACGCGATACGAAATTACATTTCAAAATTACGCATCACACATGTGTGAACTGCTAACGGTGCTGCAAAAATGTTAAAGATACAATTTCAAATCAATAAGAATAAATAAATAATAACATGATAATTAAATCGGATAATAGGAGTAAGAGTAGCAAAATATTATTAAAAGTCAAAGAAAGGTATCTTATCAAATTGATAATAATTCTTTAAAGTAGTAATATTTTTAAATAAAAGAATGGAAAAGAACAAACATTGTAAAAAAAATTTTTAAATATTATATTTACAAGTGAAGAAGTATTATTGAGAAGTACATAGTAAAAATAAATTTTTAGCATAATTTAACATTATTAAAGATAGATTAATTGGACCTGATATCTCATTCGTTTCATATTTTAATATGCAGAATTATTAATTTGCAATGTAGATAAAAAAAGTCTTACGTAACACATTGCTACAAGTTGAAAAATATATTCCTTCATTAAAAACTGGAAATACAGCTACATTGTGTTTTATATTTAGAAAGACTTTATATTCAGATACTTTGAAATTTCCGTTAGATAACATGACTATTATTACATGCAAATATTTAATTAAGAATTGGTTTTTTCATGACAGAACATTAAAACATTTCATAAAAAATATGTAAATTATTGGTAAATGACGGAACAAATTAAATCATTCTATGTAGAAGCCTATAAGAATTTTTAGATACTTAATTGTTACACAATGTGATGATTGTGGTGTAGAGTTGCGTCTGCTTTCTAGGTCGAAAAGATCCAGATTTCACTCAGAATAATATCAAATTTTTAATTGATCTCTCGGAAGGCAATGGCAAACTACTAAGAATACTTTTGTTAAGATAGTTATGAAGCATGTATTAGCACGCATCAAATTGAAATCACGATCTTTGATCAGTTATGAAGAGTGACTTGAGATTGAGTAAAAGTTACACATTATATTATACTAATTTATACACTAGTATTACATTATATCTTAATTTAATTCTTGGCTTATCATGTACGATAATTGATGTCATTAAGATAATATGCAAAATACAAAACGCAAAGTGCACGATTTTATATATGCGTGCGTGCGTGCGTGCGTGCGTGCGTGCGTGCGTGCGTGCGTGCGTGCGTGCGTGCGTGCGTGCGTGCGCGCGCGCGTGTGTACACGAGAATATATCTATTAAAATAATTTTTTAATTTTGCTCTCAATAAGTATTAAAAAGTAGAAAAAATTATTCAAAATGCTAAAAATAACTATTTATAGGTGTGATTAATCAATGGAAAAAAAACTATTAATTAATCACTTAATAATTAACTTAATAATTATGTATTTTTACATGTATTACAGCAATAATTCTTTTTATTAAATGTAATATATATGTACTTATAAATGTACTTATTAAATACATTTTAATAAAAATTAATTATGTAGCTGTAGATGTAGTATAAATAACGTGGATTTATAGTTACTTTTTACAGGCAAAATGGCTCCTTTGTCAAACGAAGAACCAGAATACATACGATTGTGTAAAAATGCGAAATTTAAGAAGATATTAAAATTATTGCACCAATTAGACAAAGGTGTAATCGTCGGTGGACAATTTCGGGATTCCAACGTTTTGGAGATCAGAATAGTTTCAGTGGACACAAATTGGAGAGGAAAAGGTGTCGCAAAAGCTCTTATAGAAAAGATAGAGTAGGTATCACCTTAATGTCTGGAAATATGTTTAGAGATCTATTCAAATATTAGATGTATTCAAGAGCAAGCGATATATTTTTGATCTATTTATAAATTACAGAGAAATCGCAAAGCAGCAAGGATTTCATTATCTCAGGGCAGACTGTACGTCCTTTTTCTCTAGTAAGATATGCGAGCGACTTGGCTTCGAGCAGATATACAAGCTTAATTATAGCGACTATGTGGATGAAAATGAAAAACCAATCTTTTCACCCGCGTCACCTCACGTAGAGGCTCTCACATATGCAAAGAAATTATAAGAATAAAGTTAAAAGATGAAATTGAAGAGAAATATCTCGAATGAATGAGAGGTTGACGTGAAGAATGACAAAGAAATAAGATGTTATATTAAAAATGTATAGCGATTTGCATTACAAAAAGAACAATAAATGAAACATTTTATATTACTGTATAATACACGTATAAATTGTATATTATTATATAAGTGTAATACTAAACCACTGTAAATATAGTAACTATTTCGAAAAATTCTATTAGAAGACAGTATAGATATGTCTATGCAAATAATTATTATATTGACGCAAATGTATTATATATCGCCAATATGTGCGTGTATATAATTTAAAATTGTAAATGTAAAGAATGTAATTCATTTTTGTCTATTTAGTAACATCCAAAATTTATTGTCAAATATACGTGAAATATTGTGTTATTTTAAAATAATTTTCTTATTGTAGCAACTTTTCCTCATTATATATACTTGATATCAAATAATGTTTCAATGACATTTTATTGATGTCAAAGATGTTATTAAAATATTATTAAAACGTCATTTGATGTCATTTTATTTATTGGATATATAAAATATATCATAAAAATAATTTTCAAGTACATAATTGAGGTATTAGAAAAGATCATATTTTATAGGTTTAATATAATGTATTGAGCATATTGCTTAAAATTTTGTTTATTACAAGTAGATAAACAAATTTTTATAAAAAGGACCCAAAAAATATAAAGTCATTTCTCTATAACAATCTGAATAGGATCTATTTTTGGTGCAATAGGAACAAAAAGGATATCAAAAAACAAGAAACAATACATTGATATCTCTTATAAACACTGTATAATTTCTAATAAAATATTTGTTAACATTCACTATTATTTTTAGTCAAGTATTCGTCAAGATCCTCAATGGAATTGATATCCTTTAAAGCAGAGTGGTTACTATTTTTAATAAGTGCTGAGTCTCGAATTTGTTGGTATTCATATTCTATTTGCGCATTTCGCAAAATTACTATCTTTCTCACTTTCATAGAATAAAACATGAAAATAAATTGAAACAAACCTAACCCAAAACATGCGAGGGCAATGAGAAGACCAAAGTATGCATTTGGCTCGCGTTGAGGTGGTGGCCATGGTCCTCCGGCTGTACGTACCTCATATTCCCATTGACTTCCATATTGCCTACAATAATTTATTTATGTACAATATAAAATTAATTACAAAAACAAGTCTTTTGATTATAGCTTGATTACAAAAAATTATATAAAAAAAATATTAAATTTCAGTTTTGTTATATCAAGAGTAAATACTGAATTATAATTTGATTCAATTAATGTATCAAGAAACTAGAAATTATAGATTTTTTTGATAAGGTGTAAATTCAAAAATGCAAAAGTAAAAATCGTGACTAAAAAAGTGACTTAGTGCTATTATTGCTTATTTCACAAAACAATGTTTTTTTTTTAAGAAGGAATCAATATAACTTACCTATCGTGCGAATTATGTGTATAGGATGGGTTATATCTATCGTATTTCAAAATAAAATCATATTGGCGTCTAGTATTTTCTTTTCCCAGGATCTTGTATGCTTCATTTAACCTCACAAAATCAGCATGACCTTGTTTTCCACTAGTATCAGGATGCAGCTAGCAAACGTAAATACGTACTTTATGATATAAAACAAAATAGTAAAAATGGAAAGAAAGTGTCGTTTACAGGTATCATAATACTGTACAAATTGAAAATTCATGTATAATGAATTTTCCTAGTAAAAATTATTTAGAACGCTACATACTTGTTTCGACAATCTAATAAAAGCTTGTCTGATCTCTTTCTGTGATGCATCAGGAGAAACATTTAAAGTTTCATAATGATTCTGCTGGTACCTTTAAAAGGAACGCGCTACATTGACAATAATTACATCTGTTTCTTTTAGCAAGGTGACATTACACTTTCTGCACTCGGAACAAAATAAATATTCTCGTACATTAAAGGGAAACAAGAAAAAAAGAGTACAAATAAGAGAGTACAAAAAGTGACCAGTTAAAAAAAAACACGTTTATTGTTTAATAACGATTACGATATGACAAGGCAAAATTCTAACCTGCGAGTCCCGTAACTTCTGGCCACACAGCAAACTTCCGGTTTGCACAATCGGAGGAATTGTGCCATTGTTCGACAACGCGATGTTTCTCAACAAAATGATAAGTCATTTCGAAAACTTGAAACATTTTGCGCATCAACAATCCGTTTGTCAGGCGGCCGCTGCCATTTTTCATAAATGTCGTTTGACGTAATTTGACGTGGTAAAGTAGTTTCCTTCCTTTTCTGTTCGATGTATATATATATCGTGCAATCGGTAAATGAGGTTATAGGAAATCTATTTTATCGGTCGCTTCCATATGCACCGACGTAGTTAATATTTGGTTTTTTCACGCTTAGCGATTACGTACTCTGTGTTTGCGCATGGCACCACTGATAATGGGAAAGCGAACGAGCGCTGTCTTGATTGGCCGTCAAAAGTTGTTTACGTTAGGGAACTGCGGTTTGAAAGTTGATGCGGCGATCGGGCACGATCGGGGCGAGGCCGCGAGACGATTCCGGGGCATTTGTGATCCGTATTTCTCGTGTCCGATTCGACGATGGTGCGATACACCGCCCTGAAAGGTTTGTACGAGCTGGAGAAGACAATCGGTAGCGGTGGCTTTGCCAAAGTCAAGCTCGCGACTCATGTCGCTACCGGCGAAAAGGTTGCCATCAAGATTATGGAGAAGACTGCGTTAGGCGTAAGTAGAGTCTCAATTATTTATGTTATTGCAACAGAAGGTAAATTTTATGGCAATTTTCTTTTGCTTGTTGACTGATCTTTCTCCCTATTGTATCTTAAAATACAATTTATTGTGTTATTTTAGGAAGACTTGCCAAGGGTGAAGCTCGAAGTAGAGGCACTAAAGACACTGTTGCATCAACACATTTGTAGGCTGTATCAGGTGATAGAAACAGACAGTCATTACTTCATGGTGATGGAATATTGCTCTGGTGGAGAACTGTTTGATCATATAGGTAATGCTACATATGACGAAAGGAATCTTTCGCACTTTCAAAAACTACGAATATTAACGACATTGTATTTATATTGCAGTTGAGAAAAATAGATTGTCAGAATTTGAATCCCGCAAATTTTTTTGTCAGATAGTGTCTGCTGTTGCATACATGCATAATTTGGGATATGCTCATAGAGATTTGAAACCTGTAATTACATTTTTTATTTTTTGCATTATTATATTATCTGCATAGTTATTTTTTCCTTTAGCCCCAATTTAACTTATTGATTATTTTTTTCTTTTTAACAGGAAAATGTTTTACTTGATAAAGATGAGAATTTAAAGTTAATTGACTTTGGATTATGCGCAAAACCCAAGATGGGAATTCAGGCACATTTATATACCTCGTGCGGTTCTCCTACATATGCTGCACCAGAACTCATAATGGGAAAGAAATATCTAGGTAATTACTTTTTTAAACGTTTTTCTCTGTAATTTAATATTTAAGATACCAAATTTTTTTGCAGGCTCAGAAGTAGATATTTGGAGTATGGGAGTTCTTCTTTATACTCTACTGTGTGGCTTTTTGCCTTTTGATGACAATAATTTAGAGAACCTGTACAAAAAAATACTTGTAAGTTTTACCATTTATAAATTATGGCAAAAGTATACATATCATATATGTTTTAGAGTGGCAAATATGAAGAACCATATTGGTTGTCTAATAATAGTAAAATGCTAATCAAGTCAATGTTGCAAATTGATCCGGTAAAGAGAATTACCATTCACGAATTGTGTTGTCATCCATGGATTACGGGAAGTTCTATGAAGTTTATATCGTTTATTCATAAAACAGAAGTAAGAATTTTTTTGGTGCAGAAAAATTGATTTTATAGTTTTAGATTTTATAACTATATAAAATTTGTTTCATGTAAACATCTAGTTTGAAAAAGATGATGAGGTATTGAGTACTGTATCTGCCATTTGTGGTGTGAATAGTGTAGATATATGGAGGAAACTTGTGCAGAGTGATAGAACTGATTATAGAACGGCTACATATCTGTTGTTACTTGACAGAAAATTGCGTGGACTTTCATTGAAAATACCATCTTTGACGAAAACGCATTTTAAGCAAGAAATAGTGAGCTCATATTTTTAATGTGAGATTGATATTAGTTATGATTTAATTATACAAATTTTGTTCTCATTATAGAATGGCAAAAATTTGCCACAACGTGAAATAATAGTCAAGAATTTTATAACCAAACTTGATCATTCTCCAAGTAGCAGAACAAACAACGAGCAATCTCCAACAATTGATGTCACTTATGATGTCTTGCCCAAGAAAAATGAAAATAACTTTCGAGAACCATGTATATCAACAAGAAAAAGATTACGAAGTAGAGACTGTGACGATATATTATCACCTGGTAAATATTTTATTCAGATTTTTAATATATAATATCTAATATTTTTAATGCACTGAAAAAAAAAGTTGTTAATTTGATTAAATTTCTTTAGTTCAAGTATTATTTATCTCTTTAAGTTTTATATATACACTGAGAAAAATGTCTGGAGAATAACGATCCTGTTAAAAAGTAACAAACAGATATTTCCGATTATTTAGATCGAAATGTGCAGAAATGAACGGATAAATCTGTTTAAAAATACAGCACAAAGTCTAAAATTGGATCATAAGATATTTAAAAGATATCTTTAAGTCTTCTTTTGAAAAGGTGTCTTAAAGACATCTTTTTAGATGTCTTAAAGTCGTCTTACGTCCCGATTTTAGACTTTGTGCTGTATGGGAAGGATTATCCGACAGATTATCCGTTTATTTCCAGATATTCTGATCTAAATAATCGGAAATATCCATTTGTTACTTTTTAATTCGATCGTTATCCGATTGAAATTTTTCTCATTGTATGTATATGTATGTATGTATGTATGTATGTGTGTGTGTATATATATTTATGTATTTGACTAAATATATAGTATTTGTATAAATATATACAAAATTTAATATATACAAATTACTCGAATTTAAGCATATATATATATATATATATATATGCTTAAATTCGAGTAATTTGTATATATTAAATTTTGTATATATTTATACAAATACTATATATTTAGTCAAATACATAAATATTTGAACTGAAAAGATTTAATCGAGTTAAAAAATTTAGTTAAACTTTTTTTATATACCTATTTTGATACCTATCCTAATTCTTTTTTTAATTACTGTGTTTTTATGAACGAAAATGTCCTAGTTTTTATTGAATTATTATGATTTTGTGAAAAATTTTTGCATAGTAATTAGTACATCAGTTTTTTATGTTTTTTGTATATTTTATATGTACAACTGTTTATCAAACGCGTTGCAGCCGTACCTAATTTAGTAGTACAGTTTCTAAAGTTTACTTCTAATTAGGTGATGCTAACACCACCTAATTAGAAACTTTAATGAAAGTTCTCGACTGCGATAAATTACAGTAGTCGCGCGAAAAGTAGATAATTACCCCGAGAAGAGCAATGACTTGCTAACAAACGCAATTTGGACTTAAGAATTTCCGTGTACAAGAATCCTGCCCCAAAACTTCTTAGAAGATACACTATTCCTCGAGCACTATTACATTTGAATCCTTATCGCTCAGAAAAGTATAAACCTTTCAGTAATTCTATGTATATAATTTATTAATAATACATAAATGATATTGAAATTATGTTTACGACTTAGTTTTATATAATATTACTACAGTACCAGCAAAACGACAGCCTGAAAATAGATCACCTACTCCAACACAATCTTCAACACCAGAACCCAAGTAAGTTTATGAGTAATAATGTAACAAATGAAAATAATGTAACAAATGCAATGTTTAAAAATATGATATTTTTTAGAGTTTCTCAAACATCTACACCTGGTAGTGCAAGAAAAGTCATGATGGGCTTAGAACGAGGATTGAATCGGGTAAGGTGTGTTCTGACACCAAAAAGGCGCATAAAGAATGAAAACACCGATCCCGATGAACCAACTGTATTGACGGGAAAGGTATGTTTCACATCTAAATTATATGAAAGTATAAGAAGTGTATGTTTCTATCTTGCAAATAATAAATTTTATTTTGTTATCAAAGGGTCTGTCTAATGTATCTGCAACATGCAGCGGTTGTCCGAAACATGTTCTCTCGAAATTACGAAGAGCACTACGGCAGAAGGGTATAATGTGCCGTCAGAAAGGGTAATTATAATTTTAATAAAAATTCTGAACATTTTGTACACTATTGCATGATCGAAATATTATATATTGTCGTAGATTCATTTTGCAAGGGGAAACTGAAGAGTTCTTTCCGCAAGATAGGAAAGATTCTTTAAAATCGATTTCCTCTCAGAATTCCTGCTCCTTCGAATTGGAGGTCTGTCTCTTGGAGATCGATCCGAATGGTAAACGATTAGTCGGCATTCGTCGAAAACGATTAAAAGGTGACGCTTGGGTTTATAAACGCGTCTGTGAGGAAATTCTTGCCCTCACTGCAGAAGATATTTCCACAAATTCAGAGGTTCCTTCTGAATCCAAGTGTCCTATTTGAAATGGCTCTGTCATCGTTACATGTATATACGATGTAGATTTCTCCATATATAGGAATACTAAGTAATTGTATGAGAATTTTGGCCATCTATTAAACAAATAATACTAAGTTTTATGTTTTATGATAAAAAAAATCGACGTTATGTGCAACAAATAGTATAAGATTTAAAAATAATTCTTGCAATTTTTAATTTTATTTAAAGGTTTAATTTAACTTATCAGGAAGAGATTATTTTGTTTGTAAAATGTACATTTATTTCCGCTAAAGAGATAAAGTATGAGTAACAGATCTCTAAAGATCTATAAATATATTTCTTGAGGTACGGGTAAAGTAAGTGAAATTTATAATGTATTTACGTGATATGTAAGTTTTAATAAATTATATCATTGCTCCTACATATATTTTCTTATTATTTATGTCCAAAATAAAAATAAAATATATCCAATAAGATAAGATTGATTCATAATAATGAAAAATGCATTATAGTGACATTCCTTGGCAAATTTTGATCAGAAGTAAATATTGTTTTTCGTTCGCTGTCTTTCATGTAACATCGGTATTGATCTCAAGAATATTCCGAGCAACGCGATCGATGCTGTCTATGGACAGCACAAAGAAATTTCCTGCGCGAGCACTTTGAGTGCTCTTTGCTTGCTCCTTTCTGTCCGGAATATGTAAAGCTCAATTTCGCGTTTATACCGCAGATATAAAGTATCGCGGCCCGTTTGAACCGGTCCGCATGCTTCGCCACCGGCCGGTATAGAACTATAGACAGGCGAAGATATAAAATCACCACAAATCGATCAGCATAAAGTGGTGCCGCACGTTTACTTCACTTTCGCTTTATGGGAAGACGAAACCGACCTTTTATCTTTGCCCGCTCAATAATCGCCGACTCTTCCCCGCGCGTAGGTACGCAGACAGGTATCCCCCCCCCCTCTCTCTGTCTCTCTCTCTCTCGCTCGTGCGCGCGCGCGCAGACCCAGTCCGATCGGCCGCTGTTTTTTCTCCCATACCGATTCGGTACCGGTGCAAGACAAAGCCAAGTTGCGCTGCGGCTTACCTTACAATTGCCGTACTTGCAGCGCGTATACTCCAAAAAAATGAAAAAAACTGTGCAGATTACCCGCAGAGTTGTAATATGACGATGTGAGGTATGGTATCATCGTCCACTTTTGGAAGTTTTTCTACGGAGACCGAAATAGAACTTTGGAAAAGGCAAAGTGAGCGCAGCATTGTATCGAAGAACAAATATATATATGCTACAAAAACAAGAAGATGTTGCCCGGAATGCGTATCGCAAAGAATAACTGTTAAACTTGGAAGCGATAAGCTGGCAATTAATTTTTAAAACAGGTTATCTTTCATAACCTTAATCCTAAAGTCTAAAACAAAACACGGGGGGATTTCCTGCTTGTGATATAAGTTTCTAAGCTGATCGGGTATAAATTGCAATTAACAGTATCAGCTCGAGTGCACGCACGTGCAATGTGCATGTTGCAATTTTCGTTTCATCTTTAAGCCGAAAGAGCCGAAGCGAAATATAAAAATATATAGGTATCTAATTTATTTACACATGTGTTGCTTAAAGTAATTCCGTTACTGCGTTTGCGTAATGTGCATACATACATTTTTTTTTACATTTGTTGATTACGTTTCACGGCACAATTCATTACTGAATTATTTTAAGTATGAATTTCATGTAGCTTTTTATTTTTGGAAACTTTTTAGATATTCTACTTTTTGCAATCTCGATCCAATTCTCTCTTGACAGATAGCATCACTTTCATAAGAGATATATCGTACAGAAGAAAACGCAAAATCTTGATATGACTCGCTACAGAACGGTTGCAACGCGCGAAATGTATTTATATTAAGATATAAATTAATTATGATTTGTTAATTTGAAGTTATGTATTTTGTAGAGCGTGAGGCGACGTCAGCTTCTACCAAGGACGTTATTGCTCGTGTACTGCCTCGTTCTCGCCATCGTATCGGCCGCTCGACACCGGTTCGTACCAATTACCGTCTAGCCGGCAACTAATTAAGGATTGGGGCAATGAGGCCCGGCGATACAGTTTCCGCGATAATGATTATCCGCGACGGTAATTGAGCGAACGGCTATAAACGCCGCAGGGGGAATGTATGAGGAAAGAGAGAAAATGCGAGGCGTGAATGATGAAGAAAAAAAAAAAGAAATAAGCTACATCATATTGGATTGGAAGCACGTAAGAGTTTCTGATTTTTTATTCATACTTCATATCTCCTCCTTGTATTTTATATTTTGCTTTCGTAAAAACGCAATCTTCAATCGTAAAATCACAACGTCATGGCTTCCTGTACATCTGTAAAAATATCCTTTCGTCTTTGCGAGGCTCGATTTGTGACAATTTTATTTGTGCATTAGGAATGAGAGAGAAAGAAAGGAACATGCTCCACGTCGACGAAGACGGTAAAAACGCTGATGGCGTGGATTTTGCGAGAAAGATGGAAGTCCTTATATCAGCTTGGACTGCTTCGAGTCAGGCGAGCTCGCGAGCAAGGCGCGTTACTGAAAGGTAAGTGTAGGCATATGTATAATACAAAACCACGCATACGAAGAAGAAGAAGAAGAAGTAAGGGTGGCACGCGCGTCCCGCTTCTATCGCTTCCGGGCATCAGCGTGCTCGCGAGCCGCGGCTAATTGCTCTTTAATGCAAGCGAATGAGTGAGCAAGCACGTTGCTTTTCTTAGGCGTACGTCGAAGAAAAACCAAGCCTCGACAACATGGTTAACAACGAAAATGCCACGTTAGCAGGTCCGGATTGGGCCGGCGAGTTATCGAGAAGAGCTCGATGGGCCTAGGGTTGCCATCCGTTCTCTTTTCCCCGGAAACCATCTTTTTTTTCGAAGCCATCTGGGATTTCAAGAAATTCTTTTAAATTTGTAAATTTTGATAAAATGCGAGAAAAAGATCGACGAAAAAAACTATTTAACGAAATTTTTTTGCTTTCAAAAATTTGTAAAGGATCTATCTGATGTAATTATAACTTGCAATAAGTTGTGATGTAACTTTGAAAGTACGAAGTCGGAAAAAAACTGCTATGAATTGAAAAGAAAACACAATTCTTTTTTGTTTAGCTCACAATGCAAATATTGAAAGAGTATTTTCTTTGATACAAGTTCTATTTAAGCATCAAAATCTTATATAGACTCAAAATTAAAATATTGTATAATTCTTTTGAATGATTTATAATATGCAATTGCAGACTAAAAACAAGTAAACTTTTTAATGTAGTATATATTTTCTAATATTTTATATTTATGTATTATATAAAACGTTTATACGTATGTTTCATATATATATATGCATAATTACATGTGAAATAATTATTCATAATTATTCATTGATTATGGACTAATTTTACTATATGCTTTTTTGTACCCGTCCGAGGTGGCAAATGAAATGTCCGGGGTTTTTGGTATGTATTAAAATTTTAAATATGGCAACCCTAGGTGGGCCGGTTCAAATCATAGAACTTATAGAAATGGAAGTGGAATAGGGTATCCCAGCAATGAATGGAGAGTTTGAGCAATATTTGAGAGACAGAAGATATATTTCTGTTTTGCTCCAGTAACTTTTCTTCTTTCTACACATGTGTTAAAGAAATTAACAGCAATGCTTTTAATAATTATCTAATTCTCTTTAATTTTATAAAATATGATATAATTGCAAATTGTATATTACTACAAAAACATAATATCGGACAATTTTATCTAAAAAGTTAATAAAATGACGTTTATGTACAGAAAACGAAAATCTTCCAGTGAAAATTTATGAAAACAATATGGTCACGTGTTGACATCTGAAGATTTTGATTAGCGAAACGTCAGTCACTGGGCAAGATAGAAAGATACTTCTGTCCTTTAGATCTTGCTTCCAGCTCGAGGTCTGTATTGCTGTCCCTTGCTTCAAATAGGACTACATGGGCCAGCATGAGCTTAAGAAAAGTCGGTTGTCTACAGATCTGCGAAAAGCACAAGCAGGAACCGATTGCGATTGGCCACATTTTTTTGCTTGGCAAAATTTCACATTTTTTTTAGATAAAGTGCATGTTAGTGCTAAAAACTGGTATTTTTCGGCAATAACAGATATTTTTTCTTTTATTAAAAATGATAGAATAGAAAATCGATATTTTTTTTTGTATTTCAATTCATAGGTAGTCTAATCTTAGCTATATCTATGTACATACATACACTAGGTTCCATGAATGCATTACCATATGAACTTGTATGGGTGTCAAGGCATAGCGATGTGGTCGGCGTGTCCCGCTCTAGATATTTTTATATCATGCCTGTTATCTGGTGATTATATTCAATTAAATTATTAACAATAATTTACCTCTTTTTGGTTTTAGTTAAATTTTTCTTAGATTAAAGTATATAATCAATTTTTAAGTTGAAATTAAATGTAATTGGTTTACTTTAAGAAAATTAATAAATATTGATAATAAATATAAATGTTATATTAAATTTTAAAATATATATGTATTTTATATGACTTTTAAATGCAATTTAAATGTTATTTAATTTAACTAATATTCTGTAGATGTTTAAATTTTTCAATCGATAGATTTTTCTATATATTCAAGATAAAGACATATAAGTAAAATAAATAAAATAAAGAATGAGGATAAAATTATAGACAAATTAAAGAATTTAAATAAATAAATGAGAGGAATTAATAAGATAATTTTAATATCAAAGATTAAGAAAATTAATCTAATTAAAAGAAATTGAAATCTGAAGGGTATTTGATTATTTGAAATTGGATCAAATCCACATTCAAATAGGGACGTTTTTTCACAATTTTGGAATGATTTTTTTTTAATTAATAAAAGGCCTAGCGGAATTAGTAGGGTGAAAGTGCCCCCATGGCTTTTCGAGTTGGCCTTTTTTTTATATGGAGACATGATAGAGCGATAAAACGATTTTTCTACATTTTCACGATTTTCTTAGTAACAAATCAAACAAAATTTTGAAAAAATGTTGAAAAAATTACACTTAGACATTAATAAAAATATTTTTGACATTTATTTTGATACAAATTTCGATTATAAAATATGAAAATAACTTTTAAACGTTTTTTCCACCCTGATTTCGTTGATTTACCATCTTGAAAAGATTACATGTGATTTCTGTCCTCAACTTCTACAAAATGTATTTTTTTCAGATTTTTTCAAAAGGTGCGTTACAACGAAAAAAATTAAAATAATGTTTTTCGTTAATTTAAAAAAAAATGAGCAGGTAAATCGTTTTTATTAGCTCTTTAACGTTTTATTTGTCTATAAAATTCCATATTGAAATGTTTTTATTTCATAAATATGAAATATATGCTTATGTTATAGAATTGTAAAAATTAAAAAATTATTTAGCTATTATTAATTTTCAACTTGTGATCAGCAAAACATTTCAATACGGAATTTAGACAATTGAAACGTTAAAGAGCTGATAAAAACGATTTACCTGCTCATTTTTTGAAAAAAATTAACGAAAAAAATGTTATTTTAATTTTTTTTATTGTGGCGCATTTTTTGAAAAAATCTGATAAAAATATATTTTGTAGAAGTTAGGAACAGAGACCACATGTAATTTTTTCAAGGTAGTAAATCAACGAAATCAGTGAAAAAAATGTTTAAAAGTTATTTTTATTTTTTTAAAATCAAAACTTGCATCAAAAACAAATATAAAAAATATTTTTATTAATGCCAAAGTGTAATTAATTTTTCAGAAATTTTTCAAAATGTTATTTGATTTATTACTAAGAAAATCGTGAAAATGTAGAAATATCGTTTTTATGCTCTATCATGTCTCTATATAAAAAAAAGGCCAACTCGAAAAGCCATGGGGGCACTTTTACCCAACTAATTCCGCTAGGCGTTTTATTAATAAAAAAAAATTATTCCAAGATTGTGAAAAAACCCATTTGAACGTGGATTTGATTCAATTTCAAATAATCGAATTTCAGATTTCAATTTCTTTTAATTAGATTAATTTTCTTAATCTTTGATATTAAAATTACCTTATTAATTCCTCTCACTTATTTATTTAAATTCTTTAATTTTTCTATAATTTTATGCTCATTCTTTATTTTATTTATTTTATTTATATGTCTTTATCTTGAATATATAGAAAAATCTATCGATTGAAAAATTTAAACATCTACAGAATATTAGTTAAATTAAATAACATTTAAATTGCATTTAAAAATCATATAAAATACATATATATTTTAAAATTTAATATAACATTTATATTTATTATCAATATTTATTAATTTTCTTAAAGTAAACCAGTTACATTTAATTTTAACTTAAGAATTGGTTATATACTTTAATCTAAGAAAAATTTAACTAAAACCAAAAAGAGGTAAATTATTGTTAATAATTTAATTGAATATAATCACCAGATAACAGGCATGATATAAAAATATCTAGAGCGAGACACGCCGAATCTACCACATCGCTATGCTTTGACACCCATACAAGTTCATATGGTAAGGCAGTCATGGAACCTAGTGTACATACAAGAATCTATACGTAAAAAAGCATCATACAAATTAGTATAAAATTTTGTGATGTTTATATTCCCAAATGTTGGACAGACTCGCCAATTACTAAAAATTTGAATTTCGGAACATCGAAATGATATCCGAAACAACACAGGCAATTATTCGGTCATTTTAGAGCACAGGATGCATCACAACCATGACTTTAATTGGGACAATGCTGAGATTTTAGATAATGAGAGGTCCCTCAGCAAAAGATTAATCTCAGAAATATTATTTATCAAACTGCAGAATATTAATTTAAATTACAGACAGTTATTGAATTTCTGAACATAATGGATATTTAGCGCTATTAAATAACTTCAAAGACCGAGGTTAACGACTTATAAGTATTTTTGTTCTATGTATCTTAAGTTTATTGTTTTGACTATATACGTTTTCACAATGTTACAAAAGATGACAATTATATTTTACTTATCGGAGGTCTTAGGCTGACTTGTATTTGCGAGCTCATTACAGTTCGTTCCTTCGAACTGACGAGTCACAATAGTGAAATTACGCTTATATACAAGAGTGTCATAGTAAAAAGTTCTTAAAGTTAAGTTTCGATACAATGTGACTGGCAATTGGTATCGTGCGGCTTCTCTAAGGTGAATAATTTAATGTGTGAAGAAACTGTGAAATTTAGGCCTGTCTGAACCTAGTGTTGGACTAGGTTCGCGGAGCAGAGTCAGGCAGCTTGTTCGAAGAAATTTTGGGGAATCTTATTAAAAACTGAATCTTGAGCAATCGGTCTAATTAAACTCATCTCATGTCTCTTTTTGTCTTTCGTTAGAAAATTAAGCGTTTCTTCATATGGTGAAACGATACAATCGTGACATTGCGGGTGAAAGTAAACGTAGTTTCTTGCAGTTTCCTCGTGCAATTGTATTTTCTTGAAATGCGATTTCTTCCGAGTCACGTACGGTCTTAAAGTGACATTTGTTACACGTAAGAAGCGATTTCCTCGCACACTTGCGCGTATCCTCAATGCACACACACAATGTTTCGTAATTTCTTTTTCGGATAGACAGAAGCCGCGAAGAAGTCGTTATGCAGCTTGCACTCGGAAGAAAGATGGAGTGCGCTAATCATCCGGCTTGCCTATTTTTATTTTTATTTTTATTTTTTTTTCATCTTTTCTTTCGGGATCAGCCCTGTTTATTCGCGGGAGGAAAGGGCACGCTGTTGGCAAAAATAAAGGGCAGAAAGCCCCGGATTCGTCGAGGCATGACCAGCGCGTCCACCAGAAGCTCATACATATGTACGCAGCTCGAACCGGGCAGTGGCGAGCAACCCTCCTCTTCCTCCTCCACCTCTTCCTTCCCCTTCTCTGGGACTCGCTCCCAAGGGGAGATCCCTCCGGAAAAATGAATATGCAGCCCGTGTAGAGGAGGGTATTATTTTATAAAATTTACTATCTCGTGCTTGCGCATTATCTACCCTCCTGCCAACTCCACCGACAGATTCGCCGCGAATTTCCGCGCTGACATGAAACCGGACTTCTGTAGCCACGAGATAAAACATTTCTTAAAGCGGACCAAACGCTTTTTCTTTTCCCAAAATGTATAAAATCCGATCTGAAAATAGATTTCTCCGCTGAAATAATAATAAGTCAATTATCTCAAGAGATCTTGATATGTTCGAAACTCGCACGTAGTTCTAGCGTAAAGCAAACTCGGACGAAAAGTTTTATATTGAGATATATTTTTTGGATATGAAAAATACTAATACACTTTATGCCGAAAAAAAAATGACTGAAATAAGACAAAATTAAAATACGCAGCGTCGTGGAAGAAATCTGTTTGCAGTCTGATCTTTACAATCCTCATCATAATTTGTACCTTCGACGCTATCTCACCCCACCTGTTCCACGACACTTCCTTTGGCTAGCGCGGGGTGGCGGCCCTCGAGCGAGGTCTAATTACAACGTCGCTCGCGAGCGTAACCGCTTGTGTTTTTCCAAGTGTGCTTCGTGCGCGTGGGGCTGCTCCGGCGCTTCTATAAAATTGTAGCCCCCTTATCGTCGTAGAGGAAACGAAACATTAAATCGGCTCCGGCCGACAGGGGCGGGCTTGTTTCGGTGGGTGCGTCTGAGATTTCCTGTGTGGACTGTGGATGCTAGGAAAGGATGGCTTCCTACGTAAAGGGCGCGTCCTGGTGTGCGTCCTCACGTCGAGCGCTCGATTTATATATGAGCCGGGGAACATGAAATAATCCGCCCATCTTTACCGTATAAATATAAATGTAGATCGTATCGTCTCGATCCCATCTCCATAATTTAGTTTTTTTTTTTTTTTTTTGCCTTTTCTAGAAATATCAGTGCGACGATATATTTCTGCGATGGGAATGAGATGTAAATTCGCCTTCGTATATTTATTCATTATATATTTTCTATTGTAGCAAGGTCGGACGGCACACGCGACGTATTCCATTCTCCGCCGGCCGTGCTCGTCGCGCAAACGCACGGTTTTTTCTTTTTTTCTTTTTTTTTTTTTTACGCGCTCTTCCTCTTGCGCCCGCATCCTTGGGCCAATATCGCGCGATATCTAAACAACTTTATCATTAATGCAACAGTAGGAATTTGTATATAATGGTGCTATGTACATATGTAATATATGCCGGGCTGCCTGCACATAACGGTGATATCATAAGATACGAACCAATAGCCGCAATTGTATGGAAATATGTATCTATGAATGAAGACACTTTCATTTATGAAACCAGATACTTATGTACCGGACACGGGCGTTGTAACATCCTGCTATTATGTGTCCTTACCTACCTATTCGTTCTCTCTGTCTTTCCTCCTGTTTTTTTCTCCCTTCGTCTTCTCGCTCTGCTCCCCGCCAGAACGTATACCCACCTTCAGTAAGCAACGTTCGCGTAGAGACATTGCGCTATCATACCGCTGTATATAATTCCGCGAGTTTCGTGCATTTTTCGCAGTTTTCCGTAATAAGCGCGTAATCACAGTCTGCGTCGCTTTTGCGAGTCGCGTAATCTTCTCTTCAAAGTCGAACGTCTGCGCGCGCACGCGCGCGCTTCTTGCTGACGAAGCTATCGACGAATGATCTTGGTAATTATCCAATTCGATATCGCAACGTCAAGTAGGAACGTTAGAATTTTGTACAAAGATTTTATTTCGACTTTGACGTCGTCGACAACGGCGGCGAAGGGCCTTCTTTCGACACGCTTGCACTGCGCGGAGTCGACGGAAGCAACGCGCAACCCTTTCGAGGAGGACGAGAGACGGTCGGGGAGAAAGAGACCGACGAGAGCAGATAGCAGAAGGGAAAGGAGAGAACGAGGCTGAATGCGCCGACTGTGACGCTTTCCGGTCAGGTGCCGCCCTGACGATCCCTCTCCTTCCAATTTCCACGTCGAGATCCGCTCGCTCATTCACTTGCTTTTGCCCTCCCCGTTTTGTTCTTCCCTCATCCTCTTTTGCCCGGACGTCGTCCGCCGCCGAGAAAAACTGGCAGGAAAAAGCAGGAAACGGATTGTTTCCGAATGTTGATCAAGAGGATTTCTTTGAGGAGAGCGTAGACAAGCTTCAAGCAACGATACTCGCTATCCTCCCTTGTGAAACGAGAGATGAAGACGTCTGCTGTCTCGGCGTCGCGCGCGATAATTGGATTACAATTTTGATCCTCGATTACGTCTCACCGGCGTTTTACAAAGCTCATCATATTCGCGCTGTACCACCACGAACGATCCGTTAACGTTCTTATTTTACTGGTCAGCGTGATCGTATCTCATTGTTAATACCAGAATGAAGACAGCGGTCTCGACGATTCTTTTCTGTTTACCACATTATTACTCCGTGTCGTAATTATCGCGCTGCCTCGGGAGGCCATTGTCACAATGGACGTCCGGAGTTTCCCTACGATTATCGTACCGAAAATCTCTTCGTGGTCGAGCTCCTCATCGACTTCCTGCCGGCGATGGACGATGATTATTTGTCGCAACGGCATGGCAGACACGCGTGTAAAAATGCATGATACCGACAACTCGATCTCTTCCATTGTCCACTATATTCGAGACCCGTGTCAAGAACTACGACCATCTAACGATACGCGCGCGTACATCCACTGTGAGAGAAATGTAATTGGTAAAATCAACTAACGTTTGGTTGAATAGTGATCAAATGACTTTTATAGTTATAATTACTAAATGCGTGGTTGTTTTGACTAAACAATTTGTAGCCTTAACCAAATAATTGCTTTCATACAAGAAATTAAAGAAAAAGTTTTGTTAAATGTAATCAAGTTTTTTGTACCAGTAATCACAAAATTCACTTGATTACTATTCAACCAAACGTTAGTTGATCTAAGCATTAGTTGATCGATCGCAAGATAATAAGTCGGAAAAGCAATTTTTAGCAATCTAACAATTGCTAGAATGCGTTCAACAATTAGACAAGCGATTCGTAATTTCACTTGCGTTTTTGTTTTCTTGCGTCGAGAGTTTTTGTTCCCCTGCGATCTTATCATTGCCAAGGTGATAATCTTGTCCCTTCATCTAAATTATCTTTTAACTATGCAGAACTATGTCTTTGCATCGCATCGTAATTACGATCGGCAGATATTTCATTCGAATTCTAAAGGAGTAATTCTCGCGCTCGTGTCTCCGCCGGCTCATTCGTCGTTATTAAATAAAACCAGCAAGTCTACGCGTTAGCATAGAAATAACTTCCATTTTACAACATCATCATCGAATCGCCGACGTCAACGATACGATCGACTTCGCTATCGTTAATTAATCCCGTAATAACTTATCGCGACGCGGTGCGCCGCGGTTACTGTTTCCTGTTTATTATTATAACGTCATCATTTTTAATTCTAGACCTTGCTTACGGACAGTATATGTCACAAAATGCAATTTTGCATGCGCTGTCGTAAGCTTCTCAGCCACTCTCGAAGGAAGAAAAGAAGGAGGGCAGAATGTTTAGACTCCTTAGAATTTGTTTAAAGCGCGAAGGCGTCTATCGTCACTCGAGGCGGACTTCCGATAGAAGTCTTTCGGAAATAGTAGTCACCCACCAACAAGATCAATCGGCTTAATTCTTTTCTTCCTACGGACGCAACGTCCGAGTACCGTTCTCCGGTTCGCCGCGTTATCATTATCGCGAGCGCGATAATCTGCGCCACGCGCGGTCGAGGCCTCCTCTTTGCCGTGGTCGTAGTTTCTCCGCGATTATCCTACCGAAAAATCTCTCGCGCTCTTTCTCCTCACCCCGTGAACACGCCGCGCCGCGTCGGCCGGGGCCGGTCGTCGTCGACTTCCTGTGCCCGCCGGTGGACAATGACCAGCACTTGCCGCAATGGCAGAGAACGGCGGGGCAGACGCGCGCTCCTAATATCTATTCGGCCGATCTAGTTCGCGGAAGCCGCCGTTATTGTGGCACGAGCGTGTGCGTGTATGCCGCCGCACACACGCACACACACGCACGCGCGCGCGCGCACAATCGCGGCCTGTACGACGCGTACAGGGTGTACCAGGAAACGATCATCACGCGATTTCAGTATTTCGCAATTTGCGCGCACAGAGGCTTCGCGGACAGAGGCGGCATCCGTCTCAGATGCGTTATCGCCATTAAATTCGCTAAGGCTGCTGGAGGAAGAGGAAAGAGATGGAAAAACAAGCGAAATTACGAGCGTTTAGGCTTGTTCGATGCTACGGATTTGTACACCCCGTATGAATTGGCGTCAGGTACACACGTACGCACGTACGCGTATCGTCCCGGGGACCCGCGCGGCGCGGCGCGGCGTGTGCGTGCGTCGGCGGAACGAAGAGGCTTCAGCGTGGCGTGGCGTCGGAGAGGACGATGAGGAAGAAGAGGAGAAGGAGGAGGAGGAGAAGGGGGGAAGAAAGGGGGAAGAGGGAGAAACACCTCCGGAGAGCCTCTCTGGAAGGAGGATATGATGGCTCGTGGCGTTATGCTCCGCGAGCTGTTATGCTCCTCGGGCACCACCGGACCATAAGCGAGGCTACTTCGCTCCGGCGCAACAGCCGCCACGTTTCTCGTTATATCAACGCATCGGCGTCGGCCAAATAAAGTTTACGCGCGCGAACCTTTTTATCGCACGCGCGCCTTTTTTGCGCCGGCGAAATCCGCGCGAGTGGGACGTGCGATTTTTTTTTTATCGCACGCGTTTTATTTCGAGACCGCGATTCGTAGTATCCACTTTTTCAGTCCAATTTGAAGACTGCTGATTTTTTTTTTTTTTTAATTGGAAAAAAATAACTCTACGCGATATTAGTATTTTTACACGGATGAATCTGACCTTCGCAAAGAGTTAAGCACGTACATTCTTGCGGCATAGGTTTGTACGAATGATCATAAGTATACAGCGATTGCGGACGACGCGCACGATGTTGCAATCGCAGGAAAAAGAATTGTGTGCTCTTCCTATTGTTAGGCATGCAATCACGAATATGTCGTTATCGTATACGTACGTGGCGCAATATACTGCGAGCGCGACGTTCATCCGATTTCTTGACGCCGCCTTCACCGGATGCAGGCGCCAATGCATCTAGGCACGAGCCACTCGAGGCTACGTACGCCGCTCCGTGCGATTGCCGATAAATCATATTTTTTTTTCTATAATTTTATAATTTACTACCGTCATGTAGTCCTGATGGATTCCGCGTATATTATAGAAAATGCGTGCGTGTAACAGTGAATCGATCATCGTATTTTCCATCCCCAATGTTCTTAATCCTTTAACGAATGTAAAATAGATTCTACTTCAGCAGTGATTTAATGCAAATCCATTATTGATCGCATGTCCATAATATCATCATTAAATAGTTTTTAGTACTTAAATTTCATCAGTCACACAAAAATTTTTAACATACTCTAAATCGTGTTTTGTCGTGATAGACGGATAAAAAATAATGACGATACGTCGGTTTTCCTCTCGCGATTACTTTCGGGTCCGTTTTCTCGTCTTCCTCGAGAGACCACGGAGCGTGTGCGTCTTGCCGCCGCGCCGTCACGCTACGCGTAATTCCCGGCAGAGTCGGACGCCAATGGATCTAGGCACGAGCCACGAGTCTGCGTCGAATATGCCTCGCAGTCTCTGACCCGCAGTTCCTCTTGGGGCTACGGTCTTCCGAAGAGAAGGAAGGGGAGGAAGAATACGAGACGAGAGGGCCCAGGTGGAGGCGGCGGTGGCGGCGGCGGAAGAAGGGGCGGCGTGGCAGGCCGAAGGGGGTGGTGGCAGAGGGGACCAGGTTAGCGTTCAGCATGCGTAAGGAGCTGCGAGGCATTATGCTCGGAGGCTCCTGCGAGGCCGGGCTGAAACGAGCGAATAAGAAAGTAGTTAAAGTCTTGGGTGGCGAGGGCAGCGGAGGTTGCGGTGGTGCTACCGTAGAAGGTAGAAGAGGGCAAGGGGAAAGAGGAAGAACAGGGGGTCCGCCTGCCACGCGCTACCTCTTTCTCCTTTGCCTTCACTTCCTCCTCCTTCTCCTCCCTCCACCCCCCCTTTCTCCTTCCCCCCCGCTCATCTACCTCCTTCAACCACCTCCTTCCGCCTCCTTAACTCCTCCCTGACTCCTCTTCCATCCACCTCGAACGATCATCTTCCGTGCCGCAATATGTAACAACGACTCGTCACACTCTGCTTGTCGGCGCACAAGATAATTGCCCTCATTATAGTTATTTAAAAAGCGCACCGCGTGCGCGAACGCGCGCCACCGCTGCCGCCTCCAACGCGATCGAGCCGCCGATATAAAGACGCTGCCGAGCGCGAATTAATCGCGGGGGATGCTAACGGAGAAAGAGAGAGAGAGAGAGAGAGAGAGAGAGAGAGAATCGGAGAAAAAGAAAGAAAAAAGAAATGTACAAGCGGTCGCGCGACCACGCGCGCTTCGTTCGGAGGTAGCTGTTGATTTCCGTCCCTAGGGGCAGCTTGTTTCGCTTCAGGAGATCCGCACCAGCTACATAACGAGATGGCCCGGGAGGACACGCGAATGTTAAGAATACGGAAACTGTGATTTAGGATAACGCTTAAACTGTTACATTCACTATTTTTTAAGGTCTCGATGAAGATGTGATTGAATAAAAAAAAAAAAAGAGTTTTCGCGTTTTTATATTTGATAATTTTCGAATCTGCAATAATTTCGCATAAAGTAAAAAGAAGAAAGACTCTTTCCTAAATCTTGTTTCAAATCTGACCTCAAATAAGGTTTTGTGTACATAACTAACGAGCAGGCGAAACGTTATCAATTTCTAATACGTTTTATTAAGCGCAGTATACGTTACAAGCCGTCTTGACGTCGTTATTTTTTAACGAAGAGCCAAAGGAGATAGGCATGCTCCTGATTTTCTGGTCTGGTTGGAATTATGATGTTGCAACATGCAGCGAACGCTGCTATTTCAGACACAAAGTGCTGGAATGTGCGTTTATTAGCGGTCGCGGACTTTAATGCGCGGCGGCGGAGGCGAATCATCGGGCGTGCTGTATTTGTATAACGGATACCGTTTCAAGTAACGGTAAACACCCGAGAAAACGTCAGGGTGGGCGATAATTAAGGCACCGTCGTTAAGCCGACCGTTTCCTCTCGAATCCCGAATTAATCCTAAAATCAATGAAATTAAAGAAGAAAAAGGACGAATCTTCAATTATAAAAGACCAAGATTAAAAGATGAAAGAGAGAACTCGCAATCGTAATGATGCAGAATTCATTTGTCTTGATCGCTACCAAGTTTTGCGAGAGTCGACGAATTATCGCTCGTATCGGCAGTAATAATACGTGTCACGATGCGAAACGTATATATCCGACGATAAACAGCAGTATCGAATTGAGACGAGCGCGAGAAATCCGATTATTTTTGGTAGCTGATAAAGGCCGGCGCGTATGTGCCCGCACCGGTTCTGTGCTTTCTAAATACGTTTGCCGCTCATCGAGCAACAGATTTACGTTTACACGCGCGTTTAATATATCGGAACGACGATGGGAAATTCATATTCATTCGTGACCGCGTACGTGCGATTCTCGCCGCAACGAATGCGCCGGAAACCGACAGTCAGAAACGGTAACTTGCACATCGAGATCCCGAGTTTTTGTCAAGATTCTAATCGGCTGTCTTCTACGCTCAGTGCATAATTTTTGTTATTATCGCGTACAAACTCTCTCTCTCCTACAGTAGGAGACTCAATAATTGCTTTTTGACTAATTCACGTTATTGCTGCTGGAATATTAAACTAGTAGTTTATAACATCACTGAACCTTTATCTATTTACTCTTCAATGTTCAACTTCTGCAATTTCTTCAATCCGGTTTTGGGACGCACGCGATTCAAAATTGGATCAAAGTTATATATTTTTTTTTATCTCGTGAGAAGAGCGCGCGATGAAAGCGTCCTCGCGAGTCGTCGCGGATAAAAAATTGCTCCGCGGACATCTCGTATTTGTATGCAGCAGGTTCGTGAGGACGCGATGCCGTCCGATAAACGTTCCGCGAGATACAAAGCGGCATTACCTGAGATGTAAACGTGGAAGCTGCGTGCACGAAATATATCTGCGCGCAGGCCATTTGTTGATGATCTGAAACCACTTTGATCCCACAAGGTCTTATCAACGTGGGAATTTTTTCTTTCCATTCCCCTCGTGTTTTTACATGAAGCCCATGTACACTTTTTGTACGACATTATTACGCTTGTATGAATTTGATATCGTGAAGCATTTTTTTCCTTAGCGGACCGAGTTTACTTGTGAACAAAATTGAAAAATTGGGTTTAGAATTATACATACATGTCGATGTTGTATACGCAGTTTACGTATGACATTTCGATCTCTCCTTTTCTTTTTTCATCATGCGTCGTGTCCATCTAATTCGGTATACACGACAGCGAATACGCCTGTCAATCGATCTCTGTTAGTTAATACTCCTATTATTTAACTCTAGGAATTCATGCGGATCCCCTAAAGCACGCGCATTTGCATAGACTTAAGCCGTGCGCGACCGCATACGGGCCGCATCTTGGAATCATCCGCGGGGATTTCACGTGCCGTAGAGATGCGAAGTTATAGGTACCGTACGACGCAACTGCGGGGCACGCAGGTGGTAGATTTTCCGATCGGTCCCCGCGTGCGCGCGGCGACCACGATTTGTTCGTCGCCGCCGCCGCCGCCGCCGCCGTCGCTGCCGTCATTGTCGACGACGTCGTCGACTTGGTCGTCGAGGACTTTTCGCGGAGCCCTTCCCGTCCCTCCATCCCCCCGTTCGTCGATTGTTCACGACGCGGCACGCGTAGCAATGAAAGCTCAACGGCACGAGTAAAAAGCCTGTGAGGTAGACATAAATAAATAGGTAGTGGGTGTGGTTGGTAAGGCCGCACACATGGCGTCGTGACCCGTCGTCGTCGTCGTCTGCGTTCGTGAGCTCGAGGCCAGCTCGAGTTATGCCTCGCGGAATGTTGCTCCCGCCGCGCGCAAGAGCAAGCGAACGAGCTCTTTCGGTACAAACGCGGTTAAACGCTGTTTCGCGTGCACTTGTCTGTTGTCCCCTTCAATCGCATTTCTCTTCGACCCCGTGTTTATTTCGACATTTCGCCCCTCATTTGCGTCGGAAACTCAGGAAGTGACGTATGATTTTCATTCGATGACGAGCAAACGGTCGAAGGAGATCGAAACGGCATGAAAGATTCCGCGACGAAGGATAAATAAATAAAAAATGCTCGCAAACGTTACGCAATTACGAGAGATTCTCGTTCAAAGAACGGGGCTCTTTCGAACGTTTACGAACCGTAACGGGGTCAGATTGGGGTTCCGTATAGCGTGCGACGATCGAGGGTTGATCCGGAAATTCAGGAGTTCTACAAGCCTCGTACGTCGTGCAATGCCGTTCATGACTTAGCACGGTGCCTGGCTTTGGCGGTTGAGGCTGCCGATATACAATGCCGCATTGTTTCGCCGTTGCAACCATCTTAGTCGGTAGCACATAGGCTGACGCCGAGCCGATGTTTATTATCTTCCTTCGCGCAACAAAACAAAATGTCACATTCTGGCGTTATATTATCCATGCTTCTCGCGAGTTCGTGCTCGCGAATCAATGTGCTACGTAAAATCGGGGAGGCCGATACTCTATCGTCGTATTTTCAAACGGTGCACGAAGCAACGCGAGAATAGTGAGCTTCGAGTGTGTGCGCGCGCGCGCGCGTGTGTGTTTGTGTGTGTGTGTGTGTGTGTGTGTGTGTGTGTGTGTGTGTGTGTGTGTGTGTGTGTGTGTGTGTGTGTGTGTGTGCAACTCGTAGGAAACAAATGTTTTAGAATAGATAAATGGATGTGCGCGATGTTGCTGGTAGAGTTATAACGTTAGACAGAAAGGAATACGTTGGTGGCATTGCGAAAAAAGATATAAAAGAAAGGGGGGGGGGAGAGATAAAGAAGAATGATCGAAATGTTACATTGAGATAAAAGAGTGCGAATATGAAGTGAAATTTCGAAGCTTGCGCTGTACAAACGTTTCACGCACATTTTCTTTTGCGTCCTACATGCGAATCGAAAGAGGTCATCCATCCACCTCTCGTACCAGCTAGGTTTCCACTTTCATGGGTAACCGCCGCCGCCGCCGCCACCCGACTCGCGCGTTCGTGCGTGCGTCATGATTTTATTTTCGTCGCCAGCAACGCGATTCGCGTATTTCGCGAACAATTATTACGTATCCTTTGGATGGAAAGTTTCCTTTCTCCCGAAAGCGCTAGACGAGGCGAGGAATCATCGCGCGATAGATTCGCAGATAGTTTTCGTTGTGCCAACAGTGAAAGCCGCGATCTCTGATCAGCCTTGGCACGATTAGATGCGAATCGAATTTCGCGTCTCTCGCGATGCCGCGAATCTTCTCCTTTTCGCGCGACAGGAAGAAGGGAGAGACAAAGGGGAATTGGAAAGGAGACCGCGCGAGAGCCGCGCGTATCGGCGGGGGCAGAGCTGCGCGCAGAGAGAAATAACTTTCTTATTTCCATGAAAATTGCGTTCGGCGATTTCGACGACAATGCCATTCCGGTGTTTTAAATGCAAATCCACAAAAGGAAAAACCGTAAAGGCATTATAATTTATATTACTACATGTGGCAGCGGCGCTTCCGGCGAAAGAGCATAGGCGCAGTTCCGGTCAGCCCCACGGGTTGGAGAGATCCTACATCGCCAGATTATGAGCCCACCGCCGCTTTTACAATGGATCGTCCGCCTCTGAGTCGTACGTCAGCGAGAATAATTCTGCGTTACCGCCGCTCGTGCTCGTCTTGCCAGCAAAATAATACAAACGATCGCCAAAGGGCGCGCGGCCTCACGCGCGGCACGAGTATAAAAACTATTTTTTCTTTATTGCCTACGGGATAAATAATTTTCTCGCGTCTTCATAGACCATAATGCTGCGCGTTCACTTGACACGCGGGGCACTACTGTGTCTCTTGCCATTATCCATCGTTACCTTAATCTTAATACAAGTCGCACGCTTAAGGACAGACGCTTTGCGTAATTAACTCACAACTATATTTATCGTTTCTCTCTATGATACATTTGTAATGTTGACGATAGATAGACACGTATAACGGATAAATATGCCAGGTTAAAATAAACAGAGGCGGGGGGGGGAGGGGGAGAAAGTAGAAATTTCCAAAAATTATGCCAAGAATTGGCCGTTTTTGATGAAATCCACGATCGCCTGGACGGTGGTCTGGAAGCGCTCGAAATTCTCTCGGCTATCCTCAGGCGACTTGGACTTGTAGATAGCGTTTGTGTACGCCGCGGTCAATTCCGCCACCAATATCTGCGCTTTTTTAGCGGCCGCCTCGATCGATCCTGTGGGCGTCTTAATTTCCTCTGCGGTCTTGACGATTTCCTCCTTAATGATTTCGACGAGTTTTACATCGTCCTTCGTGTTCGAGTCCCCGCTCGAGATCTTCTGCAGGATGTCCTTGATGGTCGTTACGTTCGTATCTTGCGATGAAACAGAGATACAGAGGTTTGAATTAAAATCTAAAATCGCGGCTAATTCTACTACTGATTATTACTAATGATTAAGGTAATTTTACTTGGTTCGTTTATATATTTTTCACCTTCGGATAGCGTAGGCGTTTCTCTAATTATCCTCTCGGACTGCGAGGCGACGGCGCTCGCCAGCAGGACGATCGCGACGACCGCGAACTTGGTCATCTTCGGAAATCGTATCGAGCAGCAAACTGTCAATCGGTTGTCCAGCCGCGCTCTCTCTCTCTTTATACTCGTATTCGTGTCCCCACGGATGCATCGAGTAGGGATGACATTATGTAAAATGTAATTTGCCGTACGTCGTGCACGCGGTCGTTGACCATTATAAATGATCCTAATGAGTGTCATTAAAAAAGAAGACGCGCGAGAGAAAGTGGAGCGCCGCAAACGGCACGTTTCAAGAAAGTATGCTTTGTTTTGATTTCTATCCGTTGACAACCGGAAGAAATTAGCTCGAATAAGACAAGTGTTAAGCGAAGCATCTACTCTTAATTAATCGTGCGATTTTTCAACTGACGGAACGAATATTAATCTATATTCTACGTAATTAAAAGAGCCATTCTCTCTCTCTCTCTCTCTCTCTCGAAGAGAAGAGAATAAAACGCAACATTTTTGAAATTATGCGTATGTCGTCACGATCTTGCGATCGGAGGTAACCAGGACCTCGGCTGAAAGCAATCGAATGTTCTTTGTCGGTGAGTTGCGGGTCGCGAAACGAGTTTTTCTCAATCGAGCAGCAATTGTCGTAAAAGCGACGCTGCAATTTTTCGCCGTTGCAGTTGCTATATACATCGCGATACACGCAATTCTCACTCGACATACGACGACGCGCGCTCAACAGGTCGGTCGTCCGCGCGCCGCGGTCTCTCCCTCCTTCGAAAAATACAGGGGCAATGCCGATACTGGCCGACGCGACGGTAAAAGTGCGTGAACACAGG
Organism: Solenopsis invicta; assembly: GCF_016802725.1. Taxonomy (NCBI): domain Eukaryota; kingdom Metazoa; phylum Arthropoda; class Insecta; order Hymenoptera; family Formicidae; genus Solenopsis; species Solenopsis invicta. Next base: position 8,204,594 of record NC_052675.1, on the reverse strand, counting down.
GAGGGAGTGCATCCAGCCATGATTCCTCCTCACCGATTTTTACCCCCTTCCTGCCCCTTTCCGTTCCGCGCTCTCCCGTTCTCTTCCCTGCCTCTCTTTGACGTTACCTTGACGCGTCGCGTCAAATTAAAGGCTGCCGAGTCGCTTTCCACCTGAGGAGCGATTCAAATCTTCCGCAACGATTCGCGACAGCGGTTCAGCGTCGCAAATGCCGACACCGCGGGTGTTCCCGAATCTCCGTTCGCCTTTGCGAAAGCAAAACGATGAAAGACACGAGACGAGAGAGAATCTAGTCTCGGCGAATGAAACGGCGCGGCAGCCGTTGCACAAAGACTCGCGAGAAGTGTTCGTACGTTAATGCGGGATGAATGAAAATACGGGTGCTTGAGTAAGCTTAAATTACATTTCATTCATGCAGGAAAAGCAGACACGCGGGAGTCGTCCTTCCGGCTCGCGTTGCGCACGTATCACAGGACGGTGGACTTGCACGTAATGACGGCTGGACTATAATGTGTATTATCCCGACATCCTGTGCGCGGCGCGGTGACTTCTTATGCGTTTCTCTCTTGCGTCTAGGGTACCGGCCCTTGCTGCCTTACGACACAGCGATTACGATCGTGCAGAGGCGACCTTAATTTTTCTGCGAACGCTCGCTTTTCGCAGCGCTACGTTACAGCAACACCCGCGTCCACCTTTGTTTCCTACTGTTCGTGCGCATCATAGGCTATGCGCTTATACTCTCACGCGAATCACTTTCCGAGCACTTTCTGATCACGAGCTAGAGGTACGAGAGGTAGAGAGTTGCGTAAGATCTCGCCCAATTTTTCCGATGTACAAAGAGAGGCGTCCAAGCGGAGACGCGCGAGGGCGAAATATCGATCGCACGTACCATCGATCACGATCTTATCTCTCTGGCGCACGGACATGGGATTCACGTCGACCGGCAATGGGATGACGGAGGAAACACGAGGGTCCATGTATACCGTGGACAGTATCGGGCACTCTCCTCGGTCCCGCCGCACCATGCTCCAGCACCGCGATCTACGATTACAATGAGAGGGCGACGAAGAGGGCTCCATCTCCCCGAGAGGGGGAGGTGAGAAGAGAAAAAACCAGAGCGAGCCGATCGACGGACAGTCTTTATTCTCTCGTACTCCTCGGCACCGGATAACGATGTGGAAGCGACGTGGGCCTATTATGAGCTCATATCGCGTGGGGCACAATGATCAGTGCCGACGCGTGGAGATTCTCTCCGGATTGTCGAGAGACACACCGGGTCGCGTCGTCACAAGCAGGTCCCGCGCTGAATGAGGTCTCAACGTGTTCATCTCGCGCTCGGGGGATTATGGCGAGCGTGAGGCGCCGCCGCCGCCGCCGCCGCCGCCGCCGAAGATCGACAAGGCCGATTACGTGCGCGCTGACTTTAAGCCGTTTTAAATGCTGCCATTCAACCCGGACGGGCAGCCTCCTGACCTCGCCACTCGCGCGGTGCACCGATTTGGCGTTTCTCGCGCCGGTTCCTTTCTTACATTTTATCCCATACAATGCGCACGTCTCCTCGCGTAGATGTGAAGGTGGCCCGTATCTAGCAGTCGTCATTCTCGACTCGAATCACCAGTGATAGCGCGCAAGGCACTTCTTCTATCATTTTTTATTTCTCCGTAATGTTATTTTGTTGTAGAAATTACAAGATCGATCATTGTTCATAATTACATATCAATTTCCATATAACGTTATATCTAAAATTGGGACATTACACGTTTTAAAAATGAGCGACTTAAAGGCGACTTTCAGCCATGTTGCGCTGAAAGGTATCTTTAAGTCTGTCTCGATTTTGGACATGCCTACTCTCTTAGTTGTATCAGGTTTTTTTCTTTCGTGACAATTGCCTATTTCTGGGATTCAGGTGCCGCAATATCTTAGAAACTATGGGGCTAGAGAAATAGACCTTGGTGAAAGATCGTCTGTCTTAGAGAACGGGAAACCGAGATTCGGCACGGACTGTGGGGGTTCCGCTTGATCAGACCGTGCGATTCTCACATGCAGTCCCAGAGATGCCGTGAAAAACAATTCCATGAAATTAATAAATCTATTCCCGAGGGAGGACCTCCTACGACGCGGACGACTTTTTAGGGCAACGGACGATTCCGCGAAACGTGGGTGATCCAATTAGGCGCGCCCCCCAAAGAAAAAAAAAGAGGAAAGGAAAAAATCGCCGTGGTCACGAACGTTATCCGTTTACGCGCAACAAGATAAATTAACACGCTTTTTCGCGTCAAATGAATTTCGCGACGGATCCGGCTTTGGCAGCGGCAACCCAGCTGACAAAAATAGTAAACAAACTTAGAATCAGCGGGGCGCGAGCAAGGACGAGATTAAGAAGACCGCGTCTTCACCGAGACGGCGTTGGCTTTACCACCCGTCGATCGATCTGTCGCCTGATTTCTCCTCGCAGCATCGAGTCACGGTGCTTTTTGCCGGTGTTTGCCGCGGCATACTGTGAACAGGCGGCGGTTTCCCAGATGTAGAAATCCTCGTCTTCTTTCATTTCGTCGAGAAACTACAATGGCGCGTACCCGAATTGAAAAAAATCACGTCGCTTCGAAAAGGTAAAACGGTTCGCGCTTGTTCACGCCGACGGCGATTCCTGCCGCTGGCGGAATAATCGCCGCGTAACGACGTGCTTTCCATCGATTGACATTAACTTTTTCTACGCCGCGCAGCGGCAGGGAGGATACGGCGTCCCGGATTTCCTTCCGATATTCGCGTAATTAGGCTGTTTTACTATTATTCGCAGTTTGGCGAACTTTCACCGTGATTTCGATGTGGCTTCAAGAGCTCCCGCATTGAATCCCAGACACGCTCTGTGTATAATACCTTGTAATATGTATATATCATATATAATCATTTTATACGCGAGGCATTCTATATTAAAATTACTATGTTCGCGCGCAGCTTTATCGCGCCGGATCTTCTCTCGGCGAAATAACCGCGCACAGGCTCAAAGTACTCGATACAAAGCAGGCGATCATTAAAATATCGCGCGTGACGTTCGAAGATGCAATCAGGGTGATCCTATGAACGATGCTCTCCGAGGAAATCTCAATGTGGCATTCGAAAAATCGACATTTCGCTCAGGGGCAGGTGTCGTCGTGCCGGGTTAAGGAAGTTAAGGGAGTGGGTAAAAGGAGTTACGTTAAGCACCGGCTCATCGTCGCCCGGGGGCCTCGTTATCATAGTTTAATGACGACGGGGCGTTTCAGTCGCAATGGATTACGGTACACGCCAACCGGCAATACGAATGAATTAATAATCGACATAAAGTGCCAGCAAGCTCGCCGTCGAACTGACAAGACGCTTCATATGAGTTAATGTAAAAATACATTTAAAGAGTTTGGTAATTTTCATTTATTCTAACACGTGATTTACACAAGGCAAATAGAATTTTAATTATTGCACGGTAATAATTATGTTTTTACTGAGAAACAGACAAGTCATTACTTTAAATTATTTGCATATTTGCTCCGATAGGATAATATTTATTAAGTTATTATATACGATGAAATCTTTCATGAAAATTATGATTTGCAATTATATATTTGCAAAAAATAGATGTAGAAGTATTGATACTTTTATAAAATATTGATAAATATTTACGCAATTTTGAAATAGTATTTCGGCAAAACTATGACAATATGTCGATTCATCTTAATGGTATATAGTATTTGCAAAATTAAATTTAGAAAAAAATTGTTTAATGACTGAAAAAAATGTTAGCTGTATTGTGTGAAAACATTTAAAAATATAATTAATTCATGTGTATAATTATTCTTAAATTATAATATAGAAATATTGCAGCATGATAACATTTTAAATAATTAAACGGATTTTAAAATAATTATAAAATATTTATACCTCAAACTTATATAGATTTGTTTAATTTTAGAAATTTTATTTCGATAAAACTCCTGCGTTATGACGTATCATCTTACAATTAGCGCAATTATTGCAAAATTTTCATCAACTTTTATGATGCCATTATGCGCAATATTCGCATAGCGTGTTTATCGAGGTGAAATAAAATTTTAATAGGACACATAAAATTTTACAAGTGCAAATGTAATAACATTATATAAGAAAGGAGGAAAAAAAAGGAGAAACGCTCGTTCAGATATTTAACATTAATAGTCAGTTCAGCTTATAACTTAACGAGTTTTATTCTTGGACGCACCGCGCGACATGGCATCGGTTTAGGATAACGAGAAACGTAGTATTCGGGCAGAAGGACAGTGTGGGAACGAGGGTTTATTCTGAAAACGATGTTGCACACCGCAAAACGCGATAGTCTGCACGAACATTGCGGACGATGCATTGCAGAGTATATCATAGACAAAGCCTGGATTATTTTTCGCGGTGGCAAAGGAAGCGTGCCGGTATTGTTGCCGACCGCGAACAACAATAGTTTCTCCTTGCTCGCCTCCGTCCTCGTTCGTGTTACACTAGTTTGACTAGTCTTCTAGAAGAGTAACTCGCACCGCAGCACAATGAACGAACAACGTTCGCTTTTAGATCTATCTGAAACCCTCGTAACTTTAAGCGTTAAGGGAACGTCTATGTGGAAGCTAAGTTATATAAATTAAATATAGTACAAATGTATGTTCGTCGTCTTCGTTCACCTGTCTAATCTGTCTAATGATAGTTAACGTAACGGCATTTCTTAGTCGCGAAATTTTCAACGCGTTAATTAAATAACTGGCGAATATCACTGCCAACATTCTTATTGTTTATCTTATCGACCAGTTTAAAGTCGCATGTTAATTAACTTATCGTCTTTACGCGAATAGTTAAAACGTTTTTCGGAATAAATCCGATTTGATCATTTGCAAACTGGTGCTCTAAATAGAACCGATTCGAACTAGTTGAATGACATTGGATTATTTTGCTGATTGTAGAACACGTTAATTAGTAGTTGTGAAAAATCTAGGAATTAAGTAGATTACTAGAGAAAGTACTTTTTGTGGGTATGCGATATATATATATATATATATATATATATATATATATATAAATTTATGGCTGGGTGTCAGGACTAATAACACAGACTTAGATAGATAAGACCGGGAGCCGCATTGAAAAGCTTCCATTTAATCCGTCGGGTCGGCCCGTTTACGAGGCAATTCAGGGGCGAATTATGGGCGTGCATACGGGGATTAATCACGGGCCCCGCGTGCGAGCGCGAGCATACACGCGCACATTCACGCGCACGTACACCGGAGCGCATTAATTTACCGGCTATACAGGTACGTCATTCCACTTGCGGCTTCTACATTTGGATTTGTTTTGTAATAACGAAGAAGCGGAAAGTTACTGAGATGAAAGTTGTATAATTTATCAAACGAATCATCAATCCAATTTTAGATCTTGGAACCTTTTTATGAATTTTGCAGTGTTGCAAATCTTGTAAGCTTGTCTCGACAAATTTTGGGTGCATTATAAATAAAGCAGAAAAATATTTCTAACAAAAAATATATCTTTACGGTTTAAAATCCTTTTTAACGCACACGAGTGTACACGCGATGCAGTAGCAAGATAAGACGGAGATGCGTGTATCGCGGGCGGTGGTTTTGTCGCTCGCGCGTGTGTACACGCATTTATCTGCATGCGAGTTGTCGTTGTCGTGTATTGGTCGACCTAATTCTACAATTTGTCACGCCTCTTATTCCACACCTAGCTTTCACTACTATACATCAGGGGGGCGAATGTATTAACTGTACAACCTGGAAATTGTGAATAATGTAAAATATGTCGCTTTTCGGAAAGAAATCTTTCTGATTGATCGTAGAACTTTATTGTAATGTTTGCTACTTAACGCTTGAACACGAAAAGAAGCTCTCTTGAAGAAAATTTTATAATCAAATTTTTTATTGATTTTACATTTGAGGAACATAATATATAAACAAGCATACAGAATATTTTGGATACTAAGATCAATGCTCTTCTAACGGAAATTTTATACACACGCGCGCGCGCGCACGCGCACGCACGCACGCACGCACGCACGCACGCACGCACGCACGCACGCACGCACGCACGCACGCACACACACACACACATACTGTTAAAAATGTCATTACACATTAAACTTAATCTACAGTAAATTTAATATATCAATAAGTGAAAATCATGTGCATGAAATTAGTGCACTTTTAATGCACTTTTGACAACATCAAATTTACATTAAATGTACATTAAATGTTTTTTAATATACCTGCTTGAAATTTGCTTCCGTTACATTTCATTAAATTCTGCTGCCGATTTTTAACAGTATGTATATATATATATATATATATATATATATATATATATATATACTGTTAAAAATCGGCAGCAGAATTTAATGAAATGTAACGGAAGCAAATTGTTTTTATATGCTTAAAATTGTTTAAAATATCCTGATACTAGCAGAGAGAAATAAGACAGAATGTAGTTGGCTTAGTCGTCACGTCGTCTCCGGACCGCTTGTTTCTCGTCCGGCGCGATAATGACACAGACACCGACTGCATAATGTTAGGTACAACCTAGTAAAGCAGTTCCCTGCCGCGCGACAAGCATGCAGGCGCCATAAAAGCGATAATTCAGCGACTTTATCAAGCGCGAACATGGCTGCGTGAGATGTCTTTACGACTGATTGGTATTAATACCCATTGTTAAAATTGAACTGCGATATCGATCGACGTGACGTATCGATAGACAGACAAATTGTGAGGCGTGAAAGCACTTGGCCGTAAATCTAAAGTTAACGTGGTTTTGCTGTCTACTTTTTTTCTTTGTGCCTTTAAAAATAAAAAAATTCTTTAAATACTATAGCAAATATCAAGACCTCGCGAATAATATCCACTGTATGTCTCCACGGCCTGTAAACGTTAATATGAACATGTTCGGGTGGTGTCGATTAAATAACGGTAATCAGACTTCGAGTTGTAATATAAATGTATATGTCTAGTCGCAGAGTTATAACGTACCGAACGTTAATTAGCAGTTTCTCTAGAATAAAATTAGCGTATTAATAATATTTTAAACAGTGATGGCATAAGTTAGCTTTTACATTATAATTTATTGCAATATGTGAGCACAATATGTGTGAGCACATATAAGATTTCATTGCTTTTTTACATTATTCTTTTTATAGGGTTTACATAGAATTTTGTATATAATTTACGTAATTAATTCTCTTGTCGCATTATGTAGATATCTTTGTTAGAATCACTAGTCTTACGTATAATAATATATCTTGGCTATAAAATGGTGTATTGCTTCTTATTAGTTATCTATGTCACCTCAAAGCTTTCTGGCTATTGGTACAGTCTGATAGTTCAGCTCTGATTCGCTTGTAATTGCTATATCGCTGTTTGTAGTATACATTATTACTATACATACTTTCTCTTAATTTGTAACATAACGTTAACTGATAAGCAAGTTTATAGACCAGACTGGAGTCTTTCGAGTAATACGAGTTATCGAAAGTAAGAGTCGAAAGATTATTAATCTCATTGTCATGTCCGAGAACAAGTATGTTTAAATAAAACATTGATACTGGAGACGTTTACAGAGAAATTAGAACAAGTTGTGTGTATGTGTGTGAGACATATTTTACGATACTTTCTTAGCCTTTGCAATAGTTAACAATTGTGAAACAATTCCCATCGTTTCTTGCTTTTCCGTTTCTCCCTCTATGAGAGCGATTTGCCGCAGCAATGCTATTCCTCGCATTTGTTTCTTCTCGTTCCATCGGATGTTGCAAGGATCATTGATTATATTTTTCTTTCTCAAACGACGATACTTTGCGTCTATTTTTGTGCATGTTCGTTCACTATCGGTTGCTCAGTGGTCACATTGATTCAAGTCCATCGATCGATCGATTGGACGGACGGTCGGTCGATCGGTCGGTAGTGCATACTTGCTGGTCGGAATGCGCGCAAGAAAGTGGCGAGCTGAAAAGAACGCGGAGTCCAGAGTTGATTCCGAAGACAGGAAGGAGCCTGGCTATGGATCTATACGTGGTGGATGAGCTGTTCGAGCGAGTGACGCGACGCTTTTGCTCGCGAATGAAAATTCTACTCCGGATTCCGTCGTTCTTTACATTCGAGGAAGTAATCGGCAAGAAAGATTGAGTCGGAACGGAGAGGAGCGTGCGACTCAATCTAGCCAAATGATCTTAAATCGTTCGCACGTTCTTCACGCGCGCCCCGTCGACTTCCTCGTCCGTCCTGATGCCACTTCGAACGTGCTACGTTTCTTTCGGCATATTATCAATTTAGGAACGACGACAACGGAAACTGACTAACTCCGCAATCGCGACGAAATGGATACGATGTTATAAAAAGTATCTCACGCGAGCGTCGTGTAGGTAATATAACAGCGACATTTGCAAGAACGAGGCTCGCAACGTTCGCGCACGCGAACGGCAATTAAACGCGAGAAGGATGAGGAATGTTAACGGATAATTTCTTGTAAAACGCTGCCGTGGAGCGTTCGCATCTACGCGCATTCCTAGTATCCGCCTATGCATATGCAAAGATATGGAAGCTGACAAATTGCGTCGAGGACGCTCGTTGTATTAGCGTCGACGGGGCATCGTCGTTGTCGCTGCAACAAGAGACAGAGGCAGGAAGTCTCTAGGATGCTCGCGAACGATTATATACTGGCATGATACTTTACTTTTATTCCATCGCGTAGCGCAGGCTCGTGCATCGTTACGCGAGAAATAACCATGCGGAAATGTCGGATTACTCGCAGGGTATAAAGTGTCGGTTTGAATCCTTATTTGCGTATGTATTCGGCTCGTGCGATTTGCAGTTCGGGTAAGAAATCTGATTTACCGTTATTATATGTATAGGAAATAGTCCATCTCAAAATTTCCGGGATTTGAAAATTTAAAGCGACGTGAAATGTTTCATCAATATGTATCTTTATATCGTGATATAATTAATTGAAATGATATATTGCAAGATACATTAGTTTGTATAGAAATAGAACGGAATTAGTGCAAAAATAGCTGATTGCTTCGATTAATGTTTTATTGACTGCTACTTTTTTTCCGATAACATTATTAACGATGTTATTAAATTTGAAATTTTTTAGAGCTCACCGTACACAAGCGCGATAAGAAATATAAGCGACTTTAAGGCGGATATTATCTGTACGTTTTAAATATTCTCCACCAATGACGATCAGAGGTGGTTTGGCAACTTGTACACTGTCGAACGGGATTAGATCCAGTTCTCGCTCGACTTGCTCTCTTTAGCGCACTCACGATCGCATTGACAGGTTGATATAATTTCTGATAATTTACTAATAAATAACTTATTGAGCTCGAACCACTCTCCATCCTGCGGGAAAGGTTCCTCATTTCAGCCTAGCTTTCTTCGGACGTCTTACGGTTTTAATCTCGACGGATTTTTAATTTATCGAGCGAAATCGTCGCGATCGAGAGTAATAAAAGTTTTTTCTCATTTATCATACGGCAATTGGTATCCGCAAATACTTCGCGATAATATGAAATTTATAAACTCAATGTGCGACGTTTATCTCTCTATCTCTTATTAAATAAAAAATTGTATGTACGCAAAACGAAAACTTTTGGCGATAAGCGCATTCTAAACGAAATTCTCTTTTTCCGGACAGAGTGCGAATTCTGTCGGCGGAGTCTGATGGTCTCGAGGGTCGCCTCTTTATAGCGTGTTTCCGGTCGCGCCGAGACTGCTGCACGTGACTCCGATACTCTTCAGTTCACTTCACAGCTACCTGTCCCAATTTAATCTATCCCGCTCTTCTTCGTGGTACCCGCCGCCGCCGCCGCCGCCGCCGCCACCGATTATCGATGCCGGGGGGAATCCACGCGACCGCAAGACTCCCTCTTCTACACGTGTAAATAATACACCAGTGGGCTGTACCCTGACTCTCATTTCCCCCGCGATCTTACACCTCATAGCCGCGATGTAGTAGCCGCGGTTAGTGATATTTTTGTAATGAGTACGCTTGAAATGGCATTTCGGTCATCCGCGAGTCGTGACTCGATCAGACTAACCCTTTCCTTCCTCCTTCCCCGTACCTAAATCTTTTTATTCGTGTAATTCTGCTTCTCTTATAGGCTTTCGATCTACTATATCGATGCAGTCTTTTTCGAACATGTCGAGCATGCGTAAATAAAATGAGAGAACTCTTTTGAGTAGACTAGACAAATTAACTAGACACGCGCATACTGACGTACCAATAAAATTTTATACAACTAATAACAATTTCTTCAGTTTACCTTCTACACCCGTCTAATACATACGTTGCGGTCGAGGATCTTAAAGCGATGTGCGGCAAGCACGCGTGAAATCGAATAGGAGCTCGTATACGCGACGGGATATTGACGGGTGCGCACGATGCGTATCGGTATTCGATTTTTAGCGATAGCCTGGCAGGTATACGACTGGCGATGATGATCATCTGTCGCTAAATAGTCAAGATCATAAAGCGTTGGTGTCAATAATACGCGGGCGCGCGTTTTTCTGGTGCTGACGGCGGCGGCGGTCATTCAGAAAAGACGCTCGTCTTATGAATGGGCCTGAAGTACCGGTTAGATGTGTCATTAGCATAGGCATGACCCGCGGCGACATCGCGCGTCCTCGTCATCCCGTTATCCCCGCTGCCTTGCCAGCGGCGAAGCGATCTCCCGATGTAAATTGCCCCGATGCAAATTGCGTAATCATCCTCTAACGATTACCGCGTCGCGCGCTCGCGCTCGTCGCTCTCATTACAATTACGCGCGCCCGGACACCCGCGGCCGGCTGCACTCTCTCGCGGGGTCTCGCGAAAGAATCGGCGTCTTCGCCTTCGGGTTCTCGCTTCGTCGACTTCACAGTTCCGTGATCTCTCGCTACCAGCTTACTTACCGAGCCGTCACGATATGATAATTTCACCCTTTATCTATTGTACAACGAAATACTGAATAACTGAATATAATCCTGCGATAATCTTCTCTCTCTCTCTCTCTCTCTCTCTCTCTCTCTCTTTGTATTTGTAATATTTTTATGAGAAAAAATATAAAAATTTGAAATGATAACAGCAATATAGTTGAGAGATTTTATTTCATAGGTTGCTCACTGTTTGAAAAGCTTTTGCGGCTGAGCTGAAGCTCTTGTCACCACGAACTCTGAATAAAAGAAAAAAAAAGGGGGAAAATTATACCAACGAGCGACGTGGGGGACGATATACAAAAGCTGGTGGCTTAGCAGGTGTTTCGAAAGTGTAATCGGCCGCGGAATCGATTCCTCCGTTTATACTTTCCTAATCGAACTCGGCAAAAAAGCGCCACGGTAAATTGTAGGCGGCAATTAGGACGGCGATCAAAGGGGAAGCATTCTCGGCCACTGCGGTTTGTATCTGAAACGATCGAATCAAATTTGTGTCGTGCTCCATGACGAAAAAAACATCCGACTCCAATCAGGTCGATCTGGCGTTTATTTGTAAACCGCCAACACAGTTACAAACTTACGTTCGTGCGTATACACGATCGAAACAAAATGATTAATAATTGACATCCCTCCAATTTAACTTACCTCGTGTGGCATACATTTGAAAGTAAAATAGAACTGATGCAATGGTCGAATGTGGACAAAGTGCCACGATACGCAGGTGACTTGCTCGCAATGTCAGAGATAAACGTCATGACGCGATGATCGGTCGGCTCTCGCGTCAAAATCCGCGCGAGCGCGATCGTTCTGCTCGACGGGATAAAATCACGAGGCGCCGGGCTGCTGACGTTTACGTAGAAGTATAACACCGGTCGAGAGAGTTTCTCCGTCACGGTCCGGCAATCGCAACCCCTGGTGCTTCACATTTTCTGCCTACGAAACTGTAAGCGGCGCTGCTTCCGAAGCGAAGCGCGACGCGAGACAGGTGTGACCAGGTGCCATGCTTTTTCAGGTGTTTTGTGTCGATGAAAGGGATGGCCTTTCAAAAGATGAGCTATCCTGGCTATCGATTTCTTTATTTACGTATCATCTTGACACCTGTGGTCAATCGTCCATCGCTCCGACTTGGAGTTGACTCCAAGAGTCTTATCGGCGACGAAACTAGAGTCTCGATTCATGATATATATCCTTGATCCTGTATTAACATGCGTTATCTATGAGGACGTTTGACGCCCGGCATGCTCTGGAATCAAACCGGTTTTACAATAGTTTTTTTTAAGCGTTTAGAAGAAAGCAAGAATTTTTACTAGAATGCACGAGAGGACACTTTGTAACGAAATAGATCTTTATTCCGCGCTACAGAAAGCTTTACAGCGTTTTGTTACACGTTGAACAATTGTAACAACTTTATCAATCCTCACATATTTAATACAATATATGAAAATAGCAACAAGTTGCAAATTTGTTCGTACTTGGATCGAATGATTATTATAATTACCATATTGGTGAAGAGGGATACGTTTTAATTCAATTAACCCTATTGTTTTCTGTGTTATACTATAGTTATATATTTATCGTTTTGTTGTGAGATATGAATTATGTATTACACGACGCTGCGATCTAGCTATATGTGCATATTTTGCAAAATTATTTATCGACATCGACAAATTAGCGTCGCACGCCGTGCGAAACTTATTTATGACGCTCCGACTATTATTAATAAGAGTCACGGCACCGTTACTCAGCTCGATTTCGCTCGATCGACTTTATGTAATCGTCCTCTCTCTCTCTCTGTCTCTCTTTCTGTATCGAGAGAAAGAAAGAGAGCAAAAGAAGATGTGAATCGTTCCGACTGTCAATTTCTCGGTAGAGCGATAATGATCGGTTTTACGCTGTTGTTTATTAGTTTGTCGCGGTCATTGTCCGTTATTGGGCATTGCGATCTCTCGCTATGACGTGAATCCTCGCCGTCGTGGGAGAGTCGTTCGATCTGGATCACCACGAAAGGGATCGCCGCGGGTAAGAGGATCGCGCTTTGCGGCATTTGCCATTGTCGACCTGGTGGATGAGCATGCTGTGTCACGGTCACTTGATCAGGAAAACGTTTAACGCTCAGCAAAATCAATGAAAACATCCTTGGGGTAATACTCTGAAGTAATTGAGACGTTCTAATAGATCGTTCGGCCCGATGAAAGAGAGAGAGAGAGAGAGAGAGAGAGAGACGTGATGAGAATCCGTAAAACCGTCGCCTTGAACCTCACCATTCCGTCTTTATGGATAATGGCGGTAATTGGTCAGATTCGTCAGATTAAACTCGATGGGAAAGTTTTCCGTAAAATTCGAGCGCAGGAAAGTTTAAAATATATACGATACACGTTGACGCGGTGTCTCACGCTCACGTTTCGTAGTTGCATAAAACTGAACGCGCGCTAGGCGAGCGCTACATAATACGATTATGATGCGATGCCCGGCATCGCGTAATAACTCGTGCGTTCTGCGGCGATGTTGAAGTGACGTCGAAATAGCTTAGAAAAGAACGGCAATGCCCAGCGCTGCGCATTGAATCTCGCATATATCACAGACCACTCGACTCGCTTCCGCCTGAAACGAAAGTAGGATGATGGCGGTCTATTATTTATACATAAATGGAAGCCCGCCCGCGCTCTGTCCGCGTCCGCGCTATTTTCACTTCGTTACGGGAGTGAAATTCTTTTTACACACGGTGCTCGCGCGCCGGCAAAGAATCACGATGCAGACTCGATAAATTCTACGTGTACGTATTTATAACGCGAATGTGTTAATGCATACGCGTTGCCTGAACATAATTTTACATAGAAACTCGTGAATCTTTTTTATCAAAAAGCGCACGAAACACATGTGATTTATAAAAATATAGTTTTGCCTTTTTTTCGACATTACAACAGTATTCACGAATAAATTTTAGCGTCAAAAATTGCTTCTCAAAAATATTTTCAATTAATTTTAATATTATTCGCGTTTTTACCAATATACGTACATGTGTGTTAATATTTTTATGTAAAAAATGGATTTATTCACATACATACGGGGATTAAGTTGTGAAATTATTCAAGGTGTTTTATCGAAAATTGCACCAGTTAATTTAGTTTGATCACAAGCTGATTACTATTCTAGTATCGTCGCGAGATATCGTAACGCGACGATCTGCAGATGAGTTATGCAAATTCGGCTTTTCTTAGATCGTGGCGGAATATTCCGCTGGTGACAACGTTATCGCTTGAATTATCTCATCGCCTGCAGAGTCGATGATATTCCAAGGAGTACGGGCGTGCGGAAAATTTCCTGAAAAGCCGTGTTCGATCTGCTCTATCGTACATCATATGATATGCATTGATCGCCCCGTCTAATCACTCGCATCGTTCATAACTGACTAACGGCAACCTACCGATCGTGGGCCGTATATTATACACCTGTCGCGGGTAAACGATGATCGACGAATCAAATTCTAGCCTCAGCCTCGTTGCGTGTCATCCCCATTCACTCCAAATTTACATATCTTCTTATCGCGTATTTTACGGAGGATCGAATAACTGTTATCCATCAGCGTTCCGCTAGTCTTATCACTTTGATTGCAGCGAACGAATTGCTGTTTAAAACCGGGATTTTAATATTTCCTACCTGTTTACATTACTGCCCGGGTATCGTGCCATAAATTCGACCTGATGACTCGAGATCGCAAAATGCGATATTTTAATAACCGAAAGGTTTGCCCTTATCATCAGTTCGTTACTTTTGGGTCTAACGTTATTGAGTGCTTTATTTCGCGATATATGGAAGACGGTACGACATTACCATGCATCTCGTTTTTTTTTTCCTGGCACGTTCTGAATATATTTCTTCTACTCAATCTACTGCTTCGACAATTACATGTCGTCCACCTCCATCTCTTGCGATCGCGATAGACAAGCTGGGTGGGGATACGAAAAGGAATGGTCGCCTTTCGGGCAGGGCCTCCGCTCGTGGCGTTTAAGAACCGAACGAGGGCGGGCAACGCCGACGAGGACCTTTCCGAAAGAGGGACAGGGAAGTACGTTAAAAGGACAACACGAAAACAAGGATGGACGACGTGTCGAACGGCAAAGGACCGCTAAATGAGACAAAGTACGGGAACGAACAGGGATGAAAAAGCTGCGTGTGCGAGAGGTAGACAATGACGAACGCATAATGTCGCTGCAGGAACGATATACAATTGGGAGGAACGACAGGAAAAGAGACAGAAGATTGACGAGAGAGGTCCGGAGGTGAGCTGAAACGAAAGAGAAGCCGGTACGTTTCCTCGGCAGGGAGCCCGGCCAATCGGAGCACGGTGGGCGCCGCGGGTAGGAGGAGACAGTTCCGCGCCGACAGGCGATGTAATCACCCGCGGCCGTGTCCGCTGCTGCTCTCTGGCCCCTCCGGGGGCCTCTTCTCTCTCTCCCTCCGTGTCTCCCGCGCGCCGCGGCAAAGCCCTCACCTCTCTCTCCGCGCCCATCTAGCCAGCACTGGGCCCCCTCTGCGGCGGTTGCGGCGACGACGACGGTGTCGGCGGCAACGCGCTACGGGGCGAGGAGTTCTTTCCTGGCGGTCACCGGCCGGATCCGTCGGGTCGCGAACTCCGCGATCGAGAGAGAATGCAGCCTATCGGCCACGTTCGGCCGCGTTCGGACCACGCTGCCAGCCACGCGACAAACAAGCTTGTCGGCTGCTTTAGCTTCTACCACCGTCGCGCCGCTCCGCGCGTCCGCCGGGTTGCTCTGCGACCAGGCGGGTATGACGACCCGTGTGACGCGTGCCTCCGAGGTCCGTAAAATAACACCTGTTC
Source organism: Solenopsis invicta (assembly GCF_016802725.1). Lineage (NCBI taxonomy): Eukaryota > Metazoa > Arthropoda > Insecta > Hymenoptera > Formicidae > Solenopsis > Solenopsis invicta. The sequence continues at coordinate 8,188,793 of NC_052675.1, read as the reverse complement.
CAATGCTGATACGATGTTTGCACGCTCCGTCGTTTGTTTCTTTTCGCGACAAGTCGCAAAGACTTCATCCACATGTCACATGTTCCAATTGATTAAGCAAACAGCAATCTAATCCCAGCAATGTTATTGGAGACGACTAAATGCAAGAAAAAAATGAACAATATTAGATTTATCTACAGATATAATCATAGATATTTTAAATTCACGAACGCGATAGATGATACATATCTGAATATTCTGAATATAAAATCTTGCGTATAAGGTAATATCAGTAAAAAATGGTCAAGGGTACGTTTGGCAAGGAAGTGAACTGTATTCACATCTGACGACGATACGTTGTACCGTTCGTATAAAAAAGCGAGTGCATCGCTTAAAGATGATTTCATGAAGATTTCATGAAGACGTAAAACGTGAGATGTGCGTTTATGTCGCATGTGCGTACGCCGCTCCTAGCAGTCGCTGGAGAGTCCACTATAAATGCAGCCCGAGGCGAGAAGGTCTTTCTCTCTTGAGTGTTTGGGTGAAGCATTAAATTGAGAGACCGGTTGAGTATCCACTAAGAGCTTAACAACGTCTTTATATCCAACGATATTTTATGCGAGTTGGTAGCCCACTACCATTCGTGATGATGCTTCAGACGATGCGTTGATAAATATTGTGATGGCGGAGCTTATCGTAAAGTTATGAGCATCGTTTATCTCTCTCGTTTCCCTCAAATATCGCGAAAGTGGAGACAAAACTTAATCTTTTTAACGATCGACTTGATATTTATGTACCGTAATTATTAACATTGTTAAATAAAGTAAAATTAAATAAAAAAGAAATTACACATTGTGTATTGCCTAACAGGATAATAATGGGAAAATTTAAAAATACTTCACGTGGGTGACTTCAGCTTCATCGAGTTCCTACCGAGCGTTTCAAATCGGAAATCGAATGAGATGGTAGCGGAGCCGTCGGTATATACACGCTCGGACGTGGTGCGTAATTTTATGTTATTTTCTCATTACATTCAGTGGCGGCATAAAGATAGGACACGACTAGAGACTGCGTAATTCGCTGCCGAAACGGACCGATTATGGCATTGAGACGATGAATAATATTCTGACGGCGAGATGAAAATTCGTGTAAATTATGACCGTATATATATCGTTATGTTAACCGATGGATTTAAAACCATGTAAACGATTTTAATTTAAGACGTCACATTTTAGAATTCTATAAAGCTGGCTATCTTTTGCGATGAATAATATTCTCGCAGCGATTTACGTGCAAATGTCGCAACGTCGCGTATGCATAATCGAGGCTCATATCAATAATAATGCTTTTCGTGGTGCGTTTTGCACTCTGTAATAAATTCCCCGTTGAAACGAGCGTGACGAATAAAAATAAAAAAAGAGCCACTCGCAGAGGGCGGCGGGAAGCGGAACAGACAGAAAAGACATTACCTACCCTTACGTCCGGCAGAAAGAAAGGAAGAAAGTTGCACCTGCTGCTGGCTGGTGAATTCGCCGACCTACGATTGCATCGCTCGACCGTCCAGGAATTGTTTTTCCAAACGATACGAATCTACGCGTATATATGCTTGATCGATGAGAATCCATTTTCGAAACACCTTTGACGGACGAAAGTAGCACATTGTTATCGGCCATCGCGCCACGCTATCGCACTATCATCCGACAGCTTCTCCTGCGTTTCTAATGTCTCGAGAAATATCTCGATGCTATTTATACGCAACGTTCCGCCTGATAATAACGTAATACGTAATGTTCAAATAGAAATTAATTTTTTCGTCTTCCATCTTGTCCTGTGTAATTTTATATTGGAAATAAAGAATACGGAAAAAGCAACATGTTTCTTGCTTTTTAAAGATTTAAATTCTACCTTTGTCATATAAAGTACCAAACAACGGTAACGATTATTTATTTATTTATTTGTGCCACTAGCCCGTGGCGAACGAAATAGTCTGCTTTCTCTCCTGCTGTTGCGTAGCACACCATACTTCTCTATTTTCTATTTCTCGAGTCGTGCACCGCGCATCTCTCGTGCCGCCCAATGCCGCTGGCGAGCTGTCGATCGGCATTCGAGGGTACCTTGCTTACGTACGCTCCCTTCTTAAAAAAAAAAAAAAAATAAGAGCTCGGTGTTACCGCCCTTATCTCTCCGAGGCGCATACGGCGTAATCGACAGATACGCAGAACGAACGCAATTTCTCATTAAATCGTGGGTGTACGGTCGCGGTCTTAAGGTCTTTATTTACGTTTATCTTCCGTTGCACGTGCACCCTGGACGCGTTATCTTGCGAGATCAAAGTATACGTTGATGCGGTGGCTAATTCGCGCCAGCGGCTTTTCACCTCGACGCAAAGGTTTCGCAGTCAGATTCAGGTACCAATTCACGCGAGCTCCTCGCTTCAGGGAGGTTGAGCATCGTGTTCAGCTCTGAGAACCGATATCTGAATTTTTTTCTATCCTTTGTTTAAATCGGTTTATCGACTGCGAGTAACACAATTTAATAGCCAATTTATTTCAATCTACCTTTTTTCCTTCAGATTTGACGGCTGCGTATCTCAAGTTAATTAGTTTTTAGATCATCATTCACTTATAATTTGCATTTCGTTATTAATGATATATCTGACTGCTCGAAAGATGCTTCCTCCTCAAAATAATGAAGATCCGGTAATTTTAATATTCATCTCCAAGAAGGCACGTGTCGATTATATGTATAATATATTCATCCCCCCCCCCCCAAAAAAAATTGAGTACACACGTCTGTGTTGATGTATTAATTAAATAATTTTGACGAGGCTCGCGCAGATCAACCGAAAATATCAGGCACGTCCATCAATTACCATATCGAGCATCTTCGAGTCTCGCGTCCGGCCACGACCTGACGCTCTTACCACTTCCACGGGATACTCATTTCGTACACCGCTATCGTGGCGGGCGCGTGCAAGAAGGTCGCGGCTACCGGACTTGCAGTCAGAACGAGGACCTCGCCTCGCGATTGTGACGAAAAGGGAAGAAAGGGGCCCGCCCCTACGATGAAGGGACTTGGACTCGTTATAAGGCGTCAGGTGCCCGGGACCGTTGACGCGCGGCCGTTACCGTATACTATCCCCAGAAGAACGCCGCCGCGCGATAATAATGTATACCATTAATGCGAATACCGGGCAGGGAGGTGCGCCGCGTGCGTGTCTTGGAGAAGCGGCGCGCCGCCACCCTGCCCTTAGACTCGGGGGCCCGGGGGCCATGTGCGTACCTCCGCGAAAGGTGAAGGGCGTTTAACGGTCGCAACATACACGCTTTTCGGGATCCGTCGGAGCAGAGCACCAGCTGATCACCGTTCGCTCGCTAGCTATTTCGGGCCATGTGCTTCCCGCGCTTTTTCTCTCACAGCCCATCGGACTAGACGTGCGATTTCTCATTTGCTCCCTTTTGGTATCCTCTAAGTTCGTTGACTTGTATCCTTGAGCTCGTCGCGATGTGTAGTCCAAGATTAGCGAGTAGAGCGTCGTTTATGTATATTCAATATTGCTCGAAAATAGTACGTGTGTGGAAATAAAAATCCACAGATCTTTCTATCGGCTATTACAGGAATGCAGAATTGAATAAATTAATTTTATTTTGTAACTAAATTAAGTTGAACGACTTATAAAATTATAATTTAATTGAAAGTTGCATAAACAAATTAACTCAGTTAAAGGTTGCGTTTAGGTTAATTTTCCAAAGTTAATTTTCAAAAGCGTTATTTATATTAAATTAGACTGTCATAATTTTATAAAAATGTGGCTAGTCGAAATAGTAAAACAATTTTAATATGGATGATAAAATATTTTCAATATTTTATACATTAATTTTCTATAAAATAACAGAAAATATTGTTTTTATATGAGAATCCTTATTTTCTTCTTTTATAATTTTTTTTACACAACTGAATTTTTAACTTGAGAAAAAAGTTAATAAGTTAAAGTTTATATGTTTTAAAAGTAACTAGTTGAAGTTAAAAATTAAATCATTTAAAATTAATTAATATGGCAATATTTGTTATTTTATATGATAAAGTTTTAAAAAGTTAATAACTTTTAACGTAATTAATTTTCTTATTTAATTTTTATGACTTTTTAACAAGTTATTACTTATCCTTGCAGGTATGTTACGTGAACACAAATATGAATTTCAAGATATATCTTTTTTAATTCTATAATAGAATTTACTAACATTATAAATTGTTGGGATTATTTAAATGAAATGTTAACTAAACTTTCGTTAGATATTCCTAGTTTTATTATTAACATTTCGGTGCACGAGCACGAGACGTAGCACGAGTTCCAGCATATTCCACTTATACGCCATAACGATTATTTGCCGTCGGCCGGCAAATGCCGCGAGAGAAGGAAGGAAGATGGGCGAACGAGGGAAACGAGTATCAAGATCGAGATATCATTAAGCCAGGTCGAGTGATCTAGTCTGGCGAATATTACGGGGTCGAACGATGGAAAGTTGATGAACTGGCCGTACGGGCAAGGGTGTTGTGTACGAGGGAACGTTGCACCTTACTAGCAGGCACAGGTGCCACAGCTGTTTCAGCAAGTGCAACGAACGCCTGTAGAACACGCGGGCATTAGAACTGTTGCAGACGGTGGGCGCAGCGCAGGGGTAGCGTAAAGGGGTGCATAACTATTCGACTAAAGCAGACGCAGTGAGGTGTTGCGCGTAGCTTTTTACGGCGCGACCGTTGAAGCAGCTCGCGACAACAGGTTGCGCGCACGTGTGACTTTGTCTTCATTACAGAGGCCACTTCGGAATATCGCAATTATATCCATTTCGCACATTGCGAAAAGGCGCAAATTCACCTTGGAGTTTTGAAATAGACCGGCTACGAAATAGTTTCGAGAATAATAAATTTTTTTAATTGCCAGACTTTAATTGCCATTACTCGGCCAGACTTAATTAGTCGTATTTCATCTAACTTTTCTCTAGTAATACGTTAAATATTCGCTACGCGAATATATTACAGCAATTCCGGGTTATATGGCTCAATAGTACGTTATCCATCGCTGCTACTGCTCGAATTATTGTTATCGCGATTGGCTTCTTGTTCGATTTCTGTCAGTTCCAGGGTCAGTCCCGGGCACTCACCGAATTTAACTGGCTTCCGCTTCACACGCCTACGCGCGCCTTTCGATGATAGAGAGACGGGCGTTGATTCATAGTTAGTTGGTCGTCGCTATAATAATATGAGCGCGGCTGCATACAGCAACTTTGCCCAAAGTTCAATTTAGTCAACGACGACGACGACGACGGCGGCGGCGGCGGCGGTGGTGGCGGGAGGGCGGGAGGAAAGTTTTGTTCTGTGCAGGAAGCGTGGTTCCGGCTCTCTCGGTTCCGCCCATAACGGTGACGGTGTGAACTTCGTGGATCCCGCCGCGCGATCGCCGCGACGGACTTTTTCGGCGGGATTTGATTGGCGGTGGTGCGCGCCGTAATTAAACGGACGATCATTAAGCCCTCTTCCGTTCGTCCTGTCATCACCGACGGTATACCGACGTAGACGTGAAACATCAGTAACGCGGATGAGATCAGAAGTTGGTCGGATCTATGTAGATCTTCGCGCAGATAAGTAGCGGAGAAAGATTCTTGCCACTTTCTGTTATTTAACTATGGCCGAAGTTAAGTGGTATCTGGAATTGAACGTTCTTCTTTGGCAGATCGAAACGCTTTCTCCTTAAACAACGATTGAACCGCGACTTATTATTCGTGACTTATTTACCCGGCGTCTTGATTTTCTTCGATGGAACCTGGTCGCCACTTTCGACCTAACCCACTCAGCGTCATTTAATCACAAAAAAAATATTCGGCCAGATCGATAAACGACCGTTGCTCTGTCGATTTTGTTCGAAATTACTTTTCAGTAGCGAACTCCGGAATTAGATCTAGTAATTATACAGTAGCTGTAAAAAACAACCAAATGGATTTCGTGAGTAATAATTGATCGACATTTATTATTAATTTAACGTGGTAAAATGTTCAAGAGAAAAAAAGAAGTTAAATTATTTCTGATCATTTCCAAGAAAATATTCGACACAAGTTGATATTTCTAACTCATCGTATTTTCGAGAGATGATCGATATGTTTTAATTTCACCCATCATTGACCTCAATGCTCAAACCACTCTAACGTTATAAATGTTCCGACGGCTGTTAGAAGTCGAGGAAACATGGCACATTAAGTACGTCGATTCGCATTGTGGATACGACTTTAAATAGCTACTTTATCCTTTCTAGCAGCGTATACGTACGCTGTTCTCACTTTATAGAATGCAATAACAAAAAAATCAGTATCTTTAATAGCATTGTTGTTAATTTGTCGTAACGTTGCTTTAATACGCAATATCGCGACAAATAACCGTACGATATTTTTTTCGTCCAGCTTATTCGTTTATCTAGAAATCTATTTAACTTGATCATAAGCTAATATATCTTTAGTAGAATTTTGTAACAATTGTTCTGTATTCAAATACACTTACGTATGGTATCTTTTACACTATCAGAAAATGATATCAGCTTTGACATGATCATAGATGAATCACCTTCTTTTTATCAACAAATCTTTTTGGGCAAATTCTTTTGCTTCCTAAAATCATCAGGACACGGAGAATCCTCTTGCCGTATCTCGGTGGGGGCGTCATGGTACGAGCGTGCGGTAGAAGACTGGGAAAGGGAAAAGAGAGGGGCCTCTTTTTCATCGTACCTCTCTCTTTCTCCATCTTTCTCTCTCTCTCTCCCTCCCCCTCTTCCTCTATTCCCCGCGCTAAACATCTCTTACTCTCTTTGTTTCTGTCTCTCTTGCTCACGGCCCACTGATATCGCGAGAGGTCGCGGCATAAGGGAGAGGGAGAGACAGGTAAGCAGAGTTCCGCCACGGTACACGAAGGCCCCGAGTGAGAGGGAGAGGGGCCCGCGCGAGACCAACAGAAAGAGAAAGAGAGAGAGAGAGAGAGAGAGGGGCACCTAAAGCGACGCAGTGCACGGTGGAGGGAGATCGGCGAAGCGGAGGTGAAGCGCGACCGGCCCTCTCTACTCCAGAGGCCCAGGCTAGTCCAGTCCGGGACAGCACGCCTCCTGCTGCACGCTCCACGAGGTAGAACGACGAACGTAGACACGCTGAGTTAGGACCGGTACGACGTTACGCGCGCGGGCCCAACTTCGAGCGCGTAAGACCCCCGGCTACTCGCCCTCTATCACGCATCGGCGCGCCGCGTCGTCACCCGTCGACCGCGACGAAATTTTGGACTTTTACGCGGGATAATCTTGTACATGCGAAAGTGTCCTGTCCTTTTGGTATCCTCGGCGCTATCGCACGCGACAGATTTGCTCAAGGAGCCTAACCGTCTCTTTTGTCACTCGTCGACAATCGGATCGCGACTTTGCCCGGACATTTGGTAGATCTAAATGCATTGCTCTTCGTGGTGTATTCTTCAACGATTCGTGTAAAGGATGATGTTTCCTGAAATCTAAAGTCCAAAGTTCAAAGAAGATACTTGCTTCAACGATGGAAAATCTGAGATAGATTGCAGAGCTCTGTCTTCAAGGTACACCGTCCCCGATCAGAACGAGTTTATGGAAAAAAGTGATGAAAATAAAAGTTTTTATTTGGCTGTATTCGATCTTGATAAAAGAAGTCTACGATTTACGCTCGTGTGTACTTCTGATCCACAACTAATCGTGACTGAACCGATTGCCGATCGCTACTCAAAACTTATAGCCGATATATCGAAGATCCGTGACTGGGTCTCTCTCACCAAGACGACACATCGCCACCCCCACCCGCGAGCACCACGCGTCCAGCCACGCGATCAGCGGGATCAGCGATCCGGAAGGTTTCGCACGGCAACGGTGACCAACGAGCCGGGTATTCTTAATGGACACCTGATCCACGGTGATTGACCACGTCGCCCAGCTGCATCGAGCTACAACGTTATCAGAGTGACGATGATTCTATTGGAATCCTAAAGCTCTTTCCCAGATCATTGAAAACCCTTTGAGAATTGTTCAAGGATTTTGGTGCTTGATACTTGAGAAACTAATTCGTAGCCGCGAGTTGGCAAGATCGTTGTAAAGGAATTCACATCAGGTGGTGCTGTGACAATTTACACGTGTGCGGGTATGAGAGACCGCTGTGAACGGTGCGACGGGCCACCCGAACGGTGATAGTGAGCCACCGCGGGGTGTTCAGTGAGCGCAATTTCGAGAGACTTCAACGCCCGGCGAGAAGATATTCGAGGGATATAACCGGACGGCGAAGACGACCACGATCGCGACGACAACGACGACGACGACGACGAGGCTATTCATATTCAGGTGAGGCTTGCCGGATAAGCCGGACTCTTCGGACTAAGTAACTCTTCCCATTGACGCTATATAGATAGAGGACTGTCGTTTATCATCAACGTCGGTGATTTATCGCGGCTTGGTGGATTGCGCAAAATTGTCGCGAGGCGTAGATCGTATGGTCAGTTTGTCTTATTGCATTTATTAGGTTTCTTCAAGGACGAGATATCTCGCGTGTTTTGAATATTTATGGATTTAAGAGAGAGACTACTTCATTATGACAGAAAAGTTGCTCTTGCCATTTAGTGATAAATGGAAGACGAACAGGCTATGAGAAATAACATTTTGTTATGTGTCTTCTGGGAATATAGTTGTTTTATGGACCGAGTAGAGTAAACGTATAGAATAATTGAACGTGGAAATCAAGCGTGTCGGATAATTTTTAAAGGTTCAAAATATACAAGTGCATTTCTTTCTTTGCCCTTCGCATTTTAGTTGAGTCCCAAGGAAATTAACGTTAACAATCCTTTTTTCACTAAATAAAGTTACAACTACTATTATCACTAAAGCTAATTTGCTTAGTTTTCACTTTTAATTTTCAACAGATTCAAACTATGCTTTAAGCTTACTAAATTCGAAATACATAATGGATGGACTTGTCACGTATCATGAAAAATTATACGCCCATTTTTCTTTCGAAAATCGTGAATGGAGCAACAGTCTGGTGGTCACCAGTACGTTAATCACGCATACATACGAGGATCCCACCTACCGACACACGCGCAGCGGGTTACACTCTGTGTTTACATTCGCCAATTACAGATAGACGCTCGTACGCAATAATGATAGATCTGCCGGCGTGGCTAATGACTGGCGAGTTGCCCAGCGCAAAAAGTGACGGGCATGATTTTCGAGCGTAGAGGAGTATGATCCGCGAAGCCGACGGCTTCCATTGTGCGAACACGCCGGCGAGGGAGCGGAAGTATGGGATGAGATCGAGAGAATTAAAATAGGTGGAGATATATAGGAGCGTTATAAATTACCGCGCCGAGAGTTTCCGGCGCCGTATCTACTTTTCTTATTCTGGCAGAGCCATCGTACTATATCGTATGCCTAATTTTAAATCGAGAAAAAGAAACTTCTACGGACAGTTAATAACGAAACTGATATTAATATGCAATTTGACAGCATTTCGGAGAAATCCCATTTGATAATTTTTATGTTCTGCGTATGGTGTGATCTTCCTGGATGCATGTCAGGAAGCGAAGTAAATGATAGGTCTTCCTGATATTCCCCGTCGGCAGCGAACTTCGCATTCCGGTCCGCTTGCTTTTCTTTCTAAGATTCTATTCGCGGACTCACGCAATGAAATACACATACGTACGAACGTACGTGCGCTACGTAGGTTCAATATAATCACAGGTAAATTAGAGATCATCATCGTGTCTCAATTATTCGTTAGAGCGGTAAAGCATGGATAGCATTAAGAGCGTTACTCAAACAAAATTAGGTCTATTAATTTGAAGACGACTGGATTTCCGTTTGCCAATTCCTCGGCGAGCGTGTCTCTTCCCATTACGTGTTCGTCGGTTGTTACGTTGCCGAAGGTATCGCTTTCGCCGAACTAGATTATTACATCGATAACATACAAAAGGATCGTGCGCGCGCGCGCGCGCACGTCACTCTTTGCCGGAGTAATCCGCTAATTAATCGGTTAGCTCATAAATTGATCCGCCAAGATTCGTCGATAAAGGGACATGCAAACCGGTGCTCCGTTATTTCCACAGTCTCTCACGATTCATCCTCGAATATGTAATAAGATATCTCGTGAAATCATTATTTATATGACGCCCTGATCAAACCTCTCCTCATTATCTACGATCGTGTCTTCGTTAATTGGATCGACTACATAAATAATTGTATATAAAGTTCAGTTTGATTCGTGACAACAACGACATTCATTCCCGAGGGATGTCGACAACGATATCTTTACATCAAAGGGATAAGATCGGCGGCAATGCGCTCTTGATATAAACCGGGCCATCCATCTTCCCTCGGCCCATTATTCAAAAAAATTCGTTTCTAATCGCGTATATAAGTGGCATCTGCCCCGTATTTCCACCCCTTGCGCCTTTTACCTTCCGCTGCTACCCTGTACGTTCGCCCGAAGACAACTGCTTTCGTCTTAGGGGCAGTTGTGGCGTCAGGTGGCACTCGTTAAACTCAGCCAAAAGTCGTTGGCAGTTAAGGGAACATGGGTTGACAGTTGATAATGATGACGGCGATCTTCTCGTGCTGTCTTAATAGGAAACGAAATCATCATTAGAATCGATAAACGCACGGCATCTGTCAACAGGAATGATATGTGTATCGATAGCGATCCGCAGATCACTTTTAACAAAATTAATCTTTTACTTAAGGATTAACAAATTGAATATTGTTCACATCGATGTGTGAATAGTACAAAACAATAAGAAGTGCCATTTTTCAATCGAAACGTTTCAAGTTCGACAACTGTATCGGTATATAGTTTACGGAATTGAAAACTGTATTTATTAATTAATTAATATGAAGATATTATTAAGTGTACCAAAGAAAGATGCGCCTGAACCGAAAAACCGTACATCTTTTATTTCCTTGTGTTTCTTAAGGACCATCTCTTCGTCCAACTTTTTTCTATCTTAACAAATGATAATTCATCAGATTCTCCAGCTGATCGCATTGTTAGGATTCTTTATTTCGACCTCACTCCGAACATCACGCCTTTCGACGATCTTTTATCCTAGAATGTCAGTGTTGTAAATATGTTCACACATCGATCATAGATAACATCCGTCAGCGCGGACTCGACGGAATCCCAAGTCAATCGTACTTGAGAGACGATGGTTTGTCGCGGGCGCCATTATCCCAGCTGGACATCCGCATAATTTCCTACCGTCATTCCACGTCTAAGCCTACAACTCATTTCGCTACGAGGAAGAGAGGGCGCAGATCCACAAGTGCAAGTGGCTCGATCGAGAATTTCAATAGTTCCTCCGCGTCAGGAATGACGACGCGTTCGAGGCAGCGACAGAGTTGCAACGTAAGCGATTGTCACCATTAGCGCGAATAAAAGCGCAAATATTAAGCTGCAACGTTAATGCGACGCAAATGAACTATCTAATTATTTAATATTCTTACGTCGCCCTGAGAAAAGTCAATGCACAAATAATTGAATAAACTACATAAATCGAATCAGATCTCAAGAATGCTACAAGTATTTTTCGTAATGGCTTATCGCGCAACGGACAAGTTCTATTTTTACAACGTAATATTAATAAATAATCCAAAGTTTAATCAATTCGCTTTCAAAATCCGTTTATTAATCAAATGAATCCACAACGTTTCGACATCAGATTTAGATTTTTCTCAACATATTACATTTTTCGTTATTTAATTATTAGTACATTTACTCGTACAATTATTTATTCGTTTACGTATCGCAGACAAATCAAATTTAGGGCACGTAGCAGTTGAATTCGTATCGATTGGACTTTCTCAGATGGCTTTCTCGCGATACTCGTGCAGATGCAGCGAGATTTCTATTTTCGATGCGCGTGCTTTTTGCCGCGGAAATCTCGATCGAATCGCGCACGTCGCGCGCGATTCTCCGATGACGCTGCGAATCCGTAACACGTCACGTTCCGCTCGTCTCGCAATCCGATTGAGATAACGTTCACCTTCGCGAATAAGTCGCGCGACTGGTAGCCAGAGTACACTATCATCTTCACCTCGCTGTGTAATTAGGTTTCCACTTTTAGGACTATTACTCGCGCGGAGCGCGCGATGAATACTTATCCAATCATGACGGGGAGAAGACAGCCCCGACTGTCCGTTCTGTCTTCTAATGTGGCGCTTACAAGGCGCATTGAGAATTTACGGTGTTGCAAAATGAGCGACCATTGACGCAATCATTCGCTCCGTAGCATTCCCCATTCTATATAACGATCGCGCCAGCATTAGCGCTTTTTTGTTTTTTTTTGTTTATACACTTTCTTACACGCGCGTATTTCGCGCGCGGTTCGGCGACCGCGCCGAAGACTCTACCTTGCTATTATCTATCGCGCCGTTATGTCTTCTATGTAGTCCGGAATGTGGTTTGGGTATAACGATACGTCTCAAAAACCCGATCATTTTAATGCGGTGTCTGTCAATCTTTCGCATCCAGATCGCAGTTTTATTATCGAGTGTAAACGTCGTCGTGTTCCTATTTTACAGTACGCTCATGGGAAATCTTTGTAGATTGTATCGGCGCGTGCATATGAAATCCAGTGAACGCTACAGTCGGCGTTAACGCCTCTAGTATTTATTATCAATTGGCGAGCGAAGATCAATTAAGATTCGAGTGTTCATGGATATATATACACGAGAGACTTACAGATGTGTAGCGCATCTTATCATAATAGATAGGAACACGATCGTATGGGGATAGCATCGCGCTCAGATTATTATTTTCATATCATTTCACATTCGATATTACAGACTCCGATGTAGGTAGTTTCCTCTCCTAATCAATCAGCTATAATCGTTAGAATTATGGATAATTTATGAGCAACGGATATGACACGATACACCGATCGATATTGAATCGATCGCATCTACTTCCTGATAGCCATCTAATCCGCTGAAACCCGTTATGGATCCCGGACTGTCATCGAAGATGCGACGAACCCGGGGCGAGATATCGCGCGGAATGCAATCTGAATGATGATCGACTCGATCGCGGGGCGACGCGCCGCTGCTTCTCGCGGCTCTTCTCCCGTATTGTTTATCAGTCAGCGTGAGCGAACTGTCGGGTGGTTAATTGCGGAGCGGCCCTCGTCCTCGTCATCGTCGTCGTCGTCGTCGTCGCCGCCGCGACGGTTATACAGTTAACCGACGACGGCGGTCGCGCCGCGTGCGCTCTCGCCGCATGTGGTACACAGCACGGAGCCGCCGCCGCCGCCGCAGCAGCAGCAGCACCGCCACGTCTCGCAACTGCGCTGCGTTGCGCTGCGCTGCGCTGCGTGGTACAGGAAGACTGCCATGCGCGCGCGTGGTACAGGTAGCTCTCTCGGATCTATTTATAGGGTAGAGTCGGCCGGCGGCGGCGGTGGCGGCGGCGCGTATGTACCAGCGCTCGTGAGTACTAGCGAGAGCGCGTTTGCAAATGCAGCAATGCGTGTGCGCCACACCTGGCCCCGATTGCGCGCCACGCCGGGTTCTCCACACTATACGCGCGGGTCTACTCCACTCGCGAGTCATCGCCGCCGTGAGCGGGCAGCGGCCTCCACCCGCTAGTCGAGAATAACTCGCGGATTCAGGATTGCTACGTCGTACATGGAATTCGTTTGATCAATTGGCTTTTCCCGTTTTTATGAGCCTTTCAGTTTAGCAATAATGCCATTTGATCTTTAACTGATCGCGAGGTATCCGACGGGCGTGGATTCGCTACTTGTAATGTAGTCGCCACACGAATCACCGTGAAGCACGTACGGGCTTCTTAGCCGATGAGCGAGTCTCGCGAATGTTGCATTGCGAATTTTTTGTCGTTCTATTCTATACGTTCCTATCCTGTTTTTCGTTCTGCGGACGAGATTCATTGCAACAAGTGCATGCAACGGGCGTCCGGGGGTCGCGTAGGCGATCACACTCGACTACTAATCGACAGGTGTCCTTCGATATTTTCGATCGACTTACGTGGCTTTTTTTGTTTAAATACATTTGTTAATGTCACGACGCACACAGTTCATGAATCTTTATTGCGCTCTGGTTCGCGTACAATCTCTTTTTTTTTTCGCGCGAAAACTCGTTTTATCATGAAAACACAGTCGGCAACCGGCCGGCCGGCCACCTGTGCGGTATGCAAATGCGTAACGGCTAATTTCTAATTCACTACCGAACGTAAACGACCAAATGACGGCATTGCCGTCAGTATCGCGCAGCGGGTGGACCAAGCCGAACTCGTTGACATTTCCTAGTTAATCTTTTAGTTGACATTTTCGAATTAATCAAAAATAAGCGTTTCAAAAAAAATTACGTATAAATCACTGATTTGCAAGCAAATGCATATAAATAAAGTTCGATTAAATTTTACATGACTCGATGTTTTACATTTTAAAATCAATTATGATCGATTATGAAAAAATATTAAGCAAAACTTTAAAGAGGAAATTACTGCTGATACACTGATAAGCGAGTAATTTATTAAACATATAAGTAATTAAATATGTATATAGTTGTAATAATATATGAATAGGTCATCTGCACCGAGATGTTACGTAATGTTTGAAAGTTAATTATATCCACGTGATAATTTTTTACGGAACACCGCAACTTTCGTTATTGTTTTTGAGCGATTCGCAATTATGCATCGTCGTTTCTTTAATGTTTACTTGATCACGCGGTGGAACAGTGCGTACAGCGGTCGCACATGTATAATCATTTATCACGCAGTAGGTAACCAGTCGTTTAACTTTTAGCGAGACGCTTCTGCTCTTTTGTTATTTTTATGCATCTCACTTGTTAGAAACCGTTAACAGGAGACGATTACACTGTCGATACCTTTGTAGCGCATGCCCGCTGATAATTCCGTCCTCGCATCGGATCGTGATAGGGATGTACAGTAAGAGAATCCATTTATCACGTCATATTTTAGATGCCATTTAGCCACTTACGCTTCCGTAGTTAATAATCCTAAATCAACAAGCGCGAGCGATGCGCTCCAACTGGTTGTTCAATATTTATAAACATAGCTGCGTTGGATCACATGCGCCGGTCGCACTTGTTTCAAAACGTAGCATTAATACGGTACATCGAGAAATTGATTTACGACAATCGGAAACGCTATCTCTCGAAAGTTGATGTATGCTCGTGAAACTGTACTTTAAGCTTCTTCCGTTACAAACGTTCGAAAGGCATCTTCGTCTATCCGAAAATCCGTTTTTAAATTTATTCGTCCGTGTGCCCCGTAACTTCGGGGCGCACCTGTTCGGGGCGATACTCGAATGATGTCGATCGCCCCCTTTTTTTCCTTTTACGCGTGTACCCGCGTCGAACCTGTTCTCGCGCATCTCCTTCTACGACTTCCACGCGTCAATCGAATGTAGTCATCTGTATCAATCAAGGGGCAGGATACGAGAGCGTATATACACTTTCTTGCCGTTACGCTCGATCTGTACACGCACTCACGCCGCGCGATTAACTCCAATCAGGGTCGATTGCGTTGGACGAGCGAATAATTACTGCTGTATCGCTTATTGAATTATTGGGAGTCTAAAAGACGGCTTTTGCGCCGACCTGTAAATAATCTCTTAATGCTCTCTGGCCGTCATTTTCTTCGCCTTTTGTCCCGCCAAATTATGATTTATGGCCTGTAAATCTATCACGAGGCATTTCAGATCGGTCGTTCGGCTTGTCGATGATCGATCTTTTGCTCCCGTTTACTAGGGGAACAAAACTTTACGATCTTTCGCGCGGTATTCCGCGCTAAGAAGTGTTTGCTCCTGGAGCAAATCGCTCTTTGCGTCTCGCGATCTCAGAACCATCGCTTCCGCGATGGTTAAACTCTTACATATACAATTTTATCACACGACGAATCCTGACCAACGTCGCGAAGCTGAAGTGACTTGATTGAAGTGACTTGATACATCGTCTCGGCATTGATGATCGCCCGAGAAAATTTCCGCAAAACCATCGCCGCGTTCGGCCGCCATCGCCGGAGAAATAAAGGAATGGTTACTCGTCTTGTAATACTCTTAAGGATTTAATCGGGCATGCTTCATCGGATGATAATGAATTAAGGCAGGTGTTTTCATTACGAGCGGTTATAAGGCGGCACGATCAAGCGGCTCGTGTCTTAAGCGCCGCGCATTTCTCCGGTCGGCGATTCTCGCAACGGCGGATATATGCATACCTACTTTTTGCGAATCGCTCGCGAAGACTGTCGGGAAAAGAAGCGGTGCAACGCCGGTCGTTACTTTCGAGAGATTCGCCCTTACAAAAAAAAAAAAAAAAAAAAAAATCACCGTGGGGCTCTATTGTACATTTAATATCACTTCTGAGAATATTCTCGCCGCGCGTGCGTCCGCAAATATCTATCAACCAGTTTTTAACACGTGAAACACGTTTCGTTGCGCTAAAGCGCAGTGGCTGAAAGTATAATGCGCCGGAGAAAGGTACTGACAGATCGCGATCCTCATAAATCATTTGGTAGTGTAATAACCACGCGTTAACTTAACACTATTTTCGCAATAGAAAAAAAGAGGTACTTAACGTGATACGAAAGTTTATTACGATCTTACATTTAATTTGAATATTTTTTAACGTTTCCGCATTACGGAAAAAATTAAAATCGCTTTTAATGAAGATATAGTTAATCGATATGTAAGTGCGATCGCTGTGAGTTATGACAGCTTTTACCAAAGCCGTATATTTTTTTTTTTCACATTTTCGTTCACAATTGGCGAGAATGCGAAAAAAATCTTACTTTAAATTATTAGCTGAAGAAATCGCCCTAAAAATACGTATTTCATGGTATATCAAAAATACAACTCCCCCGATAAGTTTTTCAAATAATACCCAAAAATAAATCTTGAAATCTTTTTTTTTTCTTTCATTTTGCATATTATTTTACATGCTACTCGGTGGAATTGCGTGTATAATTAATGTCCTCCTTTACCCCACTCTGTGCGCGCGTCGACTCGCGGTGCGGCAGCATGCGATGCATCATGCGGCGCAACGAGGAATGCTCGCACGTCAAACGTGATATATTCGCTGTGCTCCGATTTAAAACTATTTACGATGTCGAAGTAACGTACTCTCGGGCGCCCCTTGTTGCGCACGAAACACTTGACGGTTTTTCGTGACGAGGTGGTCTCGCTCGCTGTCTCGCTTATAAATGCAACGTCAGTCATCCCACCTGATTTAAAGAGTCGCCAGTATATTACACATCGCGAAGATACGACGCGGCCACGGAGAGTGTAAAAGAAAAAGAGTACAAATTTCCTCGAAATGTTCTATACATGTTACATAATTCCATGAGAAATCTCTAGTCTATAGTGATTGAAGCAGTATAGCCACGCATTATCGCCGGCTAACGACTTGTCGTATAATAAAGCAATTAATGAGACTTAAAAGTCAGTTAATACGCGATACGCAAGGAAAGTCACGAAAGGATGATAACCGCATATACAGTTGCAAGAGTTGACAGTGCGTGCTTGTTCCCTCGAGCTCGCGTGAGTTTGCGAATCCTCTTCGGACAGGTTCAAAAAGACTGCGTATAACGCCTCGGCGTCGCTCGGTGCATACCGAGAAAGTGTTACGGCGCCTTGTATAAGCGACCTTGGTACGACGTAGACGCACGTCGGGACGTCTCGCAAATTGCCGGAAATTTCCGTGGGAAACTATTCCGCCGTCCGTTCGGCGGCGCGTACATTGTGCCTGCGATAGTGTTGGCGGGTGTAATAGTACGCGTAATAAGCGAGAGTCGGCGATCAACCGGTGAGTTGACGACGGCTGTATATCCTATACACAATCCTGCACTTAAGCAGGACTTTGCCAATCGCGTTCGCGTTTTCGATCGCGGACAACCGGATTGCGTACACGATGGAAAACAACTTTACATCGTGCATCTGGGATATGTACACATATATGTTTTGTAAGTCTTCCGATTCACAAATTGGAAGATGATAATACTTAAAAAGCGCGTGATAATTAATATTGTTATTGAGAAATAAAAATGCCTCGTAATATACATATATATGGATTTCCTACAACTGTCCGCTCCAAGAACGCAATGACAGTAAGAAAATTATTATAGACGGATGCGGGAAGAAATAATTCAAATTCCACGTCGCGCGTCCTTGTCTAAAACTCGACCATTTGCAGTTCGTAGCAGGTGTATAGGGAACGTCCCCGCGCATTTTTGCCACCCCCATCAAATAACCGGATATTTCCCGTGTCGGTACGTGCGTCACCGTAGGAAATGAACGGCCACGGGTACGAATTAGTGTCGAGTAATGGTAGGGCGTGCAACAAGTGCGACATTGTGGGGTATCAGGTGCGTGCATTGGAAATACGGGCGTACGTTAAACGCGGCCGTTGGAGAAAGATCTGCCTGGCACGTGACCGAGACTCTGCCAGATGGGTTCTAGGAATGACACCTCGTTTCTTTTTTTTTCTTTTTTTTTTTCCATACAATTGCACCGAAAGGTATCCCCCGTCACGGTGCATCGCGTGCGCGAAATTGCAAGACTTTTGCGGTACCTGAAATATTTCAGGCGAGTCCTCGGCGAGCTCTCCTAATGATACGGCTATTCATTTAGCGGGGAACATTACTCGTGGGGTCCGCAGCTGAGAGAGGGTTAAACAATCTCGCACCATTTTTTTTTTTTTTTTTTTTTTCAATCTCACCGCTAATCACAGCCGATTGCAGCTTAATCAGCGAGATATCCTCGGAAATGCAGCACGCATCTCTTAGCACACGCGTTAACAAGCCGCACAATTAAGTCGGTCCGCGCAAATTACTCGGTACACGCTCCAATTCGGCCGGCCGAATATGGCAGGCGAAGAGAGAACCGGAAGTATCAAGATGCAAAAATGCAAAAACGACGAAGCGAGTCGGAACGAAGAGCGAACCGTTGCACATCGGCTACGTAGACCGTTTTCTTTCTCTCTGTCTCTCTAAAACATTGACAGGTTTTTTTTTTAAAATCAAGTTTTCGAATTAAATCATCGCGTAGATGAAAATGATTCGAAAGGCATCGCGGTGGCCATTCCTCGCTACATGCTGCCGGTATCAGGTGGAAGGCATACGGTCTTCGCGAAGGCACGTGAATGAGGTCTACTCGGTCGATCGGCCGAACACCGTCGTCGATCGGGTATCGCAAGAGCGCGGCATGCAAGGGGGCGGATCGAGATTTATCTAGCAAATAACCTCCTGTTGCTCGCGCGCGTACCATGTGTGGCAAAAGTTTCCAGCCGTCTTAACGGCGAGCCTACGCGCCGGGAATAGCCGATCGATTGCTCTCGTCATCGTATCGGGGGCAGGAACGATTCGCGAATAGGCACATCGATCGCACACGAAGAGTGCAACAATGTTAGCGTTCCCGTGATTCGCGATTCCTAGGTACACTGACTCTCGCGCCCGTTCCGCGATTCAATCATCGTACACGGTTAATCCCATACGGACAATGTGTCATTCGTAAAATATATAAGTCAATAATGATGACGGTCCAATTATCAGATATGATATATTAGATGCCATTTGTCGAGGAAGTGACTTCTCATTTGCCGGGAGTTACGAGCACGACTTCCCTACTATCAATCACGTCGCGATTTATTTCAACGTTTCGTTACACATTACCGTTAGCGGTAGAAACAATCAGGAGATATGGCATAGGATCGGCATGACGACCGACACGGCGAGGTGTGACGTTTGTGGGAAGAGTAGCGACGACGCGACGACGAAAAGCGGGTCGGGAGCGTGGTAATTACTATTGTCGATTGATCTCACTTTTCTATCTAACTCTGGTGTCCCAAGGATATGCGAATATATTCGTTAATCGGGGAACGCATGTCCAAGGGGAGAACGACGACGATATGCATCACGAGAGGTTCTCACGACGCGTTAAGGCGGACTAATTGGAGGTGCGCGTCGCGATAGTATGCTCGATTAATAGAGCGTGCGCCTCTCGGTACATGGCACCAACTACGAGCGAGTCTGTGGAATGACTCGTGAAAATCAGACTCGGGGGAAGAAGCGTGCATTACTCGATCTTTTTTTTTTTTTTTTTTTTTCGAACGATACGCGCACTCCGCGCGCGTTCGTCAGTGAAAGAAAAAGCGACGTGTGAGCTCGATGAAGAAAGAGAGTTAGTCTTTTATTATATTACGTTACATTAATTAAGTTGCCTTTGTCTATATGACGCAAACCGTCTCTCGCAGCGCTTAGAAAAGATACCGCGATTATTACTCTGGCGCGACGAGAAGCGGAATATTAATTTTTCCCGTAACGTTCGATGGCATTGTGTGCGCCTTCTTGGCGGAAATTGCGCGATTTACAATATTTTCACCGCGCGAATGATAAAAGATGCCTCCGATCGTTATCAAGTTTTATTGTGAACGTTTGCACGCGCGCGTTATACATATATCAGCCGCGCTTTTAACAAGGCGCAGTTGAGCGCGCGTAGTTTAACACTTGTGGCACGCACCATTGCACCAAATGGTCGGTTGTAGCCGCGCGCGCCGCTTGTTTAACAATCATTATTTGCGAGCCCGTAGGTATATCCGCCGATATCGCGCGCAGATCAAATCGAATCTGTTTGCGGCCGGCTTTGCGACTCACCCGCATTGTATTCGCGGACGACTTCGAGCCGCGATTTCGAGAGATCGATTCACATAAACCACCTCGTCCTGGCCGTCGGCTACCACCATTGATCGCGCATTTTTCACGCGTCACTCTTCTTCTCGCAACTTTGCGCGATAAATGCTCCATATTTGCAATTCATTTTACACATTGGATCCGTGTCGTACTTTGAGATGAAGTCACAAATAAAAATCGAGATACAAAGTGTTGAGTCAAGAGCCGAAGCCGAAATTAATCCACGCTAATTTATGAAATTAGGCAGCGAAATAAAAGACGATATAAACCTGACTTTTGGAACGACGTTGGTAGTGCGAGGTGCTTCTTTCCGGTTAGCTCGCTATACTTGGTCGCATTAATTCAAATCTCTTCGCGACGCCAATTAAGAAGGGACGTACGGGGCATCTAGCAGTAATTCACGGATATTACCGCGACGCGCAGTGCAGCGTGCTCTCACATGCGCGCACACTGGTGCATACAAGCTCTTGTGTCCTTAACACCGTGTATATATCGTTCGCGGGTACCTTATAAACGTCGCGTTCACTTCGCGAGTGACTTTATGTGCGCACCATCCTGCCCTGCTCGCCGTTGCCTCGCCGATCGTCCTTATCCTTACTGCGTGTGATAAAACAACTTGCTGCCGGGCGACGATACATTGTACATGGTACAGATGGCATACGTGGACTTTAATCGGGAATTTTTTTTTTGCAAACGGACGTATGAATACACACGCGAATACAAAAGTATCTTATAAAATCTTCCGAGTTGTAATCTAATCGAAAAAAAGCTGGTAAAAGGTCGATATTTAATCTCGATTTGAGTGATTTTTATCCAGTAGTTTTTAGCATTGAATTGGATAAACGTTTGCCTCGATGTCTTTCGTAGCGTTGTGAGTTACATAAATCAGTTTTATGTTGAAATTCAAGCAGCCCGAGTTACGAGCAACGAAACAAGTGGTCCCGTTTCGATCGTAAAATAAAAGACAGTTAAAAGCCACTGTTATGCGTTTGCTGTGTGCCTGTCCTACAGAGATTCTAGATCCCATTTTTGCCGCATACACTTGACGCTAAATATATTCATCTGTGATGTTGAGCTTTATTTACCTACCAGCGCGATCGCACACACGGTATGAAATATGTGATAAAACTGTTGACCACGGTAATAATACTTTGCATTAAATGCGCGGCAAGAGAATGCAGGTCAATGTCGCTGCAATACCGCACAGATTTCGCCACTGCCTCGCCGATATAGCAATAGTCACTTGTAAAAAGATCGACACACATATATATATGTATGTATGTATGTATGTATATATCTTGCGATTTGTAAAACGTGCGAGTCCGCCTGCTTAGCATCCCAACTTGTTTTGTCATTGGCGAGGAAGGGTGACATTTATCTGCGACCTTCAGGTGTTATCGTAATTTTATTCCATTTATCGTGTCCACCGCAACGACAAATCACGCGCTTCGCGAGGAAGCCTCACGAATACGACTCTTAATTTTCCCTCAATTACGGCGCCACGGGCGGATGCCGGGCGAGTCGTCCGACAGGAAAAAGAGGAATTCGATGTTCGTTGGGAGCATCCGGTCCGACGCGACCGGAGGGAAGCCGCGACTCGTGAGAGTGAAATGGTAAACGAGATACGTGCCGGGAACGGGGCAGAGGCGAATTTAATGGCGGTGAATTTTGGGATCCCGAAAGAATCAGAGACTCGTTTCGTCGTTAAGCCCTGGCTAACAATGAGCGCTCGTGTCGGCTGGTCCGATAAAAACCTTGTCGACTTCCTGCGTATGTGCGCCACCCGCCTCTCCCCAAGGTTGTTGCCACATTACGTGTCAGGCAGACACTGGCCGACTCCGCGCGCGCGGTGGAACTTGCGCCGCGATATCTCTCTCGACTAATCAACCCGTCAAGGCTGTTCACGAAAGCGTGCGGAACATCTAGAAGTGCTCGCTCCGATCGTGCGACCTTTGAGATAGAGACGAATGGCTGCGTAAAATCTGGTCTGACGAACGGTCAACGTTAACATTGGCTTAATACCACATTTTTACGGCACGGCTGGACAAACGCAGGCTTTTGAGCAAACTGTTCAGCAAGCTGTCCAGATAACGATACGATTATGATACGCTTATTAGGATCGATTATAATTTGCGATTAGAGTAAATTCATATTAGAATATTTATTTCATATTTTCTCGCGCGTTTGCCGTCCAGTTACACATTTTATAGTTTTACGAGCGTAGAGGCAGGCGTAGAACGCGTAAATTGCGAAGATCGTTGCTTCGCCTGCATAACGTAGGAAGACGCGTTAACTGCCAGCACCGTTAACACGTAACGTCATAATATAGAAGTGATACACCGCGATTACACGGAAAAACGCCTCGATCGGCGCGTCCAGGGTATTGTTTCGACTCGGCACTCGGGGCGTCCCGCGAGATCTCGACTATCGATCCGGCCGGGACCGGGACTTCTTCTTCCTGGTACCCGCCGAGTGGACGTCGACTGCCTTCGGCGACGGATCTCGGGGATCCGGCACGAACGTTCACGTGCGTTCACGTGTACCGCGCACGTACGTGAACCGCGGTGGCGTGGCCGATCCGCGCAACTCGGAACGTAACGCACGTGTATATATGCACCGATCTACGTGCATCTGCATCGCTGCACGTGCGCGTCGACGCGACGCGGGCGCGTAAGTCCGTGCTCGTGTTTGCGCGAATCGCGGATGTATGTACGTGCGCCGTCTTCTCGTGTGTACGGTAAAGCGGAATTGCCGGGCGGAGGCCGCCCTCGCAATGGGTAAGAAGCGCTTATTTCGCTTACGATGTAAGCTCCGGGCTGTTGGGTGTAACGCGGAATTGCACTCGAAGGTAGACATGGTGCGCAGCTTGGCACTAGCGTTGGCTAAAACTGTAGTAAATAATCGATCTGCCCGATAAAATCCACGAGAGAAAGAGAGAGAGAGAGAGAGAGAGAAAAGAGATATCGAATTTTAAGCCGTTGTCTATCAGTGGTTTTTATACTCTTTTTTTTCTATCCTATCCATCTATCCCTGGCATGCGTCTTTTGCTCGTATTATGAAAAAGGCAGCAGCGTTTCAAAAAGGATCGTTATAACTACAAGTTATAAAATAGTGAAAGGACCGGCGAAAGCAATGAGAGCGACCTTTTTTCTGGCTGCGTGACGAATTCGCGCCACGCGTATAACGCGCTGGAACTGCTACCTCGGCTGCGACACTTCACGGATGCCGAAAGCCTCCGTTCAAAGGCGGACATCCCGCCTTCTTTCTTGCGACTCGCCGCCGATCTCGTCGCGGCTAACTGACGGTTTTGCTAGCGTATTTATGACGAGAAAAGAAGAATCTTCGATGAATCGATCGCGACGCAATTGATCCGGCGTTCTCACTTTTCCGCGGAATGACCGCTTCTTCGAAAATAGTCGCCGCGCCGGCGCGGCGCGACGGAGAGAGCGCACTGCGATCAGTCTCTTTGTTAGAGCGAGTCCAAGTATTATGAGTCGACCTTCTTTAAACTTATTGAAGAATTTAGGTCGAGCACTTTGAAAAAAAAGAGTAGTAGCAAAGTAAAGAATATGTTTTTATTCACGTACGATATGAAAACACTTTGTGGTACGATGGCACGATGCCAATAATTATTGCTTTGAAATCCATTGAAAGTAAAAAATTCTTTCATTATTATTTGCAGCGTGTATATCATTTTTGTGTGTACTTTGCTTGAAGCTTAAATCGTAAACGTTTTGATGTAAATAACAAAAGAAAAATACAAAAGAAGAGAAATTAAATTTGGACGATGGTTATTCTATGATGTTAGGCATGTAAAATGGGTTCAGATTGCCCCGGCAGAGATAACTTGGCAAAAATAGTCGGCCGCTGCCGATAAATCGCGGAATAATATAGAAATGATCGACAACACCCGAGGCCGGGCGGCGTTCTTCCTGCAGACCCGGGCAACGCGATCATAGACCACATATCGGCGTGCGGCGAGCAAAGTCGGTCATCATCCACGAATCCAGTTACTCCGCGGTGTGCTGACCGGCAATCGATTCGTCTCCGTCGGGCATAACCGATCCGTCGAGTATCGGGCTTTCCTGCGTTTAGGCGCGTTGGCGTTTCACCTGTACACACCTGTACGTCTCGTGTACGAACGAACGAACGCGCATAACACCACCTCCGCCCGATATACCTGGGCGTCCCCATTTATGAATGAGACGTTTCACTGCATCAGATAGATTGGCCACGATATCTTTCTCTCTCTCTGTCTCTTTTTTTCTATCGTTCTCGCTATCTTTCGTTTCTTTGCTCTCGATCGGCGGTCCTTGATCGTGATCCACAAAGCATCGCGACAGGTCGTTCCAGCTTTCGACCGAGATAGGTACGCGCATCCCTCCCCCGCGTCGAGTTCAATTTTAGCTTTTCACTTTTCTTCCGCGCCAGACCGTTTTCTGTTACCCTCGTATTATTATACGATAGCCGTACCCTTGCGTTGATAGAAGAGCTAGAGAATACAGGTGGATAGATCAATATTGGTTTCATAGACGATCGAGGGAACCAAGGGGGTCCGGCGGTAAGGGGGGAAAGAGCGAGAAAGCCGATTATGGCAGAGGTGGATGGGCAACAAAAAGCGAGCGGTGCCTGCGGTGGACGAGTTTCCCATGAAAGGGGGGGCGGAGGACGCGGGGGCAGGATGTGCCAGGACCAATCAATTGTACACGCCGGTCTCCTTCTTCTCTCTCCTACTCCTCCGCCTCGGTATTTTTCTTTCTCTTCTATCTTCGCATTCTTTTCCTTTATCGGAACCGCTGTTTTCCTTAGTGATCACTTTTCTGCGATCAATCGCCTCGATACCGAATCTGAACTACGTTTTTTTTTTTTTTTTTTCAAAAATCGAAGAGATCATTTCATACCTGTGCATATGCATCGATCTTTATTTTACGCTTTTAACTGTACCGATCTTTAGCTTTCTTTCATTCGACCTCTGCGATACCGTTGTCTTGCCGATATAACTTTCATAACAGAAAATACTACTATTTTAGAAACTATTTTCGAAGAGAGAACTACTTTTAAACGTACGATTCCGTTTTCGCACAGGCATCATCGTCTCTTACGGTTTTCGAGATGCGACGGCTAAAAGACTCTCTGATCCTATCGTAGTCATCACGCTTTATATTCCGCGCGCGCGGGCGCGCGCGAGCCGCTACTTCGCCGTCTGGTTTCCCGGTCGAAGATCGTGAAAGTGTAAGAAACTGCGCGGCGGCGGCAGCGGCTATCGGCCGACGATCGCGAAAAATGCAAGGTGGCACGCGGCCTGGACCTTCACTGACTGCAATGCAAGCGACGGAAAGCGTTGGGTGGGCGGACTGACAACCAGAGAAGGCGACTGAACCGGTAACCCGGACTGGACTGGCGACCTATAATGGGGCCTACTTGGAATCGTCGTGATCTCTCAGGCGCCACGCGAACCTCGCGAATGTCGGAAGAGAGACGTTCTAGTAACCAGCGATTCCCGTCACGCACGTATGTGCTTGCAAAGCTAAGCGCGGTCGACCCCCTAGATAGATTGAAACAGAACCACGGAAGAGAAGGGAAAAGGTCATAGGAAGACGCTGAAAATGAGATTTAACATTTTTAGCAGCTTTCCAATAGTTTCTTTTACGCGTTAATCATGAAGGGAATATATAAGAAGTTTTAATCGCTAATAGAATTTCGAATTAAGCGTATGAATTTCTAAAAGTATGTCTTTGCTTCATACAGCTTAGCATGTCGCCTCAAGTTTTTCGAATAATAAGTCCAAGCGGTAGAAAACTATTGCGAATCAAATGGATAGATTTTATCCCGAGCAGAATTTTGTTAACGCTCCTCAATCTCGTATAAATTTTTTGAAAGATCATCTTGGGCCAAGCCTTCTTTTAATCCTTTCATACTCGTTCGTATCTACCTTTGCACGTACGTATAATGTCGTGGCTCATTAGTTAGTGCTCTAGTATCGTTGTTACGCGTGACAATCTCCCGCGGATGGTCGCCCGCGATGATTTACACTCGACGAGTCGCTCTCGCGCGTTCGGCACGCAGTCGCATTCCGCTGCAGGTGCGCGTGCATTCATCCAGGACATCCGACGAGGATGCACGATCGTTCGACGACAGGCACCGTCGAAGGCAAAAAGGAGGAAGCGTGGTCTCAGTCCCTGCGGCCGGGGACTGATCTTCTTGAGAAGGGATGCGCGCGCGATGTTACAGTTAGGCAGTGTGTATAATTCAGCCGATTATATACCTGATCGCAAACGATCACGGCATTGTCGTGACGATCCAGAGAGAGCAGTCGCACAATGAATTTATCGATTATACGACTTGGCTCTCGTACCAGTTTACCGTTAATGCGCGTGGAGAAGTCTCGATAAAAATCGAGAATCGACATCAACATGACCGAGACGAAACGATATTTTCTTATGACGAAATTGTTTTTTTTTTAGCATTCTGAATCGAGCGTCAACAGCAGTAAAAGTAAATACGTGAATGAATAAAAAGTATCAGCTTATAAGAATTATTAACAGAAAACTGCACAAATGTGAATTAAAATGGATAGTGAGATGAAATTAATCGCGGTATTAATAACGAGAATGAAATTGTAGCGCTAATAACATCCCTGTTCCTCACATCCACATTGCTTACGCCCTAGCCTAAGAAAATATCGACAATGCGAGATCGAAATCGAAGCGCACCGCGATGCAAGATGTACCTTCGACGTGTAACGATCGGGATTACTCAGTGCACCGCGCGGAATTTCTCGGCAGCCTAGCCGGCTTTTCTATATTCACGCACGATCGTCGCATCAACTTGGCGCGCTCTGGCTCGAATCGCGAAGTACCCCGCGAGCCCTGCGTCACATCGCGTCGCGGAATAAGATTACTAAAAAGTGACCGACGGCGACGCGGCGATCAGTCTCGTCGGTGCACTTAATTCTAACTTCCCCTTTTACCGCCTTCTCGTAATCGTGATCGCGGCCACCTCTCTAGTCACCTACGCCTCTCTCAATTGCCTTTCCCCTGCCCTCGTCCTATAGGCAAGCTCGAGCTGAGCGAGCGAGGCGACCGAGCCGGCCATTACGCGGCTAGATGGCCGATTCGATAGACGATTGACTTTGTAATTATCAAATGGTGGTCGATTAAGGGCCAGTCGCTGATTGATGGCCGTGTGTAACCACACACGCCGCGCCGCGCTGCACCGACGGCGACGCCTTTTTGCCGAGCTCGGCCATTAACGCTTCTAATGATCGGGAATTACGCGGATCGATGATATCGTCCTGTTGCGAATCGCAAGAAAGTGAGCGCGATATTACGTTGGATCGGCGGCAGCCTCCGTCGGTTCGCTAACCCAGGTCTCGCCGTCGATCCATTTCTCACTTTAACGCTTGTATCAAGATGCGTTAGATATTGCAGTTTTGCAGAAATCTAATAGTCGAAGATCTCGAGTGTGCGGGATGATGTAAATGTCATTAGAATCGAGCAGTTTATGATAATTATGGCCCAGTATATATAAAATTTTTTCGATTTACAGGTTTTCGTTTAATACGTCAACATTAAATTATTATAGCTTGGCTGAAACCAATGAAAATTGGTTTCCGCCGATACTTTTGAGTCGTACACATCATTGGCGAAAATATCACGAGATAGAGATATTTCGAGACTAAAGAAATCGCCAAGATAGAGGAGCGGATAATCGCGGCAACCGGTATTTATAGGGAATGTAGATGTAATCGTCGGTTCCGGGACTCGGGAGAACGGACGGGAGGAGGACGCTGCCGCGCCGTTACCAGATGCGGCGGCGGCGGCGGCTGATCGTTGCACCGATGGCGGTGGGATGCACCTTGGTGCCTGTTACCTGCTACCTTGTGCCGCATGACGCCGGACGGGCCGAAGGGAGCGACTTGGGATTAGTCCGACGGTGGCACGTGCCGCACGGCCACAGGTGGCTCTTTAAAACTCACTTGTCCGCCTCCTTCGCGGTCTCTGCCGGTTTCGCCGTTAGAAAATTGTAATTGAAAGCTCGAGCCTCGCAAAGAGACTAAGATTAGCTAAGATAGCGATACTTATATCCGATAGCGTTATCGCGCGTGTAAACAGCGTGTAAACAGCGTGTCTTTCCGAATGTAAAACGTGTCCCAGTTAAAAACATATGGTGCAAAAATTTAAAGTGATATGAGACAGATGTACAATCCGCAGCTCCGTATAAACGTGCACGATAATTTTCCCAATCTTCCTCATTATTTTGTATATTTTCTTAACGCTTATTACGCTTCTCGTTCGTGTTCCGTTGCCGTTGACAAGTGCAACGTTGTATCGGATTAAATAGACTATGCGAGATAAGTGTTGGCGCGGGCAAAAAAAGACGAGACTATCTCAGCTTAGGATAGTAGTGTCTTCCGGCGAACGGTGGCGAGCTTTATAAATTAGGATCGGACGACCGAGTACTGTTAACCGTTCCAGGATGCCGGTGGAGTCCTGGTGGTATCAGTGTTTCTCGATACCAGTCGTCTCCTTCTCTGCTGGCCAGGAACAGGGAAACCGCACGCTCGATAGATCGTTCACGGTCTGAATTCAAGGTTGGACACGCGGCTAATTGTAATAAATATCCCACACGCGCACACGCGGCTCGCGAGGCTTAACTGTATGAGAAATAACGTGTCGGATATATATCGGTACTCGTTTTCTTCTTTCGAAAGCGACTTGTATCCCGCCCCTGGCTCGTGATCGTATATATTCCGCGGGACAGCCGTGCGCAACAAGCAACAAGCTACTACTTTATTGCAGGTGACTCCGCTGATACTCGCCTGCCCATCTCAACCTTTCGTTCTTCCCTTTGCAACGGAAAACCGGAATTGGAAGCGCGATTCCTGCGTGGTGAGCCAATCAAGCGACGGCGGCGGTCGGCTCGGCGCGGACTCCTCATCGAGCTCCTAGAAACAGGGATTCCGTGCTCTCCCGCGAGGAGCAATATTGCCGCGCGTATCTCGTTGTCCGTCTTACCGTTACGCGGTCGTACTATTCGAAGGCGAACCTATCGGCGAGTCTATCGCGCGCGCGCGCGCGCGCGTGCATTTATTCGTTCCATTAATATATCTAATACACTCGCGATTTTATCTCGCCCCGCGCACGTGCGTTAACTTCTGCGCGTTATGGAACAACCAACCAACCAACCACGTCGCGACGACTAGGCAACGTATCTCGGCAATGTACGGTTTCGCGGCATCGGCGGTAAACAGGTCTACATACTACGGCTTCAACGCGGTCAAACGCATTCTTTCGCTTTATATATTTTGCTTGATAATCATTCCCCGCCAGGTATCAACGTGTAACGATACGTTGCTTCACTTTATTCGTCGCATCTCCAACCCTGAAACAATTTTCAAGACTACACGATCGTGATTCCGTTAATACGACGGTTTAAGATCCACTTGGAAACCTAAAGTTTGCTATTACATGGAAAATGTGTAACGCGTCCAGGGCGCAACGCCGCGCCGTCGGACGTTGATCAGGTGTTTTTCTCACTCGTCCCCCTCTGCCGCGGCCCGTGCAATTACAACCTTTGAAATTGCAGTGTATTACAAGAATGGTCCGTTCGCAAAGAAAACAGTGTCCGCGCTCACCTGTTACACCCACGCGGCCACGACGAGCGACGGTGCGGCGATGGCGGGATATCGAGACATTCGCGCACGTACGGACACGCAAGGGAGCACGTTAATGGCACGTGCCACAGGTGGTTCTTCGAAAGTCACTTATCCACGAAAGCCGCGCGCGTCTCTTTCCCTTTTACTCGGACCGGCTCTTCTCTCTCTTTCTCTCTGGTCGTTCTCGCGCAACTTATATTTACCTACATACGTCCCTCTCCATGACGGGAGTCCCGGCCGCCAACGACGAGAGAACTGGAATTACTTGACCCGGCCTGGTGCGTGCAGCAGACAAACCGCCGCTGTCGATCGGGATAGCGCAACGCGCTGTCAGACACGACCGATATAGCTGCGAGTGTAAATGCACTCGCGTATATCTCACGTGGGTTGCTCTCTCGCCATGCTCCAGTAGGCTCGTGAATTTTTGTTCATTAACAGGACACCGCGCGCGCTATGCCACAGGATTGTCGATCGCTGTAGCGTGCGCTGCACGGTATCAGGGTACAGCGTCCGATAACGATGCTCGGCCTTTGCGATCGGTTCTCGATAGCGCATGCCGGATAAAAAAAGAAAAGAAGAACAAATCTCTTCTCCTAGAAGAGAATAACGATTGCGACGACAAAGTAAAGACACTGATGTGATTTTAGTGCATCCCTTTTCGAATTAATCAGCGATGAAATTTCATGTTTTTTTTTTTTTTGATGGTTGTGCGGTGATAATAATGATTGCGTGGGCGTGCTGACAGCTGACTAATGTATACAAGCGCAAATGTAGATATATGCGTTTGTGGTTTGCTGGTGAGCTGATATAACGCGCGCGTTTACGTGGTGGCCAAGTACGGGTAATGGGGTTAATGAATGAGAAAGAAAAAAAGGCATTTTCTTGTCGCTTAAAAGCTCGATCGAACATGTTTGATGACCATGTCTACTAGAGTACTTGTTGAATATTTAAATATAAACATTTATATTGAATTTTCTCACAGATAAAGGACGAAAAGGCAAATCGATCATTTTTCCATCGTCGTCTGCTTAAATTTGCATTTTATCGTCAAATTTTATCGTGAGAAAGAATGCGATCCGTGGAAACACGGAAGTGCAAAAATCCGCGAGTAGTTCTCGCAAATCCCAGAGAAGATCGTCAAGATTGTCGGCATTCCGAACCGCAATCCCAGATCAGATTAATAAACATGACGGGCGGCGATCGAGGCGCCGGCCGTCCCGTGAAAACTGGACTGCTCCCCTCGGCAGGATAGGCGATATACGCCACGAGAAGAGCTTCCCAGGATTCCACCGTGGATTCCTGGCGGGAGTGTTCGTTTATGGACCGAAGAGTTGCATAATGTATCGACGTTTTTGTCCGTGAGAGTCCGAAGCCGAGCGCGTAGTTGGCGAGCGCGTACGAACGCGCTGTCCCGTCACGAAGAGCGCGCACACGGTGGAGGATACGCGTGTACGCACCTACGCCTCTTCTTCTTCGTAGGTGTTCGCTTTACGGAAGCTGAGAGAGAGAGAGAGAGAGAGAGAGAGAGAGAGAAAGGAGCACGGCCGGAGTTGTTCCTCGCTCGAGCAATTCCTTGATGCATATTGTCACGCGTTGTTAAGTCCCGAGAGCACCGCTATTACCAACCAGTTGGGATATCGACGCTGAAGCGAAGGCAGAAGAGCGAAGATATAGAGTATAGAAGGTAGCTGCACGGCTTCCTCCGACTAGTTGAACTGCTAGCTGGCCTCGGATCATTACTGTTTACGTAAGAGAAAGAGAGACCTGCGTGCCATAGATATCGTCCCTTGGTTTCTCCTCTTTGAGTAACCAAAAGGAAGGCACATCTGATGAATTGAACGTTTTAATAGGTTTTCGACGAGGAATACCACTTGACGCGGCACCGTCAATTGTGCAAATCTTTTCGTGAGTGAAAGCAAGAACGTCAAGAATAATTGGCTATTGTAAACAGTGAGATAACTCGCCGTAATATCGGTCGTTAAAGAAAGCTTATTTCATTCATCTAAATTATCCGACGACATTTTTGCAATCAGCCTTATTGACCATACGCTCTAATTAAAAGAGAGTTACTTCAAACAGATGGATCGTCAGTTATCTATCTTTGCGAGATCATTCGTGATATCGACCACACGTGAGATACTCATCGATCGCGTATGCAAACGCGGGTCTCGTTCATAGCTGGAACCCAGCTATGAACGCCAGTCCGTTTTCAAGATGGTATGGCATGGCGCGGAGCGTTTTCTGCGTCCCCTCCGACAGTTACCTCCGTCCTTAAGACGTACAGAGCAGACGGGCGGCTGCGGCGCGGTGGCGCGGCGCGGCGCGGCGCGGCGCGGCGTGGCGTGGCGTGGCGGGCCGGTTTCGTAGTGTGGCCCGTGAGAGGGCCCAGTTAGTAAAGTACGCGGGCGTTCAGGGCGGCCGTAAACAATGGTTTTAGCGAGTGCGTATGCGCCGTGGCCGGTTGGAGAAGCGCTGGTGGCCGACTCCCACGGTTTATAAGGGATAAGTCTCTTTCTAAGACTGGTCTTTACGCGTACTTTGGCCGTCTACGACTCACCCACTTTGCTTTACTTAAGACCGTTCGTGGCCTAAGTCGCTGGCCGTTTCATCGCCGCCGCTGCCGCCGCCCCCGCCCCCCTCGCTGAACGATCAGCGTCTGCCTTCTCTTATAACCGACGTTTACTCGCTGTAGTGTAGCCTCGCTACATTCCCAACCTCCATTAGGGAGGGCTCCGCACGACGTTGGTAGCACGAGTCCAGCACGCAGGAGAAGCGAGTTTTGCTAGGAAACTGCAATGTTAAACAATCATCCTTGGCGCTCTCATTGCCGGATAATCTGAACGTCGATGTAAATAGAAAACGGGCCTTCGTTCCGGCCTTTCTTGCTGCTGGAAAACGGTTGGGAAATTGAGAGCGCAATTTTGACGTTTCCTCCCCGTGGATCCGTTTCGCTTTTTTAGTCGAGTTAAAATTGACACTCTTAGCTTCCACCGTTGGGATTAGCGTGGCAAACGATTTAGTCGGATTGACTCCGCGAGGATCTGAGAGTGATACCTCAAGGAGTTATTTGTAAATTGCCGAGCAGAGAAATTCTTCGTAGAATCTGGTGCAAATAAGATAAACGATGCTTGTTTTCACACGCTTTGTAAATTTACGCTCTTGTATACGATTTACATGTTCTATAAATCACGTCGATTTTCGAAAAGTATACAAATCTATTATTTCGTATGGCGGAATAAAACGACTTTCCCTTGGTGGAGACTTGCGTTTCGAGAGTACGCGACCGACTTCCCCACGCAAATTAGAACCTGTCAAGTTTTAATCGTCGACGAGAATACAGAGGCAGCATGCTTGCTACGGTGGACAGTCGTTGACCGCAGACGATAACCGTTCCCAGTCTCACTCCCACGCATTATGAGATCCGCGTGTTTCGCGACGTAAAACGGCGGAACGCGGGAGCAGTTTCGAATTTCACGGATGGTCGCCCGATGACGATTGGTGCACTCGATGGTTGCACCTGACTCTCGAGGCTTCCTCTCTTTGCTCTTTCCCTCGCAGAGAAGTGTAATGGACCCCACGGAATACGTCCGCGGGAACAGGAAAACGAACTGTATCGATATTATTTTTACCAGCACCGAACGCTTACATTATACCTACATTTGCGGAATGCAGAGAGCGGTAAACGTCGATAAATACGCGATCGAGTTGAGCGCGAGTAGTATCTCTTATATCGCTTTGCACTTATTATAACGCTCGATTTTTATATCGCCGAGATAGAGATATCATCGTGATTAATGATAGCTGCAGTAAAATTTAGCGAAGCAGGTGATCGCACGTTTTACAACAGAGGAAATATTGCTGAATGTCTGGATAAAGGAGTTTGACAAATAGATCGCTGTAATCTAAGACAGAGGCTTGCGTTACCCCCGCAGTTGGCTGGCTCCTCTTTTTTTTTCTTCTTTTTTTCGGTACTGTAGCAGCTGCAACGCGCGTCGCGAGAATCCGTGATCGTCCGAACCTAGACAATGCATTCGCCGTCGCCGAGATGGAAGAACGGCCCGACTATATAGTAGATAAACGTCGCCGACAGCGTGGACGAAATTACGCTCCATTCATCCTTTCATTCATCCGAGGGATCTCACCTTGCTGCCTCCCGTAGCCTTCCAACCTAGCCATCGCTGGTGTGTCGCTCACTCTCCGCGGCGGCCTCCTCTCGACGTAATAAGCAAAAAAGATCACCCGGCCAGGCCATTACGTAGAAAGGAACGAAGAAATTATCTACTCCGCGCGTAAAAAGCGTGGCAAAGGCAATTCCACCGCGGTTGGACCACCGAGACTTATTTTTGTGATCCCGCCTGCCGCGTGGGGCTCTCTTGCCGATCCGTGGTACGCCTAGATCGGCTCGGGACTTTGTCTACGGTATTCTTGCACCATTGATTCGACTGCGAGTCACTGACCGAAAATCCGTGCCCGTTGCTCGGCGGAAACTCGGAACCGCCGAGTCCATTCGCGTACTCTCGGGAGCAATGACGACTACGACGAAATCATCAAATTTTTCTTTACAGAGAAAATTGATTATTTTTTCCGATTAACCGAATTATTCTGTGGCGGTTATACAGGCACAACCCTCGTGCCAAACGGTACATTTATTTTGAATATACAGACAATGTATGTAACGCCTATGGATCGATTAACTCGAATAGAACAATTGCTACTCTTATCGTTTATTTTTTTATATGTATGTAATATATTTTATTTAACAAAGTAAATTATGAATGTATTTATCTCGCTTCTGCATGCATACATAAATAATTTTTTTGTCAGTACAAATAATCAAGCGAGAATTAATTAACATAACAGACTAACGGCAAAAAGTAAATAAATACTTTGATCTCGTAATATTTTTCCGAAAGAAATATTATGAAAGGAACAATCTGAAGTAACGAAAGATAGGATGTAGCCGATCCAAGGAGCGTGGAGTGAATTCTGAGGTACATATCGTGACAGTAGTATGCATGACAGATTACTACTGAGCACGCGATTAAAGATATAATTTCAAAGTTAAAGGACTCTTGGGTTTTTCTTTCGATGCCTCACCATCTCAACGTACCATCGTTTCTTTTCTTTTCAGAAGGCGACGAGGAGTTGAGCGGACGCCTCGTCCAACTCGGCGAGGTGCTGTCCGAGATAGAGGAGGGTGGCGGGAGAAGAGGGTTGGAAGGAGGGTGGCGTGCTATGATCAGCATGGAGCTTCCGGCACACGCGACACAGCATGGTGCTCTACACCTGGGGGTCGGAGTTGGGGTCAATCCGGGTGACCCAACCGGAAGTGCCTTAGCCGCCATTCACCCGCATCCCCAGGACCCTCTAGCCCTCCACCATCATAATCATGGCGCTACGACACCCGGAGGTATGCATGAGGACTCCAAGAAAAAACGTATGTTTCTTCTTACGAATCCACTTGTTTCACTATGTAAAACGTTAAGGCGATTATCGCAAGAGGCCGGTAAAAAATTTGAAAATTCTTTTTGATCGTAGAAAAAGTTGCGCCTTTAGAATCAATTGGAGAATTGCCTTCACAATGAATGAGATATGAATCAGTTCTTGCGATAATCAATATTTATTAATGTAGTTGTAACTACACATAATCGAATGTAATGATTAACGTAAATGTTGCAGCAATCGTTTCTTTTTCTTTTTTTCCGTTTTTTTTTTTTTCGTATTATCGGCCAATATCGCATGAATTCTTGACCGCCGCGAGATAGACGCGATACAACACAACCAATAATTAACCTGCCTTTCGATATCGCGCTCGACGATTGCTCCGACATCGAGAACGGGACAGCGTACGCGTCAATCGACGTACGAGCGAACGAACGTGGCTCAAACACGAGCACCGGTGCGCAGCCGATAGGAATGTCGTAGTTGCAAAAAAGTGCAGGCACGTGCCTCGCGAAATACCGGCGATAAATCTTCGTCCACGCGCGGCGACGCTTCCATTACCAACGACTTATGCGCACGCGATGACGATGCATCACGTTCGCACGAGTCAAGTTGGAATTCTGGAATCCGTCGAATGCGCTTTCCGGTTGTCTCGCGCGAGATTCTCGGTGTTCGATACACGCGTATCGAACGGATTTCCGAAACACAAAGCTGCGCAAGGCTGCGCAGTTTCAAACTACGATGACAACTCGAGTACCAGATCATCTCAATTACCTCGTATGAATTATCTTGTAATTATATACTTATTGTTCAAAATAAACAGCGTATTTATCTCTCGGTGTTTCTTAAGAGAGCTCTGCAAATTATTCATCACAAACTTCACACCGTGCTTCTATACACGATCATTAATATTCTTCAAACCATGAAACGCACTTGAAAGCGCGTTAAACACTTAAAAATCTATATTCCCGCTCCCGCCGATACCTCCTACTGTTTATCTCGCTATAAACCGCAAGGTTATTAAATCCCGTATCGACGGCGCACATCCGGCGGCGGTGAAGCGACGTTACGTACCGGGGGACACCGCGCGAGCGATGATACCTCCATCAAAGACCGCCGGAACGAGACTCTCGCGTGAAAGAGCTCCTTGTCCCGTACGGAACAATCGAGTTAGCTGAACTTACTCGGCGTTCGCGCGTCGCGCAGGGATCTTTCCGAATACACTGATACACGCGCGCGTCACGCAGACACAGCAGGATCGTCTTGTAGAAGCGATAGTTTCTTCCTTGGTGGGCGATCGTCAACGAGGTATATTTTTGAACGCACACAGACTCGCGCTTAACACGCGTGTACGCATGGATACGCCAGGATCATCCTCGAAGCGGTAGTTTCTTCCAACCAACGGTTGGTTGGTTGCACCGATGTAGAAGCTCGTTGTCTTCCTTTGCCCTCTTCGTCCTCGCAAATGAATGTGTGCGTGATGGTAGAGAGTGGTGCTGGTTAAGGAAGATGAAAGGCAGCCGCCATGGCAGCAGCCAGTGACGCGGCATGAGCAGCCACGAGGCCACGAGGAAAGGAAGAAAGGGAGTAAGAGAAAGATGAGAGTCAACGGGGGTCGTTAAATCTAATGATATCAACGTATTTGACAGAGAGATGCGCGGATCAATTTTAGGGCCACACGCGTATCCAGCATATATATGTACGTCGTTATTTCATATTAATGACTCCTGTCAAGCTTCCATATAATATATATATAATTTCTCTTTCCGATTCTTGTCGACTGTAAAACACATATACTTTTAATTGCCTTTATTTACCTTTGAAATTACGCGTTACTCAAGCAATCGCAGAGCAATCGCCGAGCAATGCGTAGCGGATTTCGATTATCTCTAATGGTGCGTAACCACGCAATGGAATTAATTTATAATTAATGCCCACCTGTGTGTCGCGTAGAACACGCAACGCGAACCGTGAATTATATGGTTTATTGACCCCGCGACATAATAATTATTTCACACACCTCTCGTCGCGAGAGATTCGATCGCCGCGCGCTGTCCGATTCGCTTTGTCTCGATTTCGCAGTCGTGACTAATCGTTGCTCCATTTAGACTCGGATTGTCCATTCTTCGACGATCGAAAAGCCTATACGATTTTTAACGCCGGCTGAATAACGATATCGTAGAGAGCGTAATGAGACGGTTTTTTTTCCATCAACTGTTACGAAAAGAAAGTGATTTTCTAAAAGTGGAACTGGACGTGAAAGGTTTCGATCGCCTACTATTTTAGCGAACATTTTATTTTCCTCCTAAATTGCCTCGTAAAAAAAATATCTATACCTCGGCCTCTCTCCGATAGATTAGGCGTATCAATCTGGGCGTATTGCGCAAGGCGTACGGGCCGCTCGGGTTACATTTGACGGGCTACATTCGGCGTGCTAGACGACTTAATTAGCAATTCGCATTCATATCCGATACTCTGATATTCAAGAATGTAGTGTTACGCGAAACGACCTGGCTTGTTGACTACCGCCTACGTTCCTCGCAGGATATATTTGTAATTATTTGCATGTGCAACTCCACCGCGAACGACATCGATTATTTATATCGTGAATCTCGGACGCGTAACGTATAATAATTAAGTGCGAAAATAGAAAGCCTTTTGATCCGTGCGTAACGAAAAAAAAAAAAAAAGACGTATAGTTTGAAGTCATGCAACTTGAAGGATGGATTAAACGCGCGAGCCATTATCGAGCGAGTAACACGTACCACGCTTTAATCTCCTCGCAAAAGTTATTCTTTCCGTTGGATGGACGCACGGATCGCTTATGGGGATTCCCATCGCGCCGGACTCGCGCAACACCAGAATGACTGGCAGCATCTAATATATTTTGTACCGTGTGCATACACGGAAACAGCACGCTGTACGCGCGCACGTATACGTTGTTGCTGGCCGTATGGGTTTCTCTTATAGGAGAACATTCGGGGTGAGATAGCGGCGGCGGTTATTTATGGGGTTAAATAAAGGAACACTGCGCGATCGCGCGATACCAGGTCCGGAGTACAAATAGGTTGCCGTGCAGGTTCCTATCGTTGGCGCGCGTTGCGAGTC
This sequence comes from Solenopsis invicta, assembly GCF_016802725.1. Lineage (NCBI taxonomy): Eukaryota > Metazoa > Arthropoda > Insecta > Hymenoptera > Formicidae > Solenopsis > Solenopsis invicta. The sequence continues at coordinate 8,149,853 of NC_052675.1, read as the reverse complement.
GTCATGATCCAGCAGCAATGTGCGATGCTGAATTCTCGCGAGGTGCATTCGTCTACCTTCCAGCGATATCCTATCGGGAAGTCGCGGATCGCGCGTACAGCGAGGCTTCCGTTCTCGATAGACTTACATTCCTAGTTGCGTCGGGAAGGAAAAATTTCTTGCAATATTACTCACAATCGGTGCTACTTATGTATACTGACAGTACGCATTGCGTATTATGTTCTCAAATAGAGTTCAAGAGCGTCATTAGCGTTTCCTTAGTATTAGAACACTTTATTATTTCTACTCTGTAAAAGTACCGCTTCGTCGAAGATGTTGATTACAATTCACGGCGTGATGCGTGATTACAAGCTATAACGTTTCAATTAATACGCTATCAGGTACTCGGAGTAAATGAACAAATAGTTAATGCTAGTATTTTTTTTTGGATTGTTCTTTTAAATGTACGTACATGACATTAGACGGCAATCTTGATTACGCATCTTTCCAGTTTTCAATTTACACGTTCTTAATTATTTTTTTTCTGTTTTAAACAGATGATGGCAGCCACGGAATGAACCAGGATGGTGAGTGAGCTTTTGTTTTTCTTTTTATATATAGCTGTCTAATTATTAAGGCGATGCTGGGTCGGTCCCTATACGCGATTATTTTTTGACACTCCGATCTTTTAATTGGCTTTACAGATTACAAAATCTTCTTTCACAATTAAAGTAGTGACAAAAATATATATCGGAAACTACAATTTACGAGAAACGAAAGTAGATTACAGTTTAATTATCGGCTTCTGCAACCGACTCGTGACAACACGTGCCCCATATAAAAGTTTTAGACTTTGTACGTATGAAATAAATAGTTTGCAGCGTACGAATCAAACGTAAGAACAATACGACGCTTGCAGGATGATCCTAAAAGCTTTAGTACGAGAGAAACGAATGTCCAACAATTATTTATGTAAATTTGCACACGGAATTGGTGCGAAGAACAGTAATTGTGTTCATGATAGTGAAATCGAAGACAAGGACAAGATATTGTTTTCACGAGTGCGCCTGACAAAGAGGGCTAGCCTGTTTGCATGACTTTAGCGCTATTCCCCTTATCCTTCGCCCCGCGCGCGACCGCGTGTTGCTCGACTCTCTATCGAAGAAAAATCTGAGGTACCGACGTCGAGTGAGTTCACCTATCACTCCAGCATCGCCTTAACCGTAAATGTGGTTAGGGTAAAGTCGGTATTTACGCCGCGCTGGGATTTACACCGCAGACGTCAGAAAAAATAGAAGGAGTAAAGGCAGCTGGCTCGCCACCACTCTGATATGTGCCTTTATGCTATATTAATATTGTGTTGTGATTTCAGTTCTTTATTGTTAATATTAACGAAAATATCACGAGTTGAATCGATTTCCTCCTGTAGTCAGTAGCGCGATCGTGTATTGTGACCTACATAAAGTGATTACTGTAGGGAATGTAAAGGGCACAATGATTATTTCGTGATACATAAATATTGAGGGATAATAAAGGCCGCAGTACAAGCGAGATACAGGCACATAGTTCTCGTATTCTTTGTTTAGTTTGATATCTTGTATATTCCACCTGTTTAGGATATATGACATTTTTTGCAAGCGGGATTTACGCCATAGTACAGACGCTGCGTGAGTAGGAAGCAGTACTTGCCTCTATATTGACAACACAATGTGCACATGTCTGCACTCTATTGATGTCTGCGTTAATCTCTTCAATATGGCATTATTATTACTTTGTATATATATTGATCGTTCTTATTCCCTAATAAACTTTGTAAATATATTTTGCAAGTCATTATATTATTTTACATCATATTTGTAAATATTATTTGTAAATTATCGATGTGCCGTATATCTTACACATGAATAGTCGTAAATCCATCACTTTTTTTATATGACAAAAATGCAAGGGTTTATTAAGGTTCTTTTTTAAATGTAAGATAAAAAATATTTTATATTCAAAATATTTTTTATTATAGTAGGCAGTATAAAGTTTCATTAGTATAATATATTTTTCTTAAACATAGTGAATAACACTTGATAAATTGAGTTTTCGTTAGGTGCGGCGTTGTATACCGACTTTACTATAACGTCATTTTTTACTCTATTTAAGCTGTTCTTGCAATCTTTCCCGCCACTTTTCGGACAAATGATTGTTTTTTTCTTGTTATTTGATGATCCAAAACAATGATTTTTCAAAGTCTTGGGTGTGCTTTGAGAGTCAAAATTGGCACTTTTTTTAACCACCCTCTTTTCTAACGGTGTAATTACAATACTTCGCGACGAATGATCCAGTTTTACGACGTGCCGAGATGTTTCCCTTGACACAGTATACTGGGATTAGGCACACGCGGGAACGGTCGCGGAAAAGTCGCGCGTGAAAAATGCGCGAGCGAACGTTGCGCGACGTTCGGATAAGCGTTTATCACGAACCGTTAGCGATACGCGGCGTGTTCCCGTTATAATCAACGATGGTAATTAAATGCGGTGGAAGCGAGAAAGTTATCTAAAATGTCGGTTGTTGCTTATCGACATTGAGATCGATCGCGAGAGATCACCAATTATCTCGACACACGTTCCTACTCGCTACATCCACGTTCCGAATCCACGGATATGGAATCATCCGAGTGATTCGATCGTTGATAAGTCGATAAGCGCTGCTTCCCTACGAGCTTATTAATAAATCGAGCGAGATGCTGCACGCGCCACCGAGCTTTATTGCCCTAAATCTTCAAGGAGATAAACAATCTGAAGTGCACACCTTCGATATCAATGTACAAATGTTAATTGGATAGGCGATAACACCGCGAGAAATCGCAACTCTATAATTTGCCATGATACATCGTTCACTTAGCCTTCTCATTACTGAATTAAATCTGCATTAGACGGTTAATTCACTTAACTATCAATCGTGACTCACATCGCGTTGATAGTGAAAAAAAGTTTGCATTGTAATACGCGGTCCATTCTCACTTCTTTTTTTTTTTTGGAGGGATCCCGCGCGTGTCAAGGATGTCTCGATCGTTTTCTACTTCGCGACTTTCGCGCGCGCGAATCCAGACGAATAGAGCCGAAGGATATCATCACCACCTCCTCCTCCTCCTCCTCCTCCTCTTCCTCCTCCACGATCAAGCGGCGAGGAGGATCCCCAGCATCGCTGCGCGATGTTCACGTATAATTTATGCCGATGACTTACACGCCTCGCCGCGGTAGGTGGGAGACGGCGCTGGATGGTAATCACGAGTTTAAAGGGTAAACGATCGCAAGGTGTTGGGGGCCCGGCGTGGGGCCCCGTGGGCCCTGCCAGCACGCTCAATATTCAACAGGTATTTACATTCGCAAATTGTTTACGTCAGCCCACGATGAAATCTGTCAGGATTTTGTTCCGTCGGCAGCTCGACGGAGTTCTCTGCTCTCTCTCTCTCTCTTTCTTCTTTTCGTCTTTTCTTCTGGTGATTCTTTCTTCTCGTCCTTTCTACGAGATTTCTACTTCATCTCTCTGTTCTCACCTTCCTCCCACATGGCCCTGCGAGAGGGGCACGCACAACGACGAGAAGGTTTTGCCTTCTTCTTCTCTCGCACATCCGTCCTTTTCCCGAAGCGGCGTAATTACATCTGGGTATTAATCAAGCGCACGTCGGGAACGAGCACGGCGAAGATCTTGATTTTCGTCTGCGCGGCCGCGTCTACTCGAGATCGCTAATTTAGTAAGCGCGTTCATTTAACAGCGCTTAATCGAGAATTGATTACAAGGCATAACGGCGTCCCGGCCACTGTTTCTTTTAATACGGCATTCACATTTCATGTGTTTGTGCGAGAAAAATTAGAAGGGAATCCTTTCTACAGCATAAATATAAAAATTCAACTTTTCATTTTATCGTTGCATTTCAGATGCATAATTAATTCACATCCCGTTACCGCGAAGCGCGCGCGCGCGCGCGCGTGTTACCTTTCTTAAAGAAATTGTTGTCGTTTGTAAGGCATTGATCAGCGATTTCGTATCTACAGAACTATACTCGAGCATCGATGTACAATGCCGTGTCTCCCACATGCGCTATACGTAGTATGTACTTTTCCGTGATTTTTCAGCTCGCTCGCAAGATCGAGGCTAGAGATAAGTAAGTCGTGCGCCGGTCAAACGTTCGTTCGGTGCAAACACGCAAAACCAGTTTGCTTTCCTTAATGTCGGACGATTACGCGGATATTTAGAAAAAAAAAGAAGAAAAAATGCCGCAACCTGCACAGTAAACTATCGGCTGCTCGCTTTAATACCCGAATCGCGCCAAACGACGACGGTCTCTGCGACAGCGGGTAAGAGCCACGAGAGAGAACTCCGCGCACAGAATTTCAAATATTCCGACGAGCGCGCGCGCTCGGCACATCGTGGGAGACCCGTGCTTTGATAACGCAAACGGAAAGCTTGCTCGATGTTGACCTTTCCCGTGAAAAAGCGCTCTCTAATCCCGCGCTATCGAGATCCGTATAGTCTTCGGCAGCGGCAGTTTACGCTCCTCTTCCCCGAGTCCTGGGAGAGAGAGACTCCGGACGGCGGTGCACGTTAGCGTTTATCGTCGGTTATTAATACGGCGCGGATTACGCGCCGTAAGTAACGTCGCGCGCATACTTGTTGGGCGCGAGCGCGCGCGCGCGCACGCGCCCGTGTCTGTGTGCGTGCGTGTGCGGTTACGACGGCCGGCCCGGTCCTAATTATAGCGTAATACAAGCGCGATCGTATGCCGCGGCGGCTCGGCGCTTACGTAATCCCGCGATAATGCGGCTCTCCGCGAGTGCACGCGCTCGCGAGTGCGCTTACGCGCGCAGCGTAAGACCGCATACCTCGCCTACCGATGGAAGCATTCGCCCCTGTACAACCGGCGTGGAGATTCGCCAGTCGGGCTGCTGATGCGCTGTTATCTCGTTTGGGATAATGACATTGAGGCGCGTGGATTTTTTTCACTGGACGCGCGGAGAGTCCTCGACGGCGACACGATAACATCCGGTTGCGCGCGGTATCCGCCGATCCTTACTGAGATTATTCGAAATCGCGATCCAACGCGCCGGCCGCTTTGATCGATTCGCGTTTTACAAAGGAAAATCGGTCGGAGAGAAAGGAATAAGTGCGACGCGTGACGTTAAAAATGTGACAACGCGAAAATTGCGCCCGAGTTATTGCGGGATCTTAATAACTCTGTTATTAAAATTAACGTTTTTTTCGCAATTGGATGCGTTTGCGGCGTGCGGAGTATAATTAAAGACGGGATTTCCCAGATCTCGATACTTAAATGGAGCTGTACTGAAAGTGGCTTGAACAAATTTCTCAGTCATTTTCATGTAACATGTGATTTTCTTTGATTCTTAACAACTTTGCAAAGAAATTAAATCGAACAGAATTTATATCTTTGATCAGAAGATTAGCGAGGTTCAATTAAAATTACATATGTTAAAACTTTAATTCAAAGCTTATTAAAAATTACCATGGTAATGCTCTATTCGCGCTGGATTTGCAAAATTATAAGTCAGGCTTCATAATTGGCAATTTAATTGAGATTGTGATATTAATGCCTATTTCCACCAACGCAGATTAACTTTGATCTGAGTTTAATTTACTCTTTATCTTTCTTTAGTTTTAAGAATTGGAAAAAGATAAAGAGTAAGTTGAACTGAGATCAAAGTTAATCTATATTGGTGGAAATGGGCATAAGAGATTCAATAAGAGAGAGAGAGAGAGAGAGAGAGAGAGAGAGAGAGAGAGAGAATCGTCATTTATTACGCGCTCTGGGATTAGATCCCCTCAAGCGCATGATCCATTACATCATTAAGTTTGACATGAGAGATCAAAAATCGCAGAAAAATAGATACTAGTATACAATATTATATAATCTAAAAGAGAGAGAGAGAGAGAACGCAGATTAATACTAATTAATTAAACACATAGATGATATGTCAAATTTAAATATGAAAAGTGCAAATGTCCGCTGCGTATCGTAGGCGCATTCGGATAATACGTAACGATAAAGAATAATTTAACGAGCTGTCGTTCGTCGGTTGAAATCAAAGATTATCTGGTTGATTTGATTGCACGAATGCTGGCGCAATCGCGACGTGCCTGTGCACGGTTTGCTTTCCGCGTTCGCCGAGCCTCCTCGCGGAGAGATGCCACCGCCCTGAACGATTCAGGAAGCGAGGTCAGCACCCTGCCTCTTCCTTTTCTCCCTTTCTCGCTTGTCTCGATTAGCCGGGAGTATAGCGGCGCGATAACATCGACCCGCGCGCCGCGAGTAGTCGCCGGCGATAACGCGCTATCGCGGCTCCTGCGGTGAATCACCGAATGCACTTTGAAAGGTCATAATATTCTAATGCATCTCTGTTATCGATTCCCCACCTGTTCGGTCCGGAACAGGCGGCTTCGGCGATCCGCGCGCTCGCGCGCGAGCGCGTGATTAACGATGTATCGTGAGTCGTAAATTGTATCGGGCGATATTTATTAATTGCGCACGGCAGCCACGAGGAATTTCGGAGCAATGTATCGGTAGCTCCCTCGGAAATATTTTATCCGGAGACGAGCAAGCGCGAGAGATATATGAGCGGATTTATACATGTCGCGCGCGAGAAAATGTCGCGCGCGAGAAAATGTCGCGCGGCCGTTTTTACGATTCTCGTTTGCCCGTTTATCGCGCAAACGGATCTGACGTAGGCTAGAGATATTTTTTGAAGAATTCGATTAAATTGAGAATCGCTGGAAACCATGCGGAGAAGTACACGCGTCAATAAGAGTAAACGCGATGGAAGTTAACGGAGATTAAAATTCACGCAGAATTCATTCTTACATTCTGTTAGTTATCTTTTAAAACATCTGGCGCATTCGCACGATACGTCAACGTTTTACGATGTGGGATACTTATAGCTTGCCGGTGAGAACATTCCTTGGCGATGCGACAAAGTAATACGGCCAGTTCAAACGAGCTTGCTAATCAACAAAACTGTTTCTACCGACTGGTATCTGATGCACATGCCGCACGAGAGAGAGAGCCGCGTATGCGCTCTCGTATGTATATATATGTGTTTTATTCGCCTTTCGCATAAGTAGTACGTGCAGTACCACGCCCGCGCACGCGAGAACTCGTTCGACAGTACGAGAAAGACGAGGAGAGAGACAGAGAGAGAGAGAGAGAGAGAGAGGAACGCGCGCGCGCGAATGGTACGCACTCGCACTAGGCGAATGATTTGTATTGCTAAATAATCAGCGCCAGTTGTCTCGAGCAGTTGGTTTAATGACGACGCGGGGAAAGCGAAGAGGCGAGGCGAGATCCATGTAATACGCAATGCATACACAGACCATACATCCGTTCTAGCGAAGAAGTCGAGAGGCTTTTCTGTCGATTGCACGAACTTTAGTTGGCAGATCGCATAATTCCCGATCAAGTTATCGTGCGTCTCGATATTTCATTATCGAGAGCGTGCCAGTATCGAAGAAATTATACGTGTGTGTGCGTGTATGTCGACAGAACGAACGTTGCTCAATTGGAATTTATACTACCAATACCGATTATGGCATATCTACACATCCATATATCTATTCTTGTATCATTTGACGTAATACTTTACGCGTCATTTTTACAAGCTTTTTGTGAGACAAGTTTCTTAATATTTGTTAATAATCGTGTGAATTATTTTCATTGAGACAAGTCGACGATGGACAATTTCTTCGCGCGAAAATTCGAGGTCTCGATTCTAAGTGGATCTGCGAGATCGCGCGGAGGTGGTGGGCTTCGCTCGAGATTTCGCTTCGCAACTTCCTCCTCTCCTCCGCGAGCGCGCTACATCGGGACGGGCTGGAGATAGAATCGGTACAACTCCAGGTGTACGTACAGAGTCGACTGTAGCCCGCCGAGTGTGTATACCGATGCACGTGTGTATCTTTGTACACAGACAAGGGTGTGGCTGCTCTGTGCAACGGTATCATCGTAGGTGCATGCCGGTCATCGAGACCGAATTCTCGTTGCATTTCGACGATTGTAACCTTTCGCGACGGCCGCGACGACGACGACGACGCGTCAGTTCGCGCGACATACGCGAAGGAGTGGCTCCAGATGGTAAAAGTAGATATGCCAGCCATCATTAATTTTCAAGGAAAAAGAAACTGCGTATAAGTGCAATTGTATCTTTGTACGTTTAAATGCACTTGTACGTCGCTAGGATGCACTTTGTTGAATATCCATCGTAACACCAACGTAAATCAGCAATTCACTTTGAGAGAGCGAAAAAAGAGTCACAATTTTATAAGCAACGAGCGCTTTTCACGAGCGGTAGTTTTATTCGCGTGAACTTTCCACGGCGATAATTATTGCCGTCGTGATTCCGTATCGTCTATGGGATTGCTTACCGGCGGGATATTCATTTCTCGAGGTGTAAGGCCCCACTTAATTCGAACCCCCCGGGTCCTTCTGAGTGAGTAGCCTTCGTTTAACCTACGCTATATACATGGCACTGCGGTCAGTCGTATCCGTGTGTCTATGAAACGCGTGCACACGCAGCCACGACCGGTACCTGCTTCTCCACCAATGTAAACGCCGCGCCGGCTCGTAATGCTCGAGTACCGGAGTAGTACGCGGATACTTGCGCAAACAGTCGGAGGAAGTGCAGTTGCGAGATCAACCGGCTGGTGAGCGAGCACTGAACGCGCGCTATTGAAAATACGTATTGTATTTTAACGGTTTGACGCCGCTTTTACTGGTGCATCAGGTCCCATTATTGTTGCCGCTTTAGGTTTTTTTTTCGAGACACACACACACATACACACACACACACACACACACGTTGAATTTTCTCACTGATGATTTTCTTTTAATTTTTTGTTCCAACAGAGCAATCAGATTTTATGTAAAAAGAAAAATGAAATTTAATTAGTTTATAAAGATTGTGAATACTTTTAGCAATAAATTGCGATCATCTTGCTTTAGGAGAGTATCCACGTATACCACTGATAGTACTCTTCACGACGTGGGAAAACGTCAAAAAATTAAAAAATTGTGCAGATATATCAGTCTTCCGCAAAAAAAGGGAGAGAGGAATGCTCAGGAGAAGACGTTTTCTGCAAACAGATATATTCATCAATATGTAAACGTACTATTGACGAGCCATAGTGGGTGAAGGTTCGATGATGCGTAACAGGTTGTTCGGTAGTCGTGTTCGTGGGCCTTTTACGGATTGCGTGTTGCGTGCCGTTTTTAACGAGCGAGCAAAAAGTCTCGACGGAGGATTCCTCTTGCACCCGCTCGGCACCTCGATCATTATCGGGCGCAAGAAGATAAAACGATCGCTACGAGGACTTCGCGAGGCGAGATGTCGGCGTCCCGTGTTCCTGGAGATACATTCGCTCGCGGCCGAGAGAGATTAATAATTATCGAGGTGCTCGTGAATACTAATGGTTTCTGCGGACTCTAGAAATAGGTAATCCACGTAACTTCCTTATTCGACATTGTAAGTCCTCGGCTTCCGGGACTTGATGAGCGTTTAGCAAATATTTTAGAGATAAATTGAAAATTATATATCACGTGTCTCAGAAAGAAAATCATCGTGAATATGGTACTTCGATACTGAATAGATCGAGCGAATCATGTTCACACGGCTCATCGAAGCGAAGATGTCCCCAAATGTTGTCCTACGCAAAGTACACCAGGCAACTATGCGCAATTATTCGCTCCCGTCATAATAATTACACGAACGTCTTGTGCACGTTAAGTGCATCGTTCACACGGACGCATGTTGCCCCTCTTATTATTAATAAGCTGAAGAACTGGCAGTCGGCTAGTGCCTGTGACGGAAGTCGAACAGGTTCGTCTGCAAGCCTGATTACTAATCGCGTACTACTCAATGCGTCCTCTTACACCGAATGCTCCATTATCGATTTAACGTAAAGAAGAAATGCGGTCAGTGACACAATCCTATTTTCCAATTTTTCCGTAACGATCAACATCTGTGATCTATATTTATATTGTACCAATAGTCATGGTATTTGAGGGAGTTTATCGATATTTTATCGAAGCACGCGTTTTTTTTTCCCAATTGCTCGTAATAATATACGTTAAGGTCGACCAACGCTTCTTCATGCAATTATCGCGTAATCTCTCTCTCTCTCTCTCTCTGACCAGTTCAATCGAGAGCAAGCACGCATTTGGCACACGCCGTAAACATCTTCATGGCGGTCTCCCCGGAGGCGAGCGGGTTCTCCGAGTCGTTCGCAGACGGCATTGCCGGTTCAGAGCCGGCTGGTCAGCAGAGTAGTCTGTGGGGCGCCAGAGCATGACGCCATTAACGTAACGAGGCCACACGTTGCACCCTCGCGAGCACTAGACTATATCAGCCCCGAGTGCCTGTGCCGCGTGGCGCGGCAATGGATTCCTAGACCTAGACCTCTGACGAGGGAGAGAGAGAGAGAGAGAGAGAGAGAGAGAGATCCCGATACCTCGCAATTATATCTCGACCAAAGGATACCGTACGTGCATACGTACGGTACGGTTCGCCGGTTCGAGTGCATCGACGCCGATCGAGATCGGTCACCGTAACTGCCAATGGAGCGACGACAGAGTCGTTGCGTCTGTTTACACGCGGGAGCGCACGTGCGTGCACCACGTGAGTGCTTGTATAGCCGCGCGACACCCGGCGTTCTTGCCGCCACCGTCGCGGTCGTCGTCGTCGTCATCGTCGTCGTCATCGTCGTCGCCGCCGCCGCCGCGCATGGTTTTCCGCTTGAACTGATTACGAACTGGTTTTTGATCATCCAACCGTTCGATCGCGCGGCCGCGAAGGTGCTCGACCATCGCCGCGTTACCTCCGCCGGCGGATCGTTTCATCTGCTCTCAGATTGTTGCGCCCGATCGCCGAGAGCGGACGCTGGAAACGTTGAGCGAGCGTGAGCCTAAGCGACAGTTGGCGTGTTGTTCTATCCAATTAACTCAAATTATTCGCGAATGAAAACTATATTGTAACTATATACACAACACTTCCCGGTAATCAAGATTGTCGATAGATATCATTAACAGAGTTACAGCGTATAGGATAGATGAATCGGTACATACTCGCGCATCGACGTCACCGGAAGCGGGAAGGCTGCGGGGTCAGACGCAGGTCGGCTCAACGTGCTCGTAACAAATCAGCGACGGAATCAAAAGTACGCTTGTCTCGCAGTCGAATTACGGTAAATTAGCGGGAGTAAAGAGTCAGCGCCGGCAAGAGCAGCAGGTACCTACATCGAAGAGAAGACGAGTTGTACAGGACGTACAGACGGATGGGCAGGGGCAAACATAAATTAAGATGGGGGACTGATTATGAGGCGAGGGCAGGCTATCATTACCCGAGCCATCGTGACCGGTCGACCCTGCAGCAGCCGCGGCTGCTGAACACAACGCGCTCGCTCTCGCGTCTCTCTCTCTCTCTCTCTCTCCCTCCGTACACGATGTTCGCGATCCGCCTGCCTCGTGCCCCGATAATGTCGGGGTGGGAAACTGCAAATTATTAATCTCCGTTCCTTGCATTGCATAGTTCAACGAATATGAAACGAGTATTGTCAGGGAGATACGAAACGGTCGTTTTGCAGCCGTAGAGGCGCCGCCGTTACACGAAACTTTTCTTTCCGGATCAGTCCGGACCCATGTCCGGTAGTGGAGTGGAGCGAAACAGTACAGATCATCGTATAATTATTGATCGCTCGATGGTGTTATGGGTTTCTAATTAATATAATTTTTGTTAAATGTCTTTATAAACGATTTTCTAAAGGGGAAGTAAATTTGCGTTTGTGATACGAAAAACGAGAGAAGGTGTGAAATGTTACGTAAAAATTATAGACGTCTATTATCGGAGCGGTAGGTGGCGATGCACGACTTACGGGACGAGGTCGCGGCGAGGACGATCGGAAAGGACTCGGCCGAGTTTCTGCACGATGCAACGTAATGCAACTCAAAGCAATGGACAGGCGCGCGCGCGCGAACGCTGGCGCGACACGGAGAAAGTTCCACGTTAAGCGCTGTGCTTTTCCTTAGCCGGGATCCAATCGCGATCTGCGAGACAGGCACCTTTAAGCCGTCTGTCCACCCGAGGCGATAGGGTGACGCGATAAAGACCGATATACATTGCCCACGCAGTTTCTACGTTCGCGTTTTCTTTCTTTCTTCCTTCCTCGCCCGCAGTCACAGTGCTTTCCGCGGCGCACCGCAAACTAGGTCGCTCTCCGTAATTTCCGGTGAAATCCAATTACGATATATATTTCGCACCTGATTTGATTGCGTCGATTCGAACGAATGCATCTCCCGAACGGAGTTCTGGAACCCGGAAATGAAAGATTCCGGCGTCATGATTTTTTTTCCTCGTCGCAATAATGCGTTATAAATGAAATTAGTCCCTTGAAAAGAGAACTGATAAGTGTTTTAATAAACCGTTTACTGTATTAGTAGCTGATGATTACTATTCAGTTAACTGATGATATATCATCAGCTACTGATACAGCAATCAGTTAATTGAATCAATTTATTAGTTTTTTTTTTAAAGAGTGCGCTTATTAATATTCGATTTATATCATTATCAGATATAATTTCATCAAAATTATTTAAATGTTCATTTTCTCGGCATGTTAATATCGCGAGAGCCATGAAATTAGAATTCTTCTTTGCAGGGAAATATTTAAGCAAAGCCTTATAAAAAAAGTGCTCTTTTAGGAGCGTTTTGGAAAGAATTCCGTGAGTCGTTATTAGGATCAAGGTTCGGCGGATCATTACGGCCGATTTACATCGTGTGACTCGCCGTGCGTGCTCGCAATTCGCGGCGGCTGCGATTCTCGTCAGATACATGCCGATATATATCTCAAGTTCTCGCGTAGCGATCGGTTGCGCAATTCCCGACGTGGTTCTGATACGTCATCGCTTTACCGAGTTGTTCTCTCAGTAACTCGGTTCTGATCTCTCGCTTCTCGCGTATTTGTGGGTGCATTCCGTATGTATATAACGAATTAAAATTTTTAGCGGTTATTCAACGATTTTGTTATTCGACCAACTTGAAATAAAAATTTTTTCGCAAATCCGTATTAAAATTCCAATTTCGAGTGATCGGTATTAAAATTTTTAGATTAAGATCTTAACAATCGGTGCGTTCCTTTACGTGGAAATGTTTGTGCGTTCGCAGTTACAGTTGCGGTTTGCAATACGCGAGTCGTTTCAGCGACCGAGTTTTGCGGCCGATCGCGAACAATTAGAGATCGTATCTCCGCTTCTTTCCCTTTCCCTTCCATTTGATTTCCTCTCTTTCTCTTTTCATCTTGCACCGCCGTTCTGATTCTTTGTCTCTCTCTCTCTCTCTTTCTTTTCCTTTCTCATCGCTTCCGACGCAGTTAGGACGGAGAAACAAGTCCGCGATTCAAGCCAAAGAAATATTATGTGTGTTAGCAGTATCAATAAAAAAACAATTCGTGCCTTTGTAATTCTTTCGTCTACAATTGACCGAAATACAGCAAGTGCGCGTGAACATCGAGCCTTTGTCGAGCGATTAACACTCGTCGCATCTCTCGTTTACGACACTGTGTCTGATATTGCGTCTGTTCCCTATCGCGGATATCGCGTAATAAACGCGCGCGTTACATCGCGAATAGGAAAGAATTATGTACGCGCGTAAATTATGTCCGGTCGTGTAATCACAGAATCGGAATCGTGCGTAGTGATATCGGTGTATTCTTGGTTAATTAACTATTGCCGCTTTTGCTGAGTTAATGGTTTGATTCAGCGCCGGAACGGGCAGAATGTTTGCATGCAAGCCTCGCTTCGACGTAACGGAATAGGTCATATTTGAAGCTGCCCATTCCGTTCCAATGACCAGACCATCGCGACTGAGCACGGCGCGGTATCGCATAAAATTTTTATAGACCATTAGCAGCAAGCTAATAACTATAATTGAGGATGTAACGTGCGTATAAATGTCGCTACTTATTTCTGGAGCAAACGAGCCACCACCTCGCGAATAAATCTCCAATCTCGCGGCTAATCCAATTGGCGAACGTACGAAAAACTGTAAATCTTTTGTTGTCGTCGTAAACGCAATTAGCCACGCGTTCGGGCGGGAGACATTTCTATATTTCTTTTTTGCCGATATCCCGCCGGAATGACGTTGTTCGTGCCAATTTCAAACGCCGCGGATATTAGACTCACGGTCGTTTACAATATCCTGTCGTAAAGATTCATTAACGGCGACAATTTACGCCTTCGTAAACTGTCCCTGACATGACGTGGAAAACGAGGATTCCCGGCCGCTTCGCTCGGCAGTATAGTTTCGTAATGGAGGCGGGACATCGGTACACCCAATTTCCGATTAGCATCGTCGGCTGCCGCGAGTCGCTGGTTTATCACCAGCGTTGATCCGTTGCCGCGCGCGCGCGCGCGCGCGGCAGTATTGATATATCAGTCGTTCCGCACGACGCAAGAATTCGCGTCCACTCCCCGGGCCCCGACATTAGAAATTATCATAATCTCGTGCGCCGGCGGATAATGCGGATGATTTCTCTGCGAGAGCCCAGGAGCGGGATTGCGGCAGCCGAAGAGTTCCGTGTCCATGTGCCCTCGAGCAACGTGCACCGATTCACCGATGTTTGAAGAAGTTTCCCCGCTCGTAAATTGTGCCGATTGGCTTCGCAGGCAGATAGTTACCGACCATGCTCCTTCGAATCGACGTATTCTCGCGAAATACAATCGTGCGTGTATTTACATATGCCAATGACGTCATTTTCATCGGCCGAGAAATTCGAGCATTTTATTTTTTAATATCTCGTCAATTTTATTAGTGCAGAAAGAAACCTTAAGAAAAGTTGAATTTACAAAATTATTAAATTTTGGACAAATGTTGCGTACGATTTAGTTTCGGTATCACTTGGATGCTTCACGAAAGTACAGTTTACGACATTTCGCGGTGAATAGATTCGCGTATCGCGAACAATAGCGGTAGTGTCTTACTCGATATAGGTGATAGGTGGACTTGGGTGGCAAATAGCATGCACGTGTAACTGAGAATGCGTCCGCTTAGCAAATATATCCGCGTGTAAACTCGCGTTACATATATACCGGGTGAGCGCATGTCGCTAATATTTAAATTAAAATTTTCTTTCGTATAAAAAGTTGAACATTGTTGAACAAAGAAACAGAGAGAAATGAACAACACGATAATATCTTTTTAAGTACGAATCTGTTAATTTTTACAAGGAAACGGACTCTATAAAGACACTTTGACCACCATCCGATCGTACTTGGAATTTCATCAAAACATCATTTAAAGAGTGTACCACTAGCGTGAATGAGTATTCTTTGAAATGAGTATTCTTTGTTCTCTGTGCGGTAGATAAAGATCGAGATTCAATCGAGTAAAGGCGGACACCTGGTGTACGAATGGAACGTGAGGAGCACGGGGGCGCGTGCTCACACGTGTGCAGGTGACAATCTCGTTTGTGTTCACATGATAAACGGCTCTCCGGTGGTTATTATAGACGTTTGACGTGCCGCGCGCTGACCATTCACCGAAGACTGTAAACCACATTTGCAAGCATATTTGCACATTCCAAAGATTCACACGTTCTCAAATTCTCAAATCGTCCACTTCTCTGCCGTTCTACATAAAACAAAGAGAGCCTCGTCGTGAAAGCGACGATAGGAAAAAAAATCGAACTGTAATGTTTCTAGATGTTGAGACGATAGGTGGGCGAGAATACGTTAATCGATTAATTGTAAAAAGCGCCAACGGCCGACAGTCGTTTCCGGGCTTCGCGTTCATCGCGAGTGACAATCTATTTCCTCCTTCGTGCGTTCGCACGATAAACCACTCTCGATAGAATTACTCGACGTTTCATGCGGCTTACGAGCGTTCCCTCCGCGAGGCCTACCATTTGCGTTGTACACGCATACCGGAGGCCTCGTTCACCCGGCTTAGTAACGCCGTCGTCCCTTTTCATATCCGCGTTAACCTCCGCGCCGTTCGGTTAATTGATCCGGAATACCATTCGAGCCTCTTAGGCTTTTTCCCGTCCTGCCCCTTCCAACCTACCCCCTCGCCTTCGGCCGGTCATCATCCCGTCTGAAAGAAGCTCCCGGTCGGTCCGTTCTTTGACTCGGGGAGCGGAATTTCAATGCGTCCTACGGCCCTTCGCGAAAAAGATTCCCCAGTTATTCCCATAGTTACTCGCCGGTGAGCGAGTACGTGCGGCGTGGTTTATCGGCGTTTCGATCGAGAAATGGAAAAAGCACTTGGCGAATATCGAAGTTAGCGACTTCCACTAGGAGCGTGATGACGCTCGAGTACCAGGAATGCTGATTTATCGTCTGGCTCGCATTTTTTTTTTTCTTCTATAAATTACATGGCATTTGATTCCCGATTGAAGGATCGAATTTTTTATTCTGCGTTTTACGTTTCGCGATTTTATATAATATATATTTCAATCGAAAAGAGATAGAAAACCTTTATTCTTTCTCTCTCGTGGCAAGGATATCTAAATCTCGGCGAAAAGCGTCTTCTCTAAACGTCCATTTCCGCGGACTCGAAAATCGTACCGTTCCTCGATCCTATACGTGATACACGACGATGCGAGAGCAGGTATCAAATAGGCGGTTCCGTGACTTAAAGACAAGTTTGCGGAAAATCAAAGTAGCAAGGACGGCGCAGACGATCGTGAGGCAGCGAGCAAAAGCGGTTATTACTTAATTCTAAAGGTAGGCCTTTAACATTACGTACGATTAACCGAGCGCTCGCAATCAGCGATCGGATCGATCTTTCGTAGGTCGCGCAAGATCAATGTAGAACTCGTGTCGGCGGTGTAGGTATCTTCGCGTACGTTCATCCCGCGTGTGTGCCCGGGTATCCCGAGCACCTAACTACACGATCTCGGAGCGCGGAGAGACCGGCCGGCCAGCGAGCCGAGAGAGATCTGCTTAGCGCAGCGCGCAGGATCGCTCTATGACCGGTCTATAAATCTAGTAAATCTTAAGACGATGGCTGTTTTATCGAGCAACAAACAGGTTACTAATGCGCCACGCTCCAATCACAGGCTCGCGTGACGCTCCGGGTAATGCCGCCTTGGCGAACATTTTTCCCTCTTCTCGTCCTCTCGTCTCGCTCTCCTTTTATTTCGGTCCAGTATCTCGTGCTCGCGCGTCGCGCTTTTCCGCGCGATCCATAGTATCCTAAGGGTCAATTCACAATTCGTTCACTCTGAGAGAATAGCTTCGACGTGGCTGATTGAAAAATCTCTGTTTTTTTTTGTTTTCTTATCTTCCTTTGCAAATGCGGTATGCTGTTTAATACGTTTACGTTTCAGTTACGTCACTGCGCGAGATAACTGAACACTCGGTGAATTCGCCGTTTCAACCCTGTCGACTCGAGCGAGTTTCTTTCCTTTCCTTTTTTTTTTCTTGTTTCACGATGGCACTCGCACGCGGAAGCGACCAACTGCGACGAGCGTATCGGATTGTCGCAAAAAGCAGCGCGCGACACGCGCCGCATCGCTGTGCGCCACGCAAGAAGCGCTAAACTGCTAAGTATTTCTCATATATCTGAGTAATTGTGGCGCAAGTGAGCACGGCGAAACGCATCTAGTCACATTTCGACGTTGTACCGGAAGAACGTAAGAACCTTAAATCAATTTCAAGGCAATCCGTGCAATTTAGGAACGTCTGTATGCGTGCGCTATTATTACGTACCAGCGATGCAGCGGAGCCAGGAGGGGAGAGAGAGCAGGATTATCTTCATTATTATGCATATACTTGCAGCGCGTGCACATAAATTTTACCATTTTTTTTTTATCAAATACAAAATACAATTTATACTTGGTATTCCAAATCGAAATTGCATTTGGCATTTTGCAATTTAAATACTAAAATCGCCAATATTTTGTATTTGAAGTACTTTCCGCCCAGCCCTGCTTACGCTGCGCTATACGCTGCATGCACACGCACGTGAATACGCGATGTAATAAATATTGGCAATAATTATATACATGCGTGTAATTATTGCTAATGTTTATTATATTTCAGTGACACGCGTGTATAAAGCGAGGCGAAGCGAGTATACGCGTTCCTCCTACCAGTCTTAATCACGCCAGTTCCATCTTTCGTTTTATCGCGTGCGAGTGTGAGTTAACCTTAAGCTCCGGCAAGAGCTATCACCCTGCAGATCCTGGCGCGCGGTCGCGCAATTCATTTGAGGAACGGCAGGCGTTGTCTCCCGCCAGCGTACTTCCTGTTTATCGTAAAACTCGAGGCGCGCTATTAATTGTCACGATAAATCGCGCGGCGTCATACGCGTCTCCGTAAGGGGATTAATAATTAGATGATGATTATATGCGCGACCGGGCTGCTGCTCCCCGTGCCGGAAACCGATCGTTGACCGCGCGCGCGCGCACCGTACGTTCTATCCTTAGCCTGTTCCGAGCGCGCAATGCCGCGCACGTTGCACGGAGCGAACGATATTTACGGCACGGTGTGTGTGATAAATACGAAAGTGATTTAAACGAGTCGGGTGGAACCGGTGGTCGCGCCGAGAGCTTTTTGTTCGCGCCGTGGTGTAGCGGTCGCGATATTATTTCGATACGCGGCCGCCGTCGTTATTATACAAATAAGATTGCGCACCGAGTATTTTATTACCGTTACGCGAGATATTTGCACAGGCGGTTATCTTTCCCAATTTTCCTCTCTGCTCTGCCGCGAACATTCTGACGAGCTAACTTTCGGACAGAAGTCGACCATTTGCCCATGGCAATAATTGATGACGAACGTGTGTAAACGCGATCCAAAGTGCATTCGTTACGAGCAATTAGGGCCCTCGACTGTAGGAAATTTAAAGTATGCTTTCCGGATTGCGTGGAAAGTCGTGGGACGATCTCTGTCTCGTAAATAAGTTATTAAAGCGTTCCGGAAAGGATAGAGCCCGCTCGCTTTTCCCGCATCCTCTCCGTGTCGTCGCCTGGCTTGCGACCGTTAACGAACCAGAGCGCGTCGTATTGTCGCAAATTGTTCGAAAATGCATCATCCCGCGAAGTAGAAAGCATGGCAAAAGCGAAAATCTGACGACGGCGGTACCGACCGAGTTTTCGAGCTCGCTCGACGAAGCGCCACTCGAAACTTAGCCTCCGTTTAGTTGTAGAGAGAATATTATGGAGATCACTTCCGGATTCACGTAACGATGAGCAAAAATCAACTTTCGAAAGTCAGATCCACCAATTCGCTGTACTCGTCGATCGGGCATGGACTTGAAGAAACCGCAAAGCCTGTCGAAGAAATGCCGTGAAAGTACGTCGCGACTTAGTTTCGTCGATCTGTCGCACAATAGAGTCGCTCTTCCGGGTTTAAAGTCAATTTTCAGACGGGAATAAAATCGCTGACCAGTTTCAGTTTTTGTCCCGTCCGATAACCGCCGCCGCAATTTTTCTTCCATCCGCACTCTCCCGTTCTTGCGACAAGCGCGCCTGGAATCGAAAGTTTCGTTGCGTCCGATCGGAATGGGCGGGCTTGGGTACTGACGTCGAAAGGAAGGTACCTCTTATTAATGATCGTTTCTTTAATGAAAGACAGAAAGTGTATGGAATATTCGCTACCAACCGGACAGGACGATACCTTCGGGGGAGGGGGGGGGTTAGAAACAGTTGACCGGACGTGGATAATAGCTGGCATGGCCACAGCTGAGTACACCGACCTATCCTTCCTACTGGCACACGGGTGTGCAATAAGCGGGATTGCGGTTTTAGGATGATAGGCTGTCAAGCCGCGTTGCAAATTATTTTCGGTGGAAAGCACGGCATTCTTTTGTTCCTCGAATTACGCGAGGAAGTGCGGGACGAAAATATCTTTTCTTTTTGCCCTGGGTGGGTGGGGGAGGGGGAGGGGGACGTTCACGAAAATCCCTCGTGTCTCGTCTTGAAATATCAAGGATCAAAGGGAAAACGTTAAACGCGGACGATTGACTTTTCGGGTAATCGGAGCGTAACGATATAAATTTACAGTGTCACGTTTAATCTCGCCGAATGGTAAACATAAATCGAATTCAATTCGCAGTAAAACTTTTACGGTTCTGCTCTGAGCGTACCGACGCGCGGACGACGCGAAAACTGGAGTGAGAAATCTCGAAGCCTCGAAACCTGCGTTTGAAGCAGCTTATAGGCACGGGTAAAGTTTAAATATAAGAGTGACAACGGGGCGAATACTTTGCATAATAGGAGGAGACCGATGTTAGTTGCGATGGCTAACAATAGTCGGATGCATGCAGCATGCGTATTTCGCTATGGCTCGTTGATTCCACGCGTGCTGCGCGTATTCACGGCTCCTTAACAGCCGCCAACGATCATTACGCGTTGTTATCGCTATAGTTATCGCGCCGCTTTATTCGACTTTGCCAACAAAATTTTATCTCACGAGACACGCGTCATCATTTTACGCACGAGTCGAACAATTTGGGAAAAGAAAAACAACTCTTTGATGAAACAAAAGAAATGTCTCGACTCGATTACACATATTTTTGATTTTTAATAAGCGACAGGCTGTGCGGAAAGTTCAAATTACATTTAATAATGATTTACAATAGAATTTGCGATAGAATAAATGTCAGAATCTGAGGCACAAAAATAACTCGCTATTAAGACGACAAATCTTGTCATTAGCGTAAGCTTCGGACTCGCGAAAATTTGCGACTATTCTGGGAAATTGAAACGAAAACGTCAATAAACGTCTCGGGAAGTATTCTCCCCGTAATATCAGTTTTATGATCGTGTGCGCTCGCGGAACAAAAATCTGTAATTTCTTGTGGGAAGAAACTTGCGCGCCGTGTGCGCATCGTCGCTGCCACTCGTAAATAATCCCTTCCCGCGGCGGGAAACGGCGAGTCTTAGCGCGATCTGAATTGGACCGTTGAAATTCCTTGAACGCGGCAGGCGTTTGTTTATAAATCGAGATTAGGACGAGCCGCTCGCTCGGAAGTAATACGACTTCGATATAAAAATATTTTGAAATAGAATAAAATCCACACAAGTTGCACGGGATTAACATTATCACCGTACGATCGTCAGTTGTGTGTCCACGGCGTTGATAATTAGAAAGGAGAACCGGTACTCGATAAAATTGCGTTGCAGTGTTCTTTGATTTGTGCGTGAGCGCGCTCGCGGCACAGAGTTTGCACTCGACGTCCACGGATGCGCGCGTAACGTAGTGTAAAATAGTCGTGGAACGTACATTTTATAGCTCATTAAGAGCCACCCGAAGCCCCTGAAAGGAGGGTCTGTCCGCGAAACGTGAACCGAGAAGGATACAACTTGCGTTGCATTGTATCGTGGGCGGTAATCTTCAGCATTGAGTTGCGAACGGGCTAAACCGCGCTTGTATCAGTTTTTCATGGGAAAAACGGAAGAAAACGCGAGTCCAATATCCGAGCGGGTTTTGCGCGAAAGAGCCGCCCTGCCCGTCGGATATTAATGAAAACCTCCGTGTCTACGGATGATACGGATTTTATAGCGTGCAATGGGAGAAAATTATTGAAGCTGCATTTATGCGGTATGCGTGCGAGAATGTACTTATGATGCGAGGCTCGAACCCGCGGCGCTTCTTCTCTTTCTCTTTCCATTTTACAGAAATGGAATTCTTTAGCTGCATATAATTACAATAGCGTTGCTGCTCTTATTTTGTTAGAATAACGGAGACGACTTTCATCGACTTCCTGAAGGCGTTAGAGAAGCGCAGTAAAGGGAGCGCAGTGTGTATTCGGCTATTGTTAAACCCGTATTGTCTGCGCGCTGTAATGTACCGCCGTGAGTATCTGACAGATGCGTAACGAGAGCACGAGTGGTGGAAACAGGAGCGGCCGAATTCGTTCGTATTCCCTAATAACTTTACACACCTTGGCAGAGAAAAGGCTACAGGGTCGTAAAAAAGGCAACAGCGACATCGAGCAGCGGTAGTAGTAAGTGTACCGACATCCGCGGCTGGACGTAAAAAAAAGTCGTGGAAATAAAAACCCAGCGTAATTATGTTTACGAGCCGCGCGGCTGCGACAATATAACTGCAGGAAGGAGGGTGGCGCGGAGGCGAAGGATGCGTCAGTCGATCCTACGATGCTACGGAGAAGCTACAGGAAAGAGGACGAAGGAAGAAACGAAGGACGAGAGACAGAGAGGACAACGTGGGTGACGTCGTCACGGTTGCTATAAAAATTGGAACAGCTGCCGCGACCGCGTATGTGAAAATTTCATAGTCGCCGAATGACGCGCAATTTTCTCGGCAATTCTCGCGACTTGGAATACGAATATCGCGTTTGTACGATGGAAGGCGGTGTTATAGGTCAGCTTGTGTAATCTGCGCGAAAGATCTGTAATAGAATTCCTTCGACGATCAGGGGACTGTTAATTTTTATCGAACGCGATAATCGAGATCTTTTTAATGGCGCAATGAACGACAAAATCAAATAAAAATGATAATATTTTTAACGGGATAAACGCGCGGCGCGGCGGCGGTGATCTCTTACGAATTTAATTACAAGAACAGGAATTGGATATAGTGAACGTAGCGCGAGCATACCGAATTGACATCGTTTCGTGTCGCAACGGCACAAGAAGGTTGAAGTCTGTTCAGTGCGATTTCATTTCTCGTTATTGCACAGTTAATTGCTAATCGATTCTTGTACCGCTACAGTTGCCAATCACCAATGTGGTACGACCCTGACGAGAGCCTTCACAGACAAAGCAACGATCCTAATGGTTTCATCGTTAGAAATAATAATTCTCGCGGCGTAGAGCGCTTCCGTCGCACTCTGACTTTCTGCTGCTAGGCTAGAAGTGGCACGATCCTCCCAGAAAGGATCGTCGAGAAATGAGCAAGTTTATCGACATTTTATTCATCGTAGAATCTTTTTTTATGCATTTTGATTAGATCGTCACGTCGAGCCGTCAGTACGAACGTTTGCACGAAGCTTGAATGAGGTAACGAGAGATTGCCGTTCGCTATTTGACTTTGAATTTGCAAGTCGCGAATCGCATAGGTAAATTATACAGTCACGCGAGTTACATCATCTTTATATGATAACTTAAGGATTTTTCGATTGCGCCATTGCAATTTCCATGTAATAATCGTTTTCAGAATGTTCGTAAAACGCTTTGCAAAATCCAATCTAATCGGGAAATCTGACATTGATCGCGCAACTCCTCATTTACTGATCTGACAGTGTCTTGCCTCGATCGATTCGCTCGGTCGAATCTCCATCGAGAATCGCGACCCAAGCGTATCTCGCTATTCTTCGGTGTATCATCAACGTCCAATTTTCGCGACAGAAGCGATATCCTCGGAGCAGCGCGTACGCGAGATTGTGGGCGGATATGAAATATATTTGCGTCATCGCCTGGCGTGCTCTGCGATCTTCTTTGATCCCGCGATCTATCTTTCTTCGAGCGCGCTGTTATCCCCATCGTAAGCGCATCGCATCAGTTCTGCATCGTAGGTACTCATTGAACGGCTACTATACCGCGATGCAACTCCGGCTTCCTATACTCCGATCCTTATTTATAAGACGAAAAACACGACGAGGAGAATAGCGGGAGAAGAGGAGCGGGAATGAAGAGCGTTTCTAAACGTTGGTTACCGTGTGGCCCGACGGTCGGTCGGGTAGATAGATCCCGTCGTATCGCGAAATTCACATCGTATGAGGCGCCTCTACAACTTTGAAATCCTACAAGTACTTTTGCGATACCCATCGCATTGTTCTCCGATCATCTAATCTTGCGATATCTCAAAAACCGATCGTAGCGAACGTATCGATTATCTGTGCGATTGTACGGTAAGTGTTTATTTAATTAGATTACCCCAGTATCACAATAGATTTGTATATTTATTATCTGAAAGTTGCCAGAGAAAAGTATATGTATTTATATACACACTTTTGTAAATTTATATATACGTTTTATTATTTCGTTTTTTTTTATAGAAAACAAGTACATGGCTTTGATGAAAAATTATTCTTCGAATTAATTATTTCAAATATTAAGCTAAATGTCTCAACGATATACAAATAATCTGCAAGACAGTCGTAAAGAATATCAATGATATTTTCTCGGACATCGCCGCGGTTTACCTTGGATGGAGAAATACGGGCAATTTACCATTCCGTTCAAATGAACCGACGTTGTAACAGGTGAAGAGAAAGAGAGAAAGAGGAAGAGAGGATCCATGGAGCGCCGGGGCTCAGTCCGACGTGTATATATACATTGCACGTGTACCTAGTACCACGTGTATCTAAGTCCTAGTTCAAAGGATTTAAATTGCCCTTCAATCTGCTGGTGCCTCACTGCTCTTCGACTGAGGCACTTAGGCGGCCCGCAGTCGGCTGAATCATGTTTCACGATCCCTCTTTACTGTCCGTACTGAGGCTCTTAACACTGTTCTCGTTCACTCGCGCGCACGTACTCGCAGTGCTAAGTGGCGCTTCCCCGGGCAAATCGATTCCACCTTCCACCCTCGAAAGGACTCGGAGAGAAAGAGAAAGAAGGAGAGACATCACCGCTTAAATCGGACGACGATATTAATCCAGTAAATAGACATTGGAAGGATACACTCCTGCGATTCGATCGAGCTCTAACGCGCCCTCGATTGCGTATGCCTTCGATCATTTCGTAACATTTCGTAATTTGTAACATTTCCATTTGTTTATACGTGTTCCTCGCGTTAATGCGGCGATGCTCTCCGTGTAGATTCGATCAATGTAAATCGATCGTTCAATTCCAAACGGAGATGGAATCACCACTTACATCGCCGGAAGACGACGATATTAATTTTGCCACTACGCGATTTACTTTCGACATAACATCGATGAGAGCCGTTTCGTCCGATTTTTTTATCCCTCCTCTCGTTTCGTTTTAATTGAAAAAATTTTCTATGCAGACGTATACGATCGAACATGATCGTACGTGATCGTATCAGGAAACGCCACGTTTATTCAGCTTCGCGAATCCAAAGAAGGAAATTAAATTCACAGCCCAGCCGACGAAGATTATTATGAGATTTTAATTCGTATATTATGGGATTTTAATTCGTTCGCACGGCATTGGAATTCCGTTACGAAGTAATTGCACCGCTTTGCCGCTACCATCATAGTCGTCGTTGGCCATAGAGACAGTTCTCGGACGACCAAGATCTCACGCTCGACTTTGCGAGAATCGATTCAATGAAATCGGAGGAATTGAAAGGAAAAGAAGAGGAGGAAAGCCGTCCGCGGATGGGCACAGGGGTGAGAGATAGGAGAGGACAATTTGCCCCTTGGCAGACTCGGTTCTATTGCGAACCTTCCGATAGACCCGATCGCCGCGTCGTTTTCTGCGGTCGCGGCCGCCGGTTATTGGTTATTGTAAGCGGTGCTAAGAGCCTCGCCGGAAACTCTTCTCATGGGAACTCTTCCAGCAACCAGATCACTTCCGCGTCAATTAGTCATCTCTGACTTTGCTTTGTCGTTCTCGCGAATTAATGACGTATAGCAGGGGAATGGGGATTAAAACGCAGAATGAATTGGAATTTACAGAACTGGCTTTTTCTTCCTTCGGATTAGCTCAACGTGCGATTATTTTTGTATTTATGTGTGTGCTGGATTTGCAAAGCACTTTGCAAGCTATTCCAATAAACTTGGAACGAACATGTTTATTGTATCCTCGAGTAATTAGTTGTTATTGAGAAATCGATAGGCAATCTTGGACGTGTTGTTGCATTTGGGATATCGAAGAGTGTTATAGCGTTAGGAGAGAGCTGTACGAGAGCGAATAGTAGGTGGAAGGTGAAGAGAGGGAAGAAGAGGGAGTGGTTATCTTCTCGTACTTTGAAGATCTCGTTTAGATCGGAATCGGATACTCATGGCGGAGACGTCTAAATCGGCACGCGGAAGAAACCAACGACCGATCGAATCGAAAGAGAGAGAAGGAGAGGCGAAGGTGGAAGAAAAGCAGAAGAGGATGAGGATGAGGAGGATGACGAAGAAGAGGAGGAGAATGGATGAAAAAAAGGCAGCAGCTTCTCGCGTGACTACGTTCGAGCGTCCGACACGTAGGTACACGTCGAGGTCTGTCCGTGTTTATCAGCCATCACCCTTGGCAAACTACGCGGCGGAAACGTAGACGAGCAGCAGTCGTTCGACCTTTGCGAGCAATCGAAAAAGCATTTCGGAAAGAAAAAGCGATCTATCTCTCCGTCCAGCCAGCTGGTACATATCGATATCAATTGAAATACAGAAGCAAAATAGTTATTGGAGATTAAGCCAGTAGATTGGTTAATTATCAGCGAGCCATATGTTTAGATATTGGACACCGATATGCGTAGGCAGATTATCAGCCGAAATTACGTAAGTGTCTTTACGTAATCGTGCTCAAGTTAGGCCACTGGTAGAACCAGTACTCCGCACTCCGCTCCTTCGTCGCTTTCTCGAGGCCGCAAAAAGGTCAATACGTTTGTCACGCGAAATATCTAGGAGAAGCATGAATTTGTATATACGCGATTTGCCTCTCGTTACTCAAGAATTCGTAAAATAGGACAAACCGTACGTATGAGGCAATATTCTTCCTTCCGCGAGGAAGGACACTCAACAATAAAATCTCTCGCAAAGAGACCAAGGACTTCTTCGAAGCTTGATCTGTAACGATGGGAATTTGTCCGAGGAAACCAGCGACAACACCTCGTTCTGTGATGGAATGAAAGGAAGAAGAGGAAGGAGAAGGAGCAGGAGGAGGAAGCGACTGTCGGGGAGGGACAAGTGTCTCAGATTTAGTACATCTTACTCTTATACCTTAGTAACGATAGCAGTGATGAGTAACGAGAAATATATTACGATTCTTGGTATTTCGATTAATTGGTCAATATAGTTATAAGAGATAGGTGGAAAAGAGAGAGAGAGAGAGAATTCAATGATTTCACGATTCGCGCAAAGTCCTCTCACGGTTAATTTACTGCAGTGGTTATGGTTACAGTAAACCGTGTCGGTGATTGTCTCATTGGCGATAATGACAACGCAAGTGAAAATTTTTATGCCAAGCAATCTGTGACGAGTAAACAACGAAAAATCAAACCTCCGAGGATCGCCTTTTAATACCTTCCCTGTTAATTAGTACTATCGCAAATTTTCATTTGTCATCGAGAGGAGATTCTGTTACTCAAAGCAACACGTGCAAAATGATTTTTATATTAGATAAATGCGATCATTTGCAGCAAAACAGTATGTCTTTGTGTAAAACACGATTTAGAAACGGTTTCTCATAACTTTTTAGCGACTCGATAAAAAATTGATCGCATCGATCGCATTGTCGGCCAATATCGAATCGATAGTCGTTTCTGCGTTTATTCAAGATTACTGGCTAATGAGTAACTCCGACGGCATGACCGAGAACAGTGGGAGACAAGGGAGTAAAGCGATCTATCCGATGACGCATTAGCATAAACGGGCGGTGTATCGTTGGGACGTTAACGTGTAATGCGGCATTCACTTCTCATAGAAAGTCGATGGATTTGCGCTCGAGTGATCTTACCACTCAATCAGCACCCCGTTTCACACCTCTGCTGAGTCATTCGGCGCGGCGCGGCGGCGGGATATCACTTATGTCATGGGCATTGTACAATGCTGCTGCCAAACGTCTCTCGCGTGAATCGGTGTATTAAATTGAAAGCATTACAATGCATTCGAGTGCATTAAATTATTTCGAATGCCTCTTACATTTCTGTTAATCTTCTTCTGATTCAGCCACTTAGCTTCAGGAGCTCGCGGGATACGTGGCTTGTTTTCTTTTTTCTTTTTTTTTTTGCCGTGTCATTCTTTTTATCTCACAACGACAAGTGTTTCACTCGCTCGAGGATAGCTAACCCCGGGGACCTTAGCGCGCGATAGTTACCGCAGCTTCCACTTTCTTGTTATTTCTATTTTTCCTGCCTTTTACAGCTTCAGAAACGGACGGGTATCGCGTTACTCGCAATTTCCTGGTGTCCGGAGCACGCACGTGGACCAAGCGGATGATTCCTTGGGAGGGGCACGCACTTAACTGCACGGATACAACGGTTGTTTCGTTGCTGGATGCTTCGTTTTTGGCTTACACATTCACACATGTACACGTACACCTGACCCCGCTTGCTCATTGCTTCGATCTACTCTTTCGCCTCGTTAGGCAAAAAGCTATGTATGCGGTAGATATACCGGAAAATGTTGTCCGATACTCTTCCCGCCTTGTACCTTATCATATAGCAATTAAAATGGAAGTATATCTACCTCTTCAAGACATACGAGTATCAATTACAAAGCCAACACGGGTCGGGTTAATACGTGAGCTAATTTCACTTGCGTTTATCCGCAATTTTAGAGTAGCCATCGCGAATATATCGCGCCACTGCTTAAGAAATTGCTTACCACCAAATATTACTACATAATTTCCTAGACGATAAATTAAAATATCTTAATTACGAAGGCGATCAACCAAGAAATTTGATAACGGCATCTTGTCCTATGATTATTTATTTTCGACTCGTACCTTCCATTACATGTATTCTTTCAAAATTGGAAGCGTCAGTTGTCGACAAAAAGAAAACGATTATCGGTGCGAATCATGATTTTTTTTATCTTTATTTTTTAACAACAAATGCGGATATATCGCGTTATCCGCGATAATTTCCCGAGTGTTCGGCCTGCACATGCATCACTGCGAGATCGATCCGAGCGGAAGAAGAGAGAGGTCAAGGGAAATTTTCCATTTGCACATAATGCATAAATCCAACATAAATACAATTATCCTGCGAAATAATCGGTTGCTCTCACGCAATTAATTTTAGATCAAGAATTCTCGAAATACAACATCCGTCCGATTTCGAACCAATATTATTCGATTGTAATCGCAAATATATAAATTTTAATTAGCCATTTTTTAAATAATTTTTTATTGCAAAATACATTCCGAATATCTGTATTGTTATTTTTTTCGAGAAAGAAACTCGAAATTAATTTCGACGAATGAATGTAATACTTATTGCATTGCTATTTACGATGTAATAAGTGCACATAAGTCATCCGAGTACGTGTGTATTTTCTAAAACTTTCTTTTATTTTACACTGGATAAAATAACTAGTTATATTTGCTCTCGCAATGCCTTAAAAACATCGGGTATTACAAGTGCTTTAACGATACATATCATGTACACTTCGCAAGTCAAGTCATTAATCTCTGGTTCGAATATACATACATACATACATACATACATACATATATATATATATATATATATATATATATATATATATGTATTCTTAGATAGTTTGAGAGCATATGCCTGCGGATAAAATTACTTAATCTACGACATGTCGGTCAATAGATATTACGCCAGGCAAAAAGTCAACGATCTGGCTTTCCGCTTCTAACTGATCTGGATGACCCTACTGGCGAACACGCCCTTGGAACGCGTTATTAATGCTCCCGTCTTTCCTTATTAACGTCCACGGCAAGGATTCATACTCCTCCACTTGTTCGACATCGGATGCGGATAAAAGCGCGAACACGTAATAAGCACGCATAAATCCCCGTCGGATCCTTTTCCATAGACAAATAAGTGTTGTGTCTCTCTTAAAAAGAATCGTGAGACAGCGAAACGCGAGGGCCACGGATGGACCTTATTATACCGCGCTTGCAGTTATTATGCACCGGCTCACGCGTCGCTGATACCTTTCTGTCGCGTCTTTTTGCACACCCGTAGCGGCACACGAACATACGAATATATCACATATTTTACTCGTAATTCCCAGTGTGTCCGCTTCAATGTGCGCGGATCCGGTAAAGAGGAAGAGGCATAGCGTGCGTGCAACGCGCAAGAAGAGCGGGAAACAACAAATCGGCAGGAGGAAGGAGAATGCGTAGGTAGCATTAGTTGTTGATCGCGATGCTCTTGTTGCTGGTAATGCTGCGTGGCTAGCGGAATGTGCGAATTCTTCGGAGAGAAGAGGGAGAGGAAGAAAGAGAAAGAGAGAGAGAGAGAGAGAGAGCAACAGGCAGTATTGCCGGTACATGATGCCGATGCCGCTGGCCTGCACGAGTCGCTGCAGTGGCAGGAGCAGCGACCAGCGACCGAGCAGATGTCGGCAGAGGTGAGGGAACTGTGGGCGTCCTTGCCCCAGGGGACAGGGACGTGCGGAGCCTCGAGGAATATGGGATACGGTTAACCTCTTAAGCGGGACCGGTGCACGCTCCGATTCAGGGAGACGAAATTCTGCCAATATTTGGAAATTCGATCGTGTATACCATTAAAAATATTCAAGGATAAATTGACATAACAGCTTTTTTTCTAATACAAGCTTACGTCAGCCGCAACAATTTAATTCGCATTTTTTTGCGTTACGTATTACATTCGCCAAGAAATTTACAGTTATTCGAATCACCTTTCACAGTGGACGGAAATCTAATGAGATAAAATCATCGTACGTTAGAGTGCTCATTACTTAGATTACACATCGTAAAAGCGAGGATAGACGTTACTGAAAAAAGTTATTTGAATCTACATTAGCCTCAGTGAAAGTGTGACGCTCATTGTTCCTCTTTCTACAAGTCCACTGATACAGGTGTACCTTTCGGTGAAGAAAAGATCGGTAAGGAGAGAGAAAGGGGGAACCAACCAGTTCGGCTACCGGTTAACCCAGGTCAGGGCTGCCCGCGAGCTACAATTTGGCATTTCTCTCGGATCCTGCCGAGCGCAATTTGCTTAGCTTTACTCCGTCGAAGAATCCGGTCCATCGAGGAGAAGTTGTTTTCGCCGATCGATGTAAAGTGAAACGGACGAAGTACGCGATGGCGAAAGTAGGTGGTTATACAATCGGTACTTAATGAGACATAGGTGTAAGTCCTATTATTGATTTAGATAATGCGAAAGTACGTACCTGGATCGTAAAATTATAACATTCGCGATTAATTTAAAACGACAATAAATATGTCGAGAAGTCTGTACGAGTCAAATAAAAAAGAAAAATATTAAACAGCTTTTTTAGTAAAATTTTACTTATCAAGATTGATGCCTAATATCTAAAAAAAAAAATAAATATATTCCGTGTTAATAGCTTTGACAACGGCGTTTTCATTCACTTGAAAATCGTTGTGAATTTTTCAAGAGGCTTCGGTTAATGCGACGGAAATCTTAATGAAGCTGATGGGTATGTGTGTACGTGTGCGCAAGCTAGTGCGCGTACTGCGCAATCTATAATGCTACGCGCCGATACGGCGCCCATTGCAATTTTATTATCGACGATGTTAAGCGCTCGATTCCGACGAACCTTCTTCCGGGCTTTAAGGCCGGCTGTTATACCTGCCGCGCCTTTACGTAGCGGATGCGGCCCGTTCCCGTTTCTAGAGTCCGGTTGCCGGGGGACCGTGCACGAGATATGCAATCTCTGCCTTATCGTTCCCCCGCCGCCGGTCGCTCTGAAATTCCAACCACGCTTGATCCCTGATCTTCCTCCGACGATGATCCTCGATAGCGTTTCGGGCGATCGAGTTCTGTCTGCGCGATAACGAATCTTCGATCAAAGACGAACGCGCTTCCGCGATGCATCCTTCCCCGACTACAGAAACGCGTACGAGCGTGTATAATTCGAACGCGTCTGTTATAAGATGTGTAACTTTTAATAATCGCGATTACCGGATTCGCCTGTCGTCCGTCAGAATCACGCGCCGTCTCGTAACGGTACGGTAATTAATATCTCTCGCGAGTGCACAAGTAATTCAGTCGTATTACGGCACAAAGCGAAATCGATAAGATTCTACCGTTGATTCCGCGAGATCGACCGATGCGTTGCAATCGAGAGCTCGTGCTGCATCAGCCTCAAAGGTCACTTGGTGCGTAACTTGGACGGGAAAAGATGAGAGAACACGTCGCTGTATTCTCGGCAGCGTTATATTTGTTATTCTATTCGCGGAGATCCGAGATAACACCGAGGGTGTTGGTTCGCATTACACGTGCACGCGGTTATTACGATCTGGGTAAATTCGCGTCACAATCTCGGTTCATCTTCCGCGTTCAGACTTCCGCGTCAAACGAGCGCGAAGAGATCGAACAGTTTCAGAACGTATATTATACCGAAACTAAGAAGATACTCTCGTGTATAAAATCGTCGACAGTCGATTTGACAACTGTCTAATTAACGATCATATCCTTAACAGCACATGATATCGAATGAATATTGTGATAGAATAAGGATATGATATCGTATGAATATTCTGGAATATTCTAGATATCGTACGAACATTCGTACAATATCGTGATATATTTTACAAATATACGCACGATATCACGATATTGTACGAATGTTCGTACGATATCCGGAATATTCCAGAATATTCATACGATATCTTGTGCTGTTAGAGATACACAGTAGCCATTAAAATGTTCGATGTATTGCTCAATTTTGGATTTTGCTTTGGTGCAGAAATACACATTGCGCGCGCGCGCGCCGACATTTGGTTTGCGCTACGATATAAAATCACCAGTATTTAATGAACGATCGATTCGTGACGATCGATATCGTAAGTCTCATCGGACTCGCAAGCTGTAAATCAAACTGCATTTCCTTTTTACGGACGGAATAATGCGATGAACGTTGTTAAAATCTGTAGAATCGAAATTGCAACGTTATAGTTGCAGCTCTCTGGATTTGTTTTTTTTAATTACATTGCACTTTCCGAGCACGGTTGTCTCGAAAGCTTCGCAAGTGTGAGTTGCAAAGGTCTACGAAGCGGTAACACGTCCGTCAAGATGAATTATGAGATGAAATATCGCGAAGAGTGTCTTGCGAGGATTATCATTCTGAACGATCGTTCTCCACCTAATTGTTCGCGCTGCAACATCGCGTTTTGAGGAAGTCCACAGTCCAGGAAGGTGTAGCCCGGGGTTCGCGATAAGAAGCAGCAACAACTCGTGAAGGTCTCGAGACCTTAGGGACAACGGTTCTTAGAAGTGCAAGAGAGCTGTAATCGTTCCCCCGGCGGCTGCAGCAGTATACGAATCACTGTCGGCAGAAAAGTAGCAGCCCGCGGGCTCCATAATTTCCGTAAATACACAGTGAAAACACCGCGCGTCTCCTCGCCGCCATTCGACGCGTCTCGCTTCTTTATCGGGATGAGGAAGAAGTCGAAGAAGAAGAGGAAGCTTCAATAGATCCGCCCCGCGCACTTGCCGGTCGATTGGAGTCAAAAGCGTGCGCAAATACTTGTTATATCGCGCAGTTTCAACGCGTATACTCTCATGCGGTATCTTTTCTTTGAGTTTTCATCGCTTAAGACTCCTCGAGTAATTTTGAGTTTATCTTGTTAATTTTATTTAGGAATTTAAATTCTTTCTCTCTTCTCCCTCTTTCTCCTTTCTTGAGCGCTGCTATAGAATTATCACCGTGTTTAGATCATTTTCTTTCAAAACATACTTGCTGCAGCTGATTTCCTTGAACGCGAGTGAAACTCTTATTCTCGACGTAGTCACGAAGTACACGGAAGCCGGCCGGCTTCCGTCTCATTGGGCGGACCACGGTTGCACTTTGACTGACTCCCATACATCGAATCGCGGGCATGGTACGCCGACAGTCGACGTATGAACGATAATTTATTCGGAATGAGATGCAAGTTAGAGAGCGCGCGGCACAAAGTCGTGCGGTCCGATCGGCGTATGGCTTTCTGGTCCGCGTGCCGGCTCTGCAGACCGAGAAATCGTTTCTCGGATCAGCAGCGCTGTAAGAGGCGAGACGAGAGTTACAGGCCGCAGACACGTGGATTCGTTCCTGTCGCCCGTTGTTGTGAATGAAAAGTTTATCGCACCTCTTAGCGAAAGGCATCGCAATGTGTTGCGTGCAGAAACAATACGCGCCTCTATCTGGAATTGAAATTTTGATACTATACACAAGTGTACATTTATATATATATATATAAAAAAATGGATACCATTTTAATGTGTACGTATAATAACATCGATGCAGTAAGTTGTGATAATTAAATCGTTTTCGGACTTTGTAAACGTAAATATAAAAATATTACAACACTTTTAGGACAATAATTGATTGGCACGTAATATTTATTATTTACAGCCGCATAAACATATCGCAAATCGCCAAATCGCTCGAGCCGTCCGATTCATCCACGTGTCCATCGTTCAATCTTGAATGCTTTCAGCGTGAAGGCTGGCGCGAGATTGAGCGCTTCACGTATATAGAATCTTCCATTAGTGCAGGACGTTGTCGTTATGTCGTTACGCGTTGAATTTATTTGCTTTTTGCGGCGTTTGAGATTACGAGGCACGAGCAACAGTCGGCATACAGGATAGAGCTGGAAGAAGTTACAGTGTTCTTTTCAGTCGCGTGGACTAATGAGCGTCTGGCATCGGAAAGATCGACGTGAGACCATACGATGAAATAAAACGTGGAAAATGCGTTCAGCGCAGTTTGAAAATCGACGATCGCTGGCCGAAAACGCTAGCGTTAACGAGCGTCATTATACAGCGTCATTACGTGCGCCAGGAAATGCGTGAGACGAGAAATCTAAACTCGGAATCTACAAACTGGTTTGGCGGCGCCCCGCGTGGGCGTAATGCCCTCTGACCCTTAATTTAGCTTCTTCATCAATCTGGAAGCTTGATAGCTCGCGATCCTTTGCACACGGCTACCATATCGCGCTTAATTTAACGGTACTTGTAACATTGAAAGTTGAATTTATCGAGATGATTACTGATTTCAATGCCTGATATCGCGATAAATGTAAAATGTATATTTCACATTCCTCGGATCTAATTACTACTCCGATTACGCAAGCAAATAATTATTGTAATTAACGGTGCTGAGCAGAATTCAGCACGAGCATTGATGTATCCGAACCGCCGATTAGGCCAACAATTATTTTATACGCGAGAATAGTTTAATCTGACTATCGATTAAAAAAAAAAGTATTAACGCCGAAGAAACAATCGTACGTTTGATGCTTGATATTTACACATGGCAAGAACAATTTTGCTGAAATACGGATCTAAAAATAATTATGTTGAATTGTTTAAAAAATTGTGTCGGATACTCTCTAAATTCTTTGGAGTGGAATTCTACTCTTTTAGATAACATTCCACTCCAAAAATTTTAGAGAGTATGTTTAACTCGTTTGCTGGAACATCAAAACTGTTTGCAGCAATATTATCACGCCTGGACGTCCTGAATAATTATTTCGATCGCTCAACAAAATAAAATTATTCTTTCCGTATACTTGACAGGGGGGAGGTTCGCCCTCGGATACTACGTACTAGATGCTGATTTCATTCGTCATTAGCATAATAGTTCATAGTCATTAGCATAATAGTTTGCGGGCTGACAGTACAGAGAAAAGATGTATGGCGACGCGACGGTTCAAGGCTTAGCAAATGGTATCAATGTAAACAGGTACTCCGCGAGAGATCGAGTCGAAATACTCCGCAATGTGCAATACCGTGATACTCACACACACGTGGAATCGTAACTTCGCAGTATTATATGTATCTCGCATGCACGGGTTATCGCGAATCGACCCGCAATATCGCCATTACTTCCTCCTTCGTTTTACAACCTAACCGGCGAACTCCAGGCGGATACATGCGCCTCGTTGCACGTCGAAGCACGTCCTTAAACTTGCGTGTAAGCGACGTAATGCTAACGCTTTACGCCCGACTTGTAAGACAGCACGAATTTTATCGCATTGCATCAAATAGCATGTAGCTGCCTTCTGAAATACGTAAGTGATAAGTTTCTACGTTTCCAATTAAAAATTATAATACTTGGAGCATTACAAATATCCAATTACTGAAAATTATTATGGCGAGATAATTCTTTTTTTTTGCACATTTTGCGATCTGCTCTCGATGTCTAAAGTCGCAACGCAATTCTCCTACCTGTCTCTCTCTCACGGTGCGTGATCGAGCCTGAAAGATAGGCCAGTGAGCGAGTTCAGACTGGGGAGGAAGACTGTAATGAAATCAGCTCGCATCTGAAACGCACCTATCGCGGGGAACTTGGGGAACATAGCAGCAACGAGGCGACGTGGGATCGTCCTTGTCTGCGCTCCCGCGGCCCCTATTGTTCGCGCCGACGACTCCGCTTTGCTCGCTACTAGCGCGAGCAAACATGCATGTGCACAAGTATCAGAAAGTAGTTCGCTTTTGCACGGTGGATTGTTTCTCCGCGCCGCAGTGGATTGAATCAAGCTGCGCTCCGAGTAACCCAGAAAGAAAGTGAATTTCTGCCATAGTTTGCGATTATAACGGAAAGTGAGCGAATGTGTCTATATTTTGGCGCGAGGGCAACTATTACGCAATTTACAAAATTTATTTTAACTTTTTGACAGTATTTTCCCCTTGATTATTAAATGTTTTTTTTTTTAATAAGGCGAACACACGAAATAATAAAAATTAGAGAAGTCGTCTAAAATATTATCTAAAATATTTAATTTATTTATTTCGCCATTGTAAGGTATAATAATGTGGGAGATTTTATGTCGAAAGATTCGCGGTAAAAGCAATGGAAATTTTGCTGCAAAAACGACATCCACTTGTTGCATAAACCGGTGAACGGATTTATTGAGAGAGAGAGATGCAACATCGATTTCGATTCATCTTTTGTGGGTTGTTCAATATAGAACAATGGCTTCTGGAAATCAATCCCGACCGGATGCCGATCAAAAACGTGTGCGTCCTTCGTGCTTTTTTAGCACGTTGAATATTTTATTATAACTTTCTGGCTTCTTGCATCAAAATTTAATGAAAGAAATTTCAGTAGGATTTAGAATTCGGACTACATTTAAATTAGATTTTAATATTGAAATTAAATATATTTTTATTTTACATTATAGAACGTGGAGAATTAAGAACAATATGCAATATACACTTTCTCATGAGTCAAATGGTTTTCCCTCGCACGCGCACCTCGCGAAAACTTAGACATGAGTATCATCATCATCATCATCATCATCATCATCATCGCAATCATCATATAATAAACACGTATGCGCAACTTTATCTCGGGCGTTATCGCGCGACATCGATTTCACAAGACGTTCTCAAGGAGAGGCACACACAATTGCGCGGTTTTTTTTCGCAATTGTTTATACCGCTCGAAAAAAAAACGGAAGCTACAATCTCGATCATGCGAGATCGAAATATGCAACGTCGTTTGAGATCGGTAATCAATTTTACGCAATACGTAAAGGTAAATAATTTGTAACCCGGTCGCGACCTTCCACGTTTCACGTTGAACGTCAGATTTGCGTGTTATAATCGTGTCACGAGATCGTAGGCGATATTCTCTTCCGCGGTTGCTAAAGAAGTGCGGACGAAGGTCCCGCGCGTTATGGTCTTAAACAAAAGGGACATTAAGCGTGGTGCAACACCGCCGATTTCCTCTCGTCGCTCCTCGTTTTACAGTTTCTCAAGCGAAGGAAGCGGGGAAAGGAGTGAAGACACTGAACCAAACTGAAGAGGCCGCCGCGATGGGAACCGCGAGATAGCTCTGCCCACATTGATTTTCAAGAACGCCAAATTGCAGGAAGCGAGAGGTCAGATCGACCCGCCACGGCGGCGCAGTACAGGCCGTGGGGAACCGGCCGAAGGTACAACGGCCAAAGAGGATGCACCTGTACACCTGCGACCGACGACTCGTCCGACGGCGGTCGACCTCGCCGATCACCGAACGCGCCACTTCCGGAAGCTGTTTGCCAGTAACTGAGGTTGCTCAACAAAATTTCACTGACATTAAGCAATTTGGCGTGACCCACTTTGGGAAAAATCTTTTATTCTCTACGAAAATATAATTAGACTCGTTAATAGAAATAAAGACACGTTTCAATTAACTAGGCATCCGTGTGGATGACAATCCGATCGTTTCGATTGGCATTAAACGTCGTTACGTAGAAGAGGCTCGCAAGCATGAGAGAAGAGGAGGGGCCGACACGTGCATGTTGTTTGACGAAAGTGTGTAACACGTCCGCCCTAACCACGGGGTATGATTTGCAGAGCGTGCGCTACCACCATACACGTCTAATTGCATTAATCGTCACAAATGGCAGCCACGATACGAGTGACACCGATTCACTGGACGTCGATGGCGATAGGATCTCGTGGACTTAGCGAAACACGCGCTTTCGCGGTATCGCGCCTAACCGATCGCGTTGATAATTAATCGAAAACTTACAATCGATAACCTTATTACCGGATAATATGAGAATTATACAAATGTTATTTCCTTCTTCTATGTTTTTAACACCGGGACGAGAACGAGGTAGAAACTGAAAGCGTTTCAGTCGACCCGCATCTTCAAAAACAATAGACATCTCCCGCGATCTGCGATCAACACAATTTCATTTCACAATTACTTCGGCGCGGCGTTTCCTGCATCAGCACGCGTTTCGCATACAATGCTGCTATAATGCACCGCCGCGCCGCTGTTCTTATGAAACACGTAAGCGACGATTACGAGAAGACAAACGGCTAATCATCCATTTCACTTTTCATTACCTCGCCGATCTAATTTAGCGAGCGGGCGAAACTACGGGCTGGTAAAAGCGTTAATAATTGTATAAATAAAAATGCTACGCTATTATGTCGCGCAAACGATGGAGAAAGGAACCGCGCGCAGGGGGGGGGCACGGGGCGTGCAGGGGGCGCACACGTGCGTGCACCACGCGGAGAGTGTGTTGCTCTCGCTTGGGAACTCGACACGGAGCACGTCCTTGACCGGGTCTATCGTGTGACCGATCTCCGGGCGCATCACAATGCCTCCCCTTCACCGTGCCCGTCTCCGCGACGCGACCCTCTTCTGGGGCCTGAGGCCTCGCTTAACCGCGCGCGCTTCGCACCGACCACTTTGTCTCCATTTGAACGCAACCCTGTCGCACGCAACACACGCACGCACATAAATATATACACGTATACATGTGCATCGCAGCACTACGCTCTTCTGGCAAAACAATGCGAAATCTAGCACGTTCGCCGTTTTTCGCGACTATTGTTCGCGTGGTATTAATTACCTGCGACGCGCAATACGGGCGAGATAAATTTTCTCCGTGGCCGCGGGGTGGCGGAGTGCATTTTACTTTGAGTAACAGCTTTGGTGGTGGCTTGTGCTTTTTAGATACTTGCTCGCGGGCATCCCCTTTATCCCCGCCGCGCCGTCCCAAAGATCCATTACGTGGCACCGACTTTTGTATCTTGGGCGTCGTCGTAAAGTGCTTCCTAGAAGGGAGATTGCGCGCGGTATTAAGGATCACGAGAAAGGCAAAGCTCGCTTTTTTACACTGGCAAAATTACGTTTGTCGAACGCACGCTTAACTTGCGCGATCTATGAACGGTGAAGACGCCGTTCCGCGATTTCAAATTATCGTTGGTACACAGGACTGGGGAGTACCTTGGCACGGGGATAGTAAAAATTTCGGTTGTCTTTAAAATTAATAGCGATGACATTATTTTTTAATTAAGAGACAAGATAAATAAAAGGATGAAAACTAGTTTCAGCCTACAAATTCTGGTTTCCTTCTTATATTTCGCCGCGCGATGAGAACCTCTGTTCATAGTTAAAATAGTGGGAGTACACTAGGAGTAGTACGGTCTCCAGTCGACATGCGGCGCGGCGAAGGGGAGGGTGGGCTGAGACAATGGAGCATTAAAGCCACGGCGTGGTTTTCTAGACAGGAAATTACAGGGATCACGCGGAGATTGACAGAAAAACGGCTCTGGCGAGCTCGTAGATAGCGAGCGCACGATACACCCCCGATCCCGTTTCTCTCTTTCTCCTGACGTTTCAGCACACGTGAGAATCACCCTCACTCGCGGTGAACTCTCTCAACGCTCCGACCGAACGAAGAATCTCTTGAACTCTCTTCATAACCCCCGCGGCTGTTAATTCAAATTGAAAAAGTTTTCAGCGAAAAAGCAATGTATACTTAAGCGACAGCACGATTAATAGCAGTCGAAGTAAAAAAAAAAATATGATAAACGCACGTTCTCTTAATAGGCGCCGATCTCGGTTATTACGCGTCGATCTTGCCATAACTGCCTTAAGTAAGCCCGTACCTCCGCGAGTATAACGTCTCAATAATCGCACAGGCGGGGGAAGGTCCGTCCCGTGCATGCATGATTTACGGCGCACTTCATTATCACCAATCGAACCGGCCGATAAACGCGCATCGCGAGCCATTGCGCTCTCTATCATTCGACCGAGGGAAAATTAAGTGTCCCGGTTGGGCACGAGAGGAGAAACGGGAACGGTATATTCGCGTCATCGAGCGCAGGTGCGCCTGGCGAACGCTATTTCTGGACCAGGAACCGCGTAACCAGTTTGCACGG
Organism: Solenopsis invicta; assembly: GCF_016802725.1. Classification (NCBI taxonomy): domain Eukaryota; kingdom Metazoa; phylum Arthropoda; class Insecta; order Hymenoptera; family Formicidae; genus Solenopsis; species Solenopsis invicta. Next base: position 8,109,466 of record NC_052675.1, on the reverse strand, counting down.
AAGTTTCAGAACCAAGTTCCTCCTGGTCACTCAAGGCTGCTATCTAACCGAGCACGCAACAACGATAATAGGATTTGTAAAACAAAAACCCTATAATTCTTCACAGACTATGGTAAATTGTACCCATCCACGATTCTCAAACTCGATGCTGTCGAGTTTGAGAACAATGGCCTTCTATATTCGTTAAAAGTGATTTGAAAATACGGATCTTTATCTTCATAACATGCAATGTTTATGATTCAAGCGCTCTTTATTTGGAACGTTATATCTTATTTTACATTTAAATAATAAGAGCGCCCGCATCTTTCTCTCTTTATTTTTAATAAGAATGTGATAATTCTCTGACGTTATGTTTTACAACCTAATTCATTATTATAATGGCAGTTTATGCAAGAATGTAGCTGCGTCTTTCCTAAAATTCACATCAATTTAATTTGACACGTACCAAGTCGATCGATCTCGTTGGGTGGTAGACGCGTCTCGCAGAACGTATCAATCAATTGGAATGACGTCGCATTTGAGTCTTATTGTTAGAGGCTTCCAAACGAATCGAGTAGCTTCAGATAATCAAGTTGAGACATTTTATTTTACGCTTGCGTCTTTGTAGAAAATATATTTACAAGAGGGGCGGGAGAGGGAGGAAGCTCGAGCTGTGCGAACACCTTAAACGTGCCTGAAGTATCTAAATAGGCTCGAGCTCTACGTCATTCCCTGCAATATAATCGCATGACAGATATCTCGAACGATACAGCGGACACACGGTGCGGGCTATCCGGCCGCGATCTCCGCGCTTGATTCTCGAGGATTCTTAACGCTGCTGCGGCCTAACTCCTTACACGAGAGAGACGCCGATGACGTACGGCGTCGTGGCTATCCATTACCGAGGGAACGATAAATTCGCCCTGGCCGCAGCCGGAGTTGACCGGGTGAACCAACCAAGTGCGGCGTGTCGTACCGCGCGCTCGATTCTGCCGGGTGGTGGGTCTCTCGGCTAATAAAGAGAGTAAAGAGAAGCACGGGGAGCGAGAGGAGGTAGGGAGTAGGCAGAGGGGATCAAGCGGGATATTGGCAACATTAAGTATAAATGCAACCTACCGAGATTTATGCCCGTCGAGAAGAGGAAAGAGCGCCGGCGAGAAGAAGAAGAAGAAGAAGAAGAAGAAGAAGAAGAAGTAGATGAGGGAGTAGAAGAGGGAGGATGAGTACAGAAGGGATGAGGTCGCCGCGAGGCGTAGCGGAGGACCACACGGAGAGCTGGGCCCGCGCTCGTGGCTCGTGGGGGGCCCTTTGACTTTCCTTCGAGTCCCTTCGCGGGTTTCTCTGTCCCTCTCACTTCGTTTTACTCCCCTTTCTTTGCATAACTGCGATTTGCTGCGATGTCGATACCGGAAGGTAATGAAAGGGAAACATCGGCGAGGGCAGTACATCCAAGATTCTCGAGCAGTCTTATCCGATTATCCAAGAAGGTAACGCACGTTCTAGTGCGTTTCACGTAGGGAAATACTGAAAGTTGACATATTTTGACGGCTGTAAAACTCGTCACAGTAAACAAATTTAGATAATGTCAATTTGAAAAATCAATCTATAAAACAGACTCGTTAGTCTTATTCGTCGTCTTTCGACAGACGAATGAATATTGACCTTATAAAACGAATCTAACGCTTAGATGGATATTAGTAAATAGCACACGACCTCTTTCTTCCTGGCTGTTTACTCATTCTGAATGTAAACCAAATTTTTTTTGAAATTTATAATGTGTACCGATATATGTAAAGGAAGAAAAGTTTGGCTCACCGTAAGAAACCAGAAAGTGATAAAGTTGTTCCGCACAAGTGGATCGATGAGAAGAAATAGAGAATTGCCATTATCTATGCTTTTGCTTTCCTCGCATTTGTACAGGAAAACTGGAATTGTCGATCCATTTGCTATAAATATATTTCCCGCAAATTGTCTTCTATTCCGAGGATTCCAATAGATTGCCGCTCTCGTTAGTTTCAATTTCCAGCGTGTTTGTTTGCCGAGCGAATATCACCGCTATCTATTTTCGCGATACTTACAACTCTGAGCCTAACGAACGTTTCTATGTATCTACGTTATAAAATTTTGTTTTTGCAGCGACATGACATTTTTTTTCTTTTATCTCTTTCGAGCGATGCACATAAACGGGATAGCCAACAAGCAGTCACGCGGAAGATTGACTCCGATCAATCGATCGAATTCAATGGGGAATATGAGTAAATGGGAAGAAAGATGGAAATACGTTCGTTATGCTCGTTATGTAGGTAGCCATAAAGATAACCTGCCACTCTTGCATACGTAACGTACAACGTTACGCAATCATTACGGACGTCGTGTCTAATGATCCTTGCTCGGGTCCGACGACGATGTCAAGAAAAAGCGAATCCGATCGTTACCACGGCGAAAACCGGTTCGTACAATGGTACACGGCTCGATTTTAACCGGATTCACCTTCGACCGCGCTTAATTCGCGTTACGAACAATCGAGCATCTCGCCAGCTAATTAAATTACAAACACCCGGCCAATCGATCGTATCGCAGGAAAGATTAAGCGGAATTACCGAGATACCGAAAGCCATTTGGAACGCAACCTTCTCCTCTCTCGATCCCAGACACGTCGTCGATCTCGGTCGCCTCGGAATCGCCGCGCGGCCGGAAGCGTTCTGATTTTTCGCGAGCAGAAGTAATGGAGCGTGCCGGTTCGGCCGCGATGATAGATACCCGCGCCGTGCTGATACACGCCGATACCGATGTTTCGAGCACCCGGCGTACGCTCGTTACACGAGTTACAAAAGTATCCGTGAACATCGGCGCGCGTCCGTTACGGGTATATGAGCATACCGGCGCGACGCGGCGGCGCGAGGAACAAATTGAGCGATACGCGCGGGGACAGCCCGCGCACAGTCGCGATATTAACGCTGATCGCTGGCGGAGGAAGCGATTCGTTAGCATCGGCCCGTTATCACGGCCCGATTGCTTCCTCAATATAATTGAATTGATAGAATTGAGACGCCGCGCTGGTACTCTCGCTCTCTCTCGCTCTCTCTCTCTCTCTCCTCTCGCGCGAGAGATACATCAGATCTGGATGAGCGAATTTCGCCGAGTGATATACTATATCTACGGTACGGGAATTCAGTTAGAATCCTGACGCCGTTTCCCAGTCCACAAATTAGCGTGCGCGAGGGCCACCTGCCTTCCGATAGGCGGATGCGGAAACGGCGCAGAGAGATTCATACGAGATTCATGCGAGATTCATGCGAGAGACTCGTTTCGCCGCGATCGAGCGTGATCACGGAATATATCCAGTCGACGTGCGCTGATACCAGTAGCGGATTAGCGCATCTGTTTACCAGCGCGAGCTTTTAAACGCGCACGCAGCACCGCGCGGTGTCATTTAAATGGTTCCGTCGTCATCTCACTCCGATGCACAAGTGTATCGTCGACACGTTCGTCGACACTTGCGTCAGTTATTATACATTGACTTGTAAAAATAACCTACGTGACAGGGATAAGTGTTATTGAAATTAATGGGGAAAAATAATGGACATTATTCATGTATAAGAGAGCAGTCGATGGCTCTACATTGCGAGGAAAACGTTGCGCGCGGATACATGGAGCGTGAAACAAGGATTGCGGCTACAATGGAGCGAGTTGTAGCTACAGCTAGACAAGCGGCTGACATCATCCACGAAACGTAAAACAGTTTGCAGAAAACGCGTCGCGTGCACGCGTCAGACGCTAGACGGGTGCACGCCGCATGCACTCGAGCGTGAGATGCGTTGCGCGTCGTTCCACATACACCGACGCGCGCGGCGGACGCATACGCGCGCGAAGCGCGTGAACGTGAAGGCGAATAGATAGGGATACGGCAGGAAATGATTCGCGTTGTATCTCCTCGTCCGGCCGAACAATGCCACCGTGACTCATCCTCTGTGCGCCCGCGATCCGACGAGCTACGAAATGAACTCTAAAATAAATCCGCAGCTTCTCCCGCGATCGTCAACTACGTCGCAACTACCACGCTCTTAATCATTGAAACAACGTAGGAGAAGAAGAGGAGGAGGAGGAAAAAGAGAAACGTGATGCTGAAAAACTATCTTTCGTAATATCGGTATATCGTTATTATCCTCGTGCGATCTGTAACGTTGTTACTAACATTTTTCGAAATGCGGTAATATTGAGCAATATCGATCGTGCGCGGAAACTCTCGGGAGTGAATTGCACCAAGCGAAATACGAGACTTTTCTCGTCGAGCATTAGAAGATACTACGGCGAACGTTTCGACGCGGGCCAATTTCCACTGCGCTTCTCCGATATAGAGAAGACTGTTTTACGTGTACGTGTACATAGCGATGTAACGTTGGTATATAATATCGGGGTGTAATTACGGCGCCTAATAGGGATTACGGCTCGGCCGAGGGGAATCGAACATCGGGAGAGGGTAGCCCGATGATGATCGATACCATTGGTATCATCGCGCGGTAATTATGGGCGCGGTGCGGCGGCGGCGGCGACGGTGGTGGTGGCGGTGGCTGGTGGTGGCGGTGGTGGCGGCGGCAGCGACGGTTGCAGAGGAGAAGGGAAGCGAGAGAGGGATCGCGGTGGTGGTATAGTAGGTGCCCAGGGATCGCGGGGTCCCGGGAGTAAAGAGCAAAGTAAAGGGTTCCTGCGGTCGGAGGCGCGTTGTTGCGGTTAAAGCCGTAACACGTCGCGTCCAACCTGCAGCCGCTTCTTAACTACCCGCTCGCCACGAAGCGCGCTCGGATACCTGCTTGGTAGCCGCGCCGCGCATTTATAATATACGCGCCCGAGAGACGAACGCGGGGTACGGCGTCGATTATTGGCCGGACACGACCGCAGAGCTCTCCGGACAGTCCGAGGTCCGCTCGTCGGCTTACCGAGTCCACCGCGAATCTGCCCGGCGAATTCGTAGTATCGAGAATTTTCGATAAACAAAAACAGGCCAACGTAGCACAGGACGAGAGAGAACTCGTTCGATTTGCCCAGGGGAAAAAAGCATGCTCCACGGGCGCAATTATAATATACGCGACGTGAGGATCAACCGCGATTGCACCTACAACGGCCGCGTTGTTTCTTTTCTGACCGATCGATGCGACATTTATTACGTAACCAAGAATTGAATCATGTATTAGCAATTTGGGGAAAAACAGCGTTTCGATTTAAAGCGATTGAAATATCAATGCGTGAGAGCGTAAGAACGATTGATATCTACATATAGGTTACAACAAAAAATAATTACATTTATAATGATACATTCCAGTCGCGAGAGACAAGAGTAAATAAAATTGTTTCTGTTTAAAATAAGAATATTCGAGATTTATGATACTTTAAAATACGCATTCCTTGTTACGTTATCACCAGGTCTGCGTCACGAGACGCGACCTGACAACGCAAAAGATGATTTCACAAACCGTAACAAAAAATGTGATACACGGGGATCCTGGCTAGTCCGATGCGAGCTGACGAGCGTAAGAAGGATTTTATCCGCCTTGCGCGCAATTATAATGCACAAGTCGAAATAAACGATGGACGATTACCGAGGTGACCGCAAGATTCCCGGTAACTCTTAGCAAGGCGGTAGCCGATGTATATAAACGTTTCGGTTGTATGTACATGCTAGATGGTCACTCTGAATTGCTCGAAAGAAAAAAAAAGCAAAAACTATGTCGGTCTGTCACGCGCCTATTATAACGCAGCGCGCGTGTCGGCACGTGAAATAAACGTGACCGCAAAGTCCTGTTTGCTTGTTTAAATTTTATAGGAGACCCTGTTGCAATTGCAAGTTTCGGCACAAAAAAAAAAGTTCGCGAGTGTCACGAGAAATAATTTTAGTCGTTGCACGCATGATTGTGGTACGTACGTAATCACGATTGTACGCGAGGTCCTTCTTGCGCACATGACAATTGTAGTTTATAAGCGGACAGTATTGTAATTTACGGAAAAACAAAAAAAAAAGAGAGAGAAAAAAAAGAGAACAATTGCTCAATTGTCTCTACGACTTTACACCGGTAACGTCCTTGCGATCGCGACCGGGAGTGTCGGATTCGCGTTTTTCCTGCGGCCTTTCCGAGCCTCCGTCCTTGCGCGTTTACGCGGATTGGGGAGAAAACGCAAGATTTCGTGCTCATTAGCGTTCGATACCCTGAGTCGGATCGATTTCCATCTGTCGATTGCAAAAGCGGCTTCATCGGTTCATTAAGTTCGCTTAGGACCTTCGGATAATTAAAATCGTAGAAATCGGCAGCGACGCGTGCACGCGTGTCGATTCGCTAAAGCATAAAATTCGCGTAGAAGTGCAGTTTTTACCGACCGGTACTAGAAATGTTTTTACTTCGTTACTTCGAGTGATTATAGCTCGTATGGAAATCGTAAAGTGGCGATTTCGCTCCAATTTCACCGGTCACCACCGATACGACGAGATAACGGCATCCATTAAGATCACGGCTAGCGATAATGAATCCTTCGTGTGTCGATGAACTGACTTTGTACAGCCGGTTTTTGCTCAAATGAGAAAAGCATTAAGCGGCACGTAATACAGGCCCAATCAGATCACTTCGCTTTCCACTCTAATGCCTATTTGATCTCGCACCTGTTAACGATGCTGTCTAAATGTCAATTCTTGGAGGTTTTTCGATTCCGGAAGAAAGTTTACGCTGAATTTTCACGCTTTGCTCTTTGATACACTTCTGGCAGTACGTATATGTACCGTTATGACAATCAGAAGATTTAATGGAATAAGTTTGTTGAAGTAATAATTTACATGTCTATAAAAGGAATTATTTAAGAGACGTAGGACCTCCATATTTAACGGCGTACGAAAGAAAAAGACTTTGCGAACTTTTGATTTGGTTAAAACATTGATGGAATTGCGATTTGTACACACAAATGTATATGTTTAAAATAATTCATCCTTTGGCGCGTACCGAAAAAGTCAATGAAATCGTGATTGTTTTTTTTTCAATTTGATATTTTTTACAATTAATTTTTTACAAGTAAACAATTGACAAAGTGCACTAACTAATGCGCACGAGATCTAAATATTTGATAAAATATTAAATTATTATTATCATTATTATATAAAAGTTAATGCTCGCGCATGATATTTCGCGAAATAAAGGCGTGCCAGCCAACAAAAAAAGGGAAAGAAAAAAATTATAGAAGAAAGTGTATAGAAAAATTACCTGGAAAAAATATCCTATTCATTTTATTGCAGTTTACAAATTGCAATTTTCTAACATTTCTTATTTGAGATATCACAATTTTCCTGTTTCAACTCGATCCACCTAAATAACGAAAATCAAACGCGATGATTTCTAACAACCGACTGCTGCCATCTGCGACTTATCGCGGATTGAAACACGAAACTCGTTCGTACCTTTGGTCGAGAGCTGGTTGAGCTCAGTGGGTAAGAACGATTTGCGAAGCCGACGTTATTCCCAAGAGCATTGGGTGCGTTGAATCTGGGGCGATAATTAATAATGATACGATGCCGATTTAATAATGCACCATGGCCAGTGTCTCGAGGTGCAGCGAGATGAAAAAGAGGGCAAAATGAATTGGGAATACGGATGAATCGAATGGTCATGCCGGATATCGGCGCCATTAATAACGCCAATTAAAACAAGCTGTGCCCATTGACAGATTGACGGGGGGGATTCTCTTCCAGGCCACATCGCTATTGCGTGATGAGTTACCTGCCCTGGGAGAGAAAGAGAAAGAGAGAGGGGGGGGGAGGAAGAAAAGAAAAGGATGAGTTATTATTAATTTTCTCTTAAGCAGACACTCTTCTGCCTCTTCTTTTTGTTCCAGTCGCGTTTACCAATCCTAATGCTACATGGATTTTTAGACCGATCGAGAACACATGAGCGGTGTGTTTGTGTCAACGACATATGTGGGCGGTGCGATATGAGAGATCGTCTCGTTATCTCGTAACATATACTCTCTTCCAGAGTGGAAATCATGAAAACAGGTTATACCGCACGAATACAACCGCAAATATCTTAACACCCAACAGAATGCCGCCTTTCTTCCAAACAATTGATAAAATGTCCAGAACCGAAGAATCTCACACTTTCAGAATGGAATTGAAACGCGATTCGAAATTCTTAGTTGTCGCAAAAATTAATTGCTCTTTCTTCTTTTCCATAGTGATTATAAATATTCGTGCGCTTCGGTGCTCAACGAGGGTATTACAAATTAGCGATACCTTAATACTTTGTTAATTAATTGTTCAATTGTAAATGAACAATTGCAAATTATAAGAAACTCTAAACTGAACACGGTCGATTAATAACGTTTTCAACGTTTCTAGTTCTGGTCCTTCCACGATAGTATGACGAATAGTTGCGTTATCCACGCGAATCCATGCTTGGGTTTCGGCTTGGTGGGACCAAGAGCTGACGGCTCTCTCACTCTTTGGCTTGGACGGATACAGAGGGGGGAAGGGGGAGGGGGGTAGAGGAGAAGCAGGAGGCGCGGAGGAGGTTGAAGGGGGTGGCAGATTGATCCGTCACGGAGCGCGAGCACAATCACCCCCATTAGACATTATGTGCCTCCCGGTCGCACGTACACGCACGCATCACCTTCCACGTGTGTGTGCGTGTGCGTGTGTGTGTGTAGACGACGTGCGTGTACGCGTGCGAGCCGCACTGGCCGGCCACCGAAATGTATCCGCTCTGTAATCGGGTTCTCTCTGAGTTACGATACTCGTCCCGATCCTACCGTGGCTGGCTGCCGAGATAGGAACGAGTCCGAATTTGCGGCGACTCGCGCCCGGAGAGGAAATCGCGACGACGGTCCTCTTTCCGCACGCTAGGCGGATCAAGAGAAAATCGACACGGTACACGGTACACGTGTCGTTCGTCAGTTTCGCTCGTTTCGCCCTCGGGCCCGAGGCACGAAGAGCGCGAAAGCGCGCGCGGCGACACGGCGCGCTGCTCACCATTTCCCGCGACTGCCGAAGCCACCCACGTAGCCCGCCGCTCGTTTGTCATCCGACAAATAGCCTTTCTGCTGCGCGCGAGAGGAGCCAAGTGCGTGTGCGACGCGCGTACACGCTCTCACGCGCGCCTCGTTCATCTCCCGCTCGTAAGATTATTATTATCTTAACGGTCAGGGCCGCGTCGCCTCTGACGAAGCTTCGTTTCTTTATTTTTCGTATTTTCTAAACATTCGGGAACGCTATCGTTTATCCAAGTCATAATTAGCTAAGCCAACGAGAGAACAAAACGATCGCGAGTCGCGAATGAGAAAAGAATAACAAATGGATATGGATATATTCGTTTTACGCATCGGCGATTCGAAATGTGTGTTATACGCGACAGCATTACACTCTTGTCGCGTTGAAAAAAGATTCTGTCGGTCTCTCGCTCCATGTGCTTTCGGCACCGATCCGTCGTCGATGCAGTTACGCACGTCGCGAGTCACATCTGGTGCTAAAACCAGAGCGAGGATGCCGCACAGAAGAGCTCTGCGAGAATTCGCATATAAATTAGAGGCTATTCGGAGAATGCGAGGCGGCGAGCAATATGTCGTGCTCGATTAATACTTTCTTTCTGGAGCAGCTCTCGGGACACACCTCTATACGTCACGCGCTGTATATACGAAAGCTAAGAACGATAATTAACTTTCTTCGATAACGAAGCAGTGACTTACAAAAATTGTTCCATATCTTTTATCGGGAATTGAACTTGGAATAATTTGGATCGATCTACTTTTCAAATATAATTTAACATTATTCTGCGAAACTACTGTTTTTCCCAAACTTTCTTCTTGAGAAGAAAAATGGATATCGGCGCAAGATGGCCTAGCAAGGGGATATCTTTTCGGTTTAGAAAAGTGAGCGCTGGCAAGTTGCAAAGGGTAACGGCAACTGAGGGTCGGCCCGACTCGTGCGCGGAGGGTGAAGTACCGAATAGTCAGACAAAGAGGGCGAAAGAACGAGAGAAGCAACGGACGAGGTGAGATGAATAAATAAGAGGGTTTTGAAAGGAGCTCGTTGTGGCGCAGAAGGTTATTACGTGGCGTCACGCGATGATGTATCCGCGCTGGTTCAGATTGTCTCCGCGAGATGGGACCACAGACCGTGAAATATGCACCAACCCCCGGGTTAAACCCCCTGGAGGCACCCCGTCCGCCCTTATTCACGACCGCATCACCACCTCTAGACACGCCGAGGAAGATCGCCACGTCTTTTCGAGGGAGGGTCGAAACGCGCTGCTGCTGCTGCTGCTGCTGCTGCTGCTGCTGCTTCTGCTTGCCTTTCGAATATTCTTTTGACACAAAAATCAATACAATTTGAGAGGCTCAACAAAATTGTAATTAGAGCATTATTTGCAGAATAAATTGTATATCTTTGAAGATTGATTCCGTTCCGAATATCTCGAAACACTTAAAAATAAAATCATATATCATTCAGTGTTATGGAATTTTTTAAATAAAAGCGTCCCGCGACGAATAAAATATCGCTATGCAACGCTATGCAATATGTCCCCGCGATGATTAACGAGCAAAAGAATTTTTGTCGCGCGGCGCATCGAAATCCGAGCGTACGAAGGCTCTCTCTCTCTCTCTTTCTCGCATCGTCGCCGATCGATAGCTTTTAAAATACTCCGCTAAATCGAGATGGGCCCCTGTACAGCGTCGAAAAGCAGCGTATCCGGATTGCGTGGCAATAATTTCCATATATGTGAGGCGTAGTGACGGCGCATAGATCACGGACGTCCACCGCGGCACGCGACAGCACGTGTCCCGTACTCGCTACGCTCGTGTTCGCCACCCCTCGCGCCTCGCTACACTATGGGGGCGAATCCACCAGGTTTTCCTCCCACCGCAAGACGACGACGACGAACCGCTCGAGTGCATCCTCCTTATGCGCGCGACACAACCCTTCCTCCCAGCCATCATCGTCGTAACGTTATTCACGTTTAATAGGAGAGCTTTTAGAAATGTAGCTCGCTCGCGAGAAGCGCGAGGACCCAATTTTTCTCTCCCTCTCTCTCTCTCTCTCTATTGTTCTTCAGCACGAACGTAAATGGTAGTTATTATTTTTGTAATCTACATAGTTATCCGAGCTATATTGTATATGATACAGATAGGTATTTTGAAGAATGATCGTAAAATTATTCCAATTCAGAAAAAATGTTGGAAAAATTTGATATAGTAATTCATAATTGTAAAGAAAAAGAAAACGTTTGAACACGAAATAATTACATCTTTTTCTTTTTGTAGTCGATTCGATATTATATTACACATTGTCATAAATCTGTCGACAATGCTCGACGTACAATAATAATCGTGTCTCTAAACAAGGGGATAACGTACACAGAACGTAATCATATTATGATGCTATGGCCTTTGGCTCCCGTGGGAGTGTCGGAGGGTTGTGTGTTTGACATTTAGCATTTCCCGCGGGAAGGCTGCTTCTTTGTCTGTCGTCGAAGAATCCCATTCTCGTAATATTAACACGTATTTCAGAAAAATAAACGTAGCACACACATTTATCGTGCATAAAAAATATAATATTCAATCAGCTAGACTAGTCGTACAGTTAATTATCGATTCATATTACATTTAGCTATACGCTATAGAAATTTGATTGTGTACTAATTAATCGAATTAAATATATTGTCAGAGTATAAAAAAAAAGTCTGTGGTTCGAAAGTAATAAAACAGCATCGCGCTGTTTCGCGCCGGCAAAGTCCCGCAAAACGACGGGGATTTATTTCAGGGTGTTGCAATTTCTTTCTGTATCAAGCGGACGCGTCTAACCGGTCTGTCCGGGCGAAAGTAAGAGCTCCTCTTCTTAAGATTAACGATACTTTAGTGCTCTTTTAAAGAGATCGTCCTTCCATACCCGCGTCCCCCCGACAGGAATGCTCAGGATTAACCGCCACCTCAGCCGCCCTCTCTCATTCTCTCCGCACCGCTCTCCGCTTTCGCCTCGCACGATCCCCACTTGGTTATTCTCCACCGCCGCACTACCCTCGGAATGGGAGGTCCAAAAAAAAAAGAGTAGCAATCGTCGGAACTTGAAAGCAGGGCATTTTATGATGACTACAAAAGTGGTCGCGGCCACCGTTGGGGTGGCAAGAAAGAGGGTGGGCACGGTGCGGTGAAACGAGGGTGAGCCGCCACTACTACCACCACCATTGCCGCCTAGCTACCCGCCGCGCTACCTCCTTTCCAGCGTCCTTAACAGGACCAAGCGACGCGACGCCGCGACGTAAGGGAGAACGGGCGAGATGGAAGGATCGAGAGAGCGCGACTACCACTCTACCCGGTAGGATGGCAGAGGCGGCAGGGACTTGAATTGATTGCTTTCATTACGCAAAAAAGTCGCCTTCTCTTTCCCTTCCCGCACGAGCAACCCCTCACCTTACCCTCCGTATTTTTAACTTCTGCCGCGCGACACTGGCGAATAAGTAAGTGCGCTATTTACATCAAATCTCGTGAGTTATCGCCGCCCACCTTTCTTTCCTCCCGCTAGTACCGCCATCGGAGGAATTTTGTCAGGGGTAAATTCTTTGTATAACCGTCGCGAGATTCTTCTCGCGCGACAATGAAAACGAGTCGAATCCTCCCGCTATACTCTTCATCAGCACGCTTCCTGCGCTTTTAATTTTCGATCGGAATAAGATGGAGTTATTCTCGGAAAAAAAAAAAAAAAAAAATCACGGATCACCATAATTCTGAATTACAACGAGCGACAAGGGACAATAATGTATAAAAGTAATCAATAACGGTAACGTTGATCTCACAAACTCTTGGCTCTTACGCTATGATAAAGGAGATTAATGTAGCGGTCGACCATACAGATTAGAAAGGATAGTGGCCCGTCTAGGCACTGATTAGGGACAGCCAAGAGCACGATGCAGCCGCATTACCCCAATGATCGATGCACCCCGTACGGTAACCTCATCTGCATCTGCCCCCGCGTGCACCGCAGCGATGTTTCCCACCCTCCGCCGCCTACACCGCAGGGCCTCCGGGTCCACAGTGCGTCCCTATTCGCCTACAAATGCGTCGTCTCAGCGTCGAGCACCGGTGCAATCATGTAGAGGACATATTACCCGTCAACGCGGTCGGAGCCGCTCGTTCGTTCAGGCAAATGATATGCCAAAGCGTAATCTCGCACGAGATCCTCGAGAGATTAGGTTGCTTCACCGGCGTAGTAATGACGAATGGAGGGTCCGTGCTCGTGAGGATCACGCGTCAGGTGAAGCAAGAATTTTTGCGAGGGGTGAAAATAAGCATCGGGATCTCTCGAAGGATATGCCGTAAAAACTAGTTTATCATCGTGTCGCTTCTGTCGCGAGAAAACGCGTAAGGCGCGATGCGAATAAAAGGGTACAATTTACAAAATCCCAATAGGTGAAGTCCCGTTTGGTAATTAAAAATTCTCGTAGCTCGCGTAAGATTGCTCGTACAGCGAGAGAGAAAAATATAAAAAATGCTTTCTCACACGTATGTCTCGAAAGCCGAGTAACTTTGTACGTTTCCCCGACTTCCCGCGCGAGTTGCTTGATATTCTCACGAATCGACGACCGAATCGACCGTGTTGCTGCTAGGAAGTTTCGTTTCGCCCCAGTGCGAGTGTCGGTGTCGCGTACCGGTTGCGCAACGTTTGACAAGACACACACGTAAAGTTTTGAGATGTCGAGTATCTAGTGTCAGCGCGTGTAGGAAGGAAGGGGGGGGGAGGCGGGGGAGACGACGCGGGGGACTGAAAAAGAGAGAAAGAATTCGCGCAAAGAACGCACTCGAATGTAAACCGGACCCTTGTGAGATTTGCGACCCAACGACGGTCCCACCGACGACGACGATGACGACGCCTGACCGCACCTTCCGGGCGATCCGGCCCGATCCGTGTGGCTCCGGGGGAGAACGGGGCCCCAGTTTCTTTCTTCTCAGCGTAACATTAAAGGATAATGCTACTATGCGATCCGGTTGACCGTACCGAGGTGAAATAGATCTTCTTTCTTTAATTTCTACGCTTAAAAAATTCTCCTTTCTGTTCTACGCTTTAGGTATGCATTATATGTACAAACACAACACTGTGCAATTTGATTAAACCTGACAGATATGTTATATATGAACGAAATATATAAGCAAACTGGCGAAATATAAGTAATACAGGGACGAGCGGCTCTATTTACGAGCGATAAATGTCGAATGGTTTGTATCGAACTTTTAAGCGTCATAAACTGTAAGTCACTTCCGGCGAATAAGTATCTATATTTCATGATACGTATCATGTCCGAGAATAAGTTCCCAAGGAACGCGTTGCACAGGAGAACGGGTACGCCGCAGTTCATAAACCAGTAGTATACATCGCGCCCCACCTTTCGCGTTTTGACTTCCCCACCTATATCGCTCGTAATGTGTAGATTGTAAAGCCCTTTTCTCCCTCGGCCACCTTTGGCTATCCCTCCGAGGTCCGTGAGCGGTATCCACAGTATTTGTCTCCACGTAATCAGTCTCGTAATTAATCGCGGCGATGCATGCCGTGGGACGTCGCGCGATACGCTCCGAGAACGTTAACCCTTTCAGTGCTAAGTTATTGTAACATCATAATATAAATAGGATCGCACACAATTATACACGAAACGTCGTGTAATCTTTACAAACTAAGCCGAGATATCTCTAAATAGGTTCCGTGATCTTCGTGTTGGTGAATCATTAGTGATGACGAGTCAGTGACGGAGAGATTGATTTGAAAAGTGTGAAAGAATAATTGTGTAAATAATAAAAGAAAGAATAAGAACTGTTCGATTTAAAACTGGAAATCCCTGTTGTAGTGGAGACAATTAAATAATCTTGCGTAATAGTTATAGTATAGCTCAAAAGCATTAATTTTTAAATATTTGACTGCACGACTTTGTCTGGCCGCCATTGTTCTCTTCTGACCTTTCAAACTTCGACGATAAACAAGTTTATAGCCATTCGATATTTTTGAATTGTGCACTTTGCATACAGAAGGATCGATAAAGTGAATAAATTATAGTAACACGCGAGAGAAGAGCTAAATGGAGATAATCAAAGGAGGAAATTATCAGAAGAACGATTCGAAGGAAAACGCCGAGAGTGCACGAAAGTCGTACGAAATCCAAAGACCCCGATTGCTATGAAATTTGTCGTGAAATCGTTAACGACAAATCGACGAATGCGTTTCATTCACCTCTTCTTCACGTTCTCCTACCCTTTCCCTTTTCCCCAATCTCTCTCTCTCTCTCTCTCTCTCTCTCTCTCTCTCTCTCTCTCTCTTTCGTCGATCAGCGATCGAAACGCCGTGATCCATTTCGCAGAATAAAATGGCACACGCCGCAGTAGCGGCCGTACGTTCGGGAGAGAAACCGGGACGATGGTGGTAACTTTTAAATAAATAAAATCGATAGGGCGCGACATCGTATCTGAGAGAGCCCAAGAGGTACGACCTCCTCTCTCTCTCTCTTTCTTTCTTTCCTCTCAGAGAAGAGGGACACTCTCATGAATAAGCAGTGCTCACAGGGGTGTGCGCCGCGTGATTTCGCGCGGGACTGTTGGCGGTAGACCAGCCGGCGAGCGTTTATTTCGCGCTCGCCTTCGTCTCTCCTGCATCTCCTCCATCCATCGTCCTCTTGCCTGCTTGCCCGCCCGCCTGCCTGCCTGCTTGCCTGCCTGCCTGCCTGCCTGCTACCCCGCACCCGCCATCCGAAGGTCCCATACTCGTTCCCGCCGCCGTCGCCGCGATGCCAATAACGAGGTTATCCCGCGCGACGCCGCCGCCGTTTCCGTAGAAACCCCTCGTCGCAGGGTGTTCTCCCACCCGGCGGTTACGCCACGCCGACCAATCGGGCTCGACTGGATGCTGATCGAGGGATGCAAAAGGCGGGGTCGAGCGCGGCGTGGGGATGAAAGCTCGCCGCCGCGAGGCGGGGGTCGAAAAGCTGTCCGAAGTCACGTGTGTCCGTCGGCAGAAGCCACCTTCGTGCTCCTCGACGTCGTCGGCCCGGTTTTGCCACGACGGCACGGCTCGTGCCGCGCTACCTCGGGAGCACGAAAACTACCGCGGCGGCGATTGATAACGATAACGAGTGACAAACGTGACCGTGACTCGTTTCCCCTCTCTCTTTTTTCCCTTCGGAGACCGCGAAGCCACGAAGGATTTCGCGCTTGGACGGAGAGCGTTTGGCGCCTAGCTCGTCGCCAAGCTCGACGTCCCGCGCGCGTATGTCGGATTCGGCCAACCAGTTCACCATCTCGCGCCTGTCTGTCACCCGTTAATGATGGCACGGGATGAATGTTATATCGGACGACAGGCGGCACGTCGTTCTCTAATGCCATCCTGAAAAAAATCCACATCTCAGCGCGTTCGACGAACCGAGTACAGTGATAAGCGTTGACCACCCGCTGAAACGTTGGACATGTCCGATTCTCATCTCTATGTCGTTGGCGACACGCTCGAACGTTAACTTGGATCACTTGGATGCAGTGAACTGGATTGGTGATTGTGACGATAAGAGTAGTGCATGTCGTATGTACAGAATATATCATATCTCGAATGTATGTCATACAAGTTCGTCGTTGGTATTTCATACTTTTCGTTGCGGCAGTTCGAGAATAAGAACTATGTGCAATACATCTCGTAAGAAGAGTTGGAAATATTATACGAAACGCGCGTGAAAATTCTCAGGACGGGAGATCTGGACGAACACTGGATCTTTGATCGCTCACGTGGACGATGTTGTGAATGCAGGTATTCCGCGACGTTTGTGAACGTGTGAGTTGCAGGTCAGATTTGATTTTTTCACGGTGAGAGAAACTCGACGCTTGTGTGCGTGTGTGTGCGTGTGTGTGTGTGTGAGATACACGAAGATGAAGCGACGGCCGACCGGGTATCCGCAGCCACCCGTCGTCCGGCACAAAGACGCTCCTGATGACAGTTATTGTATCGCATCGCCATAGACTGGCCCACCTCGTTCCCGTAAAAAAGAGACGAAAGCCACTTCTGAAAATCTGTGAGAGGTCTTTATCGGCGGTCAATAGGACCGCCGGTCCTTCGGGGATGCGTTTCATACGTTACATATAAAATCTGCTCCGCGCCGGGAGAAGCAAGCAGCTGGATTCCCGATGGCCGTCGGGCCCGGAAGTGCTGCGATGGACCTCAGCACTACTCTGAGTAGTGCCTACCGATATAATCAGAACATGATGGAATATTATACTTGTAAGATATTCAGCTTTCCAAATGTATTTTTCTAACGCTTCGTTAGTATATAGTATATTTTTCTTATTTTCTTCTTTTCTTCAGCGCTTCTTTTCGTCAACGACTGAATAATCACCCGAGTCTGTATTAATATTAGATATAAATATCTCAAATTGTATTATAACACAAATATTTATCGCTATAACGTGATTGTCTTACTCTTCTTTTGATCGTTCTTCTTTTATCTTGCTGATATGATATATATTTGATAGCATCGGATATACTTCAAACGCGTCGCGATTCTATTTCATACGGATTATTTCAATTCTCAATTCGCTTTAACGAGTAACTTGTCGCGGTAGGAGGCAGGCGACAACTATAACGACACGATTTTAACACGTATCTAGATCTAAATGGATCTAACCTTGCAATCGGAAACTTTTTCTACATACGAAGAGTTTTTCCGTTGCTTTCAGTTTACCGCGCCTATTCTTTATACATTTTATATTTCTTCTAGCGCGACTCGGATTTGCGATGTCGACATAAGTTCGATGTAGATGCAATTGTCAGCGGATGTCGATAACTAATGCGAGAAGAAGCGCGAAACGTGACGTGTGCAAAACGATTCTCTCTCGGGATCACACGATTTCTCTTGGAGTTCGCCGACGGAGCATCGATAAATAGAGCAAACAAGATGAGAGAATAGGAAAAGAGTCGCGAATCCGCGGTATCGATGGATAAATGAGAGTGCGAAAACAAGAAATCCATTGTGGCCTTCGATCGCTAACTGAGCCGTAGCGGTACCGGTACCGACGAAAAACTAAACCGCAATCATTGCAGTCGACCGATCTGCGTAGGAGCTATTCGTAAAGACCTCGAAACTCTCCTTTCCCTTGAATTTGTAAAAAAAAAAAAAAAACTGTCGCGCATCCGACAGTTTCTACAATTTTCTCTCTCTTCGTCAAGAATTATCGATCAAAATGATTATTATAAACAAGTGATTTTTTTGCATAAATTTGTCTAGAGTATTATGTGAAAATAGCGAGTTTGCCGATCCGTAAGCTTTTCCATTCAATTAGCAGTTCGACCGTATTAGACGAGTTTGAGCGTTACTTTAAAGTTGCCGCAATCAAAATCACCGTACGTTCCGTTTATGAGCACGCAGTTGGTCCGTTAAATCTAATGGAACGCTAATAAATATGCAACATTAACAGGAACGACGGCAATCGCTGATCGGCCATGTGCTGTAAAATCATCTGTAACGAACCGTATTTTTTCACAGCTCCAGAAATTTAGAATACAATTTTTATTCATCATAATATATTATCTCGTATGATTGTGTTATTTTTTTTATTACGTAGCACATCAAGAGGAAAATCTAATCGAATTTTCGTAATCAACGATGTAAGATATTAATGCGCTTTTCAATTGCGACGTAACTACTCTGACAATAGCGAAATTCTAAAGGTAGCATAGGCTACGCCGATAAATTACATTTCTGCGCGTATTTTTCTAGCCAACAGGTAATAAAGTCCGTCGTATTCAGGCGTGCCGGCAATACATAACGTCGAGGCGTAATGTAATACGGGAACAAAGCAGCGCGATGCTGGAGAAATATCGAGTGACTATGTGGGAATCTATATCAAAGTTCTTGGCTTCCAATATATACACACGTACCGAGCCGCCGATCGTGTATCACCAGGGCTCATTTTATTGGCTCTGGGGCTCTCCTGGACCGGTCCTCCATTCCGCTAACACACAAAAGTGGAACAGAGACTGTATAAATTTTCTTCCATATGTGCAATCAAAATTTTCCATCGTGTACAAAGTTCAGATTCTCTTAATACGGATATATTTGGTTCCAAAGGAGTTAGTCTACGTATTTTGTAAAATTGATAAGTTATAAAATTATCATCAATGCGTCTTGAATAAATCCATTTATTTAAGAACGCGCGAGAATGTTTTTTTTTTTATCGTCATGAATATTACTTCTTTAAAGAAATTGATTTTGAAAGCTAAGAGATAAGCGGGATTGAACCATCGCAATTCAGACTGTGATAAAATCTCAAAGATATCATTAGCGCAGCATCATTCGTTGAGACATGGACATATCTGTAATGAAAATGTAATGGCGAGACTCGGACGATGGGGATCGCATTTGTCCGGAAGTAGTCCGCAGCAGCTCGGCGCACAGCCAAGTCATCTTATTTTGCATCGACGTTTTTATATCGACATTTTTATATCGGCGGCGGTTCGAATTGCTTAGGATTGATTAGGAAACACTGTTGGCTTTCTCTCTCCGACTGTCAATTGAAACGATGATAAAATCGTAAACCTAATTTTATGGAATCGCGAACTTGGATATAGTTCAACGAAATTGCGTGCGAATCATTGATCGACGATCGCGAGCGCATCTTATACGCTTCATCGAGTAAAAGATTTCTATTGATACTCATCGAAGCAAATAAAGCCAAAGATAACACGCATCGTCGATCTTCCGCGGGCTCTGGTCAAAATCGAAAGCTCGTTTTCGTTTTTCTCGTTGCTACAGTAACTTGTAATTAATTCCACATTTGTTTACTATATTCCCGAAAAATAAAGAAAAAGTCTCGCAAGGTAGAGACAATATAAGGAAAACGCAATTACGTAGAACGAGACGCTGCATTTCCCGATTCGACGTATCCCAAAAGCTCGGGACGGTACGGAGCGGCGGCAATAAGCTCCGGTAATATGGTGGCCAGTTCCAGCGACGGCAGCAAAATCCGTACAGCAGTAGCAATAGCAGTAGCGGCAGCTAGTCGATTCGGGGGTGGTCCAGGCCGCCGGACCCAGAGCCCTCGTATAGCTGTGGTCAGCAGGCGTGACGGCGTGTGTGCGTGTAGGGTAGTCATGGTGCTTTCGCGCTGGCAATGCCACCATGATCCCAACGACTATCCCCCTGACTACCGGCCGCGCCGCGGGGATGCGACCATAAACGCGAGAGCGAATTGATTTGCGACCGGAAAGCGCGTATCGTTTCCAGTAATGATCGCAGAGACCTCATTGTCTTCGTGCGACGGCGAGATCATCGAGTGAGCGATACGATATACGATCAAACGGCAAAAAAACGTCGTGGTTCACGCCTCATAGATCGCGGTGTTACCGTAATTACGAAACCCCTCGGATGGAAATGCAAACGCGCGCGCGTCCGCGCTCGCGATATCGATGGCGATGACTTGTTGTCGCGCGTTTAATTCATTCTTTCGAATCACTTTTATAACGAACGAGAGAGACGTCGATCGAAATCACAATTAGATCATAATTGTAATCGGAAGGCTTAAAAATGCAATATATTATAAATCACAATAACTATCAGATTTATTACTTGCGCACGTCCCGATGAGACTTATCGAAACAGGCAAGAATATTCGGCCAGTCCGCTGTAAGTGACAGCGGCCAACTTGACTCACTGTCGCCGAGGGTTCAACGAAAACAACGATGATCATCGAATCATCGGTGCACTGGCACGAACAGGGAGACATATGTCGCGACGCGCAGAACCCTCCATTACGATATTAGCTCTAACTTATCGCATTAGGCAGCTTTAACGCGCGAAAATGAAGCCTGCGTTTCACAGAACAGACACGAGAGCGGGCCCCAGCGGGATATAAAACTAATAATAATGAATATTCTTGCAACATTGATCCTGGAACATTTCCCAATGCTATGAAAATAATAGGCAGAATTAAAGTTCGCGTTCCGTTTTCGAAATGCGTTTTATCTATTGTCGCACGTTTCGTTACATCACTACGACTAAATCAAATATCGTAGATCTGTACGTACATGTAATATGTCAAATATAAAGATAAATGTGTAATAAGTCCTTAGGTTAAAAGTACTAAAGCGTGAGAGACGAGCCATTCTTTCGACGGAAAGTCTCGTCGACGAACGGTACGACATTCTTTCACGAAATCTGCCAAGTGGAATAATTCTGTGACGATAGAGCGCTCGAGAGAAGATTAACATTGCCGTTCTACCAGCTTTCCTTAAATGATCGAGGATCTAGCACGCGCGTGAAACCTGATTCACACGCAAATCGCGTTTAACACCATGATTTCACGGCGAATCGTTCATGGCCGATACATTAACCTTTGGAATCCGTGATCGGTATACTATCACGGTTTTTAAAAAACCGAAATGACGCGAACGACGGCTTGCGTTTTCTTTTCCTCGCTACACAACACCAATATGGTGTATTTCTCTTAATATCGGCGTTATGATAACGGAATTTATTATCGAGCTCAAAGGGTTAGGTCTTAGTCGACTAATGCGTTATCGATCTTCATTTTTCCAGGTCATGGCGGAGTCAACCAACTCGGTGGCGTCTTTGTGAACGGAAGGCCCCTACCGGATGTAGTCAGGCAGAGGATCGTCGAGCTCGCGCACAGCGGCGTCCGACCGTGCGACATTTCGAGACAACTCAGGGTATCTCATGGCTGTGTATCCAAGATACTGTCGAGGTGAGTGCCGTACTCTTTCCGTATCCGTTACAACCGTAGCCTCCCGCCGAATACCTCGTTCCAACGGCGACGTGCAAGATGGGCGAAATCGTTAATCTTTAAATACGCGAATCTTAAGGGGGAAGGGGGAGGGGGGGGGACATTCGAATCTCGCGTAAAGATTAAAAGTGAAATACTTAATTTATTTGAACGGTGTACGTGTATACCGCGAGCCAAATTCATCGCAACGTATCAGAAATGTACAATTGTCTCTGAAAATCGCATTTTGCCAAGTTCGGAGAGCGGATAACGAGCAAACAACAACGTCGCCGAAGGGCAAGTGATTTATGAGAGAATCAAGTTCGTCTTGCCAAATGCCACGCCGCAATTTCCGCGCCGCCAAGTGGCCAAGGTCGTTCGAATCGCGGATAGAAAGAGAAAGAGAGAGAGAAGATGAGGAGGCAAAAAACGGGAGAAAGAGAGAAGCGCTCTTTCCGAAGCAATTTAATTAAAGACGCTGTTAGAATCGCGAAACGAACGAATGCGAGGGATGAACGGAGAGACGACGACGACGACGAGGCTCCGGAAGGAAGGAACCAGTCCTCATACCCTCGCGACGCGGGGGTGCTCGACGATATGCGGTTTCCATGTTTTTTCCACCCTCCAGATCCCCGCTCCGCAATATAACGGGTGGCCTCGTGCCGCTTTGATGGTCCGAACATCATTCGCGTCCCCCGACCGAATATCATTGTCATATACGCGCTCTTTCATGAATCCCGCATAATAAAGGCCGACTGGATTATTTACTGCCACGACTAAAGTTACCATTTCCTCTTCCTTTCTTCGGTGCGGACCCCTTTTTCGAGCGAGAATCGAGTCGGAGAAACGAGATTTCGTCATTAACGATGCAAACGTCGCCGCGCGAGATCCATCGGTCGAATTTCATTCGCGCGTCAAAATATAAGAGAGATCAAATATCGGACTGTTTAAATCTCGAACCTCAGCGGTACACACATCCGGAAGTTGCGTCGCGGGGTCACCGAAGAGCAACCCGTAATACAACAGCAACCCGATAACGCTATTCGCGGTTTTCGAGTTCCGTGCGCTGCTAAATTTAAACGTAGCCAGTGCAGGACTTGGCGCTTGCTCCAGCTAAATACATAGTTCTTCCGCGTGATGTGTACGGATGTGACTTTACGGCTCGAAAGTACAGCGAAAACGTAGGGCCTGTCGACGACACACCGACGCGACATCGTTAACACCGACGTGACGCACGGTTTACGCAGTCACGCGTCGCTGAATAGAACGCGCGCCGCACTGCACGCCGCGCACCGTTCGCCGAATCTTAGCGAAACCGGATACTCGCCAATACTTTTTTTCGACTCTAGGCGAAGGAGGGTTCGTAAAATCGTTGACGAGGACGGCGTTGAAAAGTCCGATGTCGGTGACCCCACGAAATCGAGTCGTCGTCTCTCCCGTTTGCCCGGAAAACCTTTTCTGACTGTCGCGTCAGAGAGGCACAAAGTGCTCCTCTACTTTAGGGTTACGTTCGAAGGAGGAGGAGGAGGACAGAGGAATCGTCGTCTTGTTGTCCTTTGTGTCACGCTTGTGAGTCCCCGCTTCTGTATTCCAGATACGCCACGGATTCTGCGGACTATATGAAATGTTGTGTCGCTCGAAACGTCTTTTACTAGCGCGCGAACGATACGCCTCCTCTCGTTCGTGTACGTCGAGATTGTACATCTTATTAACTTGTATAATTCGATTAATGATTGAATAATTTAAATTTGAAACTCCAACTAGAGTAAACTGTTCTATCGCCAACGGCGCGCGCCTCGCGTCAATATAAAAATCAGCACGTGATATCGTAACCTCGTAACGATAGGCGTAAATAATGCCATTTTTTCACGGAGGTGGCATTTTCGATTTCGCGCAAGACTGTTTCGAATCCATTTAAATCTGAATTAATACAGCAAGGGTGAGTACGCGCACGTCGGTGACGGCGAGGCAATTTGAAAAATCGCGCGATCTAATGGCCATTTCACGGTGGAGGCGGAACAAAGGGGAACGAAATATTAACGGGTGAGCATTGCCATGTGGGCCCGAAATAGGGCTTTACACCAGATATGATCGCAATAATTTCGTGGGGATGGCGATATCCAGGTCTGTTCAAGGTTATCCGATCGCGTAATGCTTTCAGCTATGGATTCTACCGTCGAGCGTTTTACTCCGACGATATAATAAAATAGTAATAGCGATAAATCAATGTAATCTGGCCAATAGGAAATTATTCAAAAATAATAAAATCATTTCTAAAGAGTGATGCCGTTCATTTTACATGATAATAAAAGCATGTTACAACTTTAATTTAAAACTTTCATCCCTCTGCACAATCAAAATTCGTATAAAAGATCAGGTTGTCGCAAAGGACTATAATTCGGCTCAACAATCCGAAACCCATTTTTCCTGTGACATGCAACGCAAAAAACCTGTTACGACGCTTTTATTCGCGCAAATATTTTTCACCGAAAAACGCGAAGGTCTAATACTGAAGCGTGTTCATGTTCCGCAATACACGCGCGCGCGCGCGCGCGCACGCATGTACGCAAAATTGGCCAGATATTCAGTCGGTATGAGTCGACGCCGACGCCGACGCCGACGTCGACGTCGACGGCGGACCCACATCCATCAAGGCGGCCCACAAGCGAACCATTATTGCGGGCTATCCGACGTAATTGAATTTAAGCACGAGCGAAGATATTATTTAACTAATTAGGCACAAAGGGCGCGTTCACGGCGGGCCAATCGCGATTGCCCATCTCGCGCGCATATATACGCACCCCGGGTCGGTGGGAGGCCTGGGAGAAGAGGAACGAAGAACGAGAGAACAAGAGAGACGAAGAGAGATTCAAAGAGCAGAGAGAGGGAAGCAACAGCGGGAGGCCAGAAGCCGTTTGTTTTAAAACAGCCGGTCGTTGACGCGCCGCTGGACGGCGATTCGTTATTCCGACGTTGGCCGCCCACCGCGGGAAAAACGTTCGTTCCTCTCTCTTTTTCCCCTCTCGACCGCCCATGTTCCGCGTGATGGAGAGAGAAAGAAAGAAAGAAAGAAAGAGACAAACACTGCGAACTTTGGCGACCGATCTCTTGTCGGCACCGCGCTTTCAAGTGCAATTTAAGACCGATCGAAAGGTTTCCTCCTTCCTTCCTTCCTTCCGCCTATATTGCGATTGTTTCAAGATGAAATTGTAACGTTACGTGAATTTTATTTCGCAGGTATTATGAGACCGGCAGTTTCAAGGCTGGTGTCATAGGAGGCTCCAAGCCGAAAGTAGCAACGCCACCGGTCGTCGACGCGATTGCTAATTACAAGAGGGACAATCCGACGATGTTCGCGTGGGAGATCAGGGACAGATTGCTGGCCGAAGGCATTTGCTCGCAGGACAACGTGCCATCCGTCTCTTCCATCAATCGGTGAGTCGTGGGGGTGTCGTAACATTCCGTCGACAATTTTTACGATTCAAAGATTACCGAGAAGCGTTACTTCACCTCGGTTAATTACCGGGGGGAGGGGGACCGATAGATTACGTCGTTTTCGGTGATTAGGTGCCGAGGAATCGCGACATATGCTTCGACAGATCACTGGCGATAGGAGCGTCGCGATCAGCTCCGAGTTTGCGTGCACCCTCGCATGTGCATCGAGATAAGTACGCGCACCCGGCCCGTCACCCCGATCCTATTGACCTTTCGCAGGTTCCTTCGGGACCGGGCCGATTAATTCAAGTGTTTTTGCGCCGCCCGACGATGCGGCGGCGGCGGGCCAACGAAACACGAGTACCCTAGGATGTAGGGTCACCCTTACGAGAGCGAGGGGGAGTGAGTTCCCGCGGGACAGCATTACAGCGTATCAGCACCGCACAAACTGAACGACTCGATCCCCTTTCGGCCAACTGAAAAGCGTACAAGGGTACGCAGCGGGAAAAGGAAGGTGCGTGGGTAGGGTAGGTGGGACGGAAAGGGACAGAGAGAAGAAGACACTGGGGTACCATTGATCGGCTCGCATATGTCCCGAGATTTAATCAGTCACTACTTAAGACCTTATCTCCCACTTGGTTTTACAAGGGCCAGACTACATCTCTCTCTCTCTCCGATTCATCTTTTTCGCGCGTACGCAGTCGATAATGAAATAGAGCGTAATGCGAATCGAATTGCCGGCAAGTGAAATTCACTAACGCGATTTCTGCGGGCCCGCAGCCGCTAATGGAAACGCACGCAAATGAGTTAGCGCCCGCGTAACGATGTAAGTGCTACGCGCGGACGCTTATTTAAATTCCACGTCGCGGTCGCGCGCAAGAGATCAATCCGGCCACAATTACGTTACGGCCAGATTACTCTCTTCCGAGAATCTTAATCGTTGTAAAAATTCGTTTCTTTCAATTCAGTCGTGAAACGGCGATCTTCAATTTTTCCTTTCTCTCTTTCTCTCTTTTTTTTTGATGATTTTCTTCATACGATAGAGCTCAAGTTATACGGCAAGTAATACGCTATAAGGTAATTGTTACGCCACGAGAGAAAGTTTTAATAAACTCGCATAACAGTGGTTACCCAAATAGAAAGCAATTAACGTCTCTCCGTCACATTCCCTGGTGTTTCGTCAAGCTTACTTTGCGATCGTAAGAGTTACCTCGCACATATTTTCATTCTTCCACTATTCGCGTCGCGCGGTCACGGTAGCGTGAAACGTGGGTGTGTGTAGGTACAGGAATTACTTTCTGGCCGAGGTTTTCGATGTGTCTAGGATTGCAGTCGAGGGTGCGGCGGTGGCTTGTTGCTCGAGTGACTCCTCCACCTCCGGCTCCACCTCCGGCACACGCTCTCGCCTCCTTCGAACTCCTCGCTCCCTCCTCCCTCTCGCTTTCTCTCTTTGGCCTGACGATCTCCTTCTCGCCACCGCGACTGACTCCTTTTCCTCCTTGTCCGTATCCCCCGACTCGAGGCCCAGATGGCGGGTATTGATCTGAATCCGGAAAGCAGATCGCCTGGAAAAACTTACTCCGCGGATACTTACCTACCTACCTACCTACCTACCTACCTACCTACCTACCTACCTACCTACCTCACTATCTACATGCACCTATCCAACGTACCATCACCCACTCACGTACATCGAACCCGCAACCTCTCGTCCTATCCATTCGGTACGAGTAAATGCATTTCCGCACGACGAGTAACGGATAGAAACGCGCGCTCGTCCCTTTAGAAAATGCCCACGCACTCGATATGTACTCCCGCAGGCTAATTGTTTGACGATCGATAACAAGAAGAACAACAACTTCAACTGCTGTTATTCCGTAAAGTGTCGTAGCGAATATAATTTCAGTCCGATACAGACAGATATGAAATTCCTTGGGATGACGATACAGTTTCGATAGGGGAAAGTAAGATCGTCAAAACGGCATGACGACGCAGAGATTGACATTTTACGACTTTATCTCGTACAGGCTTCGTGAACGAATACCGTGACTCTTGGACAATTGGTAAAACAAAGGGGAATTGGAGATAGAGAAGAATAGGAAATAATAAAGAAAATGTTGAAATCGATTGTATCGTGCTTTCATCGACGAACCTTTGGTGCAGCTGGAAGTTAGTTTAAAGAAAAGAGTGCAAAGAGAGAAAGGTCTCGATATCAAATGGGATTTCGCCGCGAAGAAACAGGAACTGGGTGCATCAGCGACCGAAGCGCGTAGTGTACCGGGATTTCTCCCATTATGAGCGTGTCCTGCTTTTTCTAGCTTCGGGGTGGAGAAATAATGATACAGCTAATATAATGTATTGTCTTGCTTTGCCGGAGCACTTCGAAATGAGACCGAGTTCATGAACACGGGGTAGAAAGAGAAGGAGCGAGAGTAGAGAAACAGCATGGGAGTCGTGCGAGGTAAAAAAAGGCGGACCAGAAGAGCGAAATAATGGAGTGGCTTTCGCGAAAAATAACAGTTATATATCCCGTGTATGAGACAGGATTGAGGAGAGCGGAAAAATAGGCGAAAAACGGATAGAAGATTGGACGCTAACAGTTCCGAGCCTCTTCTTTATTCGCTAAAGACGCCGACGTAGCGACTTCTTCCCATTGTTCTCGTTGCGCGCTCTTTATGAAACGCGGAATGTCCGTCGTGATTAGAAAAAGAACGTTTCCTTTGCGTGGTTCTTACGAAGATCGCTTTCCTTTTTCTAGTGAAAGGAATTTCATGTTGTCAATTTATTTAATACATTTAGCAAGTTGAAAAGAGTATTAATCGTTCAACGTAAATGCGTACGCTAATTAAAAAGAAGATGACAAAACTTTTTAATACTAAATGCATAAATGTCGCGATCGAAAAAGCGAATGCGTCTATCGCGAGGATATGACATCGAGAAAGATGAAGATGAAATTGGGAGTGTCTAAAAAAAAAGGCATATAAAGAGAGAAGGATTGCCGAAGGAGCTACGGTGAATTTCGGGAGGAAATATTGATAGGCTCGGCTTCGGCTGCGGAGTCACGGTCGAGTAGGCGGCTCTCTACCGAAGTCTATCTTACACGTATACAAACCCGCAAAGGCTCACCACCCCTCTCTCAAACTATTCTCTCTCTCTCTCTCCCTCTCGCTTTCTTGGTGTCGATCTCTCTCTCTCTCTCTCCTTAGTCGGAGGAGTCTCAGGAGCAGATCGATAAGGAGCGAGGTTCGCCCGAGAGCTTTACGCCGGGTTCACAGCCTCCTTCTTCTCGTTTCCTCGACGCAGCCCCCGACGTCACGCTCTCGCGTGCCTCTCGCATTCGCCTTCGAAGCCGCAAGTTACGACAGAGTCGATATCAGGGCCAAAGGAAGAAGTCGCCGCTCCCTTGACTTCCTGTTGTTCCGGTCGAGAATCCTCCGCCCGCGGAATACCAGAGTCAAACAATTGTTGGAATTAAAAGTCGAGTTTGAAGCTTCTCTATGCGATGAAAATCCACGGATTCTCCTTCAAATGTTAATTTTTCACGCGGTGACCGATCTTACGTTAGTTTCTACTTTTCAACCTTTCATAAGTGACAAATTATTCGGCAGATTAAAATCCTGTGAAGCCCATTCAAAATAGAAGGATAAATATAAAAAAGATGTAAGCGATCTTGGAGATGATGGCCGCACAATCGATCACATTTTCACCATAGCTTTAATTCGACGTAATGACCAGCGCGACGACAACAGTTGGCAGGAAATCTGTCGCGTCGAATCTCGTCGGAATTGTATCAATCTGTCATCGCTCTCTCGCGCCGGTGCGCGGCAGCGTCGCTCCATTTCTATCGCGCGACTCAATCTCCCGTCGAGGCGCAACCGGCTCCGCTTCGCTCTCCATTACTTCCATATCATTTCGCACCCCCGAAATCTCCCGAGGTGGCAGCGCAGGAGCAGCCCGGGCCATATGGCTGGCTGCTCTCCTGGAGGACACAGAAAGATACGGAGGGACAGCCAATGGGATGGCAGTTACTTTCATGCCACTTTCGGCTTTCCGGCCGGCATCACCGGTATATCTCCCTGTTCATCTTTCGGTTATTAAATTACATCCCCATAAATAATGCTCTACCTACCCCCGACGAGCTTATTTACCATTCCACTGGCAGCACCGCGGGAGGACTCTTCTCCTCCGTCAGGAAGCCGTCAAATCGTCTCATTTGTCATCTCGGGCCTTGAATTTATCTACCGAAGAGATTGGTTCACCATTTCGCATTTTGGCACGTGACTAATTTCTGTGATAAATACCGCATTGGCGCTCGGTGACGTTTTATCTCAATAATATAAGAGTCTCGCGATCAACGAAACTGCATGATCCAAGATCACTGTTTTATCTAAAACGAGTTTTGAACGCAGTAAAATATTCGATGCCATCTTATCTTTCGATTAGTTTCTTTAAAAGGGATAATGGGATGTTTTTTTTTTTTTGAAAATAACAGATCAAGATCTTTCTTTCAAAGATGAGTTAAAAATCAGAGATTTCTCTCCTGGAGAGAGCGATAGGATGTCGGTGTTTAAGCGAATAGCGACACACACATGGCCGCAGGGAGAACAATATGGTGCACCATGGTCGTGGACTTCGTTAAAGCAGCCATATTTGCGGTGCGCGGGAGCGAAAGGGAAGGAGGCCCTCCTACATTATCCGGCACAGCAGCACCCTCGGGGGTGGGCGGAGGATCCGGGGGTTGGTGCCTCCACGTTGGAAACGCCGGCAGTGGCGGCGGCGCGTATCCATAACCGTCCTTTGTCTGGATAACGCAATTATTACCGCGTTTCATCATACCCTCCGGCCGAAATTAGCCCCAAATGAAGTTACAATTACGGGTTCTCCGTATCCCCCGCCAGCGAATGGAGGGAGCCGCTACGAGAGACTTTGAGGTTGTACCTTGACGAGAATGGTAACAGGGCAACGATGGCGAAATGACAAGGACAAGGACGGCGAGGATGATAACGAGGATGACGATGAGGAGGACGTCGACGACGACGACAGCGGCGCAGAGCGGCGCGGCTCGACGGTGACGGCGACGCACGAAATTCAGGTTGCCGTGGAAACGTCAGAGGACAGACGGAACCGCAATGAAACCGGATGGTTGCCTACTCTGCCAGCCCATAATGCTTCGTCCCTTTTGTTCCTGGTCGAGAGCTGGAATACCGAAGTTGCTCGAGAGCATTGTACCGCGCGCCGAAACTGCTCGACCGGACAGAAGCCGAGGCTTCAGGGACGACCCGTCGATCACGTTGGATCTGCATAATGGCGCGAGTTTCACGATTCAACTTCACAGCGAGTGGAAAAATGCGATTGCCATTTAAGCGCGCGATGACTCGGGGAAAATGGGCATTTAATATCCACTCGGTCATTGGATCGACTGTGGTAAGTTAATGAACCGTCGAAACTCCGCTATTAATTACTCATCACCGATGAGTAATAATCACATGGAGGTTCGACCACGTGCGTTATCGTATCGTAATCGATCTACTGAACGATCGTAAAGCGAAATCGCAATGTCATTTCCCACGACCTACGCCACGATCTCTCTCGCATTGCTCTCGCATATGTGATTAATATAATACACAGAGATTGGTAATTATTAATCTCAGTTAACCTTATCGATGGATCAAGTTTAAGATTAAACAGCGCGTTGCTGTAAAACGTGAGAGATAGTTTCGGCGTACGAATAAACATTTCTGATCACCGCGCGCATAATAGCGGATACAGGAGCCTCTTGACTTCCCATGATCATCATCTCGAGGGGAAAACCAAGTGTCGCGGTGCAGGAACGATATATTATAAATCGCGTGTTACATTGTGCTTAGAGAGGATCGTCGGTGACTGTTGACTCGCCAGTATCATTGTTGGGAGCGTAGCTTTTGTCGTCGGGATGCGCGGCATCGCAAACAAACACAAACACGCTCTGCACTTTCTGTACGTATACGCGCGCACGCACGGATACACGTAAATTATTGTGTCGCTGAACGCCAGCACAGCCGCAGTTAATATAGTTGTGTACACGGAGTCGGCAGCTGCCGTTTGACAATGCACCCTGCGCGTCCCCAAATATAATAATATACTCATCCTGAACGCGCGCGCGAGCAACGGGGGGACACTTCATCAAAATGACTGAGACGCGCCACCGAGTGATACAAAATGGCGCGCTACGGTATACCGTTTTAATCCAACTTGACGCTTCAAAAGTGGAGTCTCATTATAAACTATATAATGTGTAATAAGACTGACGGAGAATAAGACGTAATAGGAGAATAAATATTATAAATGTATATTTTTTCAAGCCGCGACATCGCATCTTGCACGTCTTCCGAAGATGCTTTCGTACGTATCCGTAACGGTAAAGTTAATTTGAAAGTGTAGAATTTTTATGACAAAAACAAAACCAGTATGTTTCGAAGGTATCAGCGGTAAACGAATGGAAGATCTCGCGAACTCTGACATTGCGCGAGAGAGTTGCTTTTGTTTAAGAATCACACCTTATTGCATCGCGTGGAAGCGCCAGGTAGCTCCCGCTCAATGTACATTATAGAGCCTCCTCTCTCTCTCTCTCTCTCTCTCTCTCTCTTTCTCTTCCTTTCGAGAGCGAGGGAGAGGTGACAGAATATCAGGATACACCTTTTCCAGCCATTGTGCGACTCTGAAGGGCGTACAATAGCCGTGGAGCGAACCCCGTATTGTGTCTACAGCTCGGCGGAACAGTTCTGTGACTCTGGCTTGCTGCTTCTGGCTCCGTCTTACTCCCTCTCGCTACTCTTCGGGTGCTCGCCACCCCCCCGATCCTTCTCTCGACTTCGAGTTAACGAGAGAGGAGTTCCGTTCTGGTGCTATTCGTGGGCCATGGACGGAGCATCTGCCCCGGGACCGCTAAATCCTCGAAAGCCCCTTGAAATCTCTCGCAATCCGTCGCGGCATATAATGGGCTGTAATAACTTTAAAGCTCCGCATTAACACCGCAAGAACGCGCAAGGCACCCTAATTCGCATTTAACTGTGCGGGGCGCACCCAGAATCATTCGAATCTGTCATCGAGTGTGCCAGGACGAATTGATATCGTTTTATTATCCAGACGTTTCCGAGTTCACGAATCATGGCGGATACGCGAATTCGGCTTCGTGAAAAATTAAGATGACGACGGAAATTTTTGCTCAGGCTATTAAATAAATTCAAATTTTCCACACCGGCGCAATATCGCGTTAAACGACGTGTAAAAACAGATACGTTGGTGAAATGTAGCAACGTCTATTCGCAAAAGTAGTATGCCACGAGAGAACGATTTAACTGCTATCTGAATTCTGCGAGCTTAACGTGAGCGGAATCTCTTTGTAAAATTTGAATTGAAAAGATCTAGAAACAGAATTACATTGAACATTATATAAAAAAAGAGCCTCTTAATTATTGTTACAAAATTTTTGTAAAATAAATCTCTCACCTTTATACCGTTTCATATAATCGATACGCGAAGATTCAAGTCCGTGAGAAATGAAACATGTTCTCTTTCCTTCTTTTCGTTCCTCTCGTTGCGTTAATAAAACATTCTTTCGCGATCAATACAAGATCCATCAAGCACTTTGAACGATCAATAACGGCCGACGCCTAACGAGCGCCACGATAATTGACAATTATAGATCGTTTGCGCTCGCATCACAATCCGGAAATCCCCTCACGCGGCATCCACTAAGCGTGTGCTACGTGTCCGCTAACGAGCGATCTGAGCTCATTGACAACCATCGATCGCGTCTTTTCGCCCACGCCATGATCAAGATCCACACGCCCGTCGGCGATGCAGAATGCTTCTCCTTAGTAGTTAGATCATTGATCTTTGGTAACATCGGTAGAAACCTATTCTATCGTAACATAACTAGTTGAATAACGTCTTGAAAGGATTAAACTACCGACGACCGCGCGGACGGCCGTGCTCGACATCCGAAGAAATTAATCTCGATCCGTGAGAGGAGAATTTAAATCCGCCCAGTCACCAACCCCCGACAGAGAGAAACGTCGGAGGTTGGAGAACGCGCGCCGCCACTACTGGTGGTAGTAACAGCGACGGCGGCAGGAGAATCTAGCCGGCTCCAGCGTCGGCGAAATGCGATAAAGTTGGCGTAGAGGTAATTTGAGTATAAAGTTTTATTCGCAATAATTTAGCCGTGCGGCCGCGAGTACGGGACGTTCGGGGATGGGGTTGGGGAGGGGAGGGAGGGGGGGAGCAGGTTCGGGTAAGTAGGGAGAAGGGTGTTCTCTCCATCCTAGGGGAAAGCGTGCGGGAGTGCGGGTCATATATTTGATGGGATACTTGGCATAAAGTCGTGCATAAAAGTAATGCCGACATTAAAGTTTGTGGTTCCAGAGCTGTGGCACGAACCCGAACTCATCTCCTGCTTTCTCGGGACGTCGCTCGTGGTAGCTGCCTACGATTTTCCTAGCCGTGACGGGATCGCGGGGGCGGTGGAGCACAAACTTCTATCATCAGAGCTAGTTTGTGTAATACTCGTACGCGTTCGGACGAGTCCATTATATTCGCGCAGTTAACGATTTGTTAGAAATAAATTCCGGCCAATAAAGAGCCATTCAGTGTCGTTGTCGACTATACGCATTCGAGACGTAAAGTCGCGCCGGACACGTTCGAATAACTTCAATGATTTACACTTTCTCTATTGTTTCGTTATTTGAAAAATACGTCTTTTTTTCACACTTTTTTTTCGCTCACACAATTATCAAAAAGAAAAGTAGAATGAAAAGTGGAAACTATCGTCGCATATATAGAAAAGTACGACCTACGGAACTATAACTCTTTCTCGTGTAATTTTCCATTAGTGTTCTCTTTCTGGCGTTTTACACAAGACAGTTTCATGAATCAAGTAAATGATTCGATCGTTTCATTCTTGTTCTTAAATTTCTAAATACACGCAATCCCAAGACTTAAGCGGTATGCGGCTGCGACATCCACATACTTAAAGCGAACGGCGAGGAAGCTTGACTTTAGAGTGGGAGATGGTACTTCAGGGTAGGTAGCGGAGCAGTTTAGTTCAGGAGTGGCCATTGGGGAACGATCTGACGGCACCAGGGGAGGCATAGCTTCTTCCCACGTGGCACCCCCGACATGCTCTACCCTCATAATTCTACCAAGCCTTCCTCCGAAGCGCCACCTCCGGTTTCTCTTAGGTATCGTAACCATGAGAACGAAGGAGAACGTCGTTTCGTACCATTCGCGGAAAATCCCCTTCCTAGCGTGCCTGCCGTATTAAGAATCGAGGGACTTTCTTCTCCTTCCTCTCGAACGCGAACAAACTCGTCACATGATTTTCCGGTAACAGAGACTTGCAACCCCCAATTGGCAAACTCGCAAATTCGCGCCAAAATACGAACGGGTTAGCTAACTTTACGACGCACAACTGTTCAACGCGATTTCAGTCGCGATTCAAGCAACGAAAACAACTGCAGCGAATGTTGAATTGTCAAAAGAAAAAAAAAAACAAACATAGATTTCAGCAATGTTGTCGTAAAAAGTTGATCGTGATGAACTTTGTATATTGTGATACGCACCAAATGGCATTTTCTTTCTCGTAACGTCAGTGGTACTGTTCGCAATTTATCAGCTTTAAGCATGGAAGCTTAATTATATAGATGGAAGAAGTAAAGCAAGTTGTGAAATCTGTGTTGGAAAGCGTCGAGCTCGCATCGTCTCGCGCCGCAGATCGCAACGAGAATCGCCACGGGGGAAAAGCACAGAAGAAAGGGCGCACTCAATGATTAGATGAAGTACCGGAAAGGTAGGGAAAGAGAGGGAAAGAGAGAAAGAGACAAAGAAAAGGGAAAGAGAAGAACAAGAGCGGAGAATCGAGCACGAAGGGAGAAACATTGTAGCGTCAGGAAAATGTTGGGGTTACGTCGTACGAACTTCGTTCTCATCCACTCGCTTCTCTATTTTCTCGGCAACCTTTGCCCATAAAAGACTCTCTCTATCTCTATCTCTCTAACTCAGACTATCCTTACTATCCCTCCTTGTTTTCGCACGATCGATACAGTTCTCTCGTTTCTTTTCGAAAATGATAGTTTCTTCGAGGATCAATGTTCCGCATTATGAACAAAATGTCTCCAATCGCTCTTATCTCAGAAAAATCGCTTTTTCTTAACTCGCGATTTCTGCGTATCAACGTTTCGAGCATAACATCACGAAAATGATAACGCAACATTTGTGTGATCCACTTGCGCAAAACCGCGCAGCTATTCGATTAGTCTTTAGTGAATTGCCACATCCCTTGCCAGTGGCATAGAAAATTACCAACCGGCTGCTGATATTTAGCAATGCATCGATAACGAGCGCGCTCGCAAAGGATTACGTTAATTAGAGTGCCGAGGCCCGGGCGCGCAATGAATTTTAACGCGAAAGCTCTCGCTCATTCGACTGCGTTCGCTGAACGAAGTACACCGTGTCGCAACGGTTCGCACCATCTGTATTACGATATAATCTGCACCTGTTGTAGCAAAAGGACTATCTCTCCTCGGTGCCGTTGCATTTATTAGATCGTCGATTACGTTCATTATGCCGCGCGAGTGAAGTCGTTACGTGCTGTGGCTTTGCGGAAGCCACGCGTCTGATTTTCATCATTCACGAAATACCTCTCGCGTTTCACCGTGGAAAAAATAATAACGCATCGCTGATTATATACAAGCGAACACGGTAATATTTTTATTATCAGGTTATGGAATGTTGTAACGTTCTCCGATAGAAAAATTTTTTGTACACTTAAATATTCTTTAATATCTTATTTGTATTCGTAATAGAAGTTTTCGAAATTTCAGTAGAAATTCGAGGATCGCGCTCAATTAATTGATAATTAATAGTATAAATATGTGTTTCGTGACACGAAGCAACGAAGAAAGTGATATCGGGTTAATTAGCTTGTCGTTGTCGAAAAACGATAAGTTATATTATAAGTGCGAAATTTCCATATGTGTGTGTGTGTGTGTGTGTGTGGAACGACGCGCGATAACTCGTCGGTTTAGGATCGTTGGTACCCTGGCCACCCTAGAGTCTAGCCTTGATAAGGATCGCTGCTAATTGTTGCGAATTGGTGAAGGTGGCGAACGAACGAGGGAGGTTGGGCAACAGGTGTCATCTGATTGATCGCCGTTACTCGCACCCCCACGATTACCTAGCCCACAAACACATCCACGGCAGAAACGAAGGACTTAATGTCGATCCATTACGTACTGGCCCATCCCGGCGAGAAATCGTTGACCTGACGCGTTCCAAAGTGCATTACGAGGTGAAAAAGGATGATGGTTGAAAAAGAGTGGGATATCCGCTGTGTTCTTCGACCAAGCGTATATGTGTGACACGCGTTGCGTCCTTGTGAATTACTCCACATGGAGAAATTTACATTTTCACTAATCTTTTTAGTACTCTCGCTAATAGAAGGAAGCAAATTGGTTGTACAATATCACGAGTATCGCAGAGAAATCTAAAATGCAAATCCATGAAAATTTAAACACTACTACCTATCTAAACGCTACTACGCTAATTTAATAAAAAAATATTACACACACACACACAAAATTCCAAATCCATATTCCATGTATATATCTGTCGCATCCGAATTATGAGCCAACCTAGAAAATGAACTCATCCGATTCGTCATCGGACTACGCGCATTCTAACGAGGGCGCTGGTGGTCTGTGCGTCCTACGAAAGCAGCAAAGAGTCAGTCGTTACACGTAGAAAGCGTTAAATCATCAAAGGACGAAAGGGCGTATCGGGCACGGCCGGTCGTTGGCGCCGCAAATCGCGCGACTTAGTTCACGCGAGATGTTTCGCGGCAAGTCGCACGCGCGAGATTAACACCGTGAATATTCGCCGGGATAATTGATACCGACGTCAGGGAGAGCGGCTGACCATTGAAACCGCACGCGCAATATATCACGGATAATAAGCAGCACAGTGCACACGCCCGTACTCGACGGGGGCGGAGGAAAGGGAGAGAGAGTCGAGACGATCACTCCGTTACATCCGCGCCGGCGACTCTCTCCCTCGATGCGATTATGATACGATACGGTCAAGTTCCGCAAAGTCACGTCGCTGGTTGCTATCCGAAGGTAGACGCAACGTCGGATAAAGCTGCCTCCAGACGACATGACCAATGTACGCCGACATTGGCGAATTCATTTGCTGCCAATGCTGACCCGATACCGGCCACGTCGGCTATGTGCCACGTTAAAGAATTTACTTTGAACTTGTGGGAACTGCTCAAGACAATGCTGTGATATCTTCAGAAGCAATTAAAATAAATAAGTACGTGTAAACCGGAGAAAGCCGTCGTCGCACAAAATTTGCTATTTATAGTGCGTCGTTTTGTGCGCAGCATGTTTTACAACTGTAAGAATTTTTAGCGACTGTCACTGTTGCAATAGCGTATTTTCTTGAAGAAAAAATAAACTCCTATTCCGTATTAGTAGTCTATTCTATGTTGTCGGCCCTTACCCTAGGTGTATGATCGCGGTAGGTAGGTAGGTCTAGGTTATACATCGGACTCGAGAAGAATGATCGTGCGCGAAGTGACCCGCGTAATCGTAATTAATCATCGTGTAACCCGTGACTCGCGGATCGGCACCGCATAGGGAGGCTCTATCGGTTATCGCTGGTAAAGTCAAGCGGACGTAGTCTCGCGCTCTAGGCGGCGCAATGTTGGGATTTATGATCGGCCGTGATGGAATTGGAATGAACAATCGTTACTTTCGTCGTGGCAGCTCCTTCCGCATCGAACGTAACAGTCGAAGAAGCGAAGAGAGATCACTTTTAGGAGAAATTTCTCAGCGATGGGTATATTTTTTCTAGATATATATATATATTAAAAAGTAACGAGATAAAATAGCATAGACGTTACATTTAACGCGTTACAAATCTTTGAAATTTTCACATATTTTACAAGCCACGCAATCCGAATTAGCGATCGTGTGATTCGCATTCGATCATTCAATATCTTGATCCCCGTTTATCACGGCTCAAGAGTCAAGTCGCCGCGCCGCGTACGTTGCGCTGCGCGCGCTCAACAGGAAGATCTTGTCTCGTAACAATGCCAAGCTTCATCATCAATCTCGACCGCGAATCGCTCCGCGCCCGACGGACTTGAAATTAACAATCGGTACTTTGTGCCACTCCATTGTTGCACTATGAAGTCACTGTATATTAATAGATACGCAGCGCGCGCAGCGCAGATGCGTCTATGCTTCGACTTTGCCGAAAGCGATTTCAATAAGATCCAAATCATCGAACGTTGTCGCGATTTATTATTAACCGGCGTAATTTATTCGGATTTTTAATCGAAAAACAGAAAGAGAGAGAGAGAGAGAGAGAGGGGGGGGGAAGAAGACGTCTCTCGGTGACATGGCAGTTTTGCTATACGATATCCATTGTTCGCAGAATCGTGAGGAACAAGGCGGCGGAGAAGGCGAAACACGCGCATCAGCAACAGCAGGCACAGCAGCAGCAAGGTCAACAGCAAGGTCAGCCGGGATCAGGCGGTTCCGTGTCGGTGATAGCACATGCACCTGCGACGGCGGCAGGTCATCCCGCTGCCACCGCTCCCAACGCCTACAGCATCAGTGGCATCCTGGGCATCCCGGCACATCATCAGGATCCTAATGGTAACAGCATCAAGAGGAAACGCAGCGTTGACGGTGAGTCATTCGCAACTCTTTTCACTCGTGTCGCTGACCTTGCTTTTTCGCTCGCATCTTCTCGTACCTACTGTGCTACATCATCGCGCAACATTATCCAATACTGAATTCAATGCTTGTTATTAGCAACGAGATCGTTTTAGTTGAGATATCGAATTGCAACTGAACTTGCAGAAATCTCAAAGGAAAATGGCGTGATATGAAAACATGCGTCGTGAAGCGGAAGAAGCGTTATTAATATCGCAGGTATATAAATTGAATAGTAGCGAATTTTCACGTAACGTCACGATACTTGAATAATTATTTGTGAAGCATAGAGACACCTAGACATAGTAATTTGCCATTTATAAAAATTAAAGACACGACGTGTATCGTATAAGTTTCAAACACGATATCATTTATATCGTCATTACGGCTCCTCTCATTAACGTAAACTAAATCGATTGAGTTCGCACAGACAATAGAGAAGTTGAACAATTTCGCATAGACTCAAACGTTAGTATTACGATGACATCGCAAGCACTGTTAGCGTTAATTCACATGCCTTAATTGTCTCACTCTCGAATACTTTTAATCATTTAGTCGCGCGAAAATTCATGAATTATATTTTACTCAATTGCATAGCCCACTGAAATGGATATATATAGAGACAAAGATTACAATCTGAACCAATGAATCTCGTTAAAGAGAGACATTTTTTACTCGTTTACGTCAAGCACAAAAATAACTTGTTATAATAACATTGAGTAGTAATTGCGATAAACGACAAAAATAGAACACGACGATATCGTTTGCGCCTGGATGAGCAGAAATTTGTCTATTGGGAGATGTGTTTCGAGGCTATACATTTTCTACAGCGGTGCGTGCTCGTTTGCGAATGATCGAGCCACTTGGAGCACTCATTGCCCCGAGCGAACCAAGATTAGCCGCACACACACAGCAAGGTTATCAGTCAAACGTCGCCGAGCACGTGTTGCGATTCATTCTGCTGTCATTGCGTGAATAACGCGGACCGAAATATTCATGACACGTGCCGCGTACACGTGACCGATGATGGCGCTTTGGCTCCGCGAGAGGTTTTTCTGTTGCCGATCGCGTCTCGAGTATCCCTCGTGAAGCGATTCACCGCTCGTGAATTTTGCGAGCTGCCGCGCAAAATATCTCGCGTCCTCTCCGAGATGCTAGAGTGAAGAGATTCTTTCTCGTATCACGCGACGCGACGCGACGCGACGCGACGCGACGACGACGATTAGATTAATTCGATCGTCGTGATTCCGCGGAACGGGCGGTTTTTTCCCCCCTAATCCGTGGTACGTACGTGTACATACACGTAGAGTCGAGTAGAGGCCGCAGCGTTGCGCGATGCGATGCAGCGGGGAAAACCGCGCCGCGCGCGTGAGCTCGATCAAAATTCCGCGAGCGCGCGTTTCGCGGCGAGGTGTATCGATTCGTATGCGGGAACGCGGCGCGCAGTGTGCCGATAGGTACATGGGTAATTCAATATAATCGGATTATGAGAGCGGCGATACGCGGCCGCAAAAGTGGTCGCGTCCGCGGTGAGAGCACTCAATGTTTTGCGAGCGTGCGCTCGCGCCGAGAGGGTAGGTATACGCGTATTAGATTATAAACTTCACAGAGAGACAGAGACCACAGGCGGCTTCCTCTCTATCTCGGCCCCGGCGACACATTAGCTTCCCTATCCTCCGGGGAGATCATCAGCGTGTATGTTCGTGTACGCGTATACCTCCTAACCGCCTGGAATTTCAACGAGCGAGCACGGCGATCGTTCCGAACGTTCCTCCGCGTGGCCGTGGAGCCGTGGAGCGCTGGAGCCGTGCGTCAGAACGTAAAAATCGACCGAGCGTCGCGTTAACCTAGCCGCAAGTACTCAAATTTAATGAAACGCTCTGACCAGAGGCTCACGGGAAAAACTGTGTTACAGAGAGCGCGCGATCGATCCTCTTTCAACTTTCCAGTGATGAAAACGTTGTTGTTCAGCAGCGGCTAAATCGAACGTAACTCCAACTACCGTACCTTTTGCCATGTTTTAACTTGTATTAACAATATTATTTCAACGATAGGTATACGTTAAGACGCGCTATACGTTAAAGACAAGCGTTGAAGGAATCCTTGTAAAGTAGTCGAGTTTGCGAACGAATTCCAATGTTCCCACAATTTGAGACTCGTCGATCGAGAAAAATCGAAGCAGTCCCAGTGGCGCGCGCCATTATTTATGTCTTCGACGAACGACCCAAGACATACCCAAAGATCCCGGAGCTTATTACGAATTTACGGACGACCTCTCGAGGGAAGCGTTGCAATCTATCGGGGCTGTTTGTTGTCGCGTTACATCTGCGCGCTTCTGACCCCATGCAGAATCCCAGAGCCCGGCGTGTCCCACCCTATATATCCCTTGGACGGTAGGGGACACACCGCGGGGCCAGATTCGCCCCAAAGTCCATTATTAC
This sequence comes from Solenopsis invicta, assembly GCF_016802725.1. Lineage (NCBI taxonomy): Eukaryota > Metazoa > Arthropoda > Insecta > Hymenoptera > Formicidae > Solenopsis > Solenopsis invicta. The sequence goes on along the minus strand of NC_052675.1, from coordinate 8,068,089 downwards.
CCATGTATTGTATTGCTTAACATTGACTCAATTGCTTTCGAATAACGCGAGCGAGAGAACATTCGCCCGGTCGCTCGCTCGTGCAAGCGCGTGCTTTGCCCTCTTAAGCAAAAATCGAGTTATTCGATTTACTGCTCTTTTTCGGGGGACGCACTGACCTTCCTTCCGCGCGACATAATTCATCCGTTGTCGAAATCTGTCGAGAACTACGACTACGATTTCGACTTTTCTAGTTTACAAACTTTGATTAAACCGCGCATAAAAGTATGCTTTGTTGAATGCGACTTGATTGACTTTTCAATGTTGTAATATACTGTACAAAAGAAGAAGATGTACAGATCTCAAACGTGTTAGAATTCAAGCTTAATATTCTGTATAAGTTCTATATGCGAGATAATCATGTCCCCCCCTTTTTTTTTATAAATTTGCTGAAAAAGAACACGCTCGGTGACGCGCGTCCGCTTGCAAAAACAAGAATAACGTTAATCCCTCATGCAATAAAACCTGCCATTAGCCCATTATAACGGGGATTATTTTATTAACTCATCATTCGAAATCCGATTTACGTGTAATTCCGATTACAAAGTGGAACTGCGATGTCCCCCCCTCCCTCCCGCAAGTACCCTAAACTCCAGTAAAACCCGTACCGTCCGTATGCCGCGGCAAAGCGCGGTCGCGATTAACTCGGCCGATCAAATCGTAAAATTCGAGCGGGACCGAGAGAGCGGGAAGAGAGCGCCGCCGCTGGTGTTTGAAACGAGGGTTTTATAGCGGTTCAGGAACAAACCCTGCCGCTCGAATGGTCGGGATCGTCGCTCTCCGCCGCGCCGCGCCGCGCCGCGCCAGCCGGACAATCACAACTTGACAGGGAGGTTTAACGAGCCCTATGCTAGGCGCACTCCCACCCTCGGATGGTCATTTAATTATTCGAGATACCCCAGAACGTTGGACTATCTACCCCCACCAATGACGTTACGTCCGTACTGTGTCGTCCGTCCTCTCTTGCCCCCTTTTCGTCGTCCATCCTCTCACCGGTCGGTTCCGTTCACGACCTCATCCCCGGCAAGGGTTCGCGATACCCACACCCTCGACACCGGAATAACGACACTCGTCCCACGTGCCCGTTCCTATATTAAACCGCCGGGACGGCCGGGAGATAATAAAGACATATAATAGAATCGAAATTGTTTCTCTATCTATCAATGCCATACGCCGTCTACGCGCGCGAGCCATGCAGCGCCGCGCCCGCGCGCGCGCGCGCGTCCAGCCCTCGACAGATTCAATTTAGTTTCGGCCGGCCACGTTTAATTTGTGTCTTGATTCGTGGGTAATACGAGAGAGGCCGGTCGCATATAACCGGTCCAGTCCACGTGTGGGTGGACGCGACTATACATGCGATCGCGCCGGTTGATGTGCCGTCGGTCTTCATCACCGATCCATTTTCCCTCGCGTTCCAAAATTATCAAATTCGAGATACACACGATGGAAATAACATTTATCGAACGTTCTGCACGTTGTTCTAATATTGGAACCGCTCCTAGCGATTAGTATTGAACGTATCGCACGAGGACACATTGCACGTTCTCGTAATACATACATTTTGTCAGAAATTAAAAAAGAATTCTACTTCTAAACTATTTTGTAAATGTTTACAGATGACAATCGCGAGCTGAATGACCATGCCGAGAACGATTTGAAGAGGCAAAGGAACAACTACAATGGCGATCAGCTGTATTCAAACGTGAGTATCGAAGAAATTTCTCAGATTACTAAGTAATCTGTTATCGAAACGCATTCGATCGCGCAACAGACTGTTAATATTATCGTATAGGTTATTGGGATCGGGTCGGGTTGAAATTTCAACGTCAAGCCCGTTGGTGTGTCTCCATTAAAATGCCCTAATCAATCAAAAGCAAGCCAAGTTTCATAGAATCTCCGCGTAACTCTCGACCAGCTCTTGCAGTAATCGGGGGAGCGAGTTGAGTCGAGCTACAACATTCAAGTCAATCTTGGCGCTTGTTCTCGGATGTCCCTCGCCAACTTCGACTTCAGGTTTCGCCGGTTTGTATTGCAGCTGTGGTCGAGTAAATGGAGCATCAAGGACGAGCACAAGCTCCTGAGCGAACTTGGTGGCGGTGGAGGCGGCGGTACGACCGGTGGTACAAACGGCGGTGGAAACGGCGGCGGTGGAAATGGCGGCGGTGGCGGTGGTGGCGGCGGCGGTAGCGGCGGCGGCGGCACTGGCGGCAGTGGTGGCGGAGGCGGCGGTTATTACGAACACAGCGGATTCCCCGGGAATGCTATTGCCACCTCCGCCGAGCTGTACGACTCCCTGGGCACCATCAGCACGATGACGCAGGCGCAAACGCCTCATCTTTACACCCCGCCCATAGGGGGCACCATAGGTGAGCGTGCTTGTTCCCTCTCTTTTCACCCTCCGACACTTTCCAACACCCCCTCATCCCTGTCAAGCGTGGCCTCTCTCTCTCTCTCTCTCTCTTTCTCTCTGTCAGTCTTTCTCTCTTTCTCTCTCTTTGCCGTTCCTCCCTTCGCACGGAAATCCTAGATAGTGTGTACACCACAACCTCTTGTACGTGCACCGAGTTTCATTCCTCCATCTTCGTTTCCTATCCTTCTTCTCTTTCGTTGCGCCAAAGACCTCTCTCTTTCTCCTTCCTTTCTCCCCCCCTCTCTCTCTCTGTCTCTGTTTTTCTCTTCTCTTCCTCCCTCTCTCGTTTCTTCCCAGTACACTTATTATTGCGGCTTACGTCTTGCTTTGCATACCCATATCGGCTAAATACATGGCTTTAATAATGCATGAGTTGTGCCGAGCAACGGTAGAAGAGGTGGCGGAAGGCTCGACACGGTGGTTCGGCGTTTTCAGCTTTGGGGAATACCGCCTCTCGTTTCTCTCACCAGCCTTCTCTCTCCCTTCTCTTTCTCCTCTCTCTCTCTCTCTCTCTCTCGGTCTCTACACTTGTGTCTCTCTTCTTATCTATTATCCAAGTGATATCGCCAAAATCTCTTGTTCGCGAATCTTTTTACCTCATTATATTATCACATATACATACATACATTTTTTCATTCTTTCATTTTTCATCTCGCTCTCTACTTTTCTTACGTCGTTTAAAGACGGTCAATCAGCGGCGGAACGTATAAACGGTATAGACGGTATAGACAGTACGAAGTATTGAAAAGTATATAACCGAGCCGAACGTGGTACACAACACATGAACGGAACTTTCTCCGGTGGCACGTGTTGCGAGCAACTCGGTCACGCCGCGTCGCGCCGCGAATTCTCCCGATCGGTGCTTTTCGGAATGGACGAAGCGAGGCGTGTAACGGCGGCTTCATCTCATGAAATTCAATCGAGGATCTTCGCCCCGGATCGAAGTATTTTTGAAGGACAACATAAACGGTCCAAGTCGCAATCTCATGGCTTGCTGCACCGTCGTTAATATGTAGCAGCATGTAGCACTATTGCGAGTAAAGTGGTCGGCCAAGGGTGTACGCGAAAGTACTTGGATTTCTATACTGTTGAGCACATTTGTAGAGGCGAAGAAATTAACTGCGCTGTAAATATTCTGGCAATCTCTTACAACAATGAATTTTATAAGTAACGCATTCTTAACTCGAGAATATACCGGCGCTCTTCGCGATGAAATAACTTTTTAACGTTCCGTCTTGATTGACCGTCGACGATACGAGAACCGCAATAACGGAAAAATGGGGATCCCTTAATAGCAGGTGGTACTTTGACGCCGCTCGCGCCACTGACGATGCAAGAACTAAAATTGAGCCAAACATTGGACGGGGCTAACATGTCTCCTTACCACACCACCGGTGAGTTCGCCACCTCTTTAGTTCTCTTAGGGTCGCGCCGAGTCATGTACATCTGTTTCGCTGAGCATAAGGTTTTATTAAGCCTCTCTCAGATATGCGCGTGTCCAACTAATATATCCACATCACAAGTGTGTACTACCATGTCGAGTGTTTATGGTGTTAACTTACCGCGAGATCAAACGCGGTGTTTCCTGTTTTCCAGAAGAGACTCCTCTTATTACCCATGACGATCATTTGTATTTTGTATCTAACGAATCAAAAAACATGTCCGAGGCACACATGGCAAACCTTTTTACGCAGAGAGTTGATATTCGTTTTCTATTTTATTTTCTTCTTTTTTTTTATTGTAGTTTACGTTCAAAGTAGCGCGTGAAAATAGCGCACTCTGAATTCTTGCCTGTACAAAATCTTTTTTTTTTTTTTAAAGACTAAACCTTTTGTTAATGTTTTAAAATATTTATACGTTGATAAAATCATAAAGAAGTAAAAGAAACGAAAGCATCTGTTGTCTTGGTGAAAGATATAACTCCAAAGCAGTTAATAAGATCCCAAATCCCGATTTTTCTTCCCGGTTCCCACCAAAACAGTTTAATTAAGCTTTAGACGTAAGGCGCTGATCGTTAGCTAGTGCTTGATTCGAATGTCGTGTTGTGTTGTGCATGGCCATAGCAGAGAGCAGTACCGTCGCAGTATCGTATGTCGGGGTGGGGGCCGGTGGGGGCGAGCAAAGTCCCCCGATTTCGTTGCAGAATGAGACAAACGCCACCCCCGCGGCCCCCAACACCCCCGGAGGGGATCCCGGACTGACGGTCTTGCAGCCGCCAGTTTCTCAGCCCCAGGTAGCCTCTGCGATACCGCCGTACTCGACGATGCTCCCAAGTTTCGGACACTACGCCACCGGTGAGTACAATCAAAAACCGCTTGCTTAACCGTTTGTCAAGGACAAGCGCGCTCGTGTGTACCCTCCGGGGGTTGAACCGAGCCCGGCGCGGGCGGCGGTACATTCGGAGGGTAAGTCAGAGCTCTGTCTGAGGAGCGCTGATTTACCAGTTCGGGACGACGAACGACGAACGACTATTTTGTCGGAAGGGTGAATTTTAACCATTGGACACAGCGTCGCGCGTATCAATGGCGGATATTATCATGTAATTTAAATAATGTGTATCTGTTCTCGTCTGTATGCTACTTGCAGAAAATTAAATATATATACATACTATATATTTAAATCAATCATTCATACTTGATATCAATATTCTGTTTTCTGAGAAAGAGAGAATTGTTGGCAGTTATATTGTTTGGCGTCATTTGTAGCAATAATCACTATTTCGATTGAATAATAGCAGTGTAACTAATTGTATTACAAATCCATGTGTTTCCATTCTGCAAAATCAAATTGCACGCGAGAATCTAATTTATTCCTTAGCGCACTTTCGCGCGAGCTGATCTACCTGCAAGATCAGTTTCGAGAATTAATTGAAAAATTAACATAACGTATGTTAATTTGAGAAACGTCGACACTAATCAGCTTATCGTCAACTTTTGTTTAGGTGGCGGTGACTACGCGTACAGCGCTGCGTATTCCCAATACTCAAGTGCACCATACAGCGGCTATGGTTATGGAGCAGCGACAAGCGGGTTGCTCAGTAAGTAAACAGTGAGTATGAGTACCGATTAGATTAGGGTCATCGAAATACGAAAACACTAAACGAGACGGACTGATATTACGGCACAGCGACATTGATAACGATTCTAGAAAGGGAAGTAACCAGCCAATCGTTACACAACCATTCGTGAAACCGACATTTAATGACTTCTCGTTCCAAGTAACAAACGCGCGAAAGTCAGCATTCTTCATCCTGCAGAAATTACACATACACGTGATACACGTACGAAGATACGCTAGCATCAGGCTTAGCGAAAACCTTGTATTTTCAATTACGTTCATATAACACTTGCACCCGCGCCGCACGCGGACACATTTCCTCGCAATTTGAATAAAATTTCCTAGTCTCGTTCCTCGTTAGCACGAATCGCAATTCCATTCATATCAGATAACGCCAAACTAATTCTCCGCCGGAGTCACGTTCTCCGCCCGGCTCTAATACAAGATTCAATACCTATTCCTCATAACGTACGAGATTGGCGGCATTAAAAGCAAAGATCCGCGATACTTGGAAGTGCAAGCGCAGGTAGAAGAGAGCGCGCATCGCGCGTGCGGAAATGAATAGAATAATAAACCGCTTTTTTTTTCCTCCTATCGGACACGCGATACACTGCTAGCCCGCACCTCATAACACATAATGCAGATCCGTTCGCGATATCGCAACGCTCTGTCCGCTTCTCCGCGCACGCTCAACTTATTCCACCTTGTTCTTGATATTCCACGCGAGCGTTACGTGAATGCCGTAATTAAACGCGAAAATTAGATAGGCGCATCACGGAAAACAATTTACTCCATCTTAATTCTCGGCACGATACATGTACACACATATAAATAGAACGGGAAAAGTTGTTGCGGCGAAAATGCGGCTGCACATGGATCGTTACAAATTGCGCACGAGAAACGTAGGAGGAGCGCGCGTCGCAAGACGCAGCTGTCTCACCGCGGGGATACGACATTAATTGAACATGCGAAATTAGCGAGCAAACGCACGACAAGAATTCGATATTATCGTGAATTGCCATGCAATATTAAACAGGGTATTGAACGCAGGTATAAAGAAACCCACAAATTCCATGCGCGATGAACGTAATCGCTTCTCGTTGTAGACTCCACGTACTACTATTGTAACGGAGACACGTCCAGTCACACGTCGCAGCAGGGCGGCGGTGGCGGCGGCGGCGGCGGCGGCAGCGGCGGCGGTTGCACCAGCGGTGGTCCGGAAAACAGCGCTGATGTGGCTAGTCGTTCGCCTCTGGCGGCTACCAGGGCTAGCAGCGGAGCCAGCGCGGCTTCACCGACCGGAAGCGCCTGCACGAAGCCGGACCACACCTCTGCCACGCCGACGGATCTCTACCTGGCTTGATGCTCGTACCGTACGGCGGGAGAACGACTCTTGACCTCTGAGCGTCCTCCAACGGTCAGCGAAGAGACGGCGAGCTGCGACAACGGACGCCATATCACGAAGAGGCAACATCTCGAAATTAAGCAATGATCTCTTTTTCAATCGCTTCGGGAATGCGCGATAGAAAGTTCGGAGTGCGAGAGATACCGATAAATCCACAGGGAAGATTAAATATGCCGAGGTTTGAAGATTAGGATGACACTTCACTTCACCCTCTTTACTTCACGATGAAGTGGCGTTTTCGGACAAGGAACGTTAAAACGTAGGATTAACTGCACTCGGAGTTCTGAAATCCATCGTGTTCAAGCTGGCTGACAGGACTTGGAAATTTGATTTGATCGATGAGCGCGTGAAGTAATTCCGCGAGGTAAAACAAGCTTGATGCGAGTGACGGTCACGTCAGAGCATTGGCGTACAAAGTTTCCTCGTGTCGCTGTCGCGTTGTTCTTTGCGACAAATTTTTTTTCCTTTACGTTTTATATTTATTAATCGTAATCCGAAGAATCATCGATCGGGGTCGACTTATCAATTAACAATGGCAGCGACGCGAGCGAATCTCGAATGCTCGAAAGCGTTGAAGACGATGTCGCCGTTCTCTGGAGAGCCGCGACAGTAGGTAGTTTAATTTAATGATCCTCAGTTAGTATAATTTCCACGCGATGGTCGTGACCGCCCTCGCGAGCGCGGGCTCGCGTGGCGAACATAGTCGATGACCATGTAAATATATATAAATTGAACATATATAAATAAGAATAAATATATATAGATATATATATATTATACATATGATTCGTGTAAACAAAGTCAAGCGCCCTAACGGCACGTTTTTCTCTCCTGTAGGCACGACAACCCCTCACCCTCTTAAGAATATCGTAGAATATAATACGATAAGTTTGAGATTTTTAAATCAGGAGTCGACCGTAATGATCACTACTGTTAAGGATATTATATATATTTTTTGTAGAAACCAAAGACCATATACACACACTCACACACCCCCACACACACACACACACACACACACGCACACGCGCGCGCGCGCGTGCGCGCGAGTAAACCCAACACATGCACGTACACACGCGTAAATACGCACGCACGCAGCACGCAGGCACGCACCGACATGCGACATATACATTACGCGAATCGTCGAACGAACGAGCACGTCGCGCAGTTGCGGCAAAAAAGCGTGACCTATGCGCCGGTTTTGAGCGGCCCTTTTCACACGGATAAGTAATGCGTAATCGCGCGAGCGACGTGTAGGATCGACATAAAAAAAATTACATTTATTTCGAAAGTAGTATGCTCGTTACTAAAAAAGGATTCGAAGAATTTTCGAACGTTTTTCATTTAAATAAATTTTTAATTTTGTTAAGGTAATTACGTACTGCCCGCGAGAATCACGTCGAGATATCGATCATCATTGTACGGAGAATGTTCTTTCTTATTCGTGGTAATTAGCGCAAGTCGGCGCGTGGACACTTCCTCGATAGCCCGGCGATCGCGCTCGTTCTCCCGTTCCGTTCGACGCATTCGCCACGCTTCCGCTTTGCGGCGGAAGTTGTACTGGTTCCCGTTCGTCGTCGGGCGGAACGCGCCGGAGAAGATTATCACGAAGGCGCAATTAGCGCCGGGCGTCGGAGATTTTTAATGAGAAATTACGTTCGCAACCGCGCACGCGCGTTCTCTGATTTAATTACCGTGTTAATCATTGATGTTTCAGGCACGCGCTACAGCTTTCATGCATCTCGAATTTACTTAGCTTGCCGGATAACGTTGTAGATTGAAAATTTGTTGACAATACTACTTAATCCGACAATTTCTAGTCACGTTCGAAAGAGATGCGCTAGGAAATCAAATATTGCATATTGAAATAAATAAAACAGTAAATTGAATTAGGCAATAATGATGTAAAACGTTCTTTCAACTTATTACGTCGATCCAAAGCGTGCTCGCAGAATCGAAATTATTATTATTGATCCCAGTCAATCGGTAAAACTTCCGAATCTCTCGCGCGATGTTCCGTCCGTGTCGACCGCTTTTTTATCAAATAATTAAACCGTACTATTCGTCGCGAAAATTTCGTCTCCACTGTCTGCGTTACGCTCTTTAGCAATTTACATTTTAATTCGATTTATCATAAAAGAGTAAAACTAACGATTGCAAATAATATCTTCAAATTGCTAATTGAACTGCAATTATGATATCTATTGCTTACAATAATAATGTGCCACGATGGCGTGATACAAAGCCGTGTCGAAAGGAAAAAAATGCAAACGCCAAAAACGACGCGAGACATTTTTTTTCGTACTGCAATCCCAGTGACAATTTTTCCAGCTCGACACACTGTTAAATAACAGGCACAATTTTTCACAAAAAAAAGTTTGAGAAATGATTTAACGCGTGCATGCACGATATATATGTTTGAATCTCAATTCACCGAACATCGGCTGGATCATTGTGTCCGATGTTCGGTACGATTTTTTGCATACTTATACATTGTTATATTATTGCTACCGTAATGACGCTGATTATTAATTATTATTCTATTTGCTATTTTCACTATTTTCATTATTTTATCATTATTATATTTTATTATTATTATCATCATCATAATATTATTTAATACGTTTATTATTTATTAATTGTAATGATGACCTATGTGTAATAAGTTTTGCCAAAGAATCCGTTGAGAGAGCAATATTGCAGTAAACGTTTTATAGTCTCCATAGGAGAAAAAGCCGATGAAGCACAATTGTAATATGAAATTGAATATAGAAGATATGAAGAGAAAAATGACTGTGTGTGGCATTCGAGCGATAAGCGGAATTGCAAATTCGTTTGCGCAAATTACACATATACTTGCGAATCTGAGATTTCGACTCAAACGCCGCAGTCGCGCATTTTTAATCGAGCACACATTATTTCATTTTATTTGTTCCGTGTGATATTCTTGTTCCGTGCGCCGCTCTTGCCGAGTCTCGCTGTTGATACTTGCAAACAAAACTCTGTACATCCTTTTTAAATAAATATGAGGTTTATATATGAAAATCATGTACATGTAATTTATCTCTTTACCCGATACCTATAATCCCTTATAACTCAACATTTCATGTACTATAAATAATATTTTTCAAGTTAATTTGACTAATTTAAATTGTTGCAAAAATCAAATACCTACCTATAAAAGTAATCTTCAAAAATAATTAAATACGAAAAGTATCATTTTTGAAAAATAATTTAATATTGCCATTTCGCAAATTATTAAAATATTGAAGTAAATCTACAGAATTTAAAGAATTTTGAAGACTAAAGAAAATTATTTTCCTATATTGCGTATTATAAAAAATAAAAATCAAACACAAAATTACATCTCTAATCTCATTTCGTTATATATAAAATCGTAAATACGTGTGTAAATGTGATAAATTTGTGAAAGTTGAATAAAAGTGAAGCTATTAAAAATGTAAAATAATGTTGTTTTTTTTGTAATTATAGCACAGTATAAAAAAAACTGTTTTAATTCATATCAAAATCAATATTTTTGTAAAATTACAGCATAAAAGTGTATTAATAATTTTGGAAAGTGTATTTAGCGACATCTGTTCCTAACAACGTAAACCCTTCTTCTGCAGAAGACATCGAAAAAATCAATAATGTAATAAAAAAATAACTTTAATAGTTTCTTACAAACAAACAAACAGTCAAATGTTGCATTACATCGCATGCGTTTGTAGATAAAAAATTATTTATTCTCAGCGCACATTGTAACTGAGACGGCAACACATCTGTAGTCGTGAACGTGCATCTCTCCTTTATCGGCGTTATGCAGTCTAGCTGATGTACAGAATTCTGCATAAGGCAATACGATGTATATGTAATCTGTTTTATCTCCATAAAGACTATCAGTTATAAAATCAATTTGGCATGGATAAGGATTATAACATAAATAGATAAAATAGAATTATTTGTTTTATATAATTATCATTACTATATATTCAATAACATACACATTCCTGATATATCTTGTATAAAATAGAGACATTTACGTATACATAAATAACCAAGATCGTTACTTTATATTTCAGTGTCCAACTGCTCCTTGTAGTCAAATTGTACAATTATCTTAATTGAAGTAGACGTTGCGGCTTTTACATTTATGCTTCATTTATTATAAACATAACTTTCAGCACCGCCACGTCCAAAACCTGCAATCACGATCAATCATTTTAATACGTGAACTTTTAATATTAGAAGCGCTGCAAACCCTAATTTGAAAACAGTATAAAGAGCAATATGGGGTACGCGTATAAACGCACAGAGTAAGGAAGATAATTAATTTAATATATTAAATACAGGATGGCGCGATGTTCTGCGAAGGGTTTTGAATATGAAGCAGTTTTAGAGGAAACGAAGCGCATCGCTCGAACCAAGACGAAAATTTCCATTTACCTCCTGGACCGAATAGGGCTGAATAGCAAGGGTGATTGCAGTAGGGTTTCCCTTCGTGCTCGGCATGACCCCCGGGTGTTAAGGTCTTATTGCATTTCTCGCAGCGTAAACACGAACCGTGCCAATCTTTGCCTAAGGATGTCTTCCTCTCGGCTGCAACAAGAGATGAATGTTAACGCGCGTCCCGGTGTGACGTAAAAGGCGGTACACCGCGACGGAACTAGTCGCGCTTTCCATATTAAATTTTATGTTCCCATGGTAATGTGGTATTCGCATTAGAATATCGTTTTCCACGTGCCCCTGCTGGCGCAAAAAGAGATAATCGCTGAAATAGAAATTATCAGGTACACACATTTATAAAAAAAAGATGATGAAAAATATTGTATGTGACGCAATGTGTTGATAGAGTGACACCTGAAAATAAAATAATAGAGATTTGAAAAATAGACAATAGGAGAAAACATATTTTTTATAAAAATGATTGATCTGACAATATTATATAGGTCAGCTGTCATTTATTTTTAGCGATCTGAAATAAAAGAATAAAACTCGCAGATGGAGTGTATGATTGGGTGCGTCACGTCGCGTCGTCTGGATCATAAATGATGAGAATGAGAAACAGATGATGAGAATGAATCCCTGCTATTAGCAATTTTATAATTAGAAAATCCAATGTCGAAATCCCGATGGATGTTATTCATTAAAGGTGCGAAGCATTCGTATTTCATAAAGGTTTTTACGTCGCTGGCGAATCTTGAAAAAAAATTCTTAAACCCCCATGCGAGTTACATTATATAATTACCTCAGTTAATTCCCAGATGTATTCTGCGAAAATTTGCATTGGTGCGTGCATGCGTGTAGGATTGATTGATTGATCTTTATTAGCTTTTATAGCTACATTTGTAAATATAGATAAAATCTGAAGTAATACTTAATCTTATCGATTTATACGATTTCTAAATCTAAAATAATACCTCTACTATTGCATTAACTTTCCTTCTTTACTTTTAATGTATGGCACTAGCGCTCTCCTAAAGCTTTGCAGTCTTAGCTCCTTTTTAATTTTATTTGGTAAATTGTTGTACATTTTAAATCCATCGCATAACATTTTTTGCTCCTCCCTTGTCTTATTTCTGCTTATAAGTAACTTTTTGTCTAGTTTGTACTCCTCCCTCGAGTCTCACTAACTCCATTTTGTTCTTTAAGTAACTTGGGTATTCTCCAATTACCATTTTATGTATAAAAATACAAACGTTGTCTAAAATTCTTTCTTTGACCAACATAAATTGAAATGCCTCCAACATATCTTTAATTCTTACTCTAATATTGCATCGTAATACAATTCTCACCATATTTTGCAATTTTTTTAAGTATTGCATATTAGTATCGCTTAAGCATAGTAAGATAGACGAGCAATATTCAAATAATGGAGCAACTATCGCCTTATATACTACGCACTTTATATATAGTATTAGATTCGCACTAATACGCAGTACTCCTAATTTCGATTCAATTTTTTCCGCAAGGTAATTCACATGTGCCGTAAAATTTAAATTTTTGTCTATTACAACACCCAAGTATTTAATTTCGTTAACCACTTTTAATACTGCATTTTTAAATTTTATTTTTATATTGCTATACTTTCTGTTACTATTTTCCTTACACCTCTTACTAGTATAACTTTCGTTTTGTTTATATTTAATTGCAACCTATTAATTTTTAACCATTTCTCAATTCTTCTCATTTGCTCATTAAGATTATCATTTATCTCTTGGCTTGAATATTGGTTGTTGTACATATTAATGCATTGTCTGCAAATAATCTAATTTCACAGTTGCCACAGTCTTAGTTGAATTACATAATGCAAAAAACAGTAACGGTTTTAATACCGATTCCTGTGGAACTCGTAAATTTACCACAATAGAATCTGATAAGATTCTATTAAATTTTACTCTTTGCGATCTGTTTTCCAAATAACTCTTAAACTCGCTAAGCACTACCCCCTTTTTTCCGTACCACTCCCTTTTCTTTAGCAAAACATGCCTATCCACTAATTCAAATGCTCTTCTTAAATCTAAGAATACAACTCCTATCATCTTTCCTTCACTTATACTCTTCTTCCAGTCTGATACAACTCATTGTAGGGTTATCTCACATGAATGCCTCGCTCTAAATCCTAATTGACACTCCTCCAATAGATTATTATTCTCCACATACTCTACTAATTGATTGTGAACTATTATTTCTAATATCTTCTTATAAATCGGTAATTTATTTATTGGTCTATAATTTTCTTGTGTGGCGACCGTTCGCCACATGCCCGAAAATTTGGAAACAATATTATTCAGGGTAACAAATAGCAAATAATATTCGTCAGTTAAGATAAACATGCTGAGAGCAAGAAACACGGTAGAAAGACATATAGAGTAGAGGAGATTCACAAACATGAGAAAATAATAAACAGCTTCAAATTTGCGGACCAAACGGTCATTCGAAGCTTATATAAAGCGGGCGAGAGAAGAAACGCGCTCTCTCGCCAAGTATCCTTTAGTCTCAACGCGTCGTGTCTTGTAACTCGGGCATCTCAAAAATTAAACCGAACATTAAACTGAACCGATTGAAAGCTCACTTGTTTCCGTAATTTATTAATTTATTACCGCACTCCTAACATCAAATCATATCCAAACTTGTTTTTTTTTTATATAGGAACCACTATCTCTTCTTTCCATTCATTAGGAAAAATTCTTTCTTCTAATGACCTATTGATTATATAACATATTTTTGCATCGACTATCATTACCACTTTTCTCATTATTTCCACAGTTATTCCTTCCTCTGTACCGCTTTCGTTTTCTAATTTACAAACTATTCGGTTTAATTTTTCTACATCTATTTCACTAAATATTTCAAATTCACTATCGGTACACTTATTCGCTTCTAAATCCATGTTATAATCATCTTCAGTAGTCATTAAGAAACTATAAAATGTCTGTTAAATATATTTGCATTTCATATATTATCATGCATTATATTACCACATTGAATTTCTCTATACATATACATATATTGTTATTATATATTATCCTTCGACAACTCTTTGAACGACCTCCACATTTGCGTCGGATTTTTCTCATTTTTATCCAGCTCTGATTCTAAATAATTTCTCTTAGCTTTTCTACATTCGTCAACCACTTTGTTTCTCAGTTGTCGATACAATTCCCATGCATCCACACTCTTACTTGTTCGTGCCAATTTACAAGTCTCATCTCTCTTTTACTATTTGCCTAATCTCATCTGAGAACCATCGCTTACCCTGTCTCTTATTTTGCAAAGTAATTTTCTGTCTTGGTGTAACCTCATCAAGAGACATTTTACAATCGCATTTATAGTTAAATTTGCTAAAACAATGACATTATCTTCTATAACATTTACACTACCATCAATCATTCTTCATAAATTTTTCCACATCCATTCTCTTATAGTTTCTATATATTTAATCGTTCTGTTTTCTGCTTCTTTCACTCTTACATTCCAGTAAGAGAGTTGCGTAGAGTAAAAAAAAAATGAGAAAGATAAAGCAACGAGAGAATCGTTTACATTATATTTTTTAAAAGATACTCAGAATTTTAAAGCATTTCTTCAAATATAAAAATTTTCAAGTTTTATCCTCAAGTTTATTCAGACACTTGTCAATTTTAAATATTTATAAAGCTAATAGTTGATCACAATTGTTTTTTTTTTTTTTTTTAATAAGATAGATTTATCATTTAAAAGTTGTGCTATTTTCAGTGTAGCTATTCAGATAAGATAAAAATCATGTATGAGATTAAAAACATTGATAAAGATAAGTCTTTATACGATTTGTCAAGTGTTGTCGTTAACTCGTCTACGGTATAAATGCTACGAAAGCATTTTCGAATTTTCGGTTTTTGTATTAGCTTGTCATTGACATTTCGTCGACGTCTAATATTTTCATTTTTATATGCTTCACGCAACGATTCAACAAAAGATTCGCGAAAGCCGAAAGCCGATTTCTGTTGCATCGCATCGTGGTAGCGTATCGCGCTATTATGGCATATCAAACTTCGCAGGAGAGACAAAAACTAAGGCAAGAACCACAGCGGGTTGGTTGCATTCAAACGCTTCACCGTGTCTAAGAAGAAGCACAAAGGGTGGTAGCGTCAGCGAGGGAAATTGGAAAATGACGAGAGACGCGCGCGAGAGCGCGGTGGATGCATCGGGGAGTAAAGGATGCATCGATGAAAGCAAGGTGCAGCAGAGAATGAGGAATAGCAACGTATGAAGGAAGGAGAGAGAGTGAAAGAGAAAGAGAACACGCGCGTATCGCGGGTAAGAAGGGTACGCGCATAAAGAGCCATTAATTAATTAACTCCTAATTATCTGGCGAGTATAGCGTGTGTAACTAACGTAGAAGCGAGTGCATAATCGTCAGCGGCATTCGCCGAGCTGCGCACCGTACCGGCAGCAGCGTGCGAAAAGGTAGAGAGACAGTGCCGTACCCTCGAATCGTTGCGCCTAGGCGCCAAACAAATGGTCGCCGCCATTGATTGTATAGACCCTCAGAACTCAGAACCCATCATTCCGCGGCCCTTGCGCCTCTCTTTGTTCCTTTCTTTTTTTTTTCTTTGTTCGCGCAGAAGCCATCCCCTGCCTTCGCGCCGCGATCCTCACCCACGCCTGCATCATCCCGAGCTCATTTCTTTTCAAACCGCCGTGTGCCGCGCGCCGTCCACATCATTGTGCTCCTCCCTCTCCCCTTCCGCCATCGTAGCTTCTCTGCCCTCTTTCAAGGTCCCCAGAAAAATCATTCGGGTCTCGTATCTCGCATCTCGGTCTTTCCTCCCTTCCAGCGGGGGTTGCGACCGCCGCCGCCGCCGCTGCTGCTGACTCTTCTCTTCTTCTGGTTCCTCCTCCTACCTTTTCGTTCGGCAACTACGAGACCTGACCATTCTTCTCAGCAAACCTGTTTCGTGTGCCTGTGTTGTTATTAGTATCCACGCGCGCGATATACCGTCTATGTATCCTTTGTGTTATCCTCACGGCTGGACAGTTTATTGTTGCTGTTGCACTCGGCGCAACTCGGCGACTTCGTCCCCCCGATGTAGCTTTTTTTTTCCTTTCTCATCCTCTCGCGTCACAATTATTTTCCATCTTCTTTTTTCTCCATTTTTCTTTTTTTTTGCATTAGCATTTTCTACGTAAGGTACTTGTGTAGATGACGCATAAATATATTCTCAAGATTATACTGCATACCTATATTCATGACTATAATTTTTCGTGTACATACACACACAAAATTGCGTATATAGAGTTACAATGATTTGCATGTTTCTTATCATTTTATTAAAAAAAATGAGATTTTATGTTCGTAACGCATCAAAAACACAATCCATCAATAGGCTTAAGAAAAATTAAGTGCAAGAGCTCGATTAAAAATACGTGTCTAAATATAAAATTTGTTGTTTTTTTTTTAGAATCACGTTTTGTTAATGGAATGAAACAATTTAGAAACGTTTTCATTTTTTTTGGTAACAGTATTGAGATTAAAGAAAAAACGCTTTAAATTTGACAAAAGAATACACGATACTGCATGACAATTGTTTATTTGTAATCGAAAAGAGTTACTATGCGCGATGCTCACTTTAAAGTGCATAGTCAACTATAGATAACGTTATCGCAGCATTTTGTTAACTACTGACTTACGGTACAAGTTACAACGTACAGTGTAATACCAAAGTGCATTTAAGGAGATTTCGAGGAGGTTGTCTCCGCGTTTTCGAGAAGTTGATAACGGTTGGCCGATTTTCCAAGTAAAGCTGATATGAAGTCGAATCGTCGCACACATCGACAGAGAATATTGCATAGAATTGCACTTGTTATGAAATGAGAATGCAATGTTATGTAGTAGACTTAATTTCATGTAAATATACGGCGCCTCTCGCAGGTGCAGCTCCCGTTACACAACTACGGATTGAGTTTATTCTATAGAAGCTGACTGGATTACTCATTCATTCCGTTCGTAGTAAACTCAAGTCTGT
Organism: Solenopsis invicta; assembly: GCF_016802725.1. Classification (NCBI taxonomy): domain Eukaryota; kingdom Metazoa; phylum Arthropoda; class Insecta; order Hymenoptera; family Formicidae; genus Solenopsis; species Solenopsis invicta. The sequence continues at coordinate 8,050,673 of NC_052675.1, read as the reverse complement.
ATACAAGTGAAACGGACTGACATAATGTTTGCCGTGGTGAATTCCGAGGTCGTTCAATGATATCATTGATGTCGTCATCGCGCGTTTACCATTTCGAGCATATTTATGTCCGTCTGATATTCTATGCTCTTTCTTGTACAATTCGAGGCTTATAAATCTAAAGAATAATCGAAAAGGATCTAATGCAAAACTAAAATTTCGTTGAGGTCTGTGCGTTGCATATTTTATCACAATTTATTGATACTTTTGTGAAAAGTCAAAGTATGAATGTTATATTACATTGACGTTTAATCGTATCGCGTCTCGTTTATCAAATGTGACGCCTGTTATATCCTCGAGGAAGACCAAAGTGATAGTGGAAGGATATGATTTTATAATTTTCGATTTATATAAAGTATATTGCGCGCATGCGCATGTATTTCGTAGCTTTAATCATTTTCAATCAAATGTCGCGTATGTACTTATGAAGTGAAGTGTTATTATCACATTACGTTTATCAACATAAGATACTCAATAAACGCTTTTCTTTGATGTGCTACATAAATGATCGATGTAATATGATGTGATTTCTTATGTAACGTTTATGAAATAACAGCATCTAAAAAAAATTATGACAGATGCATTGTGCCATTTTAAGCGTTCTCTACATCCACTCTTGCAGACATATAAACAACATGAGAGACATAACTCGATTGTTAGACACGTATTATGAGAGCCCACCTTCGATCGATTCGATCAATCGGGACGTATTCCTTTTCGGCAAATTTAGTTTTTAATGAACATGTATCACGGATAATGACCTTTGCCCGCAATACTTGGCACAAAGTACAACAACTCGTATCGACGGTATCGGAAAGTCAACTCGTGCAAATTGATTTCAAACGTTTCAATGTTTTATAACAAAATTGCAGTAGGAATCGTCATCTTACCGAAGTACACAGGCTTGTCGCACTTTGGACAATTCGGCATCTTGGGCAATTAGGTATCGTGGAAAACTGGCGTCTAGTCTGACGAGACTGTGCGTGTAACAGGAGGATGCTCTCAGCGGCGTGGTCAGACGCGTACTGGCCCTGAGAGCCCGACAAGGTAACGCAACGCTCTTCAGTTGATTGAGCGTGTGAACGTGTGTTAAGGCTAACGGCTGTACGAATACACGACCGGAGAGCCCGATCACGACGAGAGCCGCGTGTGTTTGAGCTTCGTTACCTGTGCTCGTCGTTATGCAAGTCCGTATGCGAACATTTATGCGTGGCCGCGTTCGTATATACCGAGATACATGTATGGACGATGCACTTTCGTTGTGAATTTCGTTTAAAATCCATATTCTAATTAAAAATTCCGCTTATAAAAAATATCAAAACGTAAGTAACTTCGTTCAAAGATTTAGCAAAAAAAAAAAAATCTAAATTAATAAGGAAAACATATAAATAAAGGAAAAGCAAAAGGAGCAGAAAATTCAGCTTCACCTTGTACAGATCTTCGAACAGTAACGGGCAGACTCTCGAGGTCGGCTTCGTTTCGAGGAATGCGTTCGTTTACTTTCTTCGGTCACGCTGGAATAATCCCGTTAGCTATTGTGAACAAATTCGTTATCAAAACTGTGCGACGCAACAACGCTCACGAGTACCCAGATCGATAGTTTGATTATGCGCGAATAACGGAGCTGTTCGAAGTATCGAACGACGGAATGCACTCGCTTCGAAGGTATTTACTCATAAAACTGCAACGCGATACCCGCGAAATTAATTAATTATCGGAATTTGGGTCGGGGAGCTACGCCATGCAGCGCCAGAGCGTAGCCAGAGGGTGATGTGGGAAATGCCGCTGTAAATTTTGGAATTTATTTTAACGAGATTATACAAATATCCGGTCGAGAGTTATTTGCTATCGTTCAAAAATTCAACTGTCGTCTTTACTTTACATATACGTGTTATATACGCATATTGTATCATCGTACGTTTTAATAGAATACGAGACTTTTTTTTAATCCGGTAATAGCAGCTACGTGAGTAGAAAATATTAAAAATACGAAAACCTGTATAATTATATGTCAACTAATTATTTGCAAGGTATGGAATTTTATTTTAATATTATGTTAATTTACGTCGACAACTTTGCTCACTCGCACACCACATACACACACACACACACACAAACGCACACATATAAAGCTAACGTGACGTAAATTAACCTGGTATTAAAATAAAATCGTATCGAAATAAAGAACATTATCATATATCCTTTGCGTGCCACATCCGGCTGATAATATATTTAGACGTTCTCGTTAATTATGCGCATTATGCGTCAGTTTCTCACGAACATTAGAGAGTCATGGACCAATCGATTTGCGTCGTTGATGCAACGAAAAGAAACGAAAATATCGCAATGCAATACGATCCGGATCATATTGCGCTCATATCAGCGATCGAGAATGGAGAGTTCGACAAGACGAGTGAAATTTTGGCGCGCGATCGCGAAAATAGATACGTACGTTCGGTAGGTGCTCTTCAAGTGACAGCCCTGCAGATGGCTGCCTGGCAGGGGAACATAGATCTGTTGAATCGACTCTACAAGAGAGGTGCCGATATAAACAGCGTGGATAAAATTGGTAGATGTGCCCTTTATTACGCGGCATACAACGGTAATACTGACGTGACAAAGTGGCTTCTTCAGCATGGAGGATACATTGACGTCAAAGTCGGTATCTACTCGTGTGCCAAGAACGTCCCGTATTCTTCGCTGACAAAATCCTATCTCGTAGGAAGGAGAGTTCGTACCTCGGACATAACGCCCGAATTTTTACTAAATCCGAGTAAAAGAGGTAGGAATTACTCTCCTGTTTTTCGCTTGCTTTGTTTCAGTTGCCAGTACCCGTGTGCTGGGGAAGAACGCCCTTGCACGAGGCGGTGAAAAATAATCACGCAGACGTCGTGCGCATTTTAGTGGAGGGCGGTGCGGATGTGAACGTTAGAGACGAGCGCTCGATCACTCCGTTGCTCTTGGCAGGAAGCGCGGTGAATCGCGATGATCTCAATGAGATGACTAAGTTCGTCGAGATCGTTAGGATTCTGGTCGCCGCGAAGGTGTTCGTTAACACTGTTCATCCGGATACGGGTATTATCATCGATCGATCGAACGTTACGCAATAGATAGAATCACGCTGTATTAATTTCTGAATCTCATACCTGACTACAAATCCGTCATTGCCAAAGGAAACTCTTGGATCTATCGTTTACGTAACATTTGTAAAACGATACAAATATAATTACGCTCAACTTTTCTAATAGGCACCACTGCTCTGCACCATGCGGCAATGCTAGGCAGTGCAGAAGCGACCAAGATATTATTGTCAAATGATGCATGGCCGATGTATAAATGCAAGAGCTCCGGAAATACGCCTCTTCATATCGTCGCGAGTACAGGGAGTATCGAGACACTAATGGTTCTACTCGAAGCAATGCCACATCATAACATTGATACGTGCGATCAAGTTAGTTATTACTCGTACAAATTAGACGCTGTGATTTGCGGATAATTTTTCATTTGAGGCAAAATTGTATATTACTGTTATCCGCTTAGATCAATCGTACGGCTCTTCATAGAGCGTCCTATCAGGGTTACCGCGAGTGCGTACGAGCTTTGATCAGTCATGGAGCTAATTTAGCTGCGGTAACGAAGACCGGAGTTACCGCCGTGGATGCCATATCCGCTCACATTTCGCGACCATTGGCCTTTTTAACAGATGTCTTGGATTCTTGCGTACGAACGACCAATAATTCTCCTTCGGAGAAATACGAGAATGTAAGGATCGCTCCACGTTTCCCGTTAAGAAGACCCTCTTATGCGTGCAGACATAGATATCCTACTTTCTTATTCTATCATGTTCTCTTTACTGAATTCTAATGAATGGGACATCTCTGTTAAAGATCACCGTCGACTTCGGTATATTGGCCCCAAAGAATCAGATGCAAATGGCAGTGGTTACAGCCTTTATTGCCGCAGCTTCGGATATAAGGCAACTGGCAATATTACAGCATCCAGTTGTGGAGACGTTTCTCAGATTAAAGTGGGCGAGATTAAGAATACTTTTCTTCTTTCTTATACTCGTATACTTGTCCTTTGTTATTTCTCTCTCGATCTACGCTATAATGCTTGCACATAATGATGCTGATCACGTGGTGACTCGAAGACTCCTAGCGATCTGCTCTTGCATTCTTTTGATTCACAATGCGATTCAAATTATATTAGAACCAAAGTAAATATAATTCATCCAATTAATCAAAATTTGCATTTTTCGATTAAACGATACTTGATTGACACACATCCCTAAACTGCATTTCAGGCATTATTTGAGACAATTAGAGACGTGGTTGTCACTCATATGCGCCATGCTATCCTTGGTAACGTCGATAGCGGGAGAATTTGTAAACTGTTCAAAGGAAGAAACTGAACCACCGTATTGCATCCACTGGGTGCTACATTCCATCAGCATCGCAATCTTGTTGAGTTGGATGCAAATGATGTTGTTAATTGGTCGAGTTCCAATGTGGGGATATTACGCGCTTATGTTTTCTACGGTGTTGAAGAACATTCTAAAGGTTAATCAGAGTAATTAACGCATCGCTTTTTCTCTCGGCAAATTATACTGTAATTTATACATTTTACAAAAATCCAATTATAAAATGTAAAAATTAGCATTTCTCAACTTTCCGTCGTAAAGTCGTTTTCCTCTTAAAGTCGTTGTGCCCTATTTATATAATATATTAAGAGAAAATTCTTCACGCACAAGAGTAATTGTAACTCGAACATAATGATGATTCTTGTGCATAGTTGTTTAGACTGTTGATTTTCACACTTCGTACGACGTGTGATTCTATAACCATAAATAAGATTATAAATATTTAATTTATTAAAGAAATGAATCCTGACTTGAAAAATCGCATCAATGATATCACATCAGAATTTATCTTACGCATCACTCTTGTCATTACAACTATTGCACATTCAGAGCTTTTTATCATTTTCTAGGTTCTCTTGGCGTTTGGCTACTTGATTATTGGATTCGCGTTAAGTTTTGCCGTTTTGTTTTACGGAGACGATCAATTTCACAATCTCTGGAGATCTATCATAAGAACTGTGGTAATGATGATGGGCGAGTATGACTATGACGATCTGTTCGATACCAAGAACGATAAGAATACCTTTCTACCAGTCACAACAAGAATCGTGTTTGTCGTCTTCATCATGCTCGTCAGTATCGTTCTGATTAATCTGACGATCGGTTTGGCGGTCAACGACATTCAAGGTCTTGAAAAAGAGGTACGCTATACGAATATTTAGAAATGGAACCGCGAAATCTCACACTCAGTCGACTATTCGATACGAACGTCGTTTCAATTGCCAAAAGCTACATTAAGCTATAATGCATAAAAGAAATTAACGTCGGAATTAATCTTGTTGCATTAGGGCTATATACGTCGATTATTGAAACAGGCGGAATTTATCGCACATCTAGAAAGGCTGACGTCACACCGAATCTTTCGCAGCAATTGGCTACATCCTCGCTTAAGAATGCTGTTGCACTCGAGACGCGATATTCCCACAAAAATTACGCTGCTCTCTCGTGAAAATTATTTTCATCATCTGAGTCATTTTACGGAGTCGCCTCCTAAGATTCCAGCCGATCTGATAGAAGCTTTATTTCTGTTAGCCAGCAAGAAATCTTTCGAGAACGATAAGTACGAATTATACGATTATACAATTTAAAGTACATTTCAATTTCCGTACTTACAGCGGAAACTGGAATTGAAATTATGTCTAACGTGGATCCGTATTATTATGTTTCAGTTTAGCGGACAAAAACATAGAAATTGGCGATACGAAGCTGACTTCGATACTATCCAATTTAGAGGAACAAATTCGGGAATTGAAAACACACTGTTATCGTAATTTAACAAGTCGAAAATTTTCGAAACGACGCGGATTCAAAAGAAGACATGTTCAAAAGAGATTTATAAATATTTAGTACATTGTATGTACTTTTTCATTGCAATCATTGCAATTTTTTTATTTTTCAGTGTGCTGTATTATTAACCTAGTAACGTTTATTACAATCCATTAAAGCGCCATAGAAAATTTCGTTATTGATACGGTATATAATTTATATAAAATAAAATAAAAACAAAATAAACAATAAATACAAAAATAAATATAAAAATAAAAAAAAAAAACAAATGTTTTCTATAGAATAAAAGTTGCAAAGCCACCACTACATGTAACTGATGTAACGCTCGATGCACGTAAGTGATAAGTCAGCGATCCGTCTTATCTTCGCAGTATAAAGAGACCTAACAGCTATATCCTACAGATGTCACCACGGAACTGATTCAAATTCCAATACTTTTTAGAGCTATCCGCGCGGAATCTACAATCATGATCCACATCTAACGAATTTAAATTTGCTCGGAACGATCAAATTTCTATTTAAATTAAAATTATCGATTTTACGTACGTGTTGTCCCTTCTATCGTTCAGTTAGCATGACGATGTCAATGCGTTTACAAGCATCATGGAAAGACAAAGTTCTCAAGCGCAATTTAATTTCATTAAAATATAATTTAGCAGCGATCACCGGGGCGAGATCTACGCGTAATCACCGATAAGGCACTGAATTACACAGTAATTAAGGATATTTACGGTAGTACGTAAAACGCATGCTAGATCGTCGTTTGGTCGTAGCGCTCGAATGCGACACGCGCTGCCGTATCTCTGGATATATATGCCGGTATTAAAGACTTTTTATTTTTCAACCATGATATGCATTTAACTGGGGGGGTTTTGCATGTTCGCGTCTCCATATATCCGGCTAGTAAATAGCCGCGCGTATTACTCGCGGATGCAGCAGCGGCCGAGAATTACGCAGCCGAAAAATATTGCGGAGCATAAATTATAAGCCGGATAAGTATATTTGCAAAATGTACGCTCTTTCCCAACGGTTATGTCGCATAGCGGCAGCAAGCTCCCACCGTAAAACGTGTAATTTTCCTGTCTTACTCATTTCTAGTATTCCCGTTTAATTCTTTATTGGCGTATAGGACTTGAATAATAATTTTATAGAATTCCTACCGCGATAACACACGCAAGATAAAAATCCGTATCATAAAAGATACAAACGTTAGGGAAGCTTGCTTGAATTTTGCCTCGCTAATAAAGATTTACACTCGATTACATTGTAAATCGAATAGGACGAATGTATCAAAGCGCTTTAAATAGCGCACTTTTTAAGCGTATATTAATCATGTAACTCTCTGCGCTGCATACCTATGATAGATTCATGCATTCCTAAAGATTGCGAGGCTAATTAAAAATATGAAAGAGCACACTCGCAGAGAGTGATGCGGCTAAAATTTAGTTTGGACGACGTTTTTAAAAAGGAACAACGGTGACAAAAAGCGATAGTCGAAAAACTCGCTGAAAGAGACTCGCGAGAGAAGACGCGGCGGCGGCGGCTCTCATCAGCGATGCGAATTCAGATGCTTTCATGACGTATTAAATTCGCTTGTGCACGTCGAAATCCTGTACACGTTTCAATGGCGTTTCAGCGGCACGCACCACGATTCGGTGGTATCGTCGTTATTTCGGAAGAGCGTCGGAAACACGCGCCGCTATTTTCTCGATTTTGCGCTGTCATAGGCCGGTATTCACAGTCGGTTCTTATTTCAAAATCGTCTTGAGTAACGTCTTAAGATGCTAGTACGGCTCTTTGATTCGTTGATGACATCTTAAGATGATACTTAAGATGATCTTTAATATAAGAATCGACTATGAATACCGGCCATAGGAAACGCGACTATGCCGAATTTCCCTTTCGACTCGTTGTACACCCATGGAATTTGATTCTGTCCATGGGGAAATTTTCTAAACTGAGAAGTCACCACTTTCTACATACTCGCAGTTTATGATTAATGTAACGACTAGAGCTTATTGGTCGTTGCGTTAATCATAAACTGTAAGTATGTAGAAAGATAGCGACTTCTTAGTTTGGAAAATTTCCCCATGGACAGAATCAAATTCCATGGGTGTACATAATTTTCAGAAATTCGAAACGCGAACGCGCGCCGATCCGAGGTGATCTCTCTCTTTTTTTTTCTAAGAATTACGATACGGAATATAAAGGCACAGAGGAAGAGTTATACGCTTGACAATATTCTCCTCTCATTGTCGGGCGCACGGAACAAATCGTCTTGGAAAAGAATCGTACCGTTTCGTTTTTACCGAATACATATAAGACAACTCTATTGAGCGTAACGTTTTTTTTTTTTTTTGAGAAAAAAATTAGTTTTGTCAGGAGAAAATTATGTTTAAATCGATGAAATCGGTCTTTCTTCTTAACTTGGTTTTTTTCAAGTTGAAGTAAAGATACCTTTGTGGAAAATAAAAATTTATTTGATTTCAAAAACGACGATATTAGCCTTTTTCAAAGTAAATAAATTATTTGTTTGAATGATTTGTGTATGTTTAAACAAGTAATTATTTAATTCAAAAAAAGTACTGACAGAAATGTAAAAGATAATTTAGTTGTCCTAGTTTTCAAAAATATATTTCTTTCATTTGAAAAAAGATTTGCGTCGCACAATCAAACTATTTATTTAAATCTAATAAAAGGAACAATTAAAACATTTCTTTGAATTAAAGAAACTTTTCTTTAATCGCGTTTAGTAATGCACAAATTTCTTTGAGTTACACAATAATAAATATCTTTTGACTCAAAGAAACCCCTTTTTCTGTGTTGAAAAATGGCTTACAATTTTCAATTTCTATAGCAATATACATATAAATTTCAGCGCGAGCATGTACATCGAGAGTGTTCAGTAAAGTTACGGGGTACACCTTTGTAACGATATATTAATTAAATGCTAAAATTTATTGCAATGGACGATAGCGAATGATATAAATCATGTTGTATGTTCATTCGTTATGAAAAAAAAATCATCACCTGATCTAACTCGACGCGGCGTGAAAATGTTGATATTTCAAAATAATTTGGCGACAATGTCGCTATTTTTATTTTACGATTAGCGTATACTCGATTTCTAACGATTCGTTCGGCCATGTTATATGCGTCTGCCGAATAAATGTAATAACCGTATTCACGAACGGACGCTCGAATAATGACGGACGTGCACGTACACCCAAGGACTTTGATTCTGTCCATGGGAAAATTTTCCAAACTGAAAAGTCACCACTTTCTACATACTCGCAGTTCATGATTAATGAAACGACTAGAGCTTATTGGTCGTTACGTTAATCACGAACTGTATGTAGAAAGATAGCGACTTCTCAGTTTGAAAAATTTCCCCATGGACAGAATCAAAGTCCTTGGGTGTACATCTCGCAAATTCCAAAGCTCGAGAATAAATACGAAAAAGTCGTTTGGATGTTCCTACCTTCGTTAGCAGGTGTGACACCTAGGAGACATAATTCGTCAGGAGACAGGCGTGCATCGAGACGATTGCGGGACGTGGTCCGTGCGATTCTTTCATCAAACAAGCGCTACGAAGAGGAGGATGCAACGGCAACGGGCAATACAACGATACGTTCGTATCGGTGATCGTAGTAGTGCGGTAGCGACGGCGACGGCGACGGCGATGATGACGACGACGACGACGACGGTGGCAGTGGCGGTGGCGGAGACGGCGCCGGAACACGAGTTCGGGCGAGATCGTACTCTGTCGGGTGGGGTCGGTTCACCGCCTTGCCTGCCATGACTGGCTGAGAGCGCGGCATCGCGGGGGAGCGAGGTGGCGCGTCGGCGAGGGAAACCGCCGCGGTGAATCCGGCGTCTGATTGGTCGCCGCGTGGGAGAGCCGCCCGCCCGAGCTCACCGTCGCCGGCAGTCGGCACCGAGCATCCAAGTAGACCGTACCGAGGTAACACGGAGTGTCGGGTGTCGGGCCGAGATACAGGTATACGCGGGAACCGACACACGCACTCTCCGGACATTGCTTTCTACGCACGCGGGCACGATGACCGCTCGGCGCGTGCACCGTTCGCAACAGCAGCAGCAGCAGCAACAACAACAACAACAACAACAACAGTGCCGTAGTTGTCGCCGTGGTGTCGCATTCGTCGCGCGTCGTGTCCATCGTACGGGCCCGTTCACGGAATCGCAGTATCGCGCGTTCGCGGAAACATCGTGGCCGCCGGCTTTGTGCGAATGTGCAACGTGCAAATCGGGCTCGAACGGGTGCGTGCACTGAGAGATCCAGTTAACGTCAAGAGAGAGAGAGAGAGAGAGAGAAAGAGAGAGAGAGAAAGGAGAGAGAGAGAGAGAGAGCGAGGGGGGGAGAAGAGAGAAAAAAAAAGAGCGAGAGTGGAACAACACACGCGCGCGCCTCGCTCCGCTGTAAACTCTACGCGTTAATACGTCACGGCCTGCTTTGTGTGTACACGACCACCACTACTACCTCTCTGTCCTCTGTCGCATCTTCCTCCTCACACGTCGCTGCCGCCGCCGCCACCGCTTCTTCTCCTCCGTCACGCGTGTCTCTTTCTCTCTTGTCACGTCCTACGCCGTTTCACGCCCTCCTCCTACTCCTACACGGTAGCGACGACGACGACGACGACAACGACGACGACGACGACCTTCCCACGCGTGTATCTCTCTCGCTGCCAACCGGAAATTAAAGTCGCACGCGCGAAAAGCGCGACCGTGTGTCGTCGCGCGACGGCGACGGAGGAGCAAGGCGCGCCCGGTCGTCTCGTTCCGTTCCGTCGCGTCGCGTCGCGTCGCGTCGCGTCGAGACGCGCATCGCGCTCGCTCGCTCGCTCGCCCGCCTAGCTACGCGTTGGTTGCGCTTGGTTCCAACTCGCTCCTTGGTGCTCAACGCAGCCGAGGAAGCGCGCGACGCGAGGGGCATCGGAGCAACAGCAGCCGCCGCCGCCGCCGCCGCCGCCGGCTCTTTGTCTCTCTCTCTCTTTGGAGTCGAGCGACGCGCGCGCGGCCTAATCTCGCGCAGTGGCGTGAACGTTGGCGCGAACAGTGACGGTGAACAGTGCGGACAACGGTTCTGTGGTGCTATTCACGTTATTTCGTGTTCGATCGTCGTTCGGAGCGATTCGGAGCAACTACTCTCGTCGACAGTGAACAGTGAAATTCGCGATCGCGATCGGGATTCCTTGAAAGTGCAAGCGACGACGAATCGCCCCGCCGCGTCTCGCCGTCGGCCATCGTCCGGGATCTTCAAACTCCTCTCTCTCTCTCTCTCTTTCTTTCTCCTCGATCCCGCCCCCGCCGACGGACGACGAACACGAGTCGATTGACGAGAGACAGCGGGGAAGACGGCGGCCGTCGCTCGCGTGCCCGCAATAATGCCGCACGTGAGCAGCAGCGGCGGCGGCGACGATCTCGGCAGCGAAGACGAGGTCAAGGTCTTCAAGGATGAGGGCGAGGAGGAGAAGAGATCCTCGGAGAATCTTACCGAGGACAAGAGCGACCTCATCGACCTCACGGAGTCTGAGGTGCGACACCCACCCCCACACACGCGTTTCTTCCTCACTCGTATAACCTCGTATATCTCATTGTAACCGCGGTGTGCGACACGCCGAGAGAGTATTAAGTGTGTGAACCTATGTGTTGCAGGAAAAGGGCACGCTCGCCGGTGGCACCTACGCGACGACGGGAAAAACGCCGACGAGATCCGACCTCAGTCCCGTTTTCGGTGAGTTTCCTCCATTTCTCTTTCCGTTCAACCGCGCTTTGTTTACATCCCTCTCGAGCCTAACCTACGTTTCTTCCTGTCGCGTTCCGCGTCCTGTCGCGCAGCGACGAAGGACTCTGTCCTTCAGCGCGGAAGCGTAATCAAATCCGCTCGTGACGGCTCGTGATGGCTCGCTTTCGTCGCGGACAGGTAGCGATCTCCAGGCAGTTGGCGAACGACGCGGGAAAATCATATCGACGTCAGCTTCGTCGCGTCGAGTTTAATTATTCGTTAGCCTGCTCTGTAATCCTACCGAGTCAACAGGGGAGGATCGATACGTCATTCCGTTGCGTCGTGGTAAACAGCTGGCTAGAGGTCTACTTAAACGGAAGTAATGCGTAAGAACACTCTCGCGTACGCGAGGTGTACGGTAATTTTAATTCTACCTTGCATCGTATTACAAAACGTTGCCGAGTTTTCCTTAAAGAAGGGGAAAAAAAAAAACAAATTGCCGTCTTTCTTTAAATATCTGTACGACAGCGACGCATGACGTGGAAACTCTCTCGCTCCGATCTGAAATCCACGTCACGTAAGAAATAATGTAACGCAGATATAGAAATAATTCTATAGTAAGTAGACTTTGCGAGCGACGCGCGAGAATATCGTAGTTCCCGGCGATTGATCGCGGAGCACGTAGGAATTAAATAATCAAATACGAACGGTTCGGCGCGATGCGACGGGACGGGACGTGACGTATGTACGTTTGCTAATGGTGCTCCACGTCTGGGTTTAGCCTCGATACCGCCGTCGTAACGCCGCCATCAGGTATCTCGCGCTTAGATTAACGTCATTTGAAATCGATCGCGGCACGATAAGTGCCTACTCTCGTAGCCGCTTTCACGGTCCGATGATAATCGCGCCTATGTGTGCGCGCGCTGTGTCGGCAGGGAAAATATGTGACTCGGATTCCCGGCGTACGACGGCGGCGGCGGCTGGCTGTCCACTGGACAGCCGGCCACGGCGCTCCTATTAATTTTCTCGCCATTATGCCACATTACGTTGCACGTCGTCACCATTCGAAAGGTTCTTCTCCGTCGTCGTCGTCGTCGTCGTCGTCGTCGTCGTTGTCGTCGGCGGCAGCGGCGACGACGGTAGAGGCCTTATTGCCCACACTCTCCCGTCGTCGCAATAATCGCGAACGCTGGAGGCGTCGACAACGACACTTGGACAATTCTACGCGTGAGAGAAAGTGAGAGAGAGAGAGAGAAAGATACGCCGCGTTGCTTTTATTGGCACGACGTCAATAAAAGCTGCTTTGTAAGTCGTCTCGAATCGCGTTCTCCTTCCTTCTTTTAAAGGTCGTCGCCGAAACACAGCCGATTGTTGTGCGAGCGATAGATTACGGAAACGTATTGAACAAGTTTGAAAGCAAGCCGAGGCTGCAACGTGTCAAGTTATTGCAGCGACCAATGTGCCAAAAATTTCTAACCGCTTTGATTTCATCTCGCTTTCGTTTAGCGTTGTTTTTCAACATTTACCTCGTAGTCTGGATGCTGAATATTTTGTACGTATCTTCGTGAACGCGCCAGGCAGTGTTTACTTACATTCTTAGGATTATCAACCCGGAATTCTTTAGAAATGATATTTCGGAGTACATTAATACTAATCGCTAGTCACAGGGCAATCTTTGTAAAAACGAATGGTAGCCGAGGTGAAACGGACGCGATAACATCGCTGAGCGTCTCGCAGAAAAATTCAACTAATGTAAACAATGCAGTGAACTCGAGATGCAGCGCGTGTTGTAGTTCCGCGCGCTATTGCCTTTCGAAAAGAAGAAACATCAAGGCCAAAAAGGATCGCGTTTCTCGCATTTCAATGTCATCTACAAACTTATGGAGCAAATGACAATCATCAGAAATTTCTTCTTGACATCAATTATATCGCAATTGCACTGTTCCTACTCTGAGAGAAATTGCTTGGTAAGATCAACTCACGTTTGGTTGAATAGTGATTAATTGAATTTTGTAGTTACTGATACCAAAAACTTGGTTACATTTGAAAAAACTTTTTGTAATTTGTTGTATGAAAATAATTATTTGGTTAAGGCTACAAATTGTTTGGTCAAAGTAACTAAATATTTAGTAACTATGAAACTCATTTGATCACTATTCAATCAAACGTTAGTTGATTTTACCAAACATTTCTCCCAATGCATGAATATGAAAACTTAAAAAGCTAGAATAAAATGTTTATTACTAGAATCAACTTAAGTTTAATGCAAAAGATTTATGGTTATTAATAGCCATCTGTAATGCACATGGGATTTTAACTTTTATTAAGTACTGAGGTAAAAAATAGCAATAGTAACAAATAAAACACTTGAAAGCGAAAATAAGAAAGACGTAACGTTTTGTTTTTGTTTTTTTTTTTATGTGGTCCTAAGGATCAGTCTTAGTACTTGAGAGTCGTCATTTTTTCTAAGAACCTCTAGGTTTTTTTTTCTTTTTTTCAAATTGCCATCCTCCCACAATGAGAAAAAATTTGACAAATTTTTATTTTGTATCCACCAAAATTAAATGTTAGCATAACGTCTTCCCATTCTTTGAGAGATTCAAAGGCAGACTCCAATTTATCAGTTGTAAAAAGGAAGTCAAAGTCGGAGTTTGCGAGTGACAGATTCGTTCGGAGCACAAATCGCTCCGACGCGGACGTGTCGGTAACATATACAATAAAGTGCGTGCCTATAGTCCCCGTTGGCCGCACTATACTTCCTCTTCCCTGTCAGATATTGTCACTGACAAATCGATGTCGCGCTACCGTGCGCTCTGTCGTGCCGTTGCCAAAACATTTTAATGAGTTAACGCGCTCGTACGTCTCTCGCCGCGTCTCGTGTTCGAGATGTCGCGGGCACGATTACGAGTGACTGGAGAACGTGATTATCGAACGTACCGAGATCTCGACTCTTAAAAATACCTTATCACGTTTACGCCTTACGCAATACGTAGCCGTACGAAATTAATCAGCAATTCGTTTGGCTTTTAATTTTCTATCTTCTTCGTCATCTGTTACATATTACGTCACTTGAAATATAGATATGAATGGAATTTGCGATTGTCAGTTATGCATGTCGCCCCTCGGGAGATTATAGTTTTCATTCATCAGATTCTGTCATCGCGTCGTGGATCACTTTCGTTTTATACAAGAATGAGGATACGCGTGAATACTAACGAGAGAAAGAGAGAGAAGGATTCGTTGCCCTCACCGTCAGAAAACGTGTAAAACGTTACATCGGGATCCGTTGTAATCGCTTAAGTGGTTAATTATGGCTCTTCGAGGAAGGCGCGCGCAAGGCTCAAGCGGAATTAATCTTGGCATCGGCCGGCTTCACTAGAGCCGCTTCACGTGTTCTTTTTTTTTTTTTTTTTGTCGCTTGTCCGCATGAAAACTAGTTATTCAGATATGCCGAGAAAGTTGAGATTGCGTGTAACGCGTCACATTCTGACGTCATTTTTAACCAAACACGATTCATTCCTCCGTGTTGACATATTGTACGTACACGCGAAGCACTGGCGAAGCAAAATACGTGACGCCCGCATTAAAACTTATTTTCTATCATACGTACAATTTCTGTGCTTATAATTAAAAACGAAATGTAAAACAAAGACGCGATAACTCGCACAAAAGAATCTGCAATTTTGATATTGGAATTTTTGTTGCGCCTGACGCGCGACGCGACATATATATTTTTACAATTTTGACAATTCGATACTATTGCCTGCTACACCTGTCGGTTACCGTGAAACAAAAATATCAGGACGCGTGCGCGTACACTGAAAAAAGTGTTTGATGAACTGATAAATTGGAGTCTGCCATTGTCTAATTAATTATGACCATTAACTATATTCTCACCACTTCTCTCGACAAGTGATTTTTTTTTCTTTTTTTTTTTTGTTATTTGAGGACCCAAGCAATGATTTTTTTTAAGGTCTATTTAGGAGTGCCTTGGCGACAAAAAATGGACACTTTATCAACACCCTCCTTTGAACGTATGTGGTGGTAGTTGAAGCTGAGGCGATCGCGAAATGTTTCGTACAAACTTTTTTTTTATTTCTCGTGTTTAACGCATTCAAGTTAGCGGAACTGACATCTCGAAAGTATGATTTTGGCGAAGATCGTAGAAGCCTTCTCTATTTTAACCGTAAATCTTTATAAAAGTTATTTCGATATGTAGTTTACTTTTTTATTAAGTGTACACGGACAGTGAGTTTTTTCTCTTGATAATTTTTCGAGCAATCGAATTTAGTTAATCTCCTATATAAGAACTAGAAAGATGAAAGAAACTCGCTTCCGTTCGGCCATTGTCGGTGCGGCATACGCGCGATACCTACGCGATTGCACGCGATTTCTTCCGGTGGTATGTACGTGGGCACTTGCGAAAGCGTGCCTTTCGATACACATACTTTGTCGCCGTTCGGAAAACCGCCTCCGCGCGTCCGAATTGCACCTCGGACTCGGCGGTTGTACGATGCGCAATGCATCGTGGCGTGCCTCGGAGATGGAGAGAGAGAGAGAGAGAGAGAGAAGAAAAAAGAAGTGAGACGGTAGTGAGAGGTAGGGAAGAGTAGAAACGATGTGTCTCGTTGTGCGAAGTAATTGACGAGTTCGCGTGTAGGCGGTCGGGCGCCTAGATCGCCTCGAGCACACCATAGGCTTATCCCCAGAGACGAAAAACGAAACGAACAGTCCCGACGGGCGAGCGCGAAATCGTGACGGGCGGAGAAAGAGAGAGAGAGAGAGAGAGAGAGAGAAGGAGGAGGAGAGTTTCTCTTCGAGGCGAAGAAACGAGACGATGCGCGAGAGCAAGAGGGCAGAGAGAAGCATAACGAGAAGAGAGGAGAGACCCCGCTGCTGCATCACCCTGAACTTGCCCGAATACCTTCCCTCCGAACCGTACGATGTGTATCCGTTCACCAATGCACATGGCACCCAAGCGAGTTCTCTTTCTTCTCTCTCTTTCTCGCTTATTCTTTTCTACTCTCTTCTTCACGCCTTCCTTGTATCGCTCTCGCGTTCGATTTCTCTCTTCCTCTCTCCTTCTCCGTAGCATCCCGCCGCAACCTCTCTCGCTCTCCTTCCTTTAGTCCTTTCCTTTCCTCTTCTCTTACTTCGTCTCTTCTCGGAGCTAACCCACCCATTTCTTACGCTCCGTAGCATATACCGGGTATATCGAAATACTCGCAAATCTTATGGTCTATCTCATCTAATAATCGCGATAATAAGATGATGGAAATTTCAAAAGTAAACTGAACAAAAAGAAAACTGAAGAAAAGCCATTGCATTTATACATTAATTATAATTTCATTAACATTTCAATTAATGGAACAAGTTGCATCATAACGAAAATACAAAATGCGAAATAAAAACTGGCCATTCCTGCAATATCTTTTATTCCGTTTACATAAGTGGCAACTTTGTCTCCTTCCGAGTCGTATCTGCGAGTCTTTGATATCATTATAAAGACTGTTATGACAGTTTTATAGAGTGTAAATGCTCACGACCGCGTCATTTTTTTGACAATGCAGTCGGAAAAGTTTGTAAGGCACTGTGTAATCTTTTTCATAAACAACCGTTACGGCAATTCTGTTTGAATTCACCGTAAAATCTGAATGAATAAAGCGATGCGTATCATCGGTACACCCGATATGTAAGCACAGACACACACTGGCTACAGTCAGCATTATACATCTACCCTGACTCGCCTTTACCTACCTACCTGTTCGCTAACGAGCCTACCTGCCGGACTTCTTGCATTCGGAGAGGTTGCCCGAGAGAGCAGAGAGAGGGGGGGGGAGGGGGTAGAAGGGAGAGAGAGAGAGAGAGAGAGAAAGAAGGCAAGGTTCCGTCGATTCGCCGCCCATGGTGCCTATCCCCATGGGTTCGGCAACTACACCCCGCGGTGGTGCTTCCTTTATAAATGGTTAAACAAATTCCTCTTGCGAAACACCTTTCCTAGAAACAGATACGTACGTGCGCCACGAGCAAAAATGACTCTCTTGGAAAATACGTTTGTCTCACTAAAACTATTATGATTTCATGGGCGTTGGCGAAGTTTGGAATTTGTAACTTGAAAATAAAACAAAATGATTTCTCGGTCGCACGCTACTGAAGAAACGTGCACACGAATCTCGAAATATTCTAATTCTCTAATACCAAACTCGAAGTATTTTAAGCATTTCGATTTCCTACAATAAAATAGAAATAAAACCGTGTTTTCACAGTATGTTTTTTTTTTATTCGAACGCGAAAATATGAATTTGTCAAGAAATCGCAATTGATGCGATACCAATGAGAGCAGCGTATCAGATTTTACAGTTCTCTCGTGGATTTCATCACATTTCATCGTATTCCGTATCTTATCGCTCGGCAGATCGTCGATTCCTATTTCCGATTCGATATCTGTAAAATCGATAGACATGACATCAAGCACCGATTAATGACGTAAAATTTTGACAAACGGTTATACAGGCATATCGGTACATGACCCGCGACATAAAGATTACTCTACGCGTGGTAGTTGAAATCGTGTCATCATCTACATTGAAAAAAAAGACTGTTAATAACTACCAAATGTATAGTGAAATAGTATCAATTAAATATTTGGCTAATATAACCACAAATAATTTTAGTTTTCTAAATATTCAGTAACTTACACCAGATTTGATAATACTTACTAAACATTTAGAAACACAAAATTATTTTTGGTTATATTGACAAAATATTTAATTGATATTATTTCACTATACATTTGGTAGTTATAACTAGACTTTTTTCAGTGTAATGTTACGCGCCAAATTTTTGTATCAAACAAACTTGCGATAGCGAGATTCTTCTCGCGTATTATGTTGAAATTAATAAGCGGTTGTTTCACCGGTGAAAGCGAGGTCAAGGAAGCCGTCAAATATTGACGCCAAAGATACAATATATTTAACAGCACCTCTAAAATTTATGTGCGTTAGACAAATGTAGATTTGCAAAAAGAAGGAATGAAAGCTTAATTCGTTATTGATCCAATAACGTTCCTTTCAAATCGGACGTGATAAAAATTTTAATGAGATATAAACGTGAGTGACTAATTCGTAAACTTTTACGAATTACTAAATTTAATCCTGGTGCGAATGGTGCGAATGCGCGTTAACAGTGAGATAATCGCGGTTCAATCAACATAGATAAGCTTAGGTGAACCATCGTGCAGCACTTAAACTTTAATATTGTTTTAATCATTCTCTTTGATCAAGATTAACGTAAACAGTTACATCAAAATGTAATTCTCTTAATAGTAATCTATCGATCTTAAACACGAGACGGCCATTTGAGAGAAGAGCTCTGCTTTTGTCTTAGCATTTCCTTTTTAAATGTCTTTTATTGATCGATTGTATCGTGATTTTTTTTATTGAGTAAAGATTAGGGAGAAAAAAGATGGAAATTGAAAAAAAATATTGCAAGTATTGATATAAGTAATGAACAGTGAATGCACCGATGAACGTTACTTTCGATACTCATTTAAAGCGTGATGTTTGCATTGCGTGAACACAAACACGCAAATACCTTGTTCGCGCGCGCGAGAGGAGTAAACCGCCGTTTAATAAAATAGCGTGATCCTGGTGACGCATGCTATCGTATATAAACGCGCTGAAATGTTCGCCTACAGAGTACTTTGACGAGATTAATACAGGTAAATGCAAACGACTCATTTATCGCGCTTCGCTCTGGGCGAGATTAATAATCTTGCGGATTCAGTTAACACACTACAAAGTTTGATCTTGCGAATGTGTTTAACGTGAGCGAAATTAGATATGCATTTCATTAACTTTTTATTCATTTAAAAATGCTGTGGACTTGTAAATATATATTGTAATAATATATATATTTTTATATATTCCATGTATATGGAAATATGCGTAAGCACTTCTTTCCGATAACACTTCATTTTCGGGATAGAGGTTCATTATAAAATGTAAAAGTCCAAGTACGGTTTCCTTTCTGTGCTAATGAGGATTAACATAAGCTTGCATATTCTCACTCTTGGATCTTTCGCTTCCGTTCCCTAAAATGCATTTTCAACGCGACACTTTAACGAAGATCACGCAGATCCCGAAAAAAACCCGACTGGCGAAAGAATGAAAAAGCGGACGCATGTTAATAAGCTGTGCTCGCCCAAAATACCGGTTTTCCTTTCGAAAGACTCGGATGGTTACGATTCAGGTTTGTCCGCCCATTTCCAAGCTCAGTCGAACCGATTTTCGTCAAACAAAGTCGTTGGACCATACAACTCTCGAGTCAATTAACGCCAACAGACCGTCGTCGTCGTCGAACCGTTATCGAGTCTTGAGTTGTTCATGCCTCTTCTTGAAACGTGGAAGAAAGTGTGAAATGAGAAAAGAGAAACGAAGAAATACATGTATTTCATTAGCCTGTGGTTGCAAATTATGTTCTTTTTGTGGATAGAGCAAAAGTTACGAGGTAGTTACGATTAAAGTGATGTTTGTAAACTTTGTGTTCCTCGAGAGATAATCAGAAATTAGCCCCCAGCGTTTTTATATAGAAATGAAGAAAATAATAACCGAGAGATATAACATCGTTAATTAGAATGCGTGGAGAAATCCTGCGAAGAGAATGAGATTAGGTAAAAAGACGAGAACGAGGGAGAAAAAAAGTTTGTGTAGTAATAGAAGAAAAGACACGGAGATACAGAGAGAAAAGAATGAGATGATAAAAGTCAAATGAGCGAGAGATGCGATGAACGAGAGGAAAATAGTCAAGATAACGGATTAGAAAGAGACGGAGAAAAAAGGAAAGGGAAGATGGTAAACGAGGAGGCGCAGGCTGTCTGTGTGAACCGAAGGTTAGCAATCTGCGTAGTGTTTTATGACAACTATAAATATGGCCGTAAAACTCTTTGTTTAGAGCAGCTAGTCCGGCTTTCGAAACTCTACCCGTATACTTGCCACCGCTGCCGCTCTCGGAGACTATTTAGGCTCTAGAGAGAGTAAACGACTTGAGCATTGCTCTGTTTTGCACTCCGTTTATCATTGAGTTTTCGGGCATCGAGTCCTCGATTACGTATCGCTTATTCAAGTAGAATAATAACCGATAAAGAGTGTATATTTGCTTGTTTGTGACTTTAGGGGAAACCAAGTTTAAGGGAACCGAAAGTCTCTGACAATAGGATATTTGCACGTAAACATTTTTGCCGAAACCTTTAATTAAAAAAATAAAATTAAAAAAAAGAACGCCCATAGCGGCGGTCGCATCTGCCAACCATATGCTAAAACGACCGGGACCGGGATAGCAGGCTGTCACGCTAATGTCAGGTTAAGCGGTGAGAATGATTTACAAGCGGTGAGTTCGAAGAGATGCATATACTCAGGATTTTGAGATAGAGAGAAAAAGCGAGGAAGAGAGTATTCTTTACCGTTTAGGATTCTCTTCTCTATATACACGGATTTGGCCTTGCTCATTTAATTATAATTACCTTCGGTTCTTGACCGATGCATCGACCGCATGGGTAAATATTGCGCCACTCGAATGATTAGTTTCCATTTGGAAGACTTCTGCTATTACGTAATTAACGTCTCGCGTGACCGAGTAATCATTATGCTAAAAGGAAGATGTAATGGCTTCGACGGTGTCAAATTTTTCAGAAAGAACGTTGCCCACTTTCTTCTTGGACTCTCGTTGAACGACATTGAGACGTGGCTAGATTTGTAGGGCATCACAAAAGGATTCAAAAGTTCCCTAGGCACAGCCTTATAAAATGAGTCCTCTGAGTGCTAGTAGAGCTGGTCCAAAGTTCGCTATTATAACCATCATGTATTGTAACATGTACCATTGATCTCATTAGATTTCTTCGCGTCCAGGGCATCTCTTTACGGTGAGACAGCGGTAACGAATTGTATCAGAGACATTTCTGAAATGTATTTGGTAGCAGCAAGGTCAGCTAATGATGTTTTTTTTTAATTTTAGAGAGTTCCGATGAGGAAGAGGAAGCTAAGATGTAGTTCCGAAAACGGAATACCTACGATTTGGCTAATTTTCAGCTTAAATACTTATTTTATATAGTAAATAAGATTCCCAAATGGATCCATCACACCACCCCCGTTCCCTGCTTAGGGGCGAAACAAGATCTATAAATGTACTATTCTTTGATTATAAGGACTAAAGAATTAAAGATAGGGTAGCAAAATATGTATAAGACCTTATTTGTAGACTTTCTTATGAGCTTTGTTTCTTGTTTAACAACTTTCTCGTCGAATGAATAATTTTTGAAATAAGTAAAAACTGTTTTTTCTTTCGAAGGGTGAGGGGAACGAAGAAAGCATTCGCGTTAAAAATCCATTTGGAGATCTCATTTACTGTATAAAATAAGTATTTAGACTAAAAATCAGCTAAATCGTAGATATTCCATTTTCGGAACTTTATCCGGAAGTTGCAAATAAATAAAACGTAAATATTTGTTTTGAAATTGTCAAATCCAGGACGGGGTTTAAAGATTAATATCGATTGCTTACCGATTCTACGTTATTCAAGAATAGATACTTATTCTAATACGATAATGATCAATTGATTTATGAAAGGAACTTCGCTAATCTCGTTCGAGTCGGTAGACGTAGAACGATAGGAAGGCTCAGAGAAAGAGAGAAGTCGAGGATGTAGTAGGGAGGGCCGATCAATCGGCTTCGCGATATTCGCCGGTGAGCTAACTAAGGCTAAATAAGGTAGCCGGTCGCGGTCTCCGTAAATAATTGTATCTCGTAAAGCGACTAGGTAACTAAGGATTTATATGGGCGTAGCCGACGGGGCTGACACTCGCTACTTGGGTACACGACGGCGCATAACAGCCTCCACTCCCTCTCCATCTTTCCTCGTCTTCTTTTCTTATCTTACTATATGCGTCTTCTCTTCTTGTTTCCCTAACGTCCTTCCTCTGCCTTGTTCCTTTCTTCGAACGAACGTAACCTGCAAGTACCATAGTGGCGCGCACACCGGCGCACACGTGGCAAGAGAGGCAGTCGCCGAGGGGACCGTGTGCCTCTCCTCTTTCTCCTCTCTGGTGGTCAATGTTGTATCGGACGCGGACCTTTCAAAGGCTTAACTTTAGTCATGCAAATTAACCGTCGAGAGACCTCGAAGGTAGCCCATTACGCTCGCGACAATTCGCTCTTTTTTAATTGCCTCGTCCCTGTCGCACGGCTACGACCGTGAAAAATTGCAATGTGTGTCAACGATGAACAAGTTCCTCTCGTTTAACTCTTCAAAGAGGCAGAATGTAAAATATTTGTGTTGGAATTGATTATAATAATTGAAAAGATTTTTCAGAGTCGATTACTACTTTTGCTTTTCCATACAATCGCGTACATTTTTATACATTAATTAACTCGGTTCATCCTTTTACACCTTGATCACACTTTGTCAGGATTTTTGTTCCAAGCGTAACTACAGAAGCTCTTTTTATACACATATTTGTCGAAAAAAAGTTGCTAGAGATTCGAACGTGAACGCGAGCATCTTCAATTCAGCTTTTCGACGCTTTCGATCTCTCGACCGCAGAATGCGTATACGAATTACGAGTACTTTCGATAATCTCGAACGTAAGGATCACTCGTGTTCTTTTATCATCGTCGTCGTCGTCGTCGTCATTGTGTTTTTTTTTTATTTCTCCTCCTCTTTTCTCGTTGCTCATCTCGTCGTATGATACGCGAGGGAAACGGGGGATTCCAAGAAATTTTTTTTCTTCCGCCCGAGATTTCTCGGTGGCGATTTAATGGAATTAAAAAGTTTCCGCGATGCACATCGCTGCGCCCTTTACTCCCACGCGGCGCGGGGGACTCGGCATAAAAATAGCTTACGCGCGAAAAAGAAAAGCCCCGATCGCTGATCAACGATCTGGGAAATTAATTATCGTGCACGAAGAAACCTCGCGGAGATTATTAGTCACGGCTCGGCCGTAGTTATCGCCGTCGCGTCGTAGCTCTAAAGAGCCTTTTGCGTGCGCTCGACGCGCGTCTCCGCTTATAGATACGCTAATCTTATCTCTCACCAAGATAGTGCACCATGCCCATGATATAATTACCGATTGATGCTGCTTTTTTTCTACATAGGTTTGTTTTTTTTTTTACAGTAAAAAAAAGAGAAGTCGTGAGTTACTTTCGACGGTTATCGTTTTCTGAATTAATTAGGTCAAACTATCACATAATACGTCATATTGAATCTTTTTAATTACAATGTTTTAATTACAAATCAACTTGCACGTACAATACACGATTGTCTTAAATTTTCTTCGCTTTGGCCAGTCTCACAGGATAATAAATATCATTAATGAATATCTGCTCTGTCATTCTGTGATAGCAGTCAAGAGTTGATAATAATACTGCGGTAACTCTCGTGAAACAACCGGATTGGCTCATCGAGTTAGAGTTTTTATAACAATGAGAAGACGTCCGTATAAAGCATAGAAATTCACTCTAGCGGAAGTCACGCATCCGAGCGACCGACACGTGCTACGCATGATTGTCCGTTTCCATTTTCAACATTTCCTACCAACTTTGCTTTCCGCTATAAGAGATCCGCGACATTAGAGTAACAGACAATCTGTCCAATACGATATTTCGATAGAAAAATATGAATATCTTTACCTCTTTACGTATCTAACTGTAAAGTTGCATCAGACTGTGCGTGATTCGTCATTCGGGACACGGTTTGAAATTCGTTATTAGCTATTCGTATGATATTTGCGAATCTGTGTGAATGGCAGGGTTGGCAGGAAAAGTCCAGTAAGTGGAAAAAACCATGGTAAATTCCGGATTTTACCGTCCCGGACTTTATCCCATAAACTGGCAAATTGGAATAAACTGGCAAATTGGAATAAACTGGCAAGAACTAAAAAAATGACTATTAAATAAAATATATTTATATGCAAAAGAAATATTTTTGCTGTAATCTTATAATGAATCTTATATATATAATCTTAAATATATAATCTCATATATATATATTAATGAATTTTATATGAACTAATAAAATTAACCAATAAAATCTTTCTAAATTAATGTATGTAATTAAATGCAAAATAGTATTATATGTAATAGTAAATAATAGTAGTAATTAATAGTAATAATAGTAATAGTAGAAATAATTAAATAGTAAAATTTTATGTTTACCAATGTTTACCAATCATTAACGTGTTTGCGTTCGCCATTTAACATTTTATAAGAAAAAACTAATTTATTTGTTACGCCAATTCCTAATCTATTACGAATTTTGTTTTGGATGAAACTTAGATTGGAGAATATTCTCTCTATTGACGCTGAACTCGCTGGATAATTATGTAAATGCATGACAAAATTAACGAAATCTTCGGGCAAATTATATTTAAAATAAAAAAAATTATATTAAATTATATTTAAATTATATTTAATTATATTTAATTGTATTAAATTTATTATTATTTTTGCCAGTTTTTTCTGGAAAATACCATTTTTTCTGCAGTACTTTGCGCGCTCTGCACCTCTCTGACCCTCTGATACTCGGATAAGCGGACATCCAATTTGCGACTTTATCGTCTTGTTATCCTTCCACAGAAATGTTAAATTCTTTCCTCAAACTTTCAGGTGTTCTGTGTTCATCTTGCGTTTTTGCCGATCGAATTCGCATTGTATTACGAATTGGACCAGTTTGTCCCACGTATATCCATATCATAAAAAAAGAAAACAAGAATAAAGAGTAACAATAAGGCGATATATAAAAATAAAAGAGATATAAGGAAGAATACCTTCAGGGTATTTCTTGTGTATGTAGCTGAGAAAAAAGTAAGCGTAAAAAGATTACAAGTTAAAAATTAGGTAATTGTAATTTCTTTCGATTAAAAAACAACAACAATTATCATTGTTTACTTTTTTCTAATTATTCGGCATAAAACTGCATCGTTAAAGTAACTCGGGTTAGTCAGAGACACCCTGTATGCCGGTACGAGTGGGTGCGCGCGTGTCTCCTTGTCCCCTCCATTGCGGACGATCTCTGGACCCGGTGGGGCACCTTCTTTCCATCCCGCGGCCCTCAACGGGCAGAGCCCGAGGCCAAGCGCGCAGGGCCGTAGGCCCCTGGCCTCGCCACACCGCCAGGGCTACGAATAGCCGTATGCGACGTTGCCGTATCTTCGTTGTATTCTTCCGTTTGAGCGAGACAATATCCAGTTTTGTATAAATTATCAATTGCGAGCCAAAGGACCATGTGGCTCTCTCTAAGAAGAAAAAACCATATCGGAGAAATTGCGTGATATGCACATATGGGGGAACGAGAAATTTTCAAATTAATTTCTTCCGAGTCATAAACTGTTATGACTTGGAAATAATAGTCTTTTGATAGGATCTTATATACAATTTTCTATTTGATATAATATAACTATACAGTTAGTGGGATCTTACGACCAGACTTAAGGGCCATCTTGAATATAAGATAGGACTCTGAATATCGCTCTTTTGTTAGCAATCAATAGTTGCAATTTATCAAAATTATATTGATGTCAGGTTCAATCTTGGATTTGGACTTTATCGCGGTTATCTTTAATTTTTGTAATTTTTCTAAAACTTTCAAAATTAATTACTTTGATAAGGAATAAGTATCGCGAAATTTACGAACGGCGATCATGTCACAATATTCTTCCATGAGTATTTGTATTTAGTAGCAGTTTGTAATTGTTGTCTTGGATCTTCGATCAGCTTGTACTACCTATCGAGTGTGTACTATCGAATACGTGTGCTCATCAATATACATTTTCCATTACAAATGAAGCGGAAATCCGGAGGAATAGTCGGATTAGGCCAGATCAAGGTTAATCGGATTAGGTTACTTGATCTTGTGGCGGTTCGTTACTGCTCGAGTGCACTTTTTTTTATAGATTCAAACGTTTCTTGTAAACATTTGTTATAAAAGCAAAAATTAATGATCAATAACGTCTTTTAATAATCCATCGGGTCTCTTTAATATTTGTTATTGTTGTAATTGATCTCTCGGACAAGTCGCGCATGATTAATCTCGCGTTAATCGCGGATTGCGTAAACTATTGAAAGTCACGCTTCAAGTTTACGCTACAGGCGCGAAGAGAAGTTTCGGAATATCGCTTTCCCGGAAGGAGGAGCAGGTCGTTGGACTGAAATATCACGCGCGCGTCCCAGGAATTCCAGCGAGGAATTCGTTTATTTCTTTCTGGATATTATTCGCCGGGCCTGTTCTAACGCCGAGGCTCGGTTAAATGAGAACCTTTCCTTCCCTTTCCTCGTCTCGTCCATGCGTTTTGCGTTTTCCAGAAATGTTCGTCAATCGCGCGAATATACGGTTCATTGGCGATCTTACAACAAATAGAGCAACTAAATTTTTATATCGCCTATGCCAATACAAAATACAGACTGCTTATTTATCTCCAGAGAAAAATATCTGGAAGAGAGCGGGCAATAAATGTTTTCTCAATCCCCATGTGGGCGCACTTTTTCTCGGAAACGAACATAATAGTCCGTAGAAATCGGTCCTTGTCAGCGACCTCCATCACTTCCGAAACCTGTCAAAACTGCATCGCTCACTACCTGCGTGAGCGCGGTATCCCGAAGAATGCGCTTACATTCAAGAGACGTATTGTTGAGGGGGGAAACGATCGACAAGGCGTCGAAGCGCGTCGGGTCTGGCCGTGTCAGTGGTACACTGCCTTAATACGATACAAGGATTCCAGACGGTATTTCGCTTGTGATTCTGAATAGCCTATAGATTGCGTATAAGTAGTATACAGGTAGAGAGATCTTTGTTGGTTTAATTATCGTCGACGTACGCAGTAGTTTGTTATAGAATTTTACACATTTAAAATAGAACGATCTTTTCAATTTTCACGTCAGCGGAAAAGGTTTCTTGAAAATTACATTTTGGTAATTGACGTGTTACAAACGTGTCACAATTTGTTACAACTAGAGCTTAATAAATTAAAATACAAAAAAAAAAGAGAAATGTAGTGTGATGGAATATAACACTCGAGAGTTTAACGATTTTTGAACGGCAAGTAACGTAGTTACTTCTCGACTGTTGCTTATTAAAAAATTACGAGGCGATTAAACTAGTCGCTCGAACGGGACTCCCGGCCGACGTTCCTCGGAGAGCGGAGCCGAGTTCACGGCAGATCCGCGAACGTTGGGGGGGAAAATCTTGGCCTCAACATGCCTTACCGTAGTACTTTGATCGGTCGAGTGTCCAAAGAGATCTCGGCCGATTAAAAACTCATCGCTAGGCAATAACGGCCACTCTCGCTCTCCCAGCGTATGGTTATCGCAGACTCTCGCTTTCTTCTCGAGGCGTGCCCAGTTTTATCTCGGCTTTATCTCGCCCCATTACCGTCGTAAGAACCTCGACTGTGAACGGAACGAGAACCGACTCGTTTTCTCGTGTCTCTGCGACAAATATGCTCCAAGTCCCCGCAATTATCAAGCTACTTATTATCTTGATCGAGATAAGAACTCATTAAAAATATTAAAGGTACCCTTTATTATATATTTTTTTTAGTTTGGCTAGACGAAAGACGTACGCACGATAACAAAAACAAACAAACAAACAAACAAAATAAACGTTATAATATTAATCAAAGTTTTGATTGATGTTCGACGTATTCAAAGACTATCCCTCGACTATGGGTTACGCTTGTCAAAGCTACTGTGGTTATCAATTAACGTGAATGATCACACTGCGGCTATTAAGTTCGATATTCTATAAATTTGAATCTATAGAAAAACATGGCACGTATTGCGTTTGCATCGTAAAATGTGTCACTTTCGTCATTGAAGAAATGGAAGCAGCGGTGAGCATAGCACAAGCTCAACCTGACACTATTTGACAATTTCGGTGAGGAGCATGGTGTTTCCAGACTATACGCTAAGCGGGGCCGTATGGCAGCCTTGGCCGAAGGCGCGCTGGTACCAGCACCCATTGTCCGCGCCGTCTCTTGTTACGAGACGAGACGAGCCGGTGAGCGAGCAAGAGAGAAAATCTCAGAGAGAGAGACAGAGATAGACAGAGGGAAAAGAGTTAGCGAGAGCAGAGGAAAGAACGAGACGAAGAGCAGCAGTTGAGCAGCTAGCCAGGCGGCTCGGCGCTCGGCGCTCGGCGCTCGGCGGTCAAACAGGCAGACTCGATCTTCTCTTTCCTTCTCTCGTGTCTTCTCTTCTTCCTCTTCCTTTCGTCTTTACCTCTCCTCTTGTTGCTTTCCTTCGCGCACGGGCCTTGCCGTGCCAGAGACCGAGCCGCGTCGAGTCAAAACTACCTACGTGTGCTGACCGAAGCCCCCGGCAGTAGGTCTCGCCTCAGGGTCTCTCTTTTCTTCTCTTCACCGAGATCTTGCGCCCTCTCATCCCCTCTCTCTTTCTCTCTCTCGCTGGGGTCCGACTTGACCTCTGGTCAACTCGCCCGCTGAATGTTTCGTATATATCACGACAAAATTTTGGATTTGCAGTCACAGGAATTTAGTTTTTGTTTCATTTTCGATTTACATTCACTACAATATATTTTAACAATAGTGTATAAGTACGTATAGAGGAATTTTAAACGAATTTTCACAAATGAACCATAGTGTTCTTGAGTTTTTCAAACTGTGCATCGAATACTCTCGATCTTAAAATATAATTCTAAACCGGAATAATAATATCACAATATTAAATTGACGCTAGTTTACAGCCAACAATTATTTTGCACCAGACAAGGTGTTTCTTATGATCTTTCGTCGATCTTTCGACTCTGTAGTAAGGTTGAATTCTGTTATTTAATTGTATATGGTCACCAGAGATATACAATCGATCTTTGAAGTTATCTTTGTGAACTCATTCGCAAGGGATCTCATCGACTTTGGAATCCAGATTGGACATTAACTTCCACGAGCTTTTGATTGCTTTGATTCCTGCACGTGATCTTTCTGAGCACGCTCGAGTTCTAACCAACAACTACGTCTTCGATTCCCGACTACGTGACAGTGTGTCTGGCCTCGGGGCCCGTCAGGAATCTCTGGGACCCATTACAAGGGTGCGTCTACTTGGTGACCTTTATGCGGCGAAATACGTTTCTTTCCCTTCTTCCTCCCCCCCCCTCCCCTTTCTCTCTCTGCTTGCGCTATGCGTACTTATGTTTTCGAGTATATGATCGAATATAACAAAAGATAAAAACAATTTACAAAAATCCATATATTTCATTAATCATGTGTTTTTAAATAACGTCCCAAGTTATATATTAGAAATATTTTAGGTATATAATGGAATGTATATCTTGCAATAAGAAATAAAGCAAATTTAAACAAAAACTAAATATACGTTTCGTATCTCTTTTTCATCTTTTTGTTCAAAAACAATTTCCATTATTTCTGCGTCACGTGTCTTCCTGTCGTACATTTCTTTGTTAACGTAAGAAATTTAACTGATTTTTCTAGGAACTTAACGATCAAGAAACGTGCTATACTTGTAGACACACTATTTATTCCACAAAACGTGTTAGAGTTTTAAATTTCTCAATATTCTTGTATTCCCTAATTTCCGAACTCCCGCAACGAGAGTCGTATTGTTCCCTCTTTATTGTGAATTTTTTTGAAAAATGATCTCAATACACAATACAAATGTAAGTTTTATGCCGTTTCGAAAAAGTTGTTTGCGTTTTGCATCATTAATGTAAGAGTGTTATACACACACGGAATAAGACTCCATAGAGTCGAAACGTGTCGAATTGATTAATAAATTTATTGTTTTATACGAACATCTAAAAAACACTTACTTAGTAATTTGCAAATGTAAGTTTGTTACTAAAATTCATTTAATTATTATTAGAAAAGGATTTTTCTAGTAAACTATTTTGGGTATCTAGAAAAAGTTTTTAAATTACATGAAAGGAAGGATACATATATATTTAGATTAAATATCTGTCATGTTATAAAATTCATATTTTACGATTTTTATGGCTTATAAAGATGTAGTCGAGTTCAATATATCTATTTTATGGACACTAGAGAATTTCTTTGAAAATATATATATTTGTGATTTATTGTAAGCATGGATTTTTACTACACAAAACCTTTGGGAACGTTTAAATTTCTTAATATTTCTTGATACCCTGCAGTTTTTCTTTAATTCTTTCCTTTCCGTTTAGAGAAAAAAAGGTTTAACCCCCCGCCGACCAAAGGCCACAAAACATGTTGGAAAGAAAAGTGAGACTTATACAGGACAATGTGTGTGTAAAACTTGGTTTTTAAGAATCACCAGAAATGCATTAGCATGTGAAAACATTCTTTTTCTTCACATTGTCATAGAAATAGAAATGGAATTATAGTAATCCTCAATTTCTTTCTTTTTTCCCTTTCACAATTTTTCTGTTGTTTCTTCGAGAAACAAAATGGCTCATAAGTTCACGCGTGCGTACACATGCGTGTGTGTGAATTAAGAAAAAAATAATTTCTCAGTGCGCACATATCACACACACACACACACACACACACACACACGCACGCACGCACACACACACACACACACGCACACACACACGCACGCGCGCGCGCACGCACGCACGCACGCACGCACACACGCACATGGAATTAATTCGTAATAATCGCTCGCGGAGTTTTGTCTTTAAATTCGAGGGCGGCTGAAAATAATTGTACGGTTTCTTGCCGAGCGCGATGCTATTATATGACGACGGCCACGCATTATTAGCGCCATTAATTTGGGTTAATTGTCAGGTTGAACGGTGTGTTTTTAATTCGCTTAATCAGCTATATTAATTAATCGATAGAGAGACCCGTTTGTGCATCGCGTCGCATAACCAGACCTTCGCGCGATTTTAATCGAAGATCCGTGTTTCCTTTGGAGAATGTCTTTTTTATCAAATTGCTATGTTACTATTTTTTTTTTTTTGCAAGTTTCCTTTTCAGGTTGAACGCGTTTTACATTTGTTTTATTTTTTTACATGTCTCGAATCAAATAAAATTTATAATTTATATCGAGTTTCTATTATAAAATGTGATCTTTTACTAAGTTAACGCAAACATGCTACGAGATTCATGCGACTGCGTTCAACGCTCGATTGTTGTACACGTATAGTAAGATTAATGGGGACACGCAAATCTATCCGCTGAGTTGAGAGTCGCTGGACAGTGTCGGCAGGTCGGTATAGGTATATACCGTTGATGGACCAGAGCTAATCTAAAAATCGCCGGAACTTCACAATTATAGTAATTTACCAACCGACAACAAGCTGTATACACAAGCTCGTCCGTAATGGCATTAACAGCACGCTCTTTCGCTCCCGTGTCCTTTTTAACTCTCGCATCCGACCATGATTTGAAGCTCGAATTTGGAAGAAGTCCATAATTGCCGCATCCTCTCATCTTCGGATTAGGCGGTGCGAGCTCGTCCCTTATCGTTCTCGTTCATTCGTGAAATGAGATAACGCAGGGAATGATAATTGGCAAGGCTGATATATCCTTTTTGCTTTTTTTTTCATCCTAGTACGAAGTTAATTATTTTTACATCGTGTCTCATCATATTTTTGTTATTCGTCTTTTACACCCTTTCCGTGGGGGTGGCTACATACGAGCTAGCGTAATAAACTTTGGACGCAAACTGTTGTGCAAGCGGTTGAAAGAATATATGGGGAATCTCATTATTTTTGTGGTGGTTGCGTATTGAAGTACAACTACTCTGCGTTTGTAAATTTTGTTTTCCCGATAACACTCATTATAACGTGTCTCAATATGCAAACGAGATGTACGACCGATCTTGTTTGCGAGAATATACGCGCGATAGAAACCTCGCTTGCTTTTCGTCAAACGAAAACAATCCTCAGACATAAACAATACCCGCAAGCACTTGGCGGGAGATCGAGGGCGCTTCGAGATACCGAGCCCAATAATAATCACTTCACGGCTTCCTCTCTTTGATTTCTGCGTTCTGATGGATCTTTCCAGAAATCATTGATGCGAAATCGCAGATAACTTAGAACATTGTTTAAGAATTACAATCATGACTGTTACGTAGTCTCATATAAATTATATTTTCTTCTTTACACACTTTTGTGCGCGATTTTTTTTAATGGTGCTCCAGATTTAGCAATTCATGTGAGTTAATGATTTTATACATTATGAAAAAAAAAATCTCCTTTGCTGCACGGCAGAAAATATTGAAAGAAAATGTAACGTTTTATTTTGTAGTTTTTTTTTACTACCAAAATTAAGTTAATTGAATTCCATCATTTAAAGTGATTTTGAATTAAATTTATTGCGAAATTGTATTAATTGTAATTAAATAAAAAAATATTTAAAAATATTGTACTTAATTTTTTTAATTGTTGACTTTGTGTATTTAATTCAGATGATTAGTGTAATTAGTAAAGATAATATTTTATTCATTTAATAATGTGAAAAATTTCAATAGAAATTTTTCGTATTGAATTAATAAAATATTTATTATGTTAATTATTAGGGTTGAATAGTAACTAGTTAAAACGACAAAAGTTAAATAGCAATATTAATAACTTTTAAATAAGAATATTTCGATCGATATATGAAAAAAAAACAAATAAATTGAAAAAAGCCTAAACATAGTCATAGCTAGATCTTAGTGTTGAAATAACATTTCTTGTGTGATTCTACATACAATTTCTAATTCTTTCGAACTGTGCGCCGTTACTTTTGATTTCAAACAGTTTTTAAATTGAATCAGAACTGTAATAATACCACGAAATTAAATTGAAATAATATCACTAAGGCAGTAATATTAAATATTTCAATTACTGATACTTAATAATTTTTAATTTAACTTAGTTAATTTTAAATGATTTAATTTTTAATTTAATTTTTGAAACACATTTTGAGACTGTAATTTATTAACTTTTTTCCTACGCTAAAAATTTACCTATGTAAAAGAAAAAAATGCATTTTTACGTAAAAATAATATTTGTTATTTTATATGTATAAATTTAATTTACAAATAAAATATTAAATTTGATGATCCATAATTGTTTTAAGTAATCTTACTTAAAAAAGTCACGAACTTCTAATTTAACACAAATAATGCTTTTCAAAATTAACTTTTAATTTAACTTAATTTAATCTTAACGTCACTTTTAATTTAATATTTTGTTCATGTAACTCTTAACGTAATTAAATAAATTTTATAAACCATTAATTATAACTGAATTTAGTTCGAAGAATGTATTATAATAATATAAATATATTAACTTACTCAATCCTGCTGTAATGATATTACACACGATAGGAGATGCATTTTTAATTAAGACAGATCTTGTTCACTCGCTGAAGAAATTGAAGTGGGTGTTCATATCGGGTGTCGAGATTTTCATTGTCAGCTGCCGCCACGCGTATCAGTACCGAGAAATATTCACGGGTGTGTCTTCGGTTGTAAACGTGTGTCGGAGTCGCATTGTGAAGCTCCGGGTATCTATAATTACCTTGCCGGGGTATTATTCCAACAAGACTGCGAAGTAAACAAACCCGCGGGAGAGGAGCGAAGGAGAGTGAGAGAGAGTGAGTGAATGAGTGAGAGAGAGAGAGAGAGAGAGAGAAAGGGAGGATAGAAAACAAGGAGAAGGATCGAGTGCACGAACTTTGAATTGGTGTAGCGCCGGTTGGAAGGCCGGTAGAACGCGTCGAACGCTCGCAAGGGAGACCGAATGGACGAGGGAGGAGACGCGCCGCCACCGACGCCGCCGATCGCGATGGAAAGGGCAGTTGGGGCGAGGAGGAGGAACAGGGGAGACGAGCTGGCAATAAACTTTGGGCGCGAGGAGTGTGGCGCACATGTGCGTACCCAGGATATGCACTCGGTGGCGAATGAATGAGAGGAACGCGGCTGAAGTTACAGTTAAAACGCTAGACAAGCAGCCCCTTTTTTGCGCGTTTTTACACGGTTCCCTCCAAGCCGCGGAATGTGCCCTGCTATAAATGTTCCATCCTCGAGAATCGCATGGATACACGTAATTGCGTTTGCATTATTCAATTTTATCGTCATTTATCCAAATTCCAAGAGTTTATTGTTTTACTTGCTAATAACTTTGTTCGCTTGTTCGCTCTCTCTCTCTCTCTCTCTCTCAATAATTTCACGTAAAATCCGTCAAGCGTTTCGTTGAGGGAACCTCGATAAAACCAGCTCTCGCGAGAGCTTTCCATCGGCAGACTCACGGGCGTTGATAAAACGAGAATCGCGGGACTCGACTCGATGGTATGCGGCGCTGCGTTGCGTTATTTATAGAGTCGCGTAGCTGACAATTTAATCGTCCGCGCGTTCGTGTGAATTGCATCGAAGCGTGCACGCTGCAGAAGCGTTCGCGTCTTAATAACTACGGACAAACGAGTGCTATGTGCGTCTCGTGCCTCTCCACTCCAAAGGGAAAGGTCAATGGTCCTACGTCTCGCGCGACGATCGGGATCGCGTAAGGTCCAGTATGAAGAATTAACTCTTTCATGGTCGTTGCTGGAGCGGTCGGGACGACCGCGAAGGAGAGCGCCTCTCGTTGCCGAAGTATTAACCGAATATGTGCTATTTATTAACCGTCCATTTAAACTAAAGCACTAGTCGTTGATTGTCCTGTTTGAAATTAAAATAATAACCGGTGTAAATACGTGAGTTATTTATGATTCGAGAATGTCTCTTAACATATGCAATGTGTATTCGTTCTTATTGAGAATGGAATCGGACTAAAGTACCAATTGATTTTTCTGAACGTGCAGCATCGAGAGAGAGATTTTTATCTCTCGCGACTTGGCGCGATAATTGCAGCTTCGTCGCCCACTTTGCAAATATCATCGAGATAAAGAATGCGATTTTCGTTACATCTATCTTCGTTATATTTAAAATGTACGAGTCTATGATAGCATTGACCTTATCTAAAGATGTTCAACGATGAAATCTATGTGGCGAAAATCGTTACGTTCGGTTTCACAGGCCAACGATCGACCAACGATCATTATCGATTCTATCGAGTTTCGCGGAACGGACGAGAGAGAGAGAGAGAGAGAGAGAGAGAGAGAGAGAGAGAGTGCTCGGCTGATTTCGCAAGAGTGGAATCCGTTTTGATTATACGGAGACGATCTTGGGCGGAAGAGAGCACGCAGCCTCGGGACGATCGGTATCGCGGAGTGAATTCTTCGTGTGTATTTCTCCTGTTGCTCAGGACGACGATCCAGTTTCGCGGAAGGATAAGCCCAAGAGGTTTCTCCGACCGCAGCAGCCTCCATCTCGCGTCTTGAGGATTAGCCGTAACGATAGACGATTGGTATCGCCTCTGAATCTTTGAAGCAGGTTTCGCATGCATGCCGGGATCGGTCTTCTCTGCGCGAACGACGTTGAATCTTATTAAACGAAGACTGGTTTTAATGTAGATGTAATATTTATACGGA
Organism: Solenopsis invicta; assembly: GCF_016802725.1. Taxonomy (NCBI): domain Eukaryota; kingdom Metazoa; phylum Arthropoda; class Insecta; order Hymenoptera; family Formicidae; genus Solenopsis; species Solenopsis invicta. The sequence goes on along the minus strand of NC_052675.1, from coordinate 8,014,499 downwards.
CGTTTAGAGTGAAAAAATAATATCTGGCATGCGAATCAAGCGGATGTTATTAATTCGATTAAAATGCGACGCGAAATCTCCAGCGACTTTAAACGGACTTGTAATGAATTGCGTTTGTTCAGCATTTTGTATCGCGTCGAAAAATATATTTTTAATTACATTGTGAATAGTTTTAAGCAAAAGTTGCGAAGAATCTCTTGTGTACACAATAAAATCGAGCAGGTGCGAATTGGGAGGTTGAGATGAAACTAGGTAAAATAAATACCACGCAATCTTGCATTTTTTGGCAAATTGTTATGTGTAAAAGAAAAATAAAAGCGATTTGTATAGGGAACATATAATTAAGGCCAGTGTTGCACGAAACCCAAATTGTCGTACCGCAGTCGGTCTTCCTTTCAGAACTCCTTTTTACTTTCTACAATTCGGTCACGTCGCGTGCAAGCTGCCATTTAAAGGAAGGTTTCTTCGTCTGTGGTCCGTTTAACGTCTGACTAATCTGTAGCAATCTGTGACCCGTGCGATACTGGTTTAACTCATGTAAATATTATTCTTATTGCACGTCATAATAACGGTGTATTTTTTAAAATTCGACTATTTCAGGGAAAATAAATAGGATCAAAAAGTGAACATCTTATATAACAATTGTATCTTTCCGAATGAGAGATTTGATCAAAGTCGAAAGGCAAAAAAATGTTGTAATTGTTACTTGATCAATCCTCGTGCTTAGTTATTAAAGGGATCTGTAATTATAGCAATAATAATCGTGTTCTCGTTTGTTTCCGAAACAGGAAAGGTGGATCCGACCCCGCACACCTCCTCGTTCAACATGGGCTACCTCGTCTCACCATACCCATATCCCAACGGAGCTGGAGGACCCATCCCCGTTTCTATGGTGAGTAGTCCGATTATGCTTTACTCGGTTTTATATTCATTAAAAATTTTGCATGCTTCGAATATGTCCGTCGCGTCCCTCTTGTCTCTCGACGTCGATGCGTCCGTATTGCGTCTTTTGTTCGAGCCCTGATCTTCTGATCTTCTGACTTCATCAGACTGTTACATGCCTACAAATCAAGTCTTTTTTGCACATAACCTAAGTTATCTCACGTCGGTTATTAACTTATGCTCAATCTTAATGTATAATGTTTGCGTCTTAAAAACACTTTCCAATATGTGGCTCCTCATAATTTTTTTTTTTTTTAACTTTAATTGTACAACTGATAAAGACTTAGTACAGTCGAAACGTATTGCCATGTAAATATCATTTCGCAAAATTTTCTTCGTTTGATACGACCTATTATTGCTCGTAACTGACCGTTACTCTTGCTTATATGTTGTGTTACATGCCTTCCTAACTGGATCATGATCACGCTATTGATTTATGGCATCCGCAAATTGGATTCACGATTTATATTTACCAGGGACCCGAACCGAAACCGGATCGAAATCGAAATATTGTGCAGGTTAATGGAACAAAACTTGTAAAACATTTTTCCGATTTTTTTTTTTTATTGGTTCGGGTTTTTTTAAACATTGTTAAATATCAATAATCACGAAAAAAAATGATTTAATCAGAGTTGTACAAATTAAAGACAGTTGTTCTGGCGGTACCAGTCACGCAAGTCAGCGTCAAAAGGCTACTTTCGGGGTTACAATTTGTTCTATTCCCGCTAAGAATAAACATCGATGAAACAATTCTAGAAGTCCAACTGTTGGTCAGAGCTAACGAAAGATGACTCGTAATCTTACATTCATAATATATTTAGTATATATGTAGTTGATTTTAAAGAGTAATTTTTCTTCCAATTTCTGAACATAATATAAGTACAAAAGAACGAGATTTTTATAATGGTAAAACTAAATTATTTTTGAAGCTTTATAAATTATATTTTAATTTTTCCGGCTCTTATAGCAAAAAAAGTTTAAAAATCTTAATTAAAGTTTTAAGACTGTAGGTATATATTTAATTCCAGGTTGTAGATAAAATTAGAGGAAGTTTACAGAGGGTTTACTTTTTTATCTCTTTGCTTCTATTATGATAATTTGCGTAAGGCTATTTTATAGAAAACTAGTTAAAAATAATGTTTGGCGACGCTGTAAGTTACTGAAATAATACAACAGCAAAAGAAGATAAGAGATGATCTTGAAAAACTCCGACTTTTCTATTTCAATGATTTGTAAACTTTTTGTACAATAAACATAAATTTTTTTTATATTTACGGTTTACTCTGAGAGCATCAAAAGGGATACACCGTCTTCTCAAGTCATCAGAGAATATATATGAAGACAACAAATAATAGCAAACGCTCAGTTTATTACAAAGATTTCAGTTCTTACAAAGTTTGACAAAGATTTTTTTTTTAACAACATAATTAACTTCTAATTTTTGACATCTTTACTAAAAGAATCTTGGACTTGAGAAGGACGACTTGGGGGTTCTAGACAAATTCATGACAGTTTGACTACTCAGTGAGTTTTTTTCAAGATGGGAATGGAGGAAAGGGGATTTTCATAAGTTCACATACACGGCAAGAATTTACTTATTACTGGACAAACCGTATGTCTTTGTAACGATATTGGCTTTCATGACTTCACACTATTTGTATACACTTTCTTGTCATGTTTATAATTTTTACCTTTTACGACATGAATTTTAATTTCTATCATATTCTCATATTCTTTTTTACTTAAGTTCCGTTCGTAATGTTGTTGATTCCTACATTATAATTTAATTACAATGATTCATTCATATATGTTATTGGCCGAAGACGACTCGATAAGTCGAAACTGCTCCAATTTAACGTTAATAAAATTATTTAATTTTATATATTGAGCGTCTATTTAACGTCTAGACTCGTATAAAAATAGTTTATACGCTAGATAAAGATGAAAACATTAATCTTTCACACTAACGTAATACTACACGTATGAAAGAAATACAATATACGAAAGGGTTGAGCCGCGAAACGCGGTTATCGATTCATGCGAGCGTGCTTCCGCGGATTCGGCTAATTCGGCTGCGGCGAAGCATGGCGTCGCTAAATAGTGGGCAAAATTGGGCCGATTCGATGTTAAAGAGAGCGTGACGCGTGCGGCCGCCGTTGCGATCTCTCGCGGGCCGCGTCGCGCTTTGTGCACGATTCCACGGCGCGTGAACCCATTAAGAGAGAAGAGAACGACCCATCGTCGATTCTTTACGGCCGATAAACACCGCGACGCAAACCGCGCGCGACGTTCAATTCTTCATGACGCTCGAAATGCGGCGGCGTCGGCGGCTGCGACGATTACACGGCGCGGAGCGTGCGACGCAACGCGACGATGATAAATTATTGGGAATTATCGCGGTAATGTGCGTCGGCGCGTTGACCACTCAATTTTGCCGTTGTTTCATTTACCATGGAATTTCACGTTGTATCAATATATATCCGCTGGCGATTTATACCGGTCGTTAACGCGATAAAGCGCTATTAAAGTTATTGCGATTGCGCGTGGTCCACGCGCGTCTATCAAAGGTCAATAATTAGAGAAATGACGGAATATCGCACTCGGCACGTTTGTAGAGAATGAGAGTGAAGACAATTTATACGTTCCGTGGAAAGAAAGCTCGTCGCTCGTATTAACCGAGTTTACGATTGTAGAAATTACGTCTAATGAAAAAAAATTGCATGTATATTATCGACGATGTCGACTTTGTTGAGTTTAATTTTCAATTCGTGACAAATAGAACGGATATAAGTGCGAAAATGTAAACTCGCGCGCATCGATATCCGCATTCATCAGAATTACACCGATACGATTCCCCTTTACGCGAATACGTACCGGCAAGTGCATCTTTTACTTCGTTATACGCGTACGCGGGGCGTACTCGGGCCGATTAATAAATCCGGTCGAATCGCAGCTGACAGTCGAGCGGCGAGAATCGCGCGCGAAATCAGGTCGAGACGTGAGATAAAAGGGTGCGTGACATGGGCCAGCAGACTCTAGCGGGAGAGCCTATTAAGGCCTCTTCAACTCCTCGGAGTTGATGAACCACCGGCGATGGTCAGGGATGCTGCCGAGACACGCCGATGATCCCACCTCCTCCTCCTCGTTTCTCCTTCTCCTCTCGCTCGCTGGATATATCCCGGTCTGGTTTTCTCTCCTTCCTTATCCCTCCCGATCTCTCTTTCTCTTTCTCTCTGGCTGCGCCGTGCGCTTGTGTGTGTATGCTTGGATTTACCTACCTGGGGCACTCATCCTCTACCATGTCATTATGTCGTTATTTCCGACAACGAGCGTGTCTCGGCGAACTCTCTCTCTCTCTCTCTCTCTCTCTCTCTCTCTCTCGCGTACGCTCACCTCCGCTTCGACGCGGGTACGGGGCGCGAAGCGAGTCTCGCTCGAAATCTCACGGCAAACAGCACTTCCGAATCGTTAGTTGCGCTAACTAGATCTTAACGTATTGCGCGGAGTTTGCAATTATAGTACTTATCTATTTACTCATTTTCAAAGTCATGCTATTCACAATGGTTCCAATCTATCGTGACACATTAATCGAAGTATAACGCTTCGGTACGTAATGAATTAATTTTAATATTAATGTTATGAGAAAGCACTTGCTACTACGGCGGTAATCACAAGCGCGACATTCAACGAGAATAGTCAGCGAGAATAGTGTTTAATCGTCCAGACTGTCCAGAGAAACCTGTACGTTCGCGAAGTATGTCGTGCACGTCAAGGCACACGTAGCGCTCGCCAACAACGAATATATTGCCAATCTCGCTTGACCTCCTCGCGGCGATGAGAAAAGGGTAATAATTATTCCGAGTTCGTCCAGGTCGTTCGTTACTCGGAGGTGCCAACCTCAGCAATGCGCGGCGGGCGATTAGAAGCCTGTTAACGATTCGTCGCGGCGCGGCGCGCGGCCGTTTAAACGCATTTCACCGGAATGCCGCATGCCGGGAGGACACACACGCGCGCACTCTCTTTCCATCTCGACCACGTGCGCGCGTGCGCTTCGTCGCGAGGTGTCGCGATCAAGGAATTGACCGTTTCGTGGGACTGTTAAGTAGCTCTAAAGACGATCGTGCCCCATGTTCCGCGCGTGAGCGCGATCTTCGCCGATTGCGATTCGTCGTCGTGAAAACGACTTGCTAAACGGTCCGCGTACACCTCGTTGCCCGCGTACTTTCTGGCATACAAAGAGTTTTAGGAGCGAGGACAACGCCTTTCGCGTTCGAGACTATATCAGATAATCGTTTTTTGGAAAGCGACACTTTCGCGATAAGAGAGACCGCGGCGCGAGAAATAGAAATCGGACAACTGGCCTGTCGCCACTTTGGATGACGCTTAAAAAATAATTGATTCGCGATTATGGATTTAATGGACGATCGGTTCGCCGCTAACGACGGAATTTTATCGTCGATTATTCCAGCTTTTCGTACAATGCAATACTGCCGAATGCTTTTCTATCTCTTGTACATCCGACTCGTGACGACATCGACTCGGACACAAGAGTCGCGTTACACCCTGCCGACGATGGCTGCTACCGTGACAAAGGAACGATGTTGCTGAATTTTACGCGAAATGTCGAAAAACTTCGTAGAAAATACCGTTCGACTGTCGAAGAGGAGAATATACGGAAAAGAATATAAAAAATACACGGGTCTGTACGTTCGCGCACAACGAAATCTGTCCCACCAATTAAAAAGAACGCGATTCGAGATTTTCTCGAAAATAACCGATGTAACGGAGCGTAGTTTTGAGAACGGAAAGTGTACAATAGCAAAAGGGCGGGAGAGAAGGAAAGATCCGTGGAAGTGGAAAAATGGACGCGAAGCATCGTAGAGGACGAAAGGTTCCGTCGAAGATTGGAAGGGAGTCTGGACATAGATTTCACAAATTTACAAATCTTATGGTAAAACACGCAACTCTTGGATACGCAGCGCGGCGCATTTAATTTAAAACAAATGTAATGTGCCGCGCAGCAGTTTAGTCAGAGCTGCTCCATTTGCTCCATTTCTCCGTTCCATTAGATCACTTGCCGCTAAACAGCTACCGGTATAAGAATTATATTTTTGCGTATAATTTTAATATATTAATTTTTTTATGAGCAACTTATGATTTTTATTATATTATTTTTAACTGAACGGCTTGCTTCAGAAGGCTTGGTTTTACACACTTTGCTTCATCTTCTCTCACTCAGTCTCTCATCTCTGTATCTATTATTTTGTATCATGTGATCTGCACTGTGAGTCGAACTTTAAATATTAACGAGAAATAGTGCCGAAGTACAGTTAAAAGAAAAGATCTTATAATCCGTGCTCTATATTTTCTGCAGAACATTTTAGCGTGTTCGTAAAGGATCTTTTAGAATTTTTCTATAATGGCGGTGACGATGGTGACAACGGTTTTGTTTCAGGAATGCCCTTTGTTTGTTCGCTCCGGTAGTAGACCTATGGTATTGTTCTCATTGTAAAGAGATATTGGGGCGAGCGAGCGGCTTACCAAGGAGGTGGAGGAAAAGAGATAAGAGAGGGTTGTAAGGAGAATGCGTGACGCCGGTCAAAGATGCTCGCGTGATACATACCTATTCCTCGTTCGGTTCTCTTCGCCATTGTCGTCCCCGTCCCCATCATCTCCATCGCTCCTGTCGTAGCCGTTAATTGTTTGCCAATCAAGTACCGTCGTCTAACACTCGTGAGAGGTCTTCTGCTGCTTTCCTTCTCCATATCAGGATAGCTCGATCCAAACCGTGGAACTGGAAAAGGAGAGAAAATGCGATGTCACGCGTCGCATCGCATCCGATAACACCGGATCGCATCCGATCAGCGATTTTACGCCGCGTCGCGCTATCGCTCGCCGGCGAGACTGAGATTGATGAGACAGCGTAAATTTGAGAGTGTTCTTCTTTCGATTAGAATGAATGTACTAGATGCACGGACGTTCAACGCGTTTCTTACCAGCCTTTTTAATCGCGCGCGCGCATACTCGTGAAGAATAGCATCGTGATTAATTATTTGGTCGCTTTGCGATAGAAGAGAAGTCTTTTCCGTCGCAACGAAGTCTCTCGGAATTCTTGAAATGTTGTAATGAGATATATAACGCTGTGATGAGAAAAAATTCTTGCACGAATTTTGCGAAAACATGAATCTGTGGAACATTTGCGTCGAAGAAGGAGGCTTATATCTGATAATCGTAGGATTTATCAGAAAAAGCAGAGATGCCATTAGTTCCAGACATTAGCATTCGTATTCAAGCATTTTTTTGTGTTCTCGAAATCTCCATCTTCTCTTACGCCGAGGCATAAATCGAGGGATTGCCCTTTTTCAGAGGGATAATACCACATAGACCGTTAAGATGGCCATGCGATACGATCTCTCCATTACGCTACCTACTCCTCCTTGTCCCAAGAACCCTACTAATTGTTTTCCTGTCTGTTCGTTCAACGTGGGAAAAGCTACGAGCGGATTTGTAGATCGAGATCGAGTTCGCGGCGCGGATTATTCTATCTAAATTTGTTCATTCTCCGCTGAAAAACGTTGACAAAACACCGCTTTGATAGAAAAAAGTACAAAAATTAATTGATAGATTCGTCTTATGCAAATAATTAGAATAAAAAAATTTTTTTTGTTATTATATAATACGTAGATTTGTTTTGCTAAAAAGTCTATACTGAATTGTTATTAATTATAAGAGCAATTTGGTAAAGTATTCTATAAGTGGAAATAAAATATGATTATTAAATTGTCTATAGCAAGTAACATTAAAACAGAATAATGAAATCCAAATACGATCTTAGTTTTTGATTTCTCGACTCGAGTTTCAAAACAGTTGAAGCGATTTCTCGGCTGCAAACAAGGTCGTCGTCGTCACCAAGTTAGTTTGCTCGCATACATCCTTTCTCTCATTATTCAGCAATTGTAGCGACGATAATGATATTGCCCACGCGATGAAATTTATATCCTTTCCACGCGACAACGTGTCTTGGCGTCGTGTCGCATTGTGTCTGAATTTTCTCACAGGTACTCTACACATTTGACGTATAATCGCTAAGCAAAGACTTGATTTTTCAAATTTTATTCGTACGATGACGGTGACGATGACATTTAGCAAATTCTAGGATCTGGACGTCTCTTTCGCAATTTTTTTGTCACAGCAAAAATGATTTATCTAACTGGGATGATTATTATTTAACTGGATGATTATCTTCTGTCAGCGAATAGTGCCACCATCGGCATCACTTTTTTCGATTTCAGCACACGCAGAGAAAAAATTAGCCAACAAAGCTAAAATTTAGTTGTAGCAACTAAGATGTGTCTTTAAAATAGGGACAGCTAATATCGTTGCTGCCGCAGCTAAATTTATTAGTTATTAAAATTAGCAGTTACAGCAAGAAATATTCGCTGCCAGAATCAAATAATGTTTAGTGAATGCGTATATAGTTTCACGCTCCTAAGTCCCGGTCTACAATAGGTTATAAGCCGTAAGAAATTGACCAATCATAGTTGAATATGAGGAGAATAATTGACCATGGTCAATTTTTACGATTTAAGGCTTACGACATTAATTGTAGACCGGGACTAAGATATTGAGGAATAGCTGCCACTTTTTTAGCTACACGTGTTAAAACACACATTTTATTTTAGTTAATAAAACTGTATTTCGCAGCAAATATATTTTATCTTTAATAGCCAATTTTTAGCACTGATAGAAAATATCGAACTAGCTACTGATATTTAGTTACTACTTCTAAGTCATTTTTTTCCGTGCAACCTATGATGAATTCTTCCGTCACGATATACTTCTGCATTTGTTTTATACATTTACTTATTGATACAATTTATTTATCACTTTATATACTTTTTTTTTGCGGAATCAGGATTAATATTCGATCAAGTTTGTCGATGAAACATATTTATGCATCGTGGTCTACGAAACGATAAATTTCCAGATGTCATAGTAGAATATCTATGTACATAATATATGTACAAGTGAATATATATTTTTATCTAATTGTTGTTAGAGCAAAGAAATAACACTTTTGACTCTCAGTATTGACGTTCGAATATTTATATTTGTGCAAAAAGTTTGGTGCCACGTGGGTTTCTGAAAAAAATACTCTGAACTTTCTACAGTCCGTGGCCGTTTGATATTTTGTGGCTATAAAAAGAAAATTATGAAATATATACCTGACAAATATAATAAGCGCAAACAAAAATGCCGTGAGGTCACACGGCGTGGTACACAAGCCGTTCAAGATCGGCACGACACGGAACGTATTAATTTAAATAACTGGACCAATGCGATCGTGTTGTTTTCACAATTTTCTCGTCGCGTTTCTTTTTCAAAACTTCTTTTCCCCCATGAAGAATCTCAAACATAGATTCCGAGAAATCGCATCGACAATCAAAGCGTTTGTATTTAACACCTGAGACCCCCGTAGAACTCCGAGGGGACTGCGCCCCGCGTATAAATCCAAAAAAGAATCTCTAGGCTTCCCTTCGATGACGCGGCGGTTCTTGCGGGACAAATGAGCCAGAATAAATACTAGGGTAGACCGTGAACGCCGAAGAATGCCCAGAACTAACCACCCTGAAAACGGAAACGGGAATGTTTGCGATCACCGTGGCCGGGAATGCTTGTTCAAAGAAGAGTTGTCATAGTGACGACTCGGTGACTTTTCTCGCTACGCGGGTTACACGTCTTTACAAACACATGTTGTAGGTTTCTAATCGAATCTCTTTGCGGAATGCGCCGAAAATAATGCAACTTTTCACGTGCGGCGGATATAAAAATTATGACAAAAGAAAAAGGATAACGAGAACAAGATATCGTTGGCTAAATTAATGATAATATTTTGTTCTTTCGAAATTTTCAAAGAGGGATATATTAGACAATAAATATTAAAGCTTTACTTCGATGATGAGGCAGTTTCAAAGCGACAAATGAGCGAAAATGAATACCAGGTAGAATCATAAATAACACAGCGAGAGGAAGGCTGGCAATCTTGAGAGAGGGACACGAGCTGCTGCAGCTCGGTTATTGGGTGAATAATTAATTTATTGGCCGCGCTCGTGCTATCTACTTAGGTAGGATTTCACGAGCTCCTCCCACCCCTCTAGGCTGCCGGGATATTATAAAACTCGTTCCACTAGTTTACTCCCGTCGCTCATTTACATTTAATTGGGGAATCAATCCAGTGCCAGGGTATCGTTACAGAATATTTATAAGCTCTTTGTGCATGTAATGCGTGCGAGTTTTAATTTCACCGAGGGGACGCGAATGTTGCGATTTTTTTTTTTCGACAACCTCTTCCCGACAATCGCTTACCGTTCAATGATTTTGTTCATTCGACATCGACAAGTAGATTCTCTTCAATCTCACAATGGTAGCCGCGTCGTCGCGCCTTTAACATTTGCCAATTAATAATTTCACGTTTCGATACATCAGGGATCGAAAATTAATATCGAACACCTGGCCACCGCTACTGCCGGGTGATACGTCGTATCTCGCCGACACGCATACACACTAATTTATTGCAAATCCACTCTAGCCCATTACGAACTTCAAAGCGACGCGGGCGCGCCATCATTGTTTTCTAGCGTTATAAACACCGCTGTGTCATGCGCGAGGATGCGAAAACCATTGAAAGCCTCACGCGTTAAACTAGAACGAATTAATGCCATGAATTAATGGCAAGGTATATGTATTTTAATATACCGCGTAACTATCGACATGTGAACTTGTATTCGCCGTTTAACTCCATCTTTTATTTCGAAATTTACTTTGTGCACTCTTTTTTCAAGTAAATCAATAGATAATAAAATTTTAATGCAGCTCTACACAGTCTACACGTTGGTAGCGATTTAAGATGAAATCTCGTGACGTTTTTTTTTTCTCCTCTTTCTTTCTCGAGATTATCTTTACAGACATCATTTAAGTAAGACTCATCGTGTGTGGGTAGCGCATTATTGCATCGGAGAAGGGAATCTGATGATGTCTCCTGGTGTTAGAAACTAGGACAATGTCGACCATAATTCTAGTTTCACCATGACACGGGATATGTGCGCTTTTGTAATGCGGTTCGGTGGCGGCTAACTGCGCCGGGATGCGTATATTTATTAATCGATCGTGGCCGAGCTATCGACAGGCGCGATCACTACCGTTACGACACATTATAGGCAGTAGGATCAAGTAGGTCACGTTCGTATAGTCTCGTTGCCGCGTGATAACCACTTAAACTGGACTCGGCGAATAACTCGTCAGCACCGTCCGTTATTTTCTTCTTTAATTTATTTAACATTTATTAAATAACTTTCAAATAAATAACTTGAAAAAAACTCACGACAGGTTAACGTAATTATAATATAAATTTTAATACGCGTGATAAAATAATTGTTTCCTAATAGGATTAGGTATCAAAGGATAACCCATTGAATTACCGATAAATACCACCATGCATATCGTAACGCTAGCACTCGATAAGAAAATCACTGCGCGTGTACTCTTGTTTTGGTAGAAAATTCAATCTACTCTCATCGACCTCGCTGAGAAAATAAAGTTGCGCGCGAAGGCAAACCTGTTTGCAGAAGTTGGATCCGCCCGCGGATCCCCAGAGTGCTGTTCATGATTTAATGCCAATAACGAAGCGTGAATCGTGAACGAATCGAATCGCAGACGTCTCCAGATATTTTTTGGTTGTCAAGTATTCCCTCGATCGAATTCGATTGCTCCGACTCTCTTTCTCGAAAGAAAAAGACAGAGAAGACTAAAATAAGATGCTTAAAGCGCAGAGTATATAAAAAGATCTTCGTGAAATATCGGCGCCGTGATTGAATCGAGACTTGACTCATTCAACGAAAACCCTTTAATCGGCGTACGAAAACGAGTCAGCTCTCCCATAACTTTTTTTCTTGTTCTTATTTCGACTAGCGCGACTATTTTAAGCGATACGCCACAGGAAGTTTATAGCGTGTATGGTTTCAGGCCTTTCGAAGAGAGGCAGTAGTTTCACTTCTTCCTTGCAAAAGGGGAAAGACGCGAGAGAGACAGACAGAGAGAGAGAGAGAGAGAGAGAGAGAGAGAGAGAGAGAGAAAGAGAGAGACGTTTTCTCAAATAAGAAACGTATTTCAATCGCAATCAATGACAGCGTAATTTCTTTGCCTCAGATGCTTATCATTCAGCTTTAATCATTCCAAATATTTATATATATATAAATTAAACAGAAAAACAATTGTAGAGAGTTTCGAAAGAATATAAAAAAATTAGTTGCATATACGTGATATTTTCAGTTGAAATGACTCATTGATGAATATCCTGGAAAATATTAAGTCATAAAATAAAATAAAAAAAATATTTCATGGACTATTGATCGTTCGATTATCCTCGAATAAGAGTTTTCATAACTCGCGAGTTGGAAACTTTACGAGTGATCTTGGTCTATTTGTTGGACTTCATGTTCGATGAGAGTACGTTTTTCCTTCGAAAGATTCCGTCACGGTTCGTCTGGGACTTGTGGAAGAGAGAACTACCTCGAGAGAACCCTACACAAGTCCGAACAGTTTTCAGAAATCGTAAAGCATCATTTTTACGGTGGTGGAATGAAAAAAATGCGTGACGATAGATGAGAGGAAAGGATTAGATTTTACGCGGGTGCTTTGGCATTTTGCTTCCTTTAAATTGCAGTCTGAGATCGTTGATACCTTCGCTTCGGACACTAAACAAGTCCCGCTCTCGCTTGCTTTTTCACTTGGGCGCAGGGAGGAAGGGAGCAAAAAAAAAAAGAAGGAAGACGGAACGACCTCGCGCAACGATGGAAACGCGCAACTCTTTCGCGGTAAGAAGAAGGGGGTTGTTGCCTGTGAATTCCCTCATTGCTGCCTTCCTCCGCGTCTTCTTACCGCTGTGTTCTCCCCCGTGGCCATTTTGCGATGGAAACGGCCCTCGACGAGTCTCGGTTATTACAGTGCGAACTCCCAATAGCCCGTTTTGAGCGCATGCCGTCGTTTGCGCGCAGAAGCGCCTCGAAAGCCCCTGGTAGAGCCCAGCTTTAACATTGGCAAATTTGAAAAAAATAAAATCAATGTTGCATCGTAGTAACGGATACAAAAGGAATATGTAAGAGAAATGCAACTGTATTCAACAAACGTTGTCTAGATCGTGAGAATTTTAATAGTCGTATATACAGTTGTATTAGTAAAAATTAAGTTAGAGATGTATGCAATAAATTCCATATAGATTTTAACAAGTTTGAAAATACATTTTGAATGTAAACGGAGAATAGTTATTTATCACTTTGCTGTTTTGCCAAAATTTAGGTGATAAAAGGAGAGAGATGTAATTTCAAATTTAGCGTTAAGAACTTATATAATGACCTCGATAATAGATGTCATTGTAGAGCGATATCGAAATCCCCGAGTCTGTCCGACCGTTCGGTCATGTGATCGATCGTAGCTTGCAAAGGTAGGAAAATTACGTTCGACGAGCATCGGGCGTACCTCGTCGAACGTTAATTTCGGGCCAGATCAGATTCTCTATATGCACGCGCGGTGAGTAAATGGAAATGACGTGTTCATTATATCACGTGCGGCATGAGGTCGTCTCATTAGTTAGAAAGGCGGCGCTAATATAACTCGGCCTGCGTTAGATGCGATTTATTATACTCGCTGCGTTCATCGTGATTCTTCCTCTCAGCCTTGCGAATGAATATTATAGACGTTCAGCCAAGTAAGCGGACATTTCGTCATTCACGCTATCTGAAACTTGGACGAGGTAACATTAAATTCAATCGGAAATCTGAGATTGTTCCGAAGAATCTTTTCCAACGAATAAGACGTTGAAATAATATTTTTCAAGTAGTTCAAGTTTCAAAGTTTTTTATCTGGGACGTTCCACGTTCCCGGGAACTTGCTCAAGATGCTACAATTTCGGGACGTTACTCATCCAACGTTAAGTGGGTCTCCGTGCCGATGAGTATGCGGGTGGTCTTTCCGTTTGCAAAGGCGGGACGATTTTATGGTTTCCGCTCTCTCGAGACCTAAGTCACCGTCATTTTCAAGCCTCGTTCGCAACTCAAATTAATTTCCCTTTAATGCCACTGATATATTGTTACGGATGCATCGGCTATCGCAGTGGCATTAGATGAAAAACTTGATTGCAAATTTGTGCGTTTATTGTAATCATTGCTCAGGTTAAATCAAGCATTATCGTGATTATTATTTATTAACGAGAATAATGAAAGAATATTAACAAATCGTTATTTTTCGAAAGATACAAGACAAAAGGTTGTTGATTGCCATTGAAATCGTGAGAGTCGAAGAAAATGATAGTCGTTTGTTTAGTAGATTACCTAGAAGTGAACGGATACAATGAGCACTCGCGCGCCGATGGAAAGACCGTCGACCGCAGTGGCATTTGCATCATTCACCTTGAGAGGCAGATACCGCGAGTAGAGAGCCTTGTGTCTCACCGCGGATTACGTTCGAGGGAATTTATCGCCCGGCTAGTAACGCCGATGCGCTTCGCGCTCTCCCTCTCTCGCTTTTTTTTTCTTTTTTCTCTTCGCCGTTTTTATAAAAAGTTCTTCCGTGCTATAAAGTTAATCTTTTCAAAGTTGTATCATTATTTCGTAATATAAATCATTCTATCATCAAGAAGTTTAGTTAGAAAAATTAGTGTTTGAATAATTGCCAACTGCATGGAACGACGTGTTATAACGATACAAATAGTTTTTCAAGATTAATTAAGAAAATAATTATTAACGGATTTATCATTTTTTCAATAAACACTAATTTGTTAATAAATAATATTTTAGATAATCTGTAGAGATTCGTTGAATTTCACGTTAATCTGACATAAATGGCGTGATCTTTGTCGTTCGTGCGCTGTCTCTTTTTAATTGTTTTACTCGTTTTTTTTTATTTGCGGTTAATATAAATGACGGTGCGATTATGATGATTTATTTTTCCGTAATGATCCGCGTGTTGTCACTCGCTTGTCTCTCTCTTTCTCGCATTTACTCGCTTACTCGCCCACTCACTCATTCACTCAAGAGTTGCTCATTATTTCGTTGAGCATCAGTAATTCCGTCGGCACTGTGTATCATGAAAAGCGATAGTGCACGATTGTCAGTGTTGAAATAATAACACGTGCAAAAAGTATGCGTGCCCGTATGAGAGAGAGAGAGAGAGAGAGAGAGAATTTTTCTTAACATCGCGACAACGAAATTGACTGACTTTCTGTTCTCACTGAGCGTGTGGGTATTTTGATGTTTCATGAGAAATTACGTGAGTCTGGTCTATCTCGTTGAGATTTTCAACGGTCTTTCAATTAAAATATTCTGCTCAGTGAATTTAAACATTTGCACAACATCTGACATAGTTTTCCTACGCGTTAAAGTAAATCCTTTTCCACGATACGATAATTTTCGTCACCTTTAATAAAGCGGAAGAAAATTATTGCCTCTAATTGTCTCTTCGTCAGTCGAGTAATCGAAATCATTAAAGTGCGTGCTAATGAGATCCACTACTATTGACTCTTGGAAATTAAAATTTTCTTACGTACGCTGAAACGCGCACACGCACGCGTGTGTACATGGGGCGAGGAATGATCGAAAGATCGTATTAGTCTCGTTAGTAAGTTCCAGCGATTCTCACAAGATTCGCAATGAAAGAGGATCGCACATCTTATATGTAGTAAAGTAGTAGATTGAAAACAGAAGAGTTGAAAGAGAAGAAAAAAAAAGTACAGAGAAAGAGAGAGAGAGAGAGAGAGAGAGAGAGAGAGAGAGAGTGCTGTGTGTTACTGTGGTAGTGAACGATGAGAGAGGCGTGCCAGTCGCGGTAATAGCCGGTAAGCTGTGCTATTATGAGCGGCTCGAAAAAAACGTGATGTCACGCTAGGCCACTCCTGCGGTTGACCGAAAGCTGAAAAAAATGCATTACAATTCGTCGCTTCTTATTGTTTACCGCAATTGGCCATCGCTGACCCTTTTCCCCGCTCATCCCTCACCGTTATTGTTTAGCTGCTCGCGCGCTTCCCGCCGCTTCATTATGCCCTTTGTCCGCGCGCACGGCTTTTATCGTCTGTTTAATATTTATCGTTGATGCACGGGTGCAATACTAATTTCTTCGGGTTGCGCCCGTCATTCGATCTTGTGCGTCAACTCCGAAAGCTCGTCAGTTTGCGAAAACTATGCGCGCGCGTTAATCAGTGATTCAACTATCGATCTTTAAGTAAGTCCTCGCATACGCGATTCTTGAAAATGAACTTGAAAGATTTTAAATTTTCTCGTAATTTTCTCTGATTGTACTTTTCTCTGTTATTAATATTGTAGTGAGCTTGCTAAAGTTTATAAGAGTTTATAAACGTTGCTATGCAAGGTTCGTTAAAGCATCCAATCCATATTCTTGCAATGCGAAATATTGTCCGAGATTATTAATGCTCATCATATTCTACATGTCAGCATACTTCCTAATCTGTATTGCATGCTACAAACTAATAACGAGAAACTTAAAAGATTAAATAAAAAGGAACAATTCCCATTGAAGACTAGACAAGTCGCACGCACCGTCATTGGTAAATTAAGGCTCACGAATGACGAGAAATTTAGGGAGAATGCATTAGCGAGGTAAAATATATTCGATATCATCGCGGCCTTCGTGTGACACGAAGATGACGGGCTGGGTGTCTCTAATTAATGACAGTCGGCAAGTCGTCGAGAGGAGGGAGACCTGAAAGACTTGGGTGGGTTAGGTTCGCGTGGAGTTTGCGTGACTCAGACTGCTGCTTTACCCACCTTTACAGGTGACTGTTCTACCTGCTCGCACGTTACATGACGTGACGTCGATTCGCGAAATTCTCATTCGAACACCATCCGCGTCTTGTCTCTTTAAATCGATCTCCCCCTTCTCTCACTCTCTCTCCCTCTCTTGCTCTCTTTCTCTAGTTTTTAATTTAATATATAGTGTGAAACATTTTTCAAAAATAAAGAGTCTAAAGGCACTTTAATGTTGCAAGACACAAATTCGATAAGGTAAATGAAAAAATTCAATACGCTCCAATGTGGCACTCTAGGATTAATTCACAGGTCCGACGAAGCCTTTCGGAGCTGAGAAAAAAAAGCTCGCTTGGTCACACGCACACGCTAATTTACTCATGCTAGCGAGTAAGGTGCGAGCGAAGAGCTTTTTGACGTAGTAAGAGCCGCTGAAATTCAACGGCGATATCGATGGTTCGGCATGCGTGGTATGGGGGTGCCGCTGCTGGCGCGGCGGGTGCACCGGTTTCCGAGGTGCTCAGTTGGGCAGCTGATATGGTCGCTATTAGTCTCTGATGCTCAGAAGCACTATAGCGCGCCCATCTCTCCTCTGTCCAAGTGCAGCGGGAAGAGAGCGAGCGCGAGCGAGCACGAGCGAGCGAGAGAGCTGAGGCTTTTTGGGGCGTAGATAATAGTGAGAGAGTGCCCATTAAGGGCGAATCACCCAGGTCAGAGAAGGCCTCGCAAAACTTCGCACCTGCTCTATATCGTCGTCATAATAAATACATACATATTCATAACGAATCTTCAGAGAAAAAGAGCGTTTTAATCCTTAAACCGTATCGTCGTAACGAGATGCGGCAGGAAAAACCTCTGATGGTTCCACGGGTCATGAGGATAAAAAAACTTTCGTAACTCGTTATTTCGGTTTGCTCGTTCCGCAAAAAGATCTCGCTGCTAATTCTCGACGACGATGAAGGAATTGTCCATCGGAGAGAGACGCGACTAGAAGAAACATTCGACAAGAGTGGGCACGTTTTCAGGCTTGCTGTCCGCTTCTTCCACCATCCTCTCCTTCCACCATCCTCTCTTTCTCACTTGTGCACTCGCGGTTAAGGCAGCCACGCGAGTGGGCCGAGAATAATGACATTATTGCGGGGCCACTCGCAGCTTACGGCAATTAAAACTTTGGTAATTGCCGTGGACGAGTTATATAATTACCACGTCGTGCCGGGATGCGTCGTGTTACGTTGCGATTTGACAATTTCCTATTTCGTTCTCTCCGATCTCTAATCTTAGATTTTGCTACTTGCCAACTACATTCTCACAGTCATTCTCACAAGCAAGACTTATCTTGTAGTTGTAAAGAAAGTATTACTTAGTATTCATGTATTTGCATTAAATAATTGATTAGGCCGAGTTCCCGAGAAAAGAAAGCAACGCTTACATTATGTTGAAAGCATTCAGCGAGCAATTAAAATAAAGTTTACAACTATTATCGTCAAACATTTATAATTCTGCGTGTAATAATTTACGCTTATATTTTTATCACCGCATTTTTTTCTCTTGACATACATACAGAAAGTCTAAAATTGCATATAATAGCATATTCTGGTGATTCGATTCGAAAAAATAACTCAAATACTTTATAGTATTGTTTCGACGCATTTACAACTGGTTAATTGTGGGAATTTTCACATAGTTTGACAATCTCTAATTGCAATAATGATATAATCTTTCTCTCTTTCAATTGATATATTCTGATTAGTATCTTATCACAATTGCGTTTGAAGGAAAAAAGCAAGATTTTTAATTAGACCGAAGCTGCCTGTCGAACTTTAGTGCGTGAATAACAATAAGGAGGCCACGTGCATGCTGTAGGTTGCAAAAATGAAAGCATTTGCCATTTGGCGTTGCCACAAAATATAAAAATGTAAGATGAATATATTCTCTCCTTCAAATTTATTTTTTACATTTTTAATTGATTTCGATTAATGTTTTATTGTCGCGCATTAAGTCAGATAAGCGAAGAATAATAAATTTATATTATTTCTGATCGCGAAAAAATTATTGGAATTATTAAAATTAATAACAAATAGATTATGCACATAGTTTCGTACTCAAGTGGGCAAATTGTGCAGTACTATTATTTTCATCGTTTATGTTTTTTTATAATTCGATAACTATATTATGTTTTCTCTATTTTCTTATGAGGATGCTCTATTATAATTATTTCCTCTAATATAGTATTGAGGAGCACTCTTGTTGACATTGAATAAAAAAAAATAATGCTCTTCTGTTATTTTTTATTTTTTAATTTTCCTGATAACAAATTTTGTAAAAATTGAAATATTTCTAGCTCGCATGGAAATATCTTTAGCTTTGCGCGAAATACTTTTTCGTAAAGCGCATTTTGTCATCGAAAAATCGACTACAAGACAATGCTATCATTGTTATCAATGCAAACGTAGCTACGTCATGTGGCACGACGCTGACACGGCCACCGCTTTAAATCGCTTCGCCTCGACGAGACCGTTAAGCCCTTCATGGTTAACCGAGGCTCGTGCTACAACACAGTCGCCTCTTTGTCGATTAGCACGCCAACTCGCCAACCAGGAACGGCTGGATTTTTACCGAGCTCGTGACGCTCGTAATTTTTATCGAAATCCCGGGATGCAGGAACGAAAGAACGCACCCGAAAAATGCGCAAAAAATTCGGCGGCGATATTTTTATTTTTATCGGGAATACGTGTGAAATTATCAAAGTAACACGTATATGTTTAAATAACTATAACGTTCGAGCAAATAGTTTTCTAATGATATTCGAATATTGATGTTCGAAGGCTCTCGGCACAAAAATATCCGTGACGCATTTAAAAGTCACGTTAAGTGTTGATTTCAAACTTAAATCTGTACGTAACGGTGAACCTACGTGACCTATGTTAACTCACAAGGAAAATGGTTAAACGTTACATTATATTTTTCGTGCACGCTAATGTAAGTTTATGTTCTTGTGAGAGCCTTCGAACATTAATTATCCATCCGACTGCCATTAGAAAACGAACTGGCTGAGAAAGCAAATTGACAAAAATAAATAAAATGTAAATTACATAAGAATAAGAAGTGGAAAATGCGGTTACTCTTTGCAATGCTGCGTGACTTTCGATGCACGTTTCATTTACATGGTGTATGACGGGTGTACGGACACGTCGTCATCACGCGGCACACGCGCGTGCACGGTGGTCTGTATATATCGGCGCTCGGCGAACTTCCTGGCGCTGCTTTATCATTATCGGATGTGACTAATGCGGCGTTTAACGCAACCTCGCGTTAGTTGTTATTATAGCCCTTGGCGAACGCGCGGGTCCTCCTGCCCCTTCCCTCTCGCTCGTTCCCTTTCACTACTGCGCGCGCGGGCGAAACGCCCTTTCGTGTCCACACACATGGTCCCTAGGCCTCTCTCTCTCTCTCTCTCTCTCTTGAGCAAGCCCCCGATTTTGATGCTGGTTTATTCATTCAATAAATCCTGAACCGGTTGGCAGGTTTCAGACATTGTCCCTCGGATTCACGCGTTCGAAGAAAAGACGTTCCAGACTATGCACTTGAGATCGGTACGAATACAGAGATTCTTTCAAGAAAATTATATAACGGGCACGCTCTTATTTATTCTAACTTTTCCTCTCTGCTAATTAATTACAATTAATATTGATAATTATAATTATCTAATAGTTATAATTTTATTATCAGAAATCACAATTTAATACGTGATTTAGTAATAAAACACATGTTTTGTAATATTTTAATGCGATTTACAAGTCACTGATAAGTATAGGTAGGAAATAATTTGATAATACTGTTTTAAACAACAGGATTTCTGTCATTCGCGCTTACAAATATGTTCAATCAACAACACGTGTATATCGCATGGCATCCCGCGTCTCGTTCATCTCTTTCTCAATTGATATGATTCGCAGCGCAGCGGTTTCATTTATATTCCGCCGCGGAATAAGGATACCGCCATAGTCCTTGTTATCGGATGCTACCGGTTTACACATATCTATTCTTTATCAAAGCCGTACAGTCACGGAAACGCGCTGCAATCGTTACTTTTCACAATTAGTTCAGCGTAGTGTTCAGTTTTAATAACGATACTTTTTAACAATATTCATCGTCGTAGTCCGGATACACTGCTGACTACAGCTTTGGCACGCTTAATACAGCTCTACTTAATACAGTGATTACATCAAAGAACACCCGGTATGTCGAGTCAGGCCCAGCGCGAAGCAACCTCACACTACCGTGACTGTTAACACGGCTTAATCTTGCTTAATAACAGTCATAGCGTTCGTGTGTCTCGCCCTTTATCGTCGTCCGTTATTATTTGCGCAATTATTTCCGGCTGCACATAGGATAAGCGATATTATGAACATTACCGGCAATTAGGCCAAGGTGATGCCAGTCGATAGCAATAATCGGTCAATTCTAATCGCACTTGCAAATAATAATCACTAGGAACAATGAATTGTAATCAATTTTTTTTTTTTACGGAAGAGTAGTTGAACTTTTTTATACGCGGTCAATGTTATGGTTTTTTTCTTTTGCGTTGATGAAAAATTCTGTTTAAAATAACTGCAAATGACGAAGTCAAGAGGAATGTAGAAAGCGAGAGTCAAACGGAATAGTTGAATCAACATAAATGTGAACAATAATAATATTTATAGATAAACAGTATATTTTTATAACGAACTGGTTTTTCGTTGACAATAAATTGAAGATGGCTGGTTTTAACAAACATCGCATGTAAATGTTGCCATTTACATAAGCAAGAGAAGCTAAACGGATACGCACGGTTGGCCTGTTATCCGGATAGCTTCCAGGCTCGCTGGCTGTTGGCGAGATAATCGCTTACACGTTGCACGCGTTGGTTAATTCACTGCCGTCTGACAAGCGAGAAAATCCTACCTAGAATTACTCGTGCCGTAGTACGTTTGAGTCAAGTATCATCTTAGACGCACCTGGGAATGTTAATTCTTCCGTTCGTGAAAATATACGCTGTTTAAGCCAGAAATATACGCGCGCGTATGTTTATGTTGTTTTAAATATATGTGTCAAAATTTTTATCTCGATTTGCATTTGCAATAATATAATAGATCGAAATTTCCTTCCGTTGATCTTGACAAGTGTCACGAGATATGGATAATTTTTTCCAATAGGCAAAAGCGTAATACTAGGCGCGACGAAGGACGTTTGACAAAGTAAGTCATTGTCGCAAAATTGCAATGCGTTCCTTCGCCCTCTTCGACATCGCAAAGCTTCGAAATCCGCGGCGACGCGCGTCTATTCCTTGCGTAAAAATTTCATCGCGGTCCTCGGCAGTCGAGGATGATCCGACGTCGACGGCATCACGGAAGCTCGGCGCCGACGCACGGAGGGCGGGACAAGGGCGCGGCTCACGGCTCGTTCTCCCAATTTCGCGGGGTGCGCCCGGAACGAGGTGCCGTTGCGGCGCAAGGACCCCCTCAATTATCGGACGGTGGTGATTTAAGGCGAGCTGCTTCTCCGTGTAGGAGGGCAGCAACACACAGCGTGTTCCTCTGCGTTGAGAATGGCCGAAGAACGGCCAATCTTGGCTGTGGCGAGTCACGACCCGGCGGTAATCAGAGTGGGAAGATTAACGAGACGTTAAAACGAAGAGGCGAGTTACGAATAAATCAATATCGATAAGCGCGAGATGCATTATATACGTATTCGTAATGAGACCCGAGATTTATATCGACGAAGGGCTCTCGTTTCGGCGTTATCTCGCGCGCCTCGCTAACACATCAAATGATAAATCTGCCCGCGATGTTTATTGCGCCCCGAAAACTAAAGAGTTTGTAAAAAAAAAAATACAAGCATTTAATAGCTTTTATTTATATAAATATAGCAACGATGTATTCGCGAGTTTATGTGATTATAGAAAAAAATATTTATTTTCTTTTTATTTGTATGAATTTTATTAGAAATAATTTGTTATGCTATCATGTTATTGTAAAATCTCAAGTTAGTATATAACAATTAAGTTAATAGGAAAATTAATAATAAAATCCAGTCATGTTTGTTACGAACAAGACTGAAATTTATATCTACTGGGATATACTATTACTACTCCACGACTATATACATATCTCATATTACATTTTGCGCATGTAGCAGGTCTTAGGACGGTCTCCCAGTCACGGCATTTTTTTATTTTATTTTCTTTACAAAGCATAAACGATTATTGCATTAATGCGCGATACTTTCGTTAATGTTACATAATCGCAATCTTTTAATAAACATCTCGATATCGGTATGTAGACATATAATTTATGTTTGTTCTTTGTATCTCACGCATTTTATCGAAATGAAGCGGAAACGATAAACGATGCGGATTGTTTGTGAAACAAGAAGAACTCATCACGAGACCTACACACACACACACACACACACACAGGAAAGGAGATGCGCTCGCTCGTATTTTTGCCGCTTTCGCTCCTTTAATGGTCTCAGTGTCCCTCGCAATTTGTTCGTATTACTGGTCCTTTGGGTCTCATCGCACTATGCTTCTTCGCTCGCGTCTTTATTTTTGTCAATCTCCCTTGCGCATGTGCGCGGGCGTCGGCTTATCGGAATAGACGACTCAAAGACGGAAAAGTTTTAGATAACTTTCTAGACACCACACCAAAGGAATTTTTATCAGCATGGTAAGTCACATTTTTCTGTTATCGATAACGATAATAAAGTCTTAACTGTCATCGTTGGGAATTCCTGCGGTGAAAAGGAGGATCGAAAGAGCAGATCGAAATCAAGTTGGTTCCCGCGAAATCAATGAGATTCTCCTAATCCGTCGCGACGACAAAAGGTATTCTCCCCGTCTGTGAACCCTTAATGCGTTAACGACAGGAAACGAGTCGACTACGCCAGCGGGCTTACCGCGCGTCCGCTTATGGAGGCGACCGGCAAATTGTCTAAGGAGGGGCTGAGTCCTAAAGAGTTCACGGCTACAAAGGAGCACGCAACGCTCGACGATGGAACTTTTCTACGGGAGCTTAGTCTACATAAATGAGAAAATTCTCGATGTTTCGATGTTATTCCTTAATACGTGTCCTCAAGCGTCTGTCAGGGAAGATGAACGTTCTCCTCATCTCACGTCACGTACACATCGTAATAATGCTCATGTTAAATCAATATTTGCACTAATTGGATTTCGATCGAAATATACTGCTAATCGAGCCTTCAATAAGTTTTGAGAGTTTCTGATAATGGCATCG
Source organism: Solenopsis invicta (assembly GCF_016802725.1). Lineage (NCBI taxonomy): Eukaryota > Metazoa > Arthropoda > Insecta > Hymenoptera > Formicidae > Solenopsis > Solenopsis invicta. The sequence continues at coordinate 7,990,471 of NC_052675.1, read as the reverse complement.
GATACTCTCTGATCTTTTTTTACAAGTTTTCTTTTGCTTCTTCTAGAAAAATCAGTTGTGATCCGATCATTCTCGCGAGTCTTGTAGAATAGCCGCAGCGCGCATTCATGGATAATATTTTAGTCAAAAACGAATCTCTCTTACGGCGACCAGACGTTCGTTCTCTTCTCGCGGCCTCTCTGCGCCAAACTTGGAGCAGTTCGTTAAACCTTCCTCGCTGAGAGCTTGCTCGTTAACCGAGTCGTAGCGTAGTCGCGCGACTCGTTCGTCCGAAAAGTCTCTAGTCTATCTCGAGTTCCAGTCTACATATCACCTCGGAAGTTATCTCGTGCACTTGCGTCTCCTCTTTCTCTATCTTTCTCTCGCTGTTGGTTAGCGCCTGGCGCTAGAAAAGTAACTAATTAATTAGTTTTCATGGGGCGCGTGACGTTATCGCGCGTTGCGCGTATCATCATTGTCGCCGTCGTCGTCGTCGTCGTCGTCGTCGTCGTCGTCGTTGATGTCGTTGGACGACGACGACGAAGAGGAGGAAAAGGCAGTGGAGGCATGAGGTGGCGGCCGGTGGTGGCGATGGTGACGGTGGTGGTGACGCCGGTGACGGCGGGGAAGGTGCCGATGGTAGTGGTGGAACACCAAAGAGGAGGAGGAAGAGGAGGATCTCTCTCTTTCTCCCTTACTTACTCATTCACTCTCTCGCTCTCTCAATACGCGCGCGGCGTTGCCATACCTCGCGCACGCACCAAATATTTGACGCTAACCATCGGTGAAACACACGCTCAGGCTCCCCTCCCGGGCTTACTAGCCAGCTCGAAAACATCGGCGCCTCCTGTTATTTGCATTCCCCTAACCAGCCACCGCGGTGTGGTGTCATTGTCTCTCTCTCTCTTTCTCTCTCTAGAACGCGCTCCTCTCGTCTCCTTTGCACCTCTCGCCACCCTCTCGCTTGCACTAGCTCTTCGCGCTGCTTACTCCTTTTTCGCCTCTTTGATCCGCGTTCTCTTGCCGCACGTTTAACATGAAACGCGACGCTCCATTCTCACTTTTGCCGATATATATCGGTCATCGAATTTATTCTTCATAACACAACTAACGCATCGTCGAGGATTTGATTCGAAGAACTCGAATATAAAATCGTTTAAACCTCGAACGGGAACATTAAAGAACGAGGATTGAAGGAATCAAGAGTGCTACGACCTGGGCATATTTTATGCGCACGAAAAACAGCGACGCGCGCGCGTCATCGTTAAACGTCGAACGAAAATTTTATGAATTCCCACCCATAGTCTCGGAATTCCGATGCCGTAGGCCGTGGCCACGATGTTCCGACTTTCTTCTCTCGGCAACGAGCCTCCTCCGTTTGAGAGAGAGAGAGAGAAAAAGTAAGGAAAAAAAAATGAGGAGTGAAAAGAGAGAAAAAGGAAAGAAAAACGACCGGGACTCTGACTACGTTGCTGATGCACCTCAAGAATTCGTAGTTTGCGTTTTTCGGTACGAACCGCGCGCGCGCGCGCGCGCGCGCACGCGTGTACCGTGGGGCCGCTGGTGTAGTAATTTACGAGCGATCGTTCGTCGAATTCGCCGATGATATTCTGCCTTGCAGGCCGGGCTCTTGACCAGTTGCAGCTCGCAGCTGCAATGTCGTATATCGCACCTCCGTCGATTTCGACACCTTCTGCGCCGTCGTTGATCTGCCATCGAAAGCATCGAATATTTCTACGTTAATTATAGCCCGGCCAAAAGGGGCAATCAATGTCTCAACCGTCTCGTCGAAAAATTATAAGTACCTGGAAGAAGCGCGTCGCCTTTATTAACAACACGCACGAATACATGCACATTTAACAATGTTCATTCTGCGGCATGAATGTCGTTAATATCGATTCATAATCCAATAGTTTCATTAGATGATTTATTCTCTACCTGTTTAAGTGATTCATTTTTGTCAGTGATCGATATTCCTATAGTTTTTATGACGCCATTAGCCACGCGTTATATTTACAAATTATTTATTTCATGGCGGACATAGGATCTACAACAGTAAATATCAATGACGATCTACCGCCATGCAAATCGATAAGCGATATGCTGAGCGATTGACTGATAGTTTCTGAACGTTACAATAAATCGATTAATTAAATGCATCTGCAATTCACGAGCTATGCTATCGAGTAATTTTTTTCTAAGAAATCCAATTTTTTTCCAAATACTGACAAAAATCTGAAGGATTATTAGCACTGAAGTGTTCCATCGGCTCGAATACAGACAGGTGTAGAGCGACAGGTGGAATGCCTTTGGCAAATTAAATCTAGCCCCGTCGGTCACGTACTTCAAACTGCTAAGTTAATTAAAATTAAAAGTTAATTAACCGCGAGATTAGTTGTTCCTATAAACAGCCAACAGACTGAGCCCAATAGACGGTGGAACAAATTTAGTTAGATCATCGTACGAGACATTAAGCCGAACTGATTTATCCTATTCCGTTTGAAGCACTCGAAGAATGCTGTACGCACTAGCAACTGCGAGTTTTATAATCGCGATTTCTCTGCCACGCTTTACGGTTCACGGGATACCATCTGATACGTAACGTCCTTGGCGTGAAATGCTTTATCCCTTTCGTTTAAAAACGTTCTTCCCTGGAAGAAGCTGCCACCGCCGCCTCGTCGAGGCCGAGTACCGAGGAGCCGAAGATTGCCCTCTTGACAATCGTTGGACAGCACTCGGAATATGCGACACTTGGCGAACAAAAGACAGAGAAGGAAAAAGACAAGATCAGGAGAGAGAGAGAGAGAGAGAAAGAGAAAGCGGAGGAGGGAGCAGTGGAGATGACTATGAGAGAGACACAGGGAAAGACCCAGAGAGGGAGCATGGTAGCTCGGTGCATAGAGACGAGGTGGTTGCATAGAGCGCACAGAGTGTCGCGCATTTAGATAATGCGTATGTTCCTTCAGAGCTCTTCTCCTCCGCCTCCTCCTCCTCCTCCCTGCTCTTTTTCCTTCGCCCCTCTGTCCATCCATCGTATCCCTATCTCTTTTCGCACTTCACTGGCGCGTTCGTCCGTAAAAGCTTGAAGCATGCATCCTTTTATCCTCTTGTAACTTTGGTACCTTCGCACTTTTCGTTATAACCGTCTATACGTGCTACGAAATCGTGTGACGCCATAACACCGTGCCATTAACAGGCCGTAATTGCGCGACGCCGACGAAACGCGACGGTTGAAACGTGCTCGCATTATATATTCAGTTTCTTTCGCATTGAAAAAATAATCTCTCCATGTATGCATACTTCGTGTCCCGATAAAGCGGTTTCGATAAAAACAACCACTAATAGTTTGACGATCATCAGTGAAATCTGATGATCAGCAACAATGTAGCTACATATACTGAAAGATTTAACACGCGATCGTGCAGTACTAAAGAGCTCGTACAGTGTACTGTAGAGCTTTCTGATACTTGCGCAGTTTGCTGCCAACTCGCTTCTTCTTTCACGTAGCTTCTGCCGACAGAGTCACGGTCATCTAAAGGTAGCCAAGTTTAGTTCCTCCTGTGTTGTCTTCAAAGTTGGCCGCCTTGTTACTTGAGGGAGCGACCTCGGTGAACGGCACGATTTACGACGGGTAATTACCGACGGGTAGTCCCTATATACTAGGGTCCAGCTTGTATATCAGTGCTGCAAAGCGAGCGCGAAACGCCTTCGATAGTCAGCGGGCGCAACATTATTACACTCCTCTCCACGGTCGGCCATTCGCTCGGAGAAGAATCGCTCCATTTGCTTACAGTTGTGATTGTATTGTTAGCCGCGAGATATGTGTGGCGAAACCATCGCGATTATGTGACAATTTCAAGTATGCACTTTTACATGCTCTGATCATTTATCAGTTCAAAGTAGGTTAACCGAAGTAGCTTGTGTCTTTTTATAAATCTGCGTGAATCATTGTACTTGTTCAAGTTGGATATTGTGTTGTAATTATTTACATCATACATCGCACCACCTTTTACGTCCGTTCGCGTTTCATTCGCTCGCGATTTTTTGTGCATTTCTATCGCTAGTCTCTTTTTTTTTTTTTGTTCGTTCGGAGCAACATCTAGCATCGTCAGATTAATCTGTGATCTTCCGAGTGCGGCTTATCTGCCACAGAATGCACAATGCGGAATTGAATTACAAGTATGAACAGTGCAATTACACGTATTTCCATTATCGTGCCGCCTGCCGAAGGGCGACATCAAACAATGCGAAAATCGAGTTTCGCCGGTGTGCGAACGCACGCGCGCGTGGAGAGGACGGAGGCGCAACTTGAATGCCGACTATTCGCGAGTACGACGCCTCGAAACGCTTAGTCGCCGCGGCTGGCCGACTCGAGAAAACGGTCGTGGGCGTATTATTGTAGCTTCGGCTCTTGTTCGTTCGTGTTAGGAGCGGCGATCATCCGGCGACACTCCGCTCCCGGGGAATGTATAGTCGTATTCCGTAGGGGTAGACGATCTCGGACGCGCGCGACAGCTCGTTTTCATCGGTACCGAGGGCATACACTTTCACGTAATTGCGCTTTGCACGCCACACCCCGCTTCTCGCAATCTTTCGCTCTCCATGCTCGACCTCGACTGACAATGATGTCTAGAATTCGCGATCATTGCGCCAAAGAGGAGCCCTGACATGCGCTGCTTTCTATACGACAATTCTTCCGAATGCAAAATCTTGGTTCTTTTTTCATTCTGAGGATTGTTGACCTAAAATTGTTTGTTATAGGTAACAAATAAATGCATTTGTTTAAATGTGAATTTGACTACTACGAGTTTCGATGACACGTATATGACTCGCAATTTTACACAAAATACGTAATACGATATGCATTTCATTTATTGATAGTACGTGCATACACATACGCGCACGTATGCATACACACGCATGCAGGCGCGCATATATGCATACACACCAACCATCACGTGATATAGAAATCTTTTATTAAATGTTTCTATAATTATGAGAATTACATTTCCTTATAGCTTAACTAATCCATTTCTTTTGGAAAAGGAAAAAAATTTTGATGAGCCTACTCTTATCAGTTGCGGATGTTCACCATGCCAACTTAAATTTGTTTGATTTCCCGAGACCCCCTTGTTCGTCGCTGACCTTGTCTATGCACCTGTCTTGCGATTTCTCCTTGCGTAACACGGAAATTTAACTGGCTAAGAAGGAAGGGAGTGAGCGAGGAGAAGCTGAGAAGCTGGCGAAAAGAAGAGAGAAAGAGAGAGAGAGAGTGACGAAGAGCTTCTAGTAGTCCTTCTTCCCCCTACACACATTCACTCACTCACTCGCTTTCAAGGCGAGCGTAGATGTCTCCTCGTTTCCATGTGGGCATCGAGTCGACTCCGAGGACTATTATTTGGTCCGAGGGTCGAGGGATTCGCGTTACGAGCGAGAAAGAAGCGAGGAGGGGTCCCGTTAGCGCAGGGTCAAAACTCCTCCGCCCCTTTTCGGAGGATACCTCGACGTTCCTCCTACTTCTCCTCTCCATGCCCACCATTGTCCTTGTCCACACGAAACGTGTGGAAGAGCGAGACCGAGCGAGGTCCGTACTTTCTCATCTTGTTCTCGAAGGCGAAGGCTGAAAGCCTCAAGGCAGGTATAATATAACCTCTTCCCATCGCCTCGCTGTATCCCTGTCCTTTTCTCTCCTTCACTCTCTCTTCTTTTCTCATTGTAGAATCTGTTCTTCCTCCTTACACTTTGACGCGCGTCTCCTCTTTCTCTCGCCTCTTCTTCATCCCCGAATTTTTCCCCTCGGCTAGCCGAGAAGTTATTTATTACAGGTTTGGCGTTTATATTGGATTTACACAACTTAAATACCGAGCCCGACGTGCGCAGCATCAACATAAATATTGTATTTCCTGCGTCCACACACACGGGTTGTGCCCGGATCCGTACCGAGCCAGTTTCACGACGCTCTTTCCCCGAATCCGATCGTAATCGGACCTCCGTTCGTTTCCCCAAGCCAGATCCACCGGTCGCTAAAATGAACGTACGATGTCTCTAGTGCTTTGGAGCGATGCCTTCTCAAAATCAACTTCCGTCTCCTGAATACTATGAAAATTAATTACTCTTACTTAAGAGGTTGTCATAAATTTAAAGAGAATAAGTTTCTACTGCGTCAGATTATAAAATTCATTCTCCAAGCGACGCAGACATGAAAATGTATCTAAAACAAAAGTATTTATTTGATACATTTCAAAAACTTATAACGATTATAAGTTTCTCTCATTCGAATATTCGCGTGTTCTTTAAAAGGCGACCGCCGCCGCCGCCGCCGACGCCGCCTCATAGTATATTCCGCAAAGCGACTCGCGTGGCTGCAACCCGCGAGTTGGATCAGTTTTTGCGATAAGTGGTAACAACACCGCGTTGGGAGACGGAAGATGAAAAGGAGGAAGAAGATGAAGAGGAGGAAGAAAAGGAGGTAAAACTGCTTTCGTTGCCGCGGCAACTGCGCCGCGCGGCAATTGCCGCGTGCACACTCTTAGTAAAGTAGAACCGCGTATCGCAATCACTCGTAGCTCCTTATCTAACGACGGCGGCGTGTACGCACTCATCCATCATCCAGTAGCGTGGAAAAGCACTCGTTCGTACCGTGTCATATCTATAGCTGCGCAGAAATAGTACCATTTTCAATCCACATGAGAAATTTTCGCGGTCAGGGATGTGTATAAGAAAAGGAGAGGTATGACTGCTTGTGTCACAAGAGTGAGGTGCCATGGCGCACTTTCTCTCATTGTCAGTAGTTAGACTCATTCCGTGAAGACTGAGGTTGAGCTTATTTTTGTACAAATTGTAGACGCCATACATTTTTAAAGTTTTCAATCTTGTGCATAGAACCTGTCTTTGTAATTTAAAGAAAACGAAGGAGTCTCTAAACTATATATATTTTGTGTATATATATATATATAAAACAGACTAAAGCTGCTGGTCATCTGATCTATCAACGATGGCTTCGCCATGAAAGCTGCATCGACACGAAGCTCGCGCACGCGGACCACCTTTTCTGCGTTCGTCTCTCCGCGCAGGACGAGCCGCGTTGCGCCGCGCGTCGTGGTATTCTCCCAATTTTGCGCGCCCACGCCTCGTCTCGCCTCACCTCACCTCACCTCACCTCACCTCACCTAACCTCATCCCATCTTTCCTTCCCTCACCCCATCTCACCTCCCTTTACCTCACGTCACCTTACCTTACCTTACCTCACCTCACCTTGCCTCACCTCACCTCACCTCACCTCACCTCACCTCACCTCACCTCACCTCACCTCACCACACCTCACCTTCCTTCCCTTCCCTTCCCTTTCTCCCTTTTCTTCCCTTCGTCTCGTCTCGTTTCGTTTCGTCTCGTCTCGTCTCGTCTCGTCTCGGCTGCTCGCCTCTCTCTCGGCAGCGCAGCGAGGCGTCTCGCGATTACGCGAAGCACTGCAGCGCCGATGAAGCTCTAGCACGACCCACTTGAATCCAACGAGAATCCGATCTAGCGTCGTCGTACGTGCAAAGAACCGCGCATTACGTTCTCGCCAAATCGATTTTATACATTCCACGTAGAACGATTCCTTGTGAAATATAAAATAAATGTGACACTATGCAACGTGTGACGCGTCTAATATCGACGATTAAAAATAGGATGCGAGATACATGTGACGAATTATTGCGTTTCCTTTGCTTTATCGTCGACCAGACGAGCTCAAATAAACCTCGGATTTATTTATCGAGCCGAATAATGTGGTTTCGCGTTCCAACAAACTTACGAAGTGGAAGCACACATACATCTAACTCTCTATACACAACCGCGAGATATTTAAGATGATGCAGACACGATGTATAACTATTTGGCAATTACTCAATGCATTACAAGCGCTTCTTGTTGCAACGTGACGCATTTGCATTTGGTGATTAGTTAGCAAACTAGCATTACACATCGGTAACGACGTTTTCATCGGCTCGTTTTCCATTTGTTTCCTTAAAGCAGAATGCGCGTTTGAAAATCGAATGACGCGATTTCCGTACGAGTATCCTCTAATGTCCATTGCAATCGGATTTTACGAAGTGATCGTCAGTTTCGATAGGGAGAGATGGAAGTGGCGCACATCTATCTGCCCGACTGAGCGAATTGAATTAGGCGCGCGCTCGCGTCGCGAATCGAGGGAAGGCGGGAGGGAGGGAGGGAGGGAGAGAGAAGCGGCGGTGGACGGATCCGCGAAGCGCATAACGGGTTGCACACGTTCGCATAATACGTCCCTGCGCCTGCCGTGCAAAGCCTCGGAGAACGAACGCAGCCAGCGATGATGCCGCGCGCACCCGACGCGGCAACATTGTAACCGAGAGAGGAGTACGCGAGAGATAGGGAGACGTGAAGAGAGATCGGCGGAAGAGAGGAAAGGACAGGAGAGGAGAGGATAGAGGAGGAATGGGAGAAAAGGAGAGAGATGGCGCCGAAGAGGAGAATAACGTACAGAGAAATATGGTTAGAGAGGCCGCTTGAGGAGGATGGTCAGGACCGAAAGAGAGAGAGAGGGATAACGACCGAGAAAGAGACGTAAGGAAAGAGAGGGAAATTGTACATCTGCATATATGTACATACATATATCTGTATGGCTGTGTGAGTATAGTGGGTGTCGCCTCTGTTGCCGCCGACGACGCTGCCGTTCCTCGTTACCGACGCGGTTGCTTGGACGCCCTCCACCGACCCTCACGACATGATCTATCAGCCTTGTCTACTACTATACGCTGTCTCCCTTCTTGCCGTGGCGTTCCCTCTTTGTCTGCTGCTTCGTCTCCTCGATCCTCGATCCTCGATCCATCGGCGCGATGCACGCTTCGCATCTCTTTCTTCGGCTGCCCTACGCACGCTGCGCTTCGTGTTCAGGGACGACCAAGTGTGTATGGTGCATGTGCGCGACCGTGCTGGCCGATTCGACGCGAGGGGAATGGATCTCGCGAGAGAAGATTAATGAGAAGTCGCGTTAGTCTCGCTGAATTATTTCACGAGATTCGCGTATCCATTTATGAGAACCGCTCCCGGAGATTTTTGCTCCGGAATACGGCGTACATTCATTATACTCCGAAAGAGAAAATAAGAGCTGAGGCGAGGAATAAAAAAAAACACTTGACTCTACATCAGTCACTTTCATTCTCGAATTGTAGAATTGTAGAATTGACATGTGACAAAAATCCTTTGTTCTCTTAATTCTCTTAAATGTTAAATATTACATTTTTAATTGATAATATAATTTCAATGAGTCGTGATTCCAATAATAATATCGGAATCGACTCATTGAAATTGTATTGAATTTATATCGATAGAGTTAAAAAGGCTTTTTACATTTGAGATTGACGTAATTCTTTTCATCTGCAGTATCAAAAATCAAATTCAAATTATACTGATTTCATCTCAAAGATTTCCATTATCGCATACACGTTAGGGAAACGATTGCCGTATGATCATTCATGAGGAATCGCGCCTTCCACTTCCAAGTCATCCCGTAAATAGAAAAATATTGTCGAATTTTCACACAATTCGTTCAAACAAGCAACGGGCTCATAGAAATTCAAACACAGTCCTGCGTCGTTTCTCTCCCGCTGCCTTTCCCCCGATCTTCCGTCCTTCTCAGTCTCTGCTGCCTTCTTCTCCGTCCTCCACACCTTCACCACCTTTACCGTCTCTCCTTCGTCCCTACGCCGAGAGAGCCGGTCCCCACCGGACGTGCCAACCAGTGGTTCTCACTGCGGCAACGCGACGTTGCTCTTCTCTCGAAGTAAAGAGCATCGCCGTCGTCGCGTGGCACCGTGGCGGAGAGATCTCGAGACCACGAGGCTACTCGTGTCACGTGCCAGCACGAACTCGTTAACAGCCCTAACGATCGAGATTCCACGTGGCTGCTGTCGTCGCCGCCGCTGCTGCTGCTGCTGCCACTGCCGCCGTCGTCATCGTTGTCGTCGTGGTCTTCGTCGATAATTGGCGGCAGTCGTCGAGCCAAATTGCCGCTCTTTCGGTATATAGACGCGCCCTTATATTCGCGACGCCCTGTATCAAGAGGGCGGATTATCGATGCGCAACGCGTAAGAAAAAATTGCCTATCGTCTATCGTCAGTGACGACTAAACGCATCACGATTGAAGATCGTCGGTAATTTTAAGGGTTCTTGCTGACGCAACGTTCTTTACGAATCGACATGGTGCGGGATTAACAAGATATTTACGGGACGTTACGCAGTATTCTTCGAGTCACAAATGAAAAAATCATCGCGTTTATTAGTGTTATTTAGTTTATTAGTCCTGCTTAAATATTTAACAAATATACATTTAAATATTACTTTTTGTATTTGAATTTTCTCGCAGGTAATACCTCATTTCACATGCGTGTGCAACACATACTGAAATTTTCGCGATCTTTCTTATAACCTTGGTAAAATTCTTACTGCATCTCTCACATATATCGTGCATTCTTAGATTCACGTGAGCTCGCTCGGGAAGCGCACGTGCTTATCGGTCGCGGATCTGACATAAGCGTCGGACATACCCTGAAACGCTTATTACAGTATCATTTATGTAACTCGCCGCCGCCCACACGATTTTAGACATATCGATTATCCAGCGAAAAAAGATACACGTTTTAAATCTCGGGAACGATAACGATAGCAGCGTCACGTTATCCGATATATGGAGACCATTGCCGTCACCGTCGCTACCGTATTGGGCATGCTGCGTGAACGCAAATATTATATATGCAAGAAGCATAAATCTTTTAGCGAAGCAACAGCAGCAATGTAACTTAGGTGCCTTATAAAGTCGACCGCACCAGGGAAATTCCTTATATGTTTTCCAGCAAGTTGTTGTACCGGTATAGTTTACAACAAACTCGTAGTAGTTTGGTGTAGAACGAATATGATAACGTCGATATTTCGATTCGATATATTATAATATATATTTGAAAAATTCGTAATTATTCTGAAGATTTACCAGTCCATGATAGCAAATACTTAGTAAATCAAGTATTGAGGAATACGTGCGAGAGAATACCCCAATCGGAGTGAACTCTGAACACAGCGTAGAGCGGAGAGAAATGTATGCGCAGGCTTGTGTTAATTCTTAATGCTTAATCAGTGCACCTTATCGCGTGCCCTCACCTCTCAACACGACCGCTTACTCTGTCTGTCTCTCTCTCTCTCTCTTTCTCCCTCCATCATCGCGAGCTGGCAGGCATGCCTTGTAAATAGAGGAAACGCGTTTGCCGCCTATCTGGCATCAAAGAGGCCGACACCGCGACGGTTTTATATACTTAATTTATGAACAATATACATTCACGTTGTTCCACCTAGATTCTGATATCTATCTCTCTCTTTTTCTTCAGCTACCGGGGTTTTTTTCTCTCCACATCTCATTCTCTCCTTTGTCAAACACCTTTAAACGGGAGAAATCCACGATAAGCGGTTACCCTTATCAACCGTTGCACCGGTCGACGCTCTGCCACGAGAGCAATTATCTTCCCCGTCTCTCGCTTTCGCGCATTTCTCTTTACGCGTGTTCCCAATTTGATTGCCGTGCTCCGTAATTATGGAGCTTCTGCCGCGCTTTAGTCGCTTTCGCTGTCGTTATTGCGTTAGTTCATGTTGCGCCCTATATATATCGGCCGCAAACGGGCGCAGAAAGCGTCGGCTACGACATACTTATTGGACGCCCAAGTGCCGCGTTCGTGTCTCCTTTGTGACGATAACTCAGTTTTCATCGAATATTGGCGCGTTAACGGATTTTCGGTTTCCTTATAGTTGTATAACAGACCATGGTGTTATTCGATAAAATTAGAACGAAGCAGTTGACTTGTTAATTGAAGAAAGACGATGGATAATATCTTTGAGTTATTCACGTCGACAAATAGCGCAGTGGCAACTATAATAATAAGTGGATCGCGATACACTAATATCTTGGATACTATACGCCGCGTCGCGCCGCGCCGCCGTAATACGCCGAAGAAATTCTCGTTTAGTTGGAAATGTTATTCATCAAATGGATTAATTACTCACTGGCTTGAAGAACACCGTTGGAGAACAAAAATCGACCGGAAATTAAACTTCCTGCGCGCCAGGATCAATTCCGACTGTAAATTAAGGTATACGCACTTATATTCCTAAGGTTAATTGCCGCCCACTGTACGAATCGCGAGACGAAGCGGAAAAGTATTTGCGCTCTTTCGCGCTAGCTGCGTGCGGCGTGATTTTTTGTCGCCAGCTGCGCGCGATGTAACGAACGGCAATCGCGTTAAATCGTTACGCCGGCCGCGCGTTTCCGCGAAAGGACGTCGGCGCTGATTAACGATTCGATCAGCGACACCATTTGGCGCGCGCGCGCGCGCGCGCGCGTGTTCGCTCGTCGCTTCACCGAAATATCCATGAATTTTTATCTGCAGCGTCGGCGAACGCGAACGCGGATACTACTCTGATGATCGTCTCCTCTAGAATCACGCTCGAATCACGGCGAAATCAATTTCGCGTCGTTAATTAGCATTGGACGATATAACGCGCTTCGTTGCGCTGAGTTTAATAGCTGATCGCATAATTTTTCGAGTGCCGATAAACGGATTCCTACGGTAGTGAATCGCCTCGTTATAAAAATCCCTAGCCTGCCGATATCGCGCTATTCTACGCCATTGACTTTTATCGAGGCTAACTGGCGTTTTGGCGCGTTTTATTATATCGTGTAATGAATTCCTGCGTCTCCTCTCTCTCCCTCCCTCCTCTCTCTCTCTCTCTCTCTCTCTCTTTCTCTCTCGCCACGTTGTGCCTCGCGTTTCGAAGGGACGCCCCAGCGTTAGTTCATGAATGCGAGCGGAAGGGAAGGAGGAGCGGCGGCACCCTCTGTAATGACCGCGATAAAATATGACGCGTCTCGCGCACTCCCAATTGCTTCAATCGGGACATTTTATACATACGACATATGAATAAATAGTTTATGCGAACCTCGTTTAAATTTTATGAATTATTAATTTTATTACTGATCTAGTAGTCTATTTTTTTCTTAATACAATCTTCTGTCATACAATTTTATAATTAAAAAAATTATGTAAGATACGTGATGTATAGAAATAAAGTACATATATTTATTCTGTGAATATGAAATGTGTTTAATTTAAATTATCTAGTTTCAAGGTAACGCAAGACACAAATTTGAGAAAAAAATACACACACGATTAATCATATTTTCCATCAGTGATTAAACACGGCACTATTGTTCGTGCTTAATTTCATTTTTCATTCCTGCGATTATTTTATTTTCCGTTTTACTAATCTTTCTTCTCGTTTTCTGTTTCAGGTAAGCTCGATCATCTTTAGCAATACCCATTTTGACGCAAGTACGACGTATGTATACGTACGTACGATGAATTTTTCAAGCGTGCTGATTGGCTGTATAGAAGATTTTTAGGGACTCGATAACTTATCTGTCCTGCAGCCAAGTAACATGCTTGAAAAATTTGTCGTATGATAAATGTTGTAGTAGTCTTCTTAGAATCGGACCGGATCGAAACTGAAACCGATAATCAGACCGTTATTTTAGTCGGACTAAAACCGAAATTGAAATATTGTGCAAGCTAATGGACTGGAACTGTAATTGGACCGAAAACATTTTTCCGCTTTTTTGATCCAATTTTTAATTTTTGATTTAGCATTTTTTTTAAACATTGTTAACTTTTTCGTTAAGAGCGTCTTCTCCGCCAAGACGCACCCGCTGTACGAGATGCCGCGCCAAAAATGTGTACATTGCACGCGGACAATTGTCAGCGGTCGGATTTACATCTTACTCCTAAAAGTTGCTTTGACGATGCTTTTTGAATAACATTGAACAATAATATTTAATAATATTACTCTGTACTGTATAATATTTGAAACACGGATAGGGCACATGGTACGGATCGCGTCATGCTGTTTGCAAAATAGCGGGTGACTATGGTCACTCATCGTATTTAAAGGGTTAAATATTATTAATTATGAAAAAAGTACACGAAAAAAATTGCTATGTTTGTCATAACAATATTCTCTATGTTTCAAAAAGGAATGTATGTAAATTTAAATTACACTGATATTGCATTCAGTTGTTTTAGATATGCGGTTCTTACAAGCTCTCATATAGTTCTCATAATAAATAGCATTCAGTTAGAATATTTTCATATATGGTTGCCTCAACTAAAAGGATTATTGTTATCTCTCTAATGTAATCTGCAGAATAAATAATGTGGCTGAGAGATCTATAAGATATAGTTGCACAGCACAGTATTGATGATTCTGTTTCATTACGGTAATAGAATAGACAGCAGCAGTAATTCGCAAAAAATTTTCATACATAAAATAAATGCGTGTTATTGTCAGCTTTCTTATGTTATTTATCTCTTTGTCAGCGAAATGTCCGTAGTATGCCAGATTAGTAGCAGCTATGTCCGCATTAAACTTGTGTTCTTCCGTCAGAGCCTGCCTAAACATAACCTAAACCTAAACCTAAACCCAAATTAACTTAGTAGCAGATTGACAACAGATTCTGCTTGATTTCTGTTGCCAATTTGCATTAAATTGCTGTGTGTAGAGCTGTTCTGTTTCTGTCAATTTGCTGCTACGTGAACTACATGTGAACAGATTTTATTATATTTGATTGATTGTCTTTGACCAAAAACATTTTTTTCATAAATAATCAGTAAAGTTGCTACAGAAAAAAGTCGCATATAGATTTAACACGTCCATGCGAGACTTTACATACGCGTCATTCGGTAATACATTATTCTTTCGGCTTTGGAGCATCGAAGAGTTCTTTGTCTTATCTACTTTTTTTAAAGGGGTGGCAAATAAACAGATCTGACTGTTTCACAGTTACATTTTACTCTGAAACGGTGTAGACCCACGTATGTAGTTAGAGGATTAAAAGTATACGTACGCGAAGCGCTTCTCGGTTGTAATGCGGTCGGGGGCTTTGTCCAAGAGTCGATGGACTCTTACTTAACCCTGGCATCGGTTCGCCGGGTCATAATAGAACGAGAGGCCACTAGAGCTGGCGAAACACATGCACTCCCGATGGGAAGGGTGCATTAGTCTAATCTGACGATCCTCGTGGGCTGTGAGAAGTATCGCGTCCGACCCTACAAAATCAATCGACATTGCCTAAACCGACGCGTAACGTCCGGCCATGTGGGTGGTCGAGTGCCGAGCGCGGTTTTCTCCATCGGCCTGCGTGTAAGAGCCTCTAAGTGCAATCTCTACTGCAGTTACGAGCTTCTATCCACTTCGCAGTGCATTCCAACCGCTGGTCCGCGCCACTGGTTATTTTATAGCCGAGTATCATCAATGCTTTTTTAAGATCTAAAATGAAATTCCCGTCAAACTTGGAAAAAAAAATTTTATGTTTTTATCTTCGGAGATATTTGTGTGTGTATGTGTACACCACACACACGCACATTATTAATATATATATATAATACATATTTCAGTATATATATTCGCTTATTTTTTGTTCATTTATCCGATGTTATCTACCATTCGTATCAGTTTACCCCACCATTTTACTTATTGAATCCGTTTACTTGCACGATTCCCACCCGCATTCATCGTTTCCGCTCATTCATCGTCCGCACGGATTTTCACGGTGGTGCCGTGAGCATTAGCGGGGACTGTCCGTCCTAATCTGACTAAATCATTCTTCCCTCGTATCCAACCGACTGTGAGAAGTATCATGTTCACCCCAATAGTCGTTTAAACGGGCACAATAGAACTGCGATTCGTCGATGGTCGATGGAGAGAGGGAGGGCGCTTTCCTAAGCCACAAGCAGAAATAATAACTCGTATAATACTCGACTGCGCGCTGCACGCGGACCCACCCCATGTATTAAATAAATATAACGTCCGCGTAATATAGCCGTTATAGAGGAGAGAGAGGCTTGTCGGGCGCGGTCGACCCTGTTTGCACCCCATCAATTGCATGCGGTTGTCTATCGCGCTCCCCCCACCTCCCGCTTATGTTCTAGCCGCAATATAAACCACTATTGCACGCGCGCGGGGGTGAATCGTCACGCAGCTACCATACCTGTGTCTCGTTTAACGCCGAAATAGTCACGTGCGCTGGCTTCAAATGGATTGTTCCACCTGTTATACACCGTGTAGAATATGCTTCTCTGAATGTAGCATGATACTTGGTCTTACAACAATCGGCACGTCGATAAACCGCTTACAAGACAGCTGTCATTACGAAGATACAAAAAACGATAATTAATAGAATTGATTGAAGCCTTGCATCTTTTTTCAATTTTGATCATGACATTATGTTTTTATTAATCAAACTTAGACATCGTATATATTTTTTTCATCCAAATGCCAAATTCTTTTGTTTATAAGAATATAATGTGCTTGCCACAAGTTCGATATTCTAATATACGCGCGTATTAAAAAGAGTTTGATCGATCCTTTCGTTTCGGCTATTTTCCCTTATTTGTCGAAAGATGGATATGTTAGATAAGATGATACGGAGAAGTGACCCCTTGTAGACAACTTCCGCTTTTCATGTTTACACAGAGCTATCACGAATTACGCGTTGGCGGGCTGCTCGCACCCTAAATCATTGACTTCCACTTGATCTCGACCGGGTCAAAGAGAAAGAGAGAGAGAGAGAGTAGTCACAACGGAGTTAGGGCGGAAATCATTGTGTGTCAATGTTGGCCCATTCGTCGGTAGCTACACATTGCGATTATCCGCGACGATCCATGATCTATGATCCGTGAATGGGCGCCCCGATAAATAGAATTGGGGTGTCCGATCAACTCGTTTCGTCAGATGACTAGCCCTCTTCTCTGTCGAATATGAATATAATATCGCACCCCGCCACTTACGAAATGATTTATCAATTGAGCGCCGTCGACCCCGGGGTACTGGTGTTGAAATATTATAACATCATTCCCCACGGCTCACCCTAATATTATCCCCTCTAGCCGGCCGCCATTAACATAACAATGTCGACCTAATTGCGGCCTAATCGGCGCCACAGGGCAAAACCCGGACAGGCGGTATAGTCGGATCTTCACGTCTGGCTTTATCCCTTTTTTTTTTGTTTCATTATTCTTTCCCTCGATCTTATCTCGCATGAAGATTATCCGATTGGACAAATAATTCTGATAGGGCTTAATTCTGTGAGGTGATACAATTATTCACGCAAAAATCTCATTTGGCGTAGCGATACTCGTAATTCTTAATTTAAATTTCTAATTTTACATTTTTGTGACATATATATGTTGCTCTTTCTTCCTCTCTTTCCAGCACTCTGTGCTACAGTTAAATTTATATAAATAAACATTTTTTCTTAGTTAAATATTGGACATACGAGATACAAAATAAAGACATGAGAAAGTTTTAATAATCAATTTTCTTTGAACAGATTTTACTTACTCGATGAATTGTTGCAATAAAGTATGCGAAAGTTTAACGTTGCTTTTGCATCTCTCTCTCTCTTTCTCTCTCTTTTTCTCTTTTTGCTTCTTATCTATGAAGCGAGGAAGAACTCTACTGAAATTCTTTCGAATGCAAAATAACACAGAGGACATCAACACGAGTTTGCGGTTACATTCAGAGATGACAAAGTCGCGTTGCTTTTTCTTAGCGGTTGTTCTTTCTCTTTCTTTTATATCCATCTTTATTTGTTTTTCTGTTCGAAAAACCTCTCACAGCTAGATAATATCGCCACGTATCTATTTTTTTTACGCTCAATTGCAAATCTTCTCGCTGTTTTTCTCTTCGTCTAGACGATGCATAGTCGGCACTCTTTTTCGATAACTTTTTCTCTAATTCTATAATAAAATCATTTCTTTGATAAATTGTGGAAGAAAAAGAAAAAAAATGTGTGAAAAATATATCCGCTTGTTTGGAAACTTCATGATAGTAGATTTGTAATTCAAATTGTATATCGCAAACGTAAATGTGCACACGTGTACACGAATGTCCTATAAACTGGCGCCACGCCATTTCATTATCGCATTATTATTTTTCTCTTTATTAACGGTGCGCGCCAAACAACGCTGCGCTGTATTCTACTCCGTTCTCGGGATCCATTGTTCACAGCTTTTTGTGATGGTTTTTGTTTAGAAACCATTCATTGTATTTTCCACCGTCTGTCTTCAAACTCTCAATAATCGTATTTTACTAGTTTTATCGATAGCGTACAATAACAATGTAAAGAGTGAGATTGTTTGGCAAAATCGCATTTTTTCTTTCATTTGAAAACGTATCTCGTGATTCGACATTCCACGCAATCTTCGACAGCGAGTAACAAAGCATCTCTACGCTTTTAGCGTGATGAGAAGCGTAGTTTATGCGCGCGGCGCATAGACTAGATTCTCTTAGATGGTATGTCTTCTTCGAACGATTTATCATTTCCCTACGGGTCTGCTTTACTGACGGTATCAGCGTCCAGTAAGAGCAGCGGCTACATGCGCATGACGCTTCCACGTTGGGCGATGTTTACGACAGCCGGTCGGTCCTAGATACGAAGAGAAAGAGAGAGAGAGAGAGACAGAAAGAGGAGTACGACACAAGGAGGTGGCTGCCAGGAGCACGTTCGTATGATGTGTTCCTAAGTAACGTATGCTGATAATGGATGTGGGGGAATACAGTCGGACCCCACGCAGAAGATACGATGTAACGGAGGCCATCTCTTCGCGCTCTTTCTCTCTTTCCGCTTCCCCGACGCATTGCACGTACATCGCACATCCTCCCTCCTCGTTGTCCTAACATGTACGCGCGCACGCAGGCACGTTTCTTCCCGCTCGCACTCTCGTGTTTATATATAGGAAGCAGAAGATCAAAGAGCGAACCTTCGCTTAGCTTAGCATCAACACGACTCCGCTCGGAGGAACCAGCTCATCGTCACCAAGATAGATTGAGCGGATGATGACGGTGACGATGATGAGGATGATGATGATGGTGGTAATGGTGGTGGTGGTGGTGGTGATGACGATGGCGGTGGCGGTGGCGGTAGCGATAACGGTGTGGAACTACTTGTATTTTGCGGTGGATAGAAAGGGAGAGCGTTACAGATATAAATATTATGCTCGGTGAGTAAGAGAGCATAGAGGAAAGAGCGAACGGCAAATGGTCGGCGGGGCGATTGATCTAACGAGTTGTACGCATCCGTCATTAGAGATTTTAGAATCAAGACGAATGTCGCGTTTTATTACGTGGAGGCCACGTAGCGGATGGGCATGGGTTTTCTAATTTTCTACTACAGAAACAGGCAAACTCTGATTTCTACCGGAAATCGTATATTCAGATATTTCTTTCGCAATCGAAAAGGATATTGAAAAGACGGAGAGTGATTTCGTATAAATTTGCGGTCTCGCGTCGTTATCTAGAGGAATGCGCGAGAAATTGGAAGTGCGTGCCAGTATGCGTGGAGCGATGAACGCTGTGCTCGAGGAGAGATGAATCGACAGCCTGTTGCATTTTCTTCATGCTATCTTAATTAAAAATGTCAAACGTCTCATATATTTTGACATCTCTCCATCACGATTTCTGATGAGATCGAATGCCTGTTCCACCGCATCCTTAATTGGTATAAAATCTCTATCGAATCTGTAATTACGATACCTCCGCGTACCTCGAGCCTAGATGTACAAAAAAGTTGCGAGCGCAGTTGCTGATTTCAACTGTAAGATTAATTTACTTTATTAGCAAGAGTGACTTGCGCTGCATTGTTAACGGGATGTAGTATCGCGCACGATATTAATTGCTGAGAATGATGTAAATATAAACCACAAAGAACTGCTTTCGACGTAAAAATGAAAAATGTGCTAGAAATATTTAATCATCCATGATGATCTTTCGTTTTTTTTCTTTTTTTTTTTTAAATCGATTCTCGTCGGATCGAGGATGCGGCGGCGTTAATGAAATATAACGAGCTAAAGAGGGGAGGGGAGGAGGGGAGGGGAGGAGGGACCAAAGAGAGAGAAAACGAGAGGCGCGAAACGATAGTTACGGACCCGCTAGACGAAACTGCAACGGAACGTAATCGCGTTAATCTTTGAAAATAGAAACACCTCGCGCGTTCTCGGCTGAATAACCGGCCCAACGACATTACAGCGATCGCGCCTGTGATCAGAGGCGCGCCAGTATCGCCGGGGCAATTAATGTAATCACGCTGAAAAATAACTCGATATCGAATTTGACGCGGCACAAAGAGAGCGAGAGAGGGGCGCGGCAACGGCGGCGGCGGTCGACAGAGGAGAGGTGTGCGCGAACCACGAAATACGAAAAGTTCCATTGTGTTGATCGCATCGCGGCGGCGGCGATGGGGCAGTAATTCGATATCGTTTAAACAATAGCGGTCAAATTTCGCGTTATACATTGTGCGTTATACATCGTGTGGTTATTATTTTGTTTCTCTTTTTCTATTCTAATTCTACGCGTCAACGTGCTTGCTTATGCCGCGCAATGCTGATAGAACGTGAGATTAGTATCGACTTTTTGTTCATTTTATTCGAATGATATAACTACCGATTGTATAATATATCAGTACTCTGGCTTTCGAGTTTTTATTATCTTTTTTTTTTTATAAATCGTATCACAACAAAATTAATAATTGAAAATTAAGTTTATACAAGTTAAAGCCATCTTACTTTGTACGAATTAAAATTACGGTGTATGTGTGCGATTAGGAAATCAGTGACGATTTGAAAGAGAGAATTGTGTAAAGCAGCTCTACGCTACTGGCATTCGTAGGTCGCATTAAATCCTGGATCGAGGACAGCTACCGCTATCCTTAGCGGATCATTCGTTTACGAGCCCCTATACATATATATGTACATATAGCGGGATCGCAACGACGTGCTAATTACACGATGTTTCGCGTAACGAGATGCGGGTCCCGAGGGGGTAGCCCTTTTCGAATTGGATACCCAGCCATAGGCCGGGTCGGAAAGAGGAAGGCTGGCTATAGTCGGACGGACAGCAAATTCCTGGTAGTCTCCCTTTTTCGCCGACCACTTAAACGATATCCTCTCTAATTCTCAACGTGTGTTTTCTCCCTCGTCGTCCTTCCGAAGCCAAAAATTTCGCGTACCGAACTGGCGAAATGATAGGCCTGTGCTCTCGTGGCCCGGAGATGCATCGACCAACAGGTCAACTTTGCTCGGGCCCCTCACGTATAATTTATAGCGGAAGACAGGTTTCACTTTTTTCCTTTTTCTATTCCTTTTCCTTGTTATCTCGCCCTACAAAACGCACAATTAATCCTATCGCCTATCCGCGTCACACCTTCTTCTACAATTTATATCTAATACTTACCGCAGTAGAGATACGTCGCGGCGTCGGTTTGTCATGAATCTTTTTCCAATTGTTCAAAGCATATTTATTTATTTGTAATGTTATATCTGAGAATAATCCGAATGACGTAAGCAGATCGTTAAGTAAATCTTCAAATTATATTTTTCAAGGCCACTATGTTTAGTAGAAATTTTCTCAACATTTAAATCTCTAAATGTAATATAAAAATAGATAGAATTTTGCATAGACGTTAATATCTGTCGACTAATAGGTTTCGCGCATTTTGCACCGTGACCAATCAGCGTGTTGTGCCGCGAACTCGTTTATACGGCCCTGAGCGCCCTCTTAGAACCGGCAAACAACCTGCTGCGACGAGTGCTACCGCTGGTGATGGAGGCCACGTATTACTCTCTATTAATATCATAATATAAACATAACTCGCATGTGCGAGTCGGCGAACTAATAACGAGCGGGAGTAAGACGGAACGAGACAGGAATGCGAGTGGATGAGAGAGAAAGACGTACGAGATGGCAACGAGGGGGAGAAAGAGAGAGAGAGAGACGAGAGATGCGTTATTCCACCGCAGCAGGGTCTGTTCAGGGCCAGTAGGTTTTCTGGGGTCGCTTCGGTTTCGATATGGGGGCGGAAGGGGAATTCAAACAGGAGGGAAGCAAGTGGCGCGTGATGAGCAGGGTGTGTTACACAGACATTATGCGAGATCTTGCCCTTCTCACAACCCCGATTCTGCGCGTACCCTCGCCTCTATTCCTACTACTGTTACAGTAGATTTTATATAACGATGAGACAGAGAGAGAGAGAGAGAGAGAGAGCGTCCGGAGAGGGTTACAACTATATATCGGATAATCGTTTCAACCCCTGCGCATACGAGCGTACACGCACGAATCGTTCGTCTGACATGTCGGTCGTCGACTTCCTGCTTCTGAGATGTTTTGAAAATTTTTTATCAGAGCGATAAATCTTTACTTGGAATGCTCCTTTGTCAATAATGACATGCATGCGTGTATCCAATTACTGTGTTGTAATATCTTTTATATGTATAATAATATGTGGGCTTTCTGAGGCGTTGTAAACTTTTAAATCAAAATCGGAGTCGTATTCTCAAGAATTGACGGAACGAAGCTCGTCGAGAGAACGTATCTCTAGCTTTCGTGTCGAGACGTATCATTACCGAATTAGCTACTATTACAGGCCCGAAGTGATAGTTAACCCAATAATATTAATGTCAGCGTTACATACACGTACACAACATACACACACGTAGAGTTACATTTGGCAAGATCACAGCGTATGATAATTATTGTCCTTAGCATTGTTTTATATCTAAAAGTATCCAGCGCTAGATGATGCATCGCGCTTGAAAGCCGCTAGTGACTTTTTATTTCGCAGAATAAAATTGCAATGTTCTTTTATTATCTTCATGACGAATTACGTTAATGATGATATTGCTAGAAAAACTCTACTATATAACGGTATGTTTTACATGGACGAGACATAGATTACCAGTTCATAGATTACCAGTTTTAATGTCGCACGACAAGAAGAAGGCAAGAGAACACCCGCGTTTTGCGACGGCAATAAATGCTTTTTATTTTCAAATATGAAATATGAAGTAGAGAGGAGGGTGCATGTTGTAAATATAGAATTGCAAAAACCTTCATTTTTGGCCGTGGCCAAATATTAACGTAATTACGAGGCATCTTCGTGGCGTTGCGCGTTGCTATTCTCTCTTCCGCCTTTTATTCATTATTCTCATCCGCGAGCGTACGCGAGAGAGATGCGTTTCCGGCAGGAAAATCCGCGAACGAATTGCAGTCGTCGTTCTCGTCTCTCGCCGTGTTGCAACGCTCAACCGCGCCCCGCAATTTAGCACGTGCGTGCCGTGATGCACGTGCGCACGCGTGTGTGCATCTCTGTGCGCTGTTCTCGCCGCCACTTGCGCGCGCGTATGCATCGCGCCATGTACAGACTGACTCGAAATTACACAGTCTCGCAGCACGTGCACGATATGAGATTCATGTGTGTCGCCGTATATGTAACGTACTGTGATTGCGTTTGATGGTCGTTGCCTTGAATTCTATCTCGAGAGATATGATATAACGTTGCACATTTCTCATTGTTTTAAACGGATACGGCTGGAAATTCGATATTTGGATATTTTGCCGTGATGATATATAAGTTAATCGACATTCTAAATTTATGCAAATAGATCAGTGATCAGTGATCTGTGTAAAGAAATTCTATTTTCGCACACTTTAAGTTGTCATCGATCATTCCGCAAGCGAAACAAAAACGGCAATTTTTTCACAGCCGTTCGGATATCATGTACGACACTATTGTACTTTCGACAAGCGTACAAGAGTCACCCGTTATATGAGCTCGCGCGTGATGGTACACTCGACTGTAGCACGCACTCCACGCACGCAGAGGGGTTGAGGGGTTGCATACGTTGCGGTATGGATTAGTTAGGCGGACGCAATAATTTCACCGGTACGGCCACGGGCAACGTTTCCTCTTCTTCTCTCTATTTCGCATCGCTCTTTCTTCTCGTAGTGGTTTTAGATGCAATTTCTTCCTCGACAATAATAATTAGAATTTCGCGCAAATAAAACGTGTGTAAATTTCAATATAATGTTTTTCATAGGTTATGTTTGCTGATTCTCTAATTCGTCTAATTGTTCTACGTTCGTTTGTCATGTGCGTTCGTTTCATGTGCGTAATTATAAAGCATAAAGATTTAAGAGAGTGCCTAATAAGCACATGCCTTAATTTGTTTTATACATTACTCGGATAACAGATGCGAATATCTAATATCCGTGAAAATATCGACACGTAGCAGCCACTACTATGATTTCACGCACTTCCGGTGCACGAGCTCAGCCGGTTAGGCTTAATTATTCCTGGGGGGTGCGTCCATAATCGTCTATGGATGAACGCTCAAGGACAGTAGCCATTAATTTTACATTAAGGAGGAGAAACGGAGAGGAGGGGGGGGAGTAATTAGACGAAATTTCTCAAAATCCAAGCGAGCGTGATTTTATACGATAGCTCTGACTTTTATCAAAGCGTTAGACTTTTATCAAACTAATACGGAAAACATGGCTTTCCGAGTAACGCGATTACCACTCGTTGGATATAAATTTCATGAGATAACACGCAACGACACACGTTTATCCACGAGCGTCATTATATAAACAGCCGAATCCACTCTTATCGCGTGTTTGGTGTTAAATTTCTCTTTCCTCTTCTTCCAGGCTTCCTAGGAACATTACTAGATGCCCAAGCGTTGCGCCTCGCTAGCCAAAAATAAAACTCGCTGGTTAGATTCTAGTCCCGTGGCAGCTGCGAGTGTGTTCAGCTTAGACTTCCGCTCGATAATCTTTATCTTTCGCCCGAACGAAGCGTGCCAATGAGCGAATAGTCGCTTTATTCGTAGTTGACGGTATCTGTGTTTTCATCTTTAAACAACATTCCAGTTATTTAAATGTTGTTACTTTTGTCATAAACAACTTGTACTCTGATGCGGTAGTTATTTTCATATCTTTAAACTTTTATCTCATCTCTAAAACTTGTACAAACATTAATTTCAGAGTTTTTTTACAACATGGACTTTTCAAAGATACTTACCATTGTATCTTTACTTTCTTCTTTTTCTAATTTGTATTTGTAGTAGCAATTCTAAATAGTGATAGTTTGGTAGGTTGAAAAGCAGCGCGACGCAGCACGTCGACGAGGAAGACGAAAGTGCAGTCGAGAAAAGATGAAGCGACCAGGGGAGAACCCCTGGCCACCCTTATTAAGATTCCAGCTGTGGAATTCTACCTGCGCCGAGCTCGCTACTGGTCTTAAGTAAATAAAACACGACCGGAGCCACGTCGCCTCCGCAACCAACGGCTCGCTCGACTCTCTTCAGCTCCGCTCCATTCCGTTCTCTCTACTACTCTTCATTCCGCTCCGGCGCGGCGCGGCGCGGCGCGGCGGCGCGGTTCGCTCGCCCGGTTTGTCGCTGCTGCTTCCTGTCGTTCGCTCGCCGCCGCCGCCGCCGCCGCTCCTCGGCGCTCGGCGTTACCGAACGTGCGGCGCAGAAGCCCTCGGGGCCCTGTGTCCGCTGTGCCCTGCCCTGCCCTGCCCTGCCATGCCCTGCCATGCCACGCTGTGCCATGCCTTGTTCGTCTCTGTTCGCCATCGAGTATTCCTCTTTCTCCCTCGCTTTCTCTCTTTCTCCCTCTCTCTCTCTATCTCTCTTTCTCTCTCTCTCTCTGTCGCCCGCGTCACCGAGCCGACCCGTCCCGTGTCTCGTTTTCTCGTCCATTATTACGGCTGCTTTGCCTACGCCTCGCTCGCTTACTCTCATCTCGATCTTTCTCTGCGTAAGCACGTCGTGAGGGAATTCAAGATCCAAAGCTCTCCTGCGATCCGAGCGTCAAGGACGTATCCTGATCTTTTGTAATATTATTCTTCAAGATCTCTAACGTTCAAATGAACAACAATTTCAAACGTAAATATATTAGAAATTGATTACCGTTATAAACAAATATTATGGCTGCATGTAATTTTCAGCTTCGTTGCGGTTATAGCCTGTGAAAACGTACAACAGATTCCGTTAAATCTCCACTATCGTGCCCACGAAACCGCGACAAAGCGTCGACCGTGAATGTCGGGTATATTCATGACATATTGAAAAAATGAAAGGTACAAGCTGTAGTAATTACTGTTCTGTTTTTGATAGCCGTTGCGTGTATCTGGAATTAGAAATTTTACACTTTTCATTATAATTACTTCTAGCATTAACTTTTTATCTTTCATAATAGAGATAACACGTACGATGCATTACGCCCTCATTAATATTATTATTCTATTCTCCAAAACATGTTTCAAGCGTATATACGATACGCGCACATAGGAGATGGGATTTTATCAATGGGAATTATCGTGACAATCGCATCGCGACCGTAAAAGTCTGGTAAAATAAATCAGCGTTTTCTCGCCGTCACGATTCGACAACGAGTGCGCGCGCGGTCGATGTCGAGTGCGTCGCAACACGTGTCGTGGCTCCATGACCATAACGGGCAGCTTTCTCGAAGATCGATGTTTGTTGATCCCTCGAGGATCGACCGTACGTAGAAATCAAAGTCTTCTGAACGGGGCGTCGTAATTAATGCGTCGAATGACACTGCGCATAATTACCTAGTAATTAACGGAAAAATAAAATGCAGCTGCTCTTATACACAAAAAAAAAATACATTTATACGAGAAACAAACATGTATTTGTGCAGAGAAAGTAGAATAAGAGAATAAAAGTGATACGAAAAAGAAGAAACGGAACAATTTACGGAAATGAAGGAAATGAAAATATTCATTTCTGCAATACGATCATTTCCAC
Organism: Solenopsis invicta; assembly: GCF_016802725.1. Taxonomy (NCBI): domain Eukaryota; kingdom Metazoa; phylum Arthropoda; class Insecta; order Hymenoptera; family Formicidae; genus Solenopsis; species Solenopsis invicta. Next base: position 7,963,769 of record NC_052675.1, on the reverse strand, counting down.
TTTTCATCTAAATAGCTTAGACTCCGTTCCCTTTTATATTCTTATATGCAGGAATCTCCGAGCGAGATGATGACATACATCCGTGGGGCTTGTTACTCATTACGCTCACGTGAGGGTAGACGGCGGATGCCATCAGCGTTCCTGCCACCGCCTATCCACCGTGTTCTATAGAGCGTTTTTAATATTCCCTTGAGCTAGCTTTTCTGCGCGCGCGCGCGCACGATTGTCATTCGCGCTTTCCGCGACACTCTCGTCTAAGGGATAAAGAAGAAAGAGGCGTGTCGCTCTTCTTATACAATGCGCCACCAAGTCCCCCGACGGCGCGCGGCGACGGCGACGCTGCCGTGTCCTCATCGTGGTTGACGTGGTCGTCCAAGTTGCTGGAGTCGGAGTCGCCTCGAGTTATGGCAGGCGGTCGCCAATGTGGCGCCGTAGATAGATGCCGTTGATGCACTTGGCTGGAGACTTTCGCTCGAGGCCACGATAAATACGCATGTCCCATGCGCCACGCGAATCGTGTCGTGCGTGCATTTTCGTACAAGAAGAAATGAAATGGTGCTGGCGGGCACATCACGGGAAAGAAAAGTCTTCCGGGCATAATCTAAAGCGTCGCGCTCCGCGAACAGGCGTCGCGTCGGAACAAATCAAGTCTTCCACATTGTTTCTACTCCTGGCCTTCGTCGTTCTCTTTCCCCCTTTTTTTTTATCGACGATTGAAAACAACGCCCAAGAAGGTATCTGCCACAATTGAGAGGTGTACCCAAGAATATTTAAGAGATTCTTTTTATCGTTTTACTTATGATTCAACTTGAAATGCGAAAGAAATCATTAAGTACGTGTGTTGCATTAACACTCTGTGAAATTTGACAGTCGATAATTGCCAGAATAATAAATATATATTAATTTCTTTTAAAGTACACTGCAAACCTCGAAATTCAATATTTGAGTTAGAAACGTTAGAAATTCGTCTTATTATTTCGGAGGCGAGCCTACGAGGATGCATGGAAAATATGCGGCAACGAAAAGGACCTCTCCGAGTAAGTCGAGGAACGGCAGGATTCCGAAAGCGGAACACGCATTGTATCCTGAGAGCGGGAACGAGAGGTAGAGAGAGAGAGAGAGAGAGGAGAGAGAGAAGAAAGGCGAGAGGGACGGTCGGTCCTTAAAGGCCCAAGCTTCTAGGAACTCCGACGTTGCATTCGGTCTCGAAACCACCGCGCACGAGTGGAAGTTGTTCACTTGGAGGCCACGACCGGCCGGTGTGCTACCACATGGGGTTTGCAGTTACCACGAAATATCTGAAGCCATCGTGCAGCCCGTATCGCATTTCTCGATTCTCCGAGTTCCTTCGTCCAAGAAAATGTCTCTTCTCTTCGACGCCCAGTACATGGCTGGACCGCTCGTCTTGTAGTAGCCTTCGCGACTGTTTGAATACCTATATGTATATTTCTCTATTGAATTTCTTCATAAATATAGATGTTTAACTGAAAATAATGTGTTGTGTCAATATATAATTCTAATAATTAACACAATGACACACCAGTCGATTCCGAAATCTCATCACTTTTAGATTGTTCTGAAGATTTCAGAATATTCCGTTTGGCCATGTTTGGCGTATAATCAATTTATATTACAACAGTTACGCTTTATTAATAACCACGGCAAGAGATGAAATCGGCAAAATAACTATAATCTACAATCAACGCCAACGTATAAACCTTATAATTATGAATTAAGGATGAATCGCGACAGATGGAAAAACAGGCGTAATCCAAGGATATGGTAAGGACACGCTCTCGTAACAGAGTGAAGAGAAATACTCGACTTTTATTGTTTGGGCACGTTTGTATGAGTATGTGTGTGTACGTGTGTGCTCGCAGCGCATCGATCGAGCGCGAAAGAGCATAGTGAAGCTGATTGGGTATCATCTTGCTCGGCTTCAATCGAGGCATCGCGGCATGCCCTGTAATAAATCCCCGGAAATTCTTCGTTTCTTCTTTTTATATTTGGTCGTTTGCTGTGTGCACGACCATTATGGAACGCGCGGAAAAAATCTCGTAGAATCACCTTACTTTCAAATCAAAATACACTTCTCAAAGAACGTTCTCAAAGAACATTTCTTTGATACATGACATTTTAATGAAAATGTAGAAATAACATCCATCTTTCACATAATCCTCGATTTAATTCGGTAAAGTAACACATTGATCGAGAAAATGAATTATGCATTGTTGGCAACTAAAAAAAAAAAAATCTCTTGGCTTTTTGTGCTTTGTTATAATTAACGTTTTTAAATATTGAGCCGTTATAAAATCTTCTCTTATCACGATGCAAAGTTACTTCCATCGACGCGATATGACCTCATTTTCCATAATGTTATACGGGACTTGCGGTAGGGTAGTGTTATGTTGGTTGCGGTGTGTACTCAAACGAGAACGCTGCACAAGCCGAGCAGCCGGGTGGGTGATTTAGAGGAAACGAGTAGAAGAGGAAGACGACGACAACGACGACGAAGAAGAAGGGTTGGCAGGTCGTTGAACAGAAAAGTGGTCACGATGAGAGAGAGAGAGAGAGAGAGAGAGAGAGAGAGAGAGAGGGGGGGGTAGAACGAGCGAGTCACATGTGCCGCGCGCGCATCAAGACGGATCGACAGGAAAACATCGTGCTACGCGGCGTTACCGGCGGTAGCAGAAGCAGAGACGGCAAGCACTTCTGCACTGGCAGCTCATCGAGCCGCGCTAGCTAGATAGCTCGACAATAGCTGACTGGTTGGTCGGCTCGTTCGTTCGTTCGTTCGTTCGTTCGTTCGTTCGCTCGCTCGCTAGTTTGTCTCTCCTTCTACCGCGCGCGGTCTCTTACGTTCTCGTCCTCTCTTCTCCATCTCGCTTCATCACGCTCGCGTTGCACCTTCTCGCGAGCCTCACGACTCCCCCTCCGGGGTTGCGCCACCAGTAATTGCTTCCTTTGAGTAGCTCCGGAGGTGTAATTTAGTCCCCGACCAACAACCTTAACTAATTAACACACCGAGTAGCGAGCGAGTAAGTGAGCGAACGAGTGACGGAGAACGAGCCACGACGGCTTGACTGACGGACTGGCTGGTTGACTGGTGGACTGGGTGGCTGACTGACTGGCTGACTGGCTGACTGACTCCTTCCTCTTCCTCACCTTTCCTCGCCGTGCACCTCCGCGTGTATACTTGTTCGTCCTCCCTCCTCTCCTCTCCCCTCTCTCCTTTCCCGTCTTGGCGCGTCGATGATCGAACTCGGACGAGTCGATCGCCGCGGGGCGTCTTTCCTTCTTGTCTCGTCGAGGCGCCTTGGGCCAGACCACTCACCACCTCCTATGTAACTTTGTGTTACATGATCTCGCGTGTCATACATTCGCGACACCCACTTTGAGTACTTATACAAGCTCCGATCTAATCACTCTCGCGATCAGCCACCGATGGATGATCTGCAATTGTTTTTTCTCGGGATCATTGCACAGTGTTGCATTACGCGACGAACGTGTGCAATATGGAATTTAGATCAAGTAGTCAAATTTTTGTTTATGGAAACATTGCAAACGATCGTTATTATCAATCGTCGTTTACGCACGCGCAACTGTTCAGCCTTGTGTTTTCGGAGCACCGATTTTCAATAAAAAAAAAAATGCACACAAATTTCAGCGATGTCACACCGCTGCTTTGTTCACCATGGACTGCGTTGCTGTCAACGATGCTGTCCATTTAGAGAGTCTCGGGCCGGTCGTCTTTATCGCTTCCTTCCCGTTACGAGCGTTCACCGATCGACCTAACAACCGGACGTTCAAGATTGTCCCTTCGAGACTTGGTTTTTGGCCGATTAACAAGCGGTTTACCCTGGCCCACCTGTCGTGTGGACGACCAGGCTTTAGGCTCTCTTGTGTCACTCTCACTCACTGTGGTCATTATCACGATTATCCTGGAAAGCGTACAGAAGCGTTAGAACCAGTGAAGAGAAAGGTACGAAAAGAGAATAGTGAAATGGAGAGGAGACGAAGCGAGAAAAGCATCTCTCTTCTCTCTCTCTCGATGCCTTCCTCGAAAGGTAGTGGGAATATTCTCGAGATGTGCAACGATGCTCGTATTTAACACCTGATTAAAGCGAGAGGCAGCGAGCGCGCGTTGGCGTGACTAAAGCGATTGCTGCGAGATGAGGCCCTCTTTCTCCTTCCTCTACGTTCGCCTCACACTCCGGTCGTCCCCTTGGCCACGTTTCTCTCGTCTTCGTGGTTTGAGGACATAAGGTGGCCCCAGTCAATTCTTCGTCACGCTTATATGTGTACGATACGTGTGCGATGCGTGTGTTCATGGTTTCTTGGCTGTGTGCGTGTGCGTGTGCGTGTGCGTGCGTGTGTGCGTGTGCGTGCGTGTGTGTGTGTGCGTGCGCGCGCGTGTGTGTGTGTGTGTGTGTGTGTGTGTGTGTGTGTTTGAAATGACGACCGGGGGAGCGACGGAGGCGGGGAGATTGCGGCCGGAACGGGCCCCGAGCGACAGCGTAATCACCTGGACGAACTACCACACACACTACCGCGTTTTTCAGTCCCTCACACGCGTACAATGGCGTAGTCAGAATGAAAGAGAAAGAAAGAGAGAGAGAGAGTGAAGAGGGGGAGGCGGTGTCACCCGAAAATTGCGGACCGTCCAGCCGTAGCCACGATTTACGATCGGTCCGGGAATTTTGTTAACGTCGAAGCGCTACGCGAAGGAATATGGACAAGCTGGCCGTGAAGCGCGTGATTCACATGTAAATTGGACATGTCGATTGTCGACTCGCCCTCGTGGGCCTCGTTGGTATGACGTCGGCGCCACGTGGATTGCTTTTCCAACAGTGGCCCGCGCGTGATTGGGCCCATCACCTATATCCTCTTCGTTTTACTCTTTTATTCCGTGCGTTCGCACGTGTGTGCGAATGTTTTTTTAAAAATTAATTCTCTCGTTTTCAATGTAGTCTGCATAACGACTGCATATAAAGATTAACAGAGTAACTGGTGAAATTTAAACTGCGTTATCAAACACATTAACATACAAAAAATCATGATTAAAAACGATATTTATATACACTTTTTTAAACGCACTGTAGAAATAATTGTGAAAGTTTTAAGATGCTTTTCCTTCAAAAGGATCGTAAGCTTCACTTCACTTTATGTATATCGCAAACTTAAAATTTAAACGAGAACATGCAAGCTTGCTTTTGTTTAACGCATGTTAACGAAGTCGTTATCGTCTTTATCGTCAAGATTTCCGCAAGATTTTCGAATAGATTCATGGCACGAATAAAGCGGCTACAGTTTTGCTCGAATTCCTTTCTTTTCTCATCTTCTTCAGTGCGTCACCGCACGGTCTCCTGGTCGCGGGATCCTTTGAAAATGTAATATTCCCTCGTTAATTTCTCGCCGCGGAAGAAGCGAGAAAAGCGTCGCAGGAAAAAATGCGTGAAATAAATGCCAGAACGCGGGCACGACGCGGCGTCAAAGGTTCGCGGAAATTCGTTTGCTTTCAAGTTTTAATTTTTGACGCCGACTTTATCAAGATGGCAACCTCGTTAACGTCGTTCTGTTTCTCGACAGATTTCTCTCTCTCTCTCTTCTCTCTCTCGTTTTTTACCCCTTAATACTAAAATATAACGTTAAATATATTGTCACTTATTATTATATTGTTGTTAGATGTGGAATTATTAACATATTTTAATTTTTAATTTCTTTTGATTCAGTGATTGATATAAATGGTTAACCTTGCATTCTATATCGCCACTATTAGCCACTATTCTGTTTGGAGTACACTTTAATGTTCTAGTAATAGAAGAGTGGCGACAATGTCGAAACTATATAACTCAATTATATTATTTATACAACACGTTCTGTCCAAGCTGGGATATTCGTTGAATATTCATGAACGCACAACGCTCTCGCGCGCCTTGCAAACGTCATTGTTTCGTACTGGGATGATTATAGAGGTTTCGATCGATCCGGATCATAGCAATTTCTCTCTCTCTCTCTCTCTCTCTCTCTTCTTTCCCTCCTTCTCCTCTCTCCCTCCCTTTCCAGACCTTGCCTCAACTTGAAACAATGACAGTGTCCGCAAAGGAACGTTGCGATCACTCGTGATCTCCATTTCATGATGCGACCAACGAGGCGCGGCTGTTTTCTCTCTCTTCCCCTCTCCCTTCCCTTCTCTTTTTTCTTTATTTTCTTTCTTGAATGCTTCGGGAGCGTCAGCCAAACTGGGATCAACGAAACAATACCTTGTGCAAGATTATATTCTTCATCGATCATCGTCGTTAGAAGCCAATATACTTTCGAAATTTATTCAAGACACGTAAAATTATTTGCGTGAATTGAAATTCTAAATTATGGAAAAAATAGGATGTTAATTGCGATTACGAGTAGCGAATAGAATGATACCAGAAATTTTTAATTGATATACGAATTGTTCAATCGATAGATGTGTTTCATTAATTGCTATACATTGTAAACGGGTTGTGAAAAATACCAATAGTTATCATAGCAATGATATTTGGCGAGTATTGTATATTAGCATGAAAAATTTTGTAGTGTTTCGATACTACGTTACGATAGTTACGCGAAAATGATTAGAATTTTCATTATAATCGAGACTATATCCCATTACGGACTCTCCCAGCGTGTAAATTTTTCTGTCGTTCCATCACGTTGTATGTTGGGTCACGTGATGACGTCACTTGTCACACGCCCTTGTGGAAGGCATGGAAAGAAATGGAGAGAACGCTATCCTTGAATCTACACCTTGCTGGATCGTTGTCAATTGTATTCCCAAGTACGACTATGGATGCTGCACGAGGCGCATGATGAAAAGTCCTCCGATGAAAAGGGAAATCCAATAAGAGTAGGATATATTTATTTAGGCGCAAACTATAATTTTCGAATAGGTACTGTCACATTATTCGCAAAAAGATGAATGGTATAAATGTGGCACTGTAATATTTTCCAATGAAAAAATTAACAAGCATCTTTTTTCATTGACTTTGCGATAATCATGCAAAACAATATGTGACAATGAAGGACGTCCATCAATGATTATTAAGAATTAATGAGTGATCGAATTAATTTTGTTCAAGGCACTATCAATGCCCCTCGATGCATACACCATTGGGATCCGGATTCAGCCCCTTGTTCGTTGCATTAACGGGCATGACTTGAAAAATGTGGTTCCTAACACTGTCCTGTCGGTCTTGGTGGAATGACCGACGTATTATTAATGCGTCTTCTTGCCTCGTTTCGTTGATAGTTTACGTTTCGGATGGGTCGGAGGGATGAAGAGAACAAATTGCAAAATCTAAAATTGGTAGTATTATGCGCCATAACGGTTCGCGTAACATAGCTTTGTTGCGAGTTTACTACACGTAACGATAGAAATTTATTAATAATAATAAGTAATTGAATAACAAAACTAACAAACAGTAGAAAAATGATAATAAATAATAATTAATAAAAAAATTAATTAAATTTGTATTTTCACAAATGCATTGTGGTGCAAAATTGCACGAGCAAAGATAGAATTATTATTTCGTTATCGCTATTAACGAAGTGCATTTTATCGCTGAGTCGTTACGCTTTATTCTTGGGTTATAAAGCGTGATTGGATTAAATTAAATATCATGGGACAATTTTGCAGTACGTCGAATTTAGTTAAACGTTAAGTGAAACGAAAAATGCCGTTACATGCGCATCAGCGGTTCCCTTTCATGTATTGCTACATTATTTTTTTTCCCCGGTGCGAATACGATTCGTGGCTTCGGTCGTGCAGTTAAAAAATCGTTTATAAAAATCTGCTGGTTTAAATACTGGTATATACTGGAATACTGGTTTAAATACTTTTATTTTTTTTTTAATTCTTTTTTTCATTCTCGTTTGTTTCATCCATTACGAAACGTGTCAAATCTTAATCTATTATGGTTTGGTGCCCAATCATTCGATTAATCTATGAATTTTTCATTGTAGGTAGAAAATTTCTTTGTGGAAAACAACAAACCGACCTCCGCAATATGAACTTTTCCAATGGATTTTGGTTTGATTTTTTTTTTTTTTTTTTTTAAATCCGTAGATTATGGTAGTGGTAAAAGCGCAGACACGTTCGTACGAAACCTTGTACCTGACCTTTCTTTATCCCGGAGCGGAGTCGCGCCCCGCTCAACGTGCCTCGTGAATTTCTCATGGCTGCGAGTGAATCACCTAGCACTGAGAGGATTCAACGAGCTTAATCTTCGGCAAGAATCACGCGCGGAAAGAATCACACGCATTTATAATGGATATCGACTCGTTGCCAATACGACGTTCTCGCGGCTTCTTGACTCCCGCTCCCGACTTTTCGCGAGGCAAGAAAATTTCCCCCTCGTCAAACGCCCTGAATAAAATACTTTGATCGTAGCCTGATTCGTGCACTTTCTTCCACGTCTTTAAAACTTAAAATCCTCTCACGGATCAGCGCCAACGATTATCATTGCGATCGCTTCGGAGAAAACGACGACGAGAAATCCGTGCGCGAGTATGTCGCACATTTATAGAATTTAACTAAAATTGCGCGTGAAAAGCTTTTATTTTTTTTTGCAAATGTTGTACATTACTGTAACTGTGAACTGTGATTGAGCTTCGGAATACCTCTGACTCTGACTTTTGCACGATAACGTTACCGAGTCGCGACACGATGTCTCAGTGTGATGGAAACTCGTTTGGGACGAGCAGTGTTTTTTCTTTTCTTTGTAGCTGGTTTATTCCTTGCGAGGTCTTCGTACGGTCTCTCGCGATTAGTCACGTGTCACGAAGTACATGTCTTAAAAAGCTTACACCGTTTCGACCCACGAGAAGTATTTATTCAGCGCTCCGATATCGCCACGCGGCGACGTGAACACATTTCTCTGTAAGCACCTCCATTTCTTTAACAAAACTCTCAAATCTTAACCGTGCCGACGGACGCCGCGACGGCGTGGAGGGTGATTGATCGTGGTTAATGGGCTCGAGACATTTCACTCCCTAGGTTAGAATCGGAATTAAAACACTGATGAATCAGTAATAAAATACATATTTTATATATTATGGAGAAATGTGAAGCTTTTATTTTTATTACACATTAGGTACGTGTAAAACTTTTTTTTCAACAACTCTCAGTTGGTAGGCATGAAATTTAATGATTAGTGGAGACATGAAATTTTGCAATAAAATATGATGGCTAAATTAATGAATTAAATAATCTTTTTTATACGAGAGAGATAAAATATATAACGTAAAAAAGATGTAAGCCGTGTTTAGGGGTTGGCTTTAGACCAATTGTCGAGACCAACCCTCTGCTCTCTGCCTTACGGGCTTTCTGTTCTACGCGTGACACGTCGCCGAAGTGCGGTGTGTAATCCAAAGAGGGACATTAATGTTGCATGGCGCACGTTAGGCTCAACTCCGCGTTGCTGACAACACGGCAACTAAATCAACATTATTCGTGGCGCTACAATCTTTCGATCGAACAGCCACACCGTTTCGTGATTTTATACGATACGAAACAATTGAAATGTCCCACTCGATCGAATAAAATAAATCTCAGAATCGGAGAATTGACACGATTTATCGATCGAAGATCTGCTTCCTTTAAGAATAACGAAATGTAAGTGGCGTGCGGCGAACGGATATAATAATTTAACAAGAGATTATTCAATTCGACGATCATACGATTCGCCTTGCAATGCTGTTTTCCCATTTCCGCCGTTTACGAAGTAAGGAAGGGAAAAGAAGGAAAAAAAAAAAATAAATACGTGATGGGGGGAGAAGGAAGAGGAACGCTTTCATCACCTATGTTTTACGAGGGCCTCTCTTGGTCGTCGCGGGGCAGTTAAGAGCGGGCTGCCGCCGCTCTATGTAATTTGAGCGATCGCGCGGTCGCACCCGGTAATTCATAAGTACGTGTCCTCTTCGCGGTGAAATTTTATAAGGTGAGCAACATTTTATAGGGACGCCGCTCGAGGCGTGGTATCTGCGGGGGAGGGAGGAACGATGTAAAGGGAAGCGCGAGGGAGAAAATTATATATCGGCCCGCAGGATGTACGGACCGCGCCGCGGACTTTCCACACGTTCGCCAACCCCACGTCCGAGGGGGCCCTCTCTCTCTCTTTCTCTTCGCGTACCCTCTCCAAACGGAATACTCGATCGCGATTAAACATACATAGGCACACCTCCGTCGTTCACCTTTAATTCCGCGCGCTCTGCCTTTTGCGCCCCTGTCGCCGACGAAGCTTCCGCCGCGCTAGCGGGTAATTTCCTTTTTTCACGCTCGTCACATTTTTCTGCTTTTCCTTACCCACGACCCGTGGATGCTCGAACGAGTCTCGTTACGGAGTATCTCACGGCGACGTCATTTTGCAACTTTTTCGCATGTTTAGAGTCAATAGACGTCGTTTGATTTTTCGATACTTTCCAGTCAGAATCTTTTAAATTAGCTCCGTTGCTTTATTTTATCGCGAAATATAAAGCCGCGCGAGCCTTTTCATGCATTTCTTCAGTATTTCTAAAAAAAAAAAGATTATAACTAATGCATCATGGCTAACGGTGTCGGCAAGAAGTCGTAAAGATACTCGACGCAAAACACGCAATGTCGCTCGGAAGACGGCTGTCCTACGCGGGGGTATGGAAAAGAGAACACCGGCTATACCGCGCGGCGTGATACAGAGCAAACGGAATTTTTGATGGAGCGATCCGTTATTCACGGATCTACCAAGTCTATTGTGTACGATCGTGATGGTGCCTGGCCCTTGGACGCCAAGCAAACTGTCCTGTGGGGTTGATCGATGTTGCTCCACAGCGTTAAATAGAACATAAAGGCCGAGAAGAAGATAGAGAGAGAGAGAGAACTATTTCGAGCCGCGCGACCGCGCGAAAACTTTAATCGTAAGCACTTTTCATTTTCCACGACATCGATACCTCGTATCGATGTTAAATTTTCAACAATCCTTTGACTTGAAAAATCCCAAAATTTCCCGAAAAGGAAACCAAGTCAAAGACAATCGTCGACAATTGCGTTGTATTAAACTCGATTGCAAGGTGCAATGAAGCTGATTTGTTACTCGTTCCAATTTTTCTTCGCATGTTCCTTTTTTTCAGCTCAACAAGTTCAACAAAGCACTTTGGCAAGATAAAAGTATCCATCAATTTCCACCGTGCAGCAAATTATGCAAAAATTATACTTTCTCGCGATCAGAGAGGAACAACTTGTTTCAAGACATTTAAACATTTCATCGCCATGAAACTTTCCGGCTAAAGTATACTTTATTTTAAGGTGCAATGTGTAGAATGATAAATTCGTGTATAAAGAATCTCAATCTTAATTTCTGCAGACACTGATGACGCATAAACATGCAAATCCGCGTTTATTCATTAAGCGTGAAAATCGCATGAATCTTCGAGACGGATGAGACGAGATCTCTCGAATCGTATTTTATAGTTTTCTGTAAATCATCGAGAACTCTCCCGTAGAATTTGTAACGTCGTGATGGAAGACCAGGTAGAATATGCCGCTTATATATTCCTCGGGACGCAAAGGAATGGCAGGGAGCGCCATTCGTAGAATATTAATAACGATCAACCGCGTATACATGGGGACACATGTTCGCACACACGCTAATCGTCCTCCATCCGGGTCCGGAGATCGCAATCATGGCGTATAATTATTTCAGTACCCGTGCTATTTTTATCCGCCACCCCAAGTCGTAATGCAGGTAGAAACGCGCGGACGGGACATATTGCAAAAACTTATTTTTCCTTGTTACCGCTCACTTATCGCGATTAATATTAACTGCACTTTTCGAAACTTCAACGGCACGTGTGACACAATTTCACTAGATATGCACGCAGATTTTGAAAATGCAATTTTGAGAAAAACGTGTTTAAAGTTTTAGATACGATTATTTTACGCATTGTTGAATATACATGAAATAAACGTACAAAATTTGAAATTAATCAGTTTTTTAGTTTTTACTAAAAAAAAAAAAATGTAAACATAATCTCTTTTCCGCGTATAAAAAAATTGGAAAATGTTCCTTATAATTACAGTGATTAGACTTTTAAAATGCAAATATTTGTATTTGTAATTAAAAAAATACAAATTACGGAACGTCGAACAACGCTATAAATACAGTTAAGGTTTTATCCGATGCACCGACGCAGCATACGGAGCGCAACGCCGCACGCTTCGCGGCAACCAGCATCGGGTATTCCATTAGCATGCATCTCAAGATCAAACGTCGCGTTCACGCTGCTCATCCGAGAAGCCTCGGTCCCGGGAAAAAGTTGAACTCCTAAAGACGGGCACGTCGAGCGCGCGCCTTAAAATTCTCACGGCGATCCCGCGAGACCGGTAAACCGTTGGCGTTGATCGCGTAGCAGCAGAGGTAGCGGGGGACGGTGGAGACTCGATAATGGTTAGACATCGCGTATAAAAGGAAAACAAATTATACATCGACCGCGCGCGTCGCGAGAAAATACTTGGCAGTTGCGCGAAAGCTGCCGTGTCCGGTCTCGCTCGTGTTCGTGCACAAGATGTTCATTTTCAGACGCAACATTTGTTATAGTACAACACTTAATCAGTAAAGAAAAGCATTTTATATGTATTGTATATAATGGAATAGAATAATCTGTTTATTTTTTATTCGTTGTACAATAAATGCTACAGAACGATAGCTTATCGTTCGATCAATTTTATCATTTATTTTTGATATATTACTTGCCGCGATGTCTCGTGTCTTAAACGATGCGATCACTCCGAGACGCTCTGGCACGTCAATATTTCAACGCGAGCTGCATGTGGGCGTACATCAATGTCACGTCACGTCATATTACACGTGCAGCATCGCGTTAACGAATCACACCGCATATTTCGCGACTCGCAATCGACGTGACGTCAAACGCGTGACGTGAAACTCAGACTTCCTCAAGAGAGTGTGACCCATGTTGCAATTTTTGATTGATATTTTATGTGAGCGTATATAAATATATTGCATTGTATTTTTATCGTAGAGAGAAAAGTCAAAGAGAAAATTTTCCTTTGCTCATTTAGGATATTTCATGAGGCTTTCCCCGATTCTTTCAAGATACAATGTCCTTTAATCTTTTTAAAGAATAACACGGACACTCGAAATTCCATCAGAATCGTCTAAAGTATCGACCTGCAGAAGGATAAAGAGAAACGTAGTTGTTCCAATAGCTACACAATCTCTGTTGTACGACGAAAGCGTTTGGATCATTTGATTACCTGGGTTGGCATAGGTTGGCATAGGTTGGCATACCTTGCATAGCTACGATAAGAAGCCTTTATCTCCGTATCTCCGTCCTTATCATCGATCATAGAAAACAACCGAGAGTGTTCTCGACGGCAATATCCGTAACGGCAACAAGCAGCGCGTAGAGATAATTGTTGTGAGCCGCGTTCCCGACAAATTTCCCTTAATTAACGCGAAGAAGCGCACGGAGGCGCCTATGAACAAACGAGCGCCCGAGCGCCCGAGTGCCCGCGTACAACACACCGTATCGTGCGTACGTAGGAGACGCAGCACGCATACATGTATGGCCCTTGCCGCACACTTGGCACCGCGTACATACGCGTGTACGCGACTGCGAGCTCAGAGGCATCCGCGCGCACGAGGGCAGCAGCAACGAGAAGCCTCATTATTTTCTAATGCACTTGTTAATTGACCAATCGCGGAAGGGAAGTACGCCTCCCACGCTGCGGCCGCCTCTTCCTAGTGTTAACCATAGCCGGAACAATTTAATGATCGGTGCGCCCGCACTTCTTTCCCGTCTTCCCCTGCCGCCGTTCTCCGTCCACCATTCGTGTCGGGGACTATTATGACGTCGCTCGCTCGCTCGCTCGCTTCGGGAAATCTTTTTCCTCTCTTCTCACGCCCCGCTTCTCCGTTTATGCTCCCAAGGTACGATGATATGCCTGGATGACGAAAAGACGACGGGCATCTTATTCGCCGGATATACGCGGACTACGCGGAGTCGAGAGAAGGCTTCGACTTTTGCGAAAGTCAAGAGTACTCGTTTATCTCGCGATCGAGCGAGTATACGTCTGCTCTTGGATGGGACGAGAAACGACGCGACTTGCGCGCACACGATCGGGAGGGAAGGCTCGTTTACGATCGCACACGGCCAGACGAACGAGAAAAGAATCGCGCTTCTTACCTGCGCATCATTTCATTCGAATGCCGGCTCGCCGCGACCGACCAGCGCCGTGCCGCCCCGCCGCGAGTCGATGCACGACCGGCGAATATATTTGTAGGAATTTACGAGGTAAATCGCGAGAGAAGATCCTCACGTTTTCCGTTGGCGAGAAACGTTCGTCTCGAAAATAGGAGGAGGACTCGGGAGGATGAGAGTGATGATCGCGTCGTCGTCTTTTATAAGACGAAAAAAGTCCTCGCGATCAAATTCGTCGTCGATTGTGTCTTGTTACTTTCGATAAAATCCTCATACGTTCACGTCGCACAAATGAATTAGATTATTTTTTTTAATATATATATTACGAAGCGACATAAATTATATGCCTGGGAAATTTGATATTTAAATCAAAGGATTCATAATTGAGGAGTATGCTGTAAATGTTGAGTTTCGAGCGGAAAGGCACATATAAATAATTCCGAATGATTCTCTTACATTTTTACATTTTATAAAATAAAAAAAAATATTTTTATTACCTAGCGATATTCGATAATTAATTTCATACATTTTTATTCAGCAAATTGGAGTCACGAGCATTTGATCTGTGCTCGTTTGATTCCGCGCAAAGGACAGATAACAATGTTTTTCCAGTTATAGTTGCTCATGAAATTTAACCAAGTACAAAGCGAGATGTAATTAGAACGAAAACTCCACTTCCGGATGCGCGCTGGCTTTTTGTCGAAAATATATCAAGAATTGCAACGATGTATTTTTAGTTTTAATTATTTTATGCCGCGCGTACCAACCGGCCGGGCCGTTGAAAACTCGGTGGTCACCCCGGAAATTCGACATTTTGCCCAGGCGAAAAAATATTCGCCGGATTTACTAAATTGCCAGTCACCAGCTTACAAATAAATGTAATTACTACGTTTATTTATTTCGCTGCGCAATCTATGACAGGATTCATCGGCACAAATCGCGATATAGCGTAAATATAACCTGAACTGAACTGTAAAATCGGTTAATCTATTTTTTTCGACGCACAATTTCCAAGTAAACTCAATTGGATTTTCGTTCGGCGCTTAATATCTAAATAAATACAACGAATCCGCTTTTTTTTTTATCAGTTTTATCTTGGTACGTTTTTTTGCGAGTTTCTTACATTTACATAGATTTAACGATAAAAATGATACTTTATCCCGTCGTAATTTTGCCTGTCTTTACGCGAATTAAATATTCCGTATCTATTTAGGATTAACAACGAAATGGTTGATTACGTAAGACATTTCAAATTCTGCTCCACTCTATCTTTTGCTTTCGCCAATGAAAAAAAAAGTGATGTGCTCCCTTGCTTTTCACTTTTACTCCTCGAGGATAGGATCATCGTGTTCGATGAAATGAAGGTAGTTCTGCTGGATGGACTTGAAGCAGCGTAGGAGACAGCGGGTGGAATAATGACTCGCGTTCCCAAATGACGCGAGGTGCATATTTAATGATTTCTTCTTTATTGTGTCGCGTCGAGTCTGTTTGTGCATGCGTGCGCCGGCGCCGCTACGCGTGTTGTACGCGTTTTCAACGTAACGAGATGAAGATACAGAATTCAATGGGAAAACGAGAAAACATGTTGCACACGAATTGTCGTTTGTCTCGTATTTATTGAAAATAGTCTCGCAAGAATCTCGATATAATTGTATGAATGTGCTCCTATAGTTTTTTTTTCTCTCTTTCTAAACTTGTAAAGATAACTTTGAAAAAATTTAAAAGACGGCTAGAGGTGAGCTTCAATTCTAGCTGGTTATGAATCGAATTCGGATAATGGGCTCAAATTACAGTGCGATTAATGGGGCGATGTTGAGGTTATCCTTACGTCGTTACGTTTCCTCCTTGTAAGTTTCTACCGCTTTTCTCTTCTTCCCGAGCGTCGTGAGTCAGCGGCGGCGGCGGTATCGAGTGGCCTTAAGTAGTTTATCGCTCCCCCGCCCGTCTTGTTTTTATTGAATGACGAGCCGTGATACGATTTCGCTTGAGCAAATAACCAATCGATTTATTCGAAGACATTAGGCGACCACTTTCCGGTAAACGTCTTTTAATTTCCTCAGCCATTTTCACATACACACACACAGACACACAACGCATACACACCGAACCGGGGATGATCGGTTCAGTCCTCATATCTTTACATGCTTGTTACATTTGATACATTCCGAAAGACATCGTTTATTTCCTAATGTTGTTCGAGAAATAAAATGCGCAAAAATTTTGATTTCCAGATTTTTTTTATAGCATACGATTAGAATTTGATACGCATAAAACTGTAGTCAAAATTTATAATATAGTTGTGTGTATTCTGTTTGAATTCAATTATCCGATATATACATTTGAAAGTAAAAATACGAAAGATATCTAAATATAAGAGATACAATAAAATGAAAATACAATTGTAATTAGACATTTATTCCCTTTACAAATAAATTAAGTATCACGAGTTATATTATCTTGTTAACATGTCGTGGTCTAATAATTTTTGTAACAATGAGACTTTCGAGCAAAATTAAATTGCTCTTTGAATAGAATTAAATTAATCTGGATTTTATGAGAGCCCACGAATACTTAATTAATAATTCTATTCAATCTATCGTTACCTATATCAGAAGACAATCGAAGTAACGACTCAATTGTCATCCAAAAATCAATACTCCAGTCCCCGGAATATAGCATGGGGTTCCGATGCGATACTCTCGACGTCATGAAAAACGCACCTTGCAATACGATCCGGTTTTTACTGCGTCAGCGGAAACATCGAATTCATGGCGGGCAACCCATCGGCTTCGCTCCGAGGATGAGCTGGTTTTATTAATCTTCCTTTTACAAAGAGGTTTCGCTTTTTCGTAAATACTGCCAATATTGGCGGCTTTTGGTTCATACGAATTGAAAGACTGAGGAAGAAAGAGAATTCATACGTGGTATTGTCGGATATCGATATTCCATCGAAGATGGTACGTCATGCTGATCATGATGTTGCGTCGCGGAGGGTTATAAGGAATATTGCGATGCTCTCGCAAATGGGTATTTTGTAACACTTGTCATCAATTGCTGCTTATAAAAATATTAGCGTTGTCACCTTTAATTAGGACGTAGGATATAGGAATGATAAAAAGTCGGAAGCTTAACAAACGTAAATAAATATTTCAATTGTCTTAGCATGAACAAAATGAATAAATCTTTTGTAAATATTGTATACACTCTTACATTTCAAATCTTTTTTAACGCTTGTCCCAACGTATTGTCCCAACTAGTTTTAGCAGCTCGTTTTTATTCCGACTACACTGACAATAAGAGAAAAAATTATAGTGATGGCAAGGGAACAACCATACAAATTTTGTTAATAGAATTATAATATATAGTTAAGTGAACTATATATTATAGTTATTGCAACTAAGTTCATGGTTAAAAGAACTAATAAACAGTAGTTGTAATAACTATATTATAATATGGCATATTGCAACTACTTTTTATTTGTTCTGTTAACCATTAACTTAGTTGCGATAACTATAATATTGTTCACTTAACTATATATTATAATTCTATTAACAAAATTTATGGTTGTTCCCTTGTAGTGTTGCCACCACTACAATTTTTTCTCTCAGTGTAGACCCGCTCCTCTTATTCCCTTCTCGCCTCTTCGGGAGAAGGGAACGGGGACGTACTTCCTCGTCGCGTGTCAAGTGCAAGATTCCCGTTGACAACGAAAGCCACGTACCCCGTCCTCGCCGATGAATATTTGATCGGACGTATCAGCGTGGCACGATATACTCCACCTACAAGATTATGCGGCGGCTACGTCGTTTTCATGCGTGACAAGTCCGCAATTTGCGAAATACCACGTATCGAGGGCGAACGACCGGTGTGGAAGAGAGATAATGCACAAACGCGTACTGTCCTATTGAAAAGGTCGAGATAATGCTAGTTTTCTACAAAAAAAACCTTATAGAGACACTTGCTGCGCACATTCCACAAAAGTACGTAGCATAGTTATCGTAAGATACGTAAATACAGTTATCGACATTGTTGTAAACACGGCACCTATGAATCTTTGAAAAATTCTTTAACTCTTTCACAGATGAGATGGCATGTGTATACTATAAAAATTTAATATGAAAAATGCAACCTTTTTTTTCTTGTAACTTAAAATAATATAATGTAAAATTTACAATCATTTCCATTCAACAAGAGTGTACGTATAGTTTATGAAACTCGATCGCTTGCTTCAGCATAGCTACTTCATCGAAATTCTTTCGAAGCTGGAGATCATGAATGTTGGAAAGAAAAATCTAAAAAAATATCGAGAAGAGAGGATTTTACGTTTGGTTAGACAAGCACAAGAACGTTAACGAGCGCTACGCTATCCCGACCGAGCGTTTCGTTGACCTGACGTGTGCTCGCGTTGGACCGTTTTAAGAGAGGAGAAGACTCGTCATTCGAAGGCGCTGGAAAGAAAAGCATCGGCCGCGACACAATACCCAAAACAAATTTGAGGTTTCCCGATTCCGAGCCGATGCGCCCGATGAAGCGCGCCACGATTATTCCGGAATAATAAAGCGCTGTCGTCTCTTTCTCTCTTTCTCGAGGGTAAGAGAGGAGGGACCACCACAGGGATATGGATTTCGAGCAAATATTTGGACGTTCATGACCGCGAAGAAGGAGGGTGGGCCAAAGTAGGAGCAGAAACGGTCGCTAGACATTGAGAAAGACGAAGCCCAAGCCGGGACACATTGTGTCCGGGCGCTTAGCGGACCGCGATAACAGAATTACCTTGGCCCCATCGACCCATTGTGCTCCCATATTTTATAAATCGCATAGCTGTGCGAAAAAGGGCCACCCACACCTACCTTCTTTGGATCATTTTGTCCAACTCGTGACATTGTGGACGCGCATCGATGCGTCTCGAGATGTTTCCCGGCGACTAATTTTCTCTCTCTCTCTCTTTCTTTTACCAACCAATCATGGTTTTTAGTCCAATGTTCAGCTTTCTCGTCTACCACAAACTTGTGAGTGTATTTTCTTTACTCTGTACTCGCGTGTCTTTGTATGCTGGTAAAATAAGTTGAAGATTTGAAGAGTCAATTATATGCTTTTTGTAGAGCGCGAAATTTTTTAACTAGCATATACACCGAAAATGTGTAATATAAATTTTACATTGACATTTTCCTCAACGGGAGATGTCGATATAATACGTGAGACAATCAGCAATCTCATAAAATAACATATTCGCTTAATGCTGGTGATATATGTCAATCGGATATACATCGCTTTCTCCCGCAGCGCTCCTTCAGAAATAGGTGAACCCTACGTCTCAGGAGGGCTTTCTACAAGAATGTAAGACGACGGGAACGTGTCGGGAAAGGAAGGAGACGGCCAGAAAACGGCCGCGGGGCTCGACGTGTGACTGCGTGTGTGACTCGCTGTTTACTTTAACGTCTCACTGAATCTCGCTTCGCCAGCTTCGAGGTTCCTCTCTCACGACTTTTTCTCTTCTCCGACTTCTTTGTTCTCTCGCCTCCTTCCTCTGTCGCTCCCGTGTACTCGCGTCTAGTGTTTGCTCGTGACACACAACTTGTGTTTTCGCGTGCGTATCAGACCTGCGGTGGATAGGCGCTGGAACAGCGAGGACAGGTTTGGGGTCTAGGTCCCCTTCGACTTTTCGAACCCTTCTCGACCTCGCGCGCAGGGAACACGAAGACGATGTCGACGACGACGACGACGACGGGCGCGCTTGTTGTCATCGCGTTGGGGGTCGTCGACGAGGATCGGAGCAGAAGGTATAGAGCGCAGGGCACACGGATCGACGGGAATTTATTTTTACGAACTATGCAGGAGGGATCGAGCAGCCTCGTCTTTGATGTTCGAACCGACGCATAGGCATTAGCGTATAAATATTTAGACCTCCGGCCGTTGCCCGGGATATATGGGCGCCTCGATCGACTGTGCTACCGTGCACGATATTACGCCTTTGTCGAACCGCCTTTCGGCAAGTATTTTGAACCGCCATCACCAATGAAAGACGGAAGAGCGTTGTCGACGATGGTGTAAATTCATGACAAAGTGCTGGTAAATCGTGGCTACGAGAAAATATCACTCCAATGTTGGATCGACTGTCGAATAATTGTTGGATCATCGGCGGTAGTTTTTGCTACTAGCAAAAATTTCTTTCCGGATATGCACGAGGAAATTCTTATTAAATTGCTACTCTTAATGTGAAACGATGTGATTTGAATGATTATTCACGTACTTGGTTATTTTACATAAAATGATAAATTATAGACATCCGTCGCATAAGAAAACCATAATCGACAATCTAGCCGGACGCATTCGTCCCGAGTTTACTCCGAAGGTTTGCTTCCGTGCCGTTGGCGCGGAAATTAGAACGCTGCCCGATTGGCGGAGGTGACGGAAAAGCGGGGATTGGAAATGGAAGCTCCGATATAGAAGAGAAGAGGAGTGGTGGTGGGTCGAAAGAGGGCCGAGAGGATGGTGAGGCGGCCCGAGACTACGACGAGTTTGACGGCGATGACGAGAGCGGAGGGATTCGAAGCGGGGCGAAGCGGGGGGGGATAGTACCTGGCTGGTGATGATGGAGACGGAGGTGGAGGAAGCAGTTGGGGAGGCTGGCTTGAGGTGGTAGGACGGGTCTGGGAGGGTAATTACGAAATATAAAGGGTGGGCTGGCCCGCGCCACCAAGGCAGGCAGCCCAGACTGATGAATATTTCACCGTTCTGCATTAGCCAGCGAGAGAGACGCTTGTGTGTGTCTCTTTCACTTTCCATATACAGCAACTCAACGTCGGCCTCCTTCCTCCGTATCTGCCTCCCCCGCGCAAATACACCCTTCGTATTCTGGTATTTCGGCCGAGACAGAAGGATTTGTGCACGTCCCCGGTCCACTCGACGCCGAAAGAAGAACAATCGCAAATGATTTTCCACAACATTCGCATCGAAAGGCAAGAGGGACGGAAAGCTCTATGGGTCGAGCGATTAGCCGACATCTTAACAATTTCGCAACTTGTGTATACTTAACAAAATTGTATCTAGCTAAACTATATTACGAAACAGGATAAAAGTACTACTTTGCTATTTCAAAATGTCGTGGACTAAATCCACGATGTCTCTTAAATCGTCTCGAAAGCTTCTCGAGGCACGATTCCAAGGATTCCGAGTTTCAGTCCAGAAATTTACAGGGCAAGTCTCGTCCTTTCGTCGTGTTGACGTCAGCCAGCCGAAAGCTGCGTTCGAGCAGTAAATTTGAATAACTTGTAAGGAAGGACGAAATTCCGACGCGGAGAAGGAGGGAATGCGGAGATCGGCGCAGTTGTCCCGTTTCATCTCTTCCTTCGCCGTTGGATAAGGAGCACGAATTCAGCCGGGATGGTTGACAGGAGCAACGCCATTTCAGGCGATATGGCTCCTCCGAGCTCCGTACAGAAGGAGGTCACACACTTCCTTAGAGATACTTGATCTCTCTCTCTCTCTCTCTCTCTATCTCTCTGTCTTTGAATATAAATATACGTGCGCGCACGCATGCATGCATTGCATATTTACAAATATACGCATGTCAAGGAGAAACGTCGTGGCACCGTCACCACACCGCATTGCCACCCTTTGGGGGCAACAGGGCCCTACTAGACCGACCAAAACGAACCTATCGACTGCGAGCGGACTACCACTTGAACGTCTGGCGACCCTTTCGCCGTGCTCATTCGAATTTATTGGCGCGTGTTCGAATATTCATAAAAAAGGGACCTCGTTGGCGGAGCGGAGCTCGGCTCGCTTTGCCCCTCTCGTTTTCCTCATCCTCCGGCATCGTCCCCCTGAACCGCGCGACGAATTATTATACGGATTTTTAAGTGGCCAAACGAAGCGAGGCGGAGAGGGGTACGCGACCGGCGCGCGGCGACCGAAACCTGTATGTGCTCATGTGGTTATGATCGAGAAATCGATTGTTTGCGCGAACAAAGTGCTCACTGACTTTGTGTCAGAGAGAGAGGGAGAGAGAGAGAGAGAGAGAGTTTCTCGTGTCGATATCGGGATACCAGGACAGGATTCTACATCGTACTTGGTCTTACAATTAGTTCGACTGGTAGATTAATATTTAAAAATACACTAGTGTTTAAGTATTGTTTAAAAAAAAAAAAACTTTGAAAAATGTATCAAACGAAAAACGTAACAAAATATTAGAATCTTTACACATGTTTCTATCGAAGGTAACTACCCATCTAGAAAATCGCCTCGGATATTACAGAGCAAACTTGAAAATTAACCGTTTTTTTTCAATTACACGCAGTCATCTGTGTTCGTTTTGCGTGCGTCGACCTGTCAATCCTTCGGGGAGCCCTTGTACAGCTGAAAATAATTAACGGGTTTGGAATTGGACGGCAGTTATTAATCCATTATCAATTTTTTTCCGGTTGCTCGCATCCAGGCTGCTTGCCTCCGTACGTTACACACGACGGCCGGATTGAACAGCGCCGATTGGAAATTGATGCCTTGTTGCCGAATGTATTTTGACGAGAAGCCTGAACTTGCTTTTCGCTTTGTAGCCTGTTTGCCTGTAAATTTACCGACTGATTTTTCTCCACCAGACACGTCAAATTCGCGGATTTTTATGTTGACGCGTTACAAATGGAACGTTTACCGGACGGCTTCGGGGCACGCGTGTTTATTCAAAATACAACCTCGTCTTTTCGCTGCGCGCAATGTTATTTAAATATTATTTTCGCCAAGAGTCTCTCTCTCTCTCTCTCTCTCTCTCTCATATCGTACAATTGCAGCAACGAAATCTTCTTTCTGCCATAGCCTTGTACGTGTATTTGTGCGAAATACAAAGACAAAAGACGTTTGGCGAACTAAAATGTTACTCACTTTTTCGTGATCCAACATTGATTTGTTATTTACCCGCCGCTTAGGATTACAAGTGCATCCGTTTAACTTTTGTAGTTTTACAAATTGGTGTATACATCCGGTGGGGACACCCCGTACGTCGCGTCGTGCGTGTTTATAAACCCGCTCGTGTACGTCGACGAAGCTCAGCTGTATATACACGTGTATACTACTTATACATACGTAAGGAGCGCATGCACGGGCCTCCGTGTGACACACGCCTGTAGACGTGTCACCTCATGCGTGCCCTCGGCCGTATGTATACGTACCCGGTGACTCACCTAGCGCCCGTATTTTGCCAGTGGAATTCAAAGGCGGGCCGGGTATTGTTTTTGGCAAAGATCAATGTGATCGGTTCGCTGGTCTTCCGCATGGAAAACCCGGCTGGGTTCTCCCTGCCTGCTGCATTATTTGCTCCGATAAACCTAAAGAGGTCCGTCCTATCCAACTCCTCCTCCTCCTCCTCCTTCTCCTCCTCCACCTCCTACTGCGCATCTCTGCCTGCCTCGTCCTCTCTGTCTCTCTTCTCGTCCTCTCTTCCTACTGCCTTCGAATAACCCATCTTTTTATCCATACTCCGCTCGACGATCGTCGCAATTACGATAAGAAAATAATAAGGAAAGAATACGTGTGTCTTCAAATTTGACAACGTGCGAAATTTTTTTCTCTTTCCATTAAACTTAAATACATGATTTATCTCTATTTCATTGCATGTCTGCTATAATATTTCCGTATCGTCCAGCATTTGTCGAAACACTTATTTTGGCTAATTACGTTGAATCAATAATAATATCGATAATAAGAAGCACAAACGAGTTTTCAGATGTCGATAGTCGCATTTTAACCGATTTTCAAGGATGCTGTAATGATAGTATGTTAGCCTGGAAAATCGTGTATTTATCGATTATAACACGCAATCTTTTGATAAATCATCGTATACTAATCACACATTACATAGGATAGCACAAAGTATGTGCAAATGTATGATAAGATAACATACCCAAGAGATACAACCAAGCTTGTAAGTTGGAAGATACGGTGCCAGCCATGTAAAATGCGTTTATTTAAATGATGTAAAAAAAAGTATAAAAAGATAAAAAATTATTTTAAAAACAGACGTGTTATAATAAAAACTTTTAAAAATGTTTTTCAAAGTATCTAAAAACAATCGTAAATTCGAGAAAATGAAAAATTCCTTTTTTTTTTGTAGAATAAGAATTACGATTGATCAAACGATTAAGAAAAGGTTATTATCAAAACATAATTAATCTTTAATCAAAGAAAAAATAAAATTTTATTTGAAAAAAAACATTCTTCAAAGTATTGTTCTTGAAATTATGTGCAAAAATCATCGTTGGTTCCGGATGTAGAAAAGACGTGGAGTATTTCCGCGCGGATCCGCGCGGCGGAGAAGCGGCGAGTTCCGCGGCGTTAATATAGCGAATGGCGAGCCGAGAGCCGCGTCGAGCTCTTTGCCACTCCACCGAGCGGAAATTGATAGGATAAATTCCGGGTCTGAATTGGCTCCGTCGAGCTGGAAAACCTCCCCCTCTCGTCTCTCCTCTCTACCCCGTCTCCTTCCCCGCGCTACCATCACCGGCGCCATTTCCTTTCCTCCCTCGACTCCTACTACCCTCTGCCGATGCTCCTCTCCGTTCACCCTTACTCATCGCCGAGCATAGTCATCTCTTGGTTTAACTCTCCTTCTCTCTCTCTCGCTCTCTCTCGTCGATGTTCCTCTTAAATTTCTGACGTAGAGCCGTCGATTGCGGCAGTTGGCGAACGAACGTCGTTATAACGCGCCAAAACGAATTTTGCGAATACTTTAAAATACCGAAAGATAAGAAAGCAATATTTACAGTGTTAACTTTGCACCATAAAATAACTTGACGAATTTTCAAAATTTGCGATTTGATACGATGCGTTTCACGCTCGGACTATTAATAACAAGATTGAAAATATTCTTGATGTATTTAATCTTATTGCAATTTTGTGCATTATAAAAGTAATACAATATTAACATGAGGTTTATGATTCATATTTTTTTCCATCAAATTAAAAAAGATTAACTTGTCTCGAAACAAGAGTAACACATATAATTTCAATTTATGTAGTCTTATATTTAGATAAAAATTTACCCAATGTTAAAGCACACTCTCGTGAGAAAAATTTGTATGCGGTGCATTATAATTAACGCTTTCTACACTATGCAAAATGCATAGAGTAACATAAGCATAACATAAGACCGCTAAATCAATGAATATCCAGGATAAAGTATTGATTCACTTGAGATGCTTATTCCAACGGTCCAGCAGTCTTATGCTGTGCATTTTGTGTATTCAAGCCCTAGAGCGAGTCCTTATGGGCCTTTACGCTGTGGGACAAGTTATTTTTCAAAGTGATCTGTCGTGTAAACTTTGTGATATTACATTTAAAAAATTCTTTAAATTAATCAATTGTTAACAAGAATACGAGAGTCAAATTTGTCTAACATTATCACAATATTGTTTAAACTAAATTTGTCAGAGTAAATTAATAAGACGCAGCATCAGGATCAATTTATTGTAAATTGAAGAATTTTTCCCTTAAATAAAATATTCTTCTCCCAATAACAATTATGATTATCTCTATATCAATCTTATTTTACGGTACGTAAAAAAGTGAAAATTGAATCCAGAAACTTTTTCTTTGGATACAGTTGCGCGTAAAATGCATACTGTATACATATCGATAATTCGATTAAAAAAGAATATCGCGGGAATGTAAATAGATATTCTGTTAATATCGAGTCGAGCGACCGGTTTAAGGTAGCGATGGATTTATTATATTCATTATATTATGACTGCGAATTATGCTTCTTTTAGTCGCTCTTGACGCGGATAGTTATGTAAACTGATAGGATCCGGCTCTCTATCTCTTTGCTTTTTTTCTAACTAGTGTTTCTCTCTCTCTCTCTCTCTCTCTCTCTCTCTCTCCTCTCTCCTCTCTCGCCATGCCATTTTCCGCTTCGTGCGCGTTTCTCGGGATAGAGATTGATCGCGGTTTCGGCTATCTGATAAGCGCGGAATGTCGAAGAAACGTTTGTACGTCCGTCGCGTCGCCTGACAGCTGTTTTCAGAGATCCGCTTACTTCGTGCAAACAAGTTGATAGTACCTGTTACAACGAGATGCAGCCGCGTATCGCGGCGAGTTTATCTAGAGAGACGTCTCCGATACGGCGCGCGCTTCATTGCATCTTCTCATATTGGCGCGAGCGTAAATCAGCGAGGAAGAGGACAACGTGGTTAACATTGCAAGCGACGGTAGAACGCACGCTTCTCAAGTATACTACAATATTGAGCGTGTCTATTTATGACGATGAGGTAATGCAGGTCGCGTTGAAGAATGTTGACGTTTGAAGCAGTTTGCAAGCAATTACAACATTGTTCCAATTTCTTTTCCCTCTATTTTCCCACGGACAATTTTTCTTTATTGATTGAAAATAAAGGCGAAGTAATCGAATTCGCTGGATCACACAGAGTCAAGAATTGTCGCGAGAATTTACGCCTTTTGTTGTCACTCAACGGATAGACTCTGTCGAGAGATCCGAAAAATAAGCTCTCTCAAAAGTAAGTCCTGGGAAGGGACGAAAGGAGAGAGAGAGAGAGAGAGAGAGTACGCCGGATATTTTATGTCAGTGGACAATACGCACAACTGTCGGATCTATTATGCCCACTTAATTAGGCTATGGCGTGTCGTGCAAGGGGCACGACACACGGGGACACACGGGTGACGCGCGCGAGGGGCACACACAACGACAGCGACTACGGGATAGTCAATAGTCGGACAAGATACACCGCACACGCGTGTACGGATGCGTGGTACATAAGATAGGGTGAGAGAGCAAGGTGAGGCACGCGGGAACACGAGGAGATACAGACTAGAGGAAGAGACTACGGGACGCAGCAACAGGGGATGCAGGGCGAGAGAGGGAGAGAGCGGGCCCTCGGGGGGTAGACGAGATTATAATCTGTCCCATTATTGTGCCATCGACGTCCCGGGGGGGATTTTTCCATTTGACAATGCAGTTACACATTTGTGCATTTAACATCCGCGCATCCCGCCACGCTTACGATACGCCCGAATCAACCCCCTTCTCCGCGTGCGCCTGGTAGAGGGATGAGCACGGGATGAGCTCCGGGACAACACGGATGGACTTGATCGGAACATCGAGGAGGGTGGCAGCGGCGATGGCGTAGACGGCGGCGGCGGCGGCAGCGGCGGCGGCGGCGGCGACCGGCAGCTCTCGTTCATCCCTCTAAAACGAAAAAAGGGGTCCTCGGCTATAATCCTACCTGCATATGATGTCCTCGGCTTTGTTTGCCACTGAGCGACATACTGAGCGCGACGAGGGCTCACGAATAGAATGAAGGGGGAGGGAAAGGGGATCTCGCGCGCGCACACACACGCATCGACGACGAAACCTCGATTGACAAAACGTACTTAAGCGATGCTCGTTCTCCGAATCGCTGGACGTTTTCTATTAAGGTAAAATCGACTTGAAATTGACCGAGGAATTTCTGGAGAAAAGAAACCACGGACATTTAGGGGCCCGCCATATGTAACGTACTCTTTGACGTATTTCGGAAGTGTATTTCCGCTTAATTCTGCGCAAACGCTGCAAACGTGCTTCTTCACATTATCTTTTATATTATCTTTCTTTCGCTTTAAAATGTAGTTTCTTTCCATGGCGTATACCCATACATCGTGACCTGTTCATTCAATTTGTTGTACCTATTGTTTAACACTCTTTGTCCCAAAATTTGTTTTGTCCCGTGCTGAATGGCTTTGTGACGACGCGAGGGAACATTACCGTGAGAAAGTATGCTCACAAATGAGGGAACTACTAATTGCAGTTTTCGAATAATAATCCTTACTCGAAGCAGTGCGGGAGTCGTCGCTTTGAGTGTAGGAACCAGTTCCTTCGCTCGGCACTTTCACAGTCGAAAGAAGGAAAGAGGCATATCTCGCATTATTACACATTATTCACCTTTCGCCAAGTTTCCTGCTGTTCTCAACCGCTAACCGCAGTGTGGAGATGGAATGACTACACCCGCCTGTTACATCGAAAAGTACAGGTTCGTTCATCCGACTGACTGACCCTCGAGACAGTCATCTGTCGTCACGTTGTACCGAGGTATCCATTAAAATGTCGAAACTCAACGCCACGGCCTTTACGATTTACTATCGCGCCGCGATATGTCCTCTACTGGCGATGGCTGTATCGATCATAAACACCTGTTTCGTGACAGTGATTCATGGATCGCTATTCCGACCCAAGTATCGCCCAAGATCTCTTTTACGCCCGGTGAAACTCCGATATCGCGATAAAGTAATAATAATAATTCGATCTCGCAAATAAATCGCACATTTTTTTTCCTCTTACACTTGAATGATACGTTTGCAATTGAATTACAATTAGCATTTCTCGCTCTCGGGAAAAGGACTTTAGCCGTATCATTGTACTATTGAATTCATATGAATGAGTGCGCGCGAATCATTTATTTTTACCTCTCCTCGAATTGTAATTTTTCAGTGTTTTCATTTTTTTCAACGCAATGCCCGAGTCTTGGTAGAAAAGTTTGAGAAACCACCAGAACCTTCGCGAGCGAGTCCATCTCCTTATTACCGTGTCGGTTGTCGTTATCGCGTGACTGCAGCGGCTGCTAACCTCGATGTAGCACCTAGGAAGCGCGCAATTCTAACTACGTCGTAAACATTCGCGAGCTCGCCGGCGAGTCCACGCTGAAACGTTCGTGTACTCGCGTGGATAGGATTGTGCGAACGCGGTGCCGACGGTAATGCGAAGGGTAAATCCCGGCCGCCGCACCGCGTCACGCGCAACCGGCCCCGGCGTATCTAATAACCGTTATTATGCGTGCGCGTATGTTGACAGTGGTAATACGGCGTGTAATAGGCCGCCGGTGTATAACTACGAGCCGCGCGTAGCTCCCAATATCGTCGTCGCGCCCGGTTATCATCGGCTGTTGTGCCAAGGTACACACGGCGGAGAGAGTGAAACGGAACACATGCCAATCGCACTATCGCACCGCTCGGTGCTCTTATCTTACGCGGAAAGATTACTCGCCTGTGCGTTTCATATCGATGACTTGTATTAAAAAAAGAATTCTATTCTTAGCGAAGAAATATTTTGAAGATAAACTTTATAGAACGTGTTTACACTTGTATTTTTGAAACTATTGTGGTTTTCGCAAAATTAAATTGCCCTTCTTCAATGCAGTGCATAATAATATATCATTTTTGACGAAGTTTATTATTGTTAATGCGTGTCGACGTAGCGACGACCGACGCTCGCACGCGTGCACTTAACGTACGATCGTCTACGCGCGTCCACAACGGGCAAATATATAAACGATCCATCGAGTTCGTGAGGCCGAGTATAGTGCGCTTGTCAACATGAGAACAGCAAACATGAATCGAAACAGATAGCACTACAGCCGAGCAAATAGTTAGGACCCTTTCCTTCGGCTACGCGTGTTACGTAAGCCGAGGCACGCAGAACGTTACGTAGTGATCCTGTCACCCTCTCCTAGGCAAACATGGCATCGTTGTTACCCTTTTCAATGGACGACGTTCTAGGGGATGAGTTAGCGAAACGTAGACCTTTTGATTCAAAGATTTAATTCATCGATACGTGTGAAACTCGACGAAATAAAATAAAAAGAATAACGGTCCCGTTAATAAAGAAATACAGAAACAACAGAGTTTACGGAAAATCGAATTTCGCGGTGGAAGGATATGTGTGGGATAATATCCGTAGAATGTCGCACGTTTGCATTGAAACATTTTTTCAATTATTCATATTTTAAATATCGATTACTTCATTTGCCATTCTTTTTGTTTCAGGTATGTAAAACGATGCAGTAATGCGATTGGCGTTAAACGCGTGATAAATCGTGAGTATTCAATGGACGCATGAGTTATGATCGAAAGTAAATTCCTCTATAGGAAATTCTACTGTATAGTAACTGGAATACTCCGTTTCCCTTGTCGCGTCGATCAGTGAAGATTACACATAATACCGTTGTAGATAGAACATGGAATTGTACTTGTTTTGAACGACATATGAAAATGTTGACCAGTAGGAAGTGTTTCGAATAGCCCCAAGCCCGGTGAAATTCGAAACGAGTCTGGGATTTAGAAATTTGTGTTTTAATATCGAACAACATAAAAAAATACTGTTTTTAAAACTTTATTTCATTAAGAAGAGGATATATAGTATCATTAGGAAAAGTTGCATACGATAAAAAGAATAAACACACAATTGAGAATTGTATTGCTTCAGCGTTTTCGAAACAAGTCAGGGACTATTCGTATAATTACATTTATTGAATATTAAATTGTGCGTTTTGGTACATAGAACGCGAGTATAAAAGAAAAAAATCTGGACGATGATTCGACGGTCGATGCTTTGAATAGCCCCGGCGTCAACTCTGCACATTATTACGTATGATCTACAAAGATAGACATCACATAGCAAAAAGTGGATACAAATTGTTTCAAATACATTCAACTGGACACGATATGTTGAAAGTTTTCGAAAAGATTCTTATTTTTCTTATTTAAATTTCGAAGAAATGCTGATCGTCAGAAATTATACTTAGACTGTTGCAAAACACATATTTTTCGCTATCACGACTTCAATATGACGCCGTCGCCAACGAAATCTTGTTAGCAACGTCGTTAGGACGCGTTTAAAGTAAATTTTTAACATGTATCCATAAAAAGATATTTCCATCGTTTCGAATTGCCCCGGGTTCCTCTATATTATAGATTAAGCAAAGACTCTAACGATGAATTTTATTACAATCAAAAACGAACGGATTGCATGCGACAGTTAAGAGAAACCTACTCTGGTTCTTAAATTTTTGGACACGATTTGTTCGTGTACAGGAAACGACGAATCAATCGAGAGACTTTTAGGTTTGATGACTTTAATTCACTTTGACTTTTTATTGCGTTCCTAAAATTGTTGCATTTTGAACCATGAGAACAAAAATGAACACTGTTGCGTATAGCTCTCCGTTAATGTAATAACGCGCACACTGAAGAGGACTCCGTAAATTCGAAACGTTTGTGTTTAATGCTAAATTAAAGAAATATTATTTATATCAACATCCAAATCTTTGCTCGTTTTATTGGCTTTTTTTGTATTTTGTTGAAGACACGCAGAACGCTGCATCGCGTCATATTCAAATAATTCGCTTACAGTGTTATCATAAAGTGCAGACCGAAAAACTTGGCCACGGATCGACTAGGAGTAGTGGTAGAGTTCATAAATCCGTTTATAGTGTCGTCTTGTCTGGCTCGCGAGGCCCTTGTCTGGTAGAGCGTATGCACCGACACGACGCGGCAACGTTCTCCACTCGTGTAGTTTTATGGGCACACTTTAAGCGGCTGCGTCAATTTCATTAGGTCGAACTTGGACTCTTGGCACGTCCGCCAGACGTAGCTTCGGCTCAAGTCCAATAGAAGTCGAGTAGTCATGAATTTTAGAGCGCGTCAAATTTATAAAAATGCTATACGTAAGCTAAACGTTATATTCTTATCAGCTGTCAAATTGGTTCTTAATCCGACTTTTTTTTTTAATTTGATGAAAAATATTAGGTAGAAGAATTTGGAACACCGATAGGATTCCGCCTTTCACCTACCTAGTAGCGGATTTTGTGATACAAGATTTAGAAATAAAATTATTGTCTGAAATCGATATTCCCATCCCTCTATATTTTAGATACGTTGACGATATTGTAATGGCTATACCTTTATATTTTATCGATTTAACACTCAAAACTTTTAATTCATTTCATCCTAGGCTTCAGTTTACGATGGAATTTAGTGGTGAGAGTACCAACTTTTTAGATATAATAATGATTAACAGAAAAGGTACCTTAGAATTTAATTGGTGCCATGAGCCCGTCTTTTCGGGGAAATGTCTCAACTTTTTATTTGCACACTCTTTATTACAGAAGAAGCGTATTATCATGGGAATAATTGATAGATCCTTTTTACTGTCGCACCCAATATATCATCAAAAAATTTTTGAACTCGTGATAAGCATACTTATTTTAAAAAATGATGACTATCCGCCTCAGATTATTTTTGAGATCATTAATAAATCTTAAAGCCTTGTTCTATAAATGCACTCAAAGACAAAATGAATCAATATTTAACGATGACTCTGAGAAGAAACGCTCGCTTTGATTTACTTTGCCGTGTACACCGTTTTTTTTTTCTTTTTTTTTGGACAAATTTAAAACGATTACCAGAAATATTAATGTGAAGAGGCCCTTTTACAGCATTAACAAATTAAACAGGTTTATTAAGGTATATAAAGATATACTTCAAATTCCAAGAAAAATATGGGTTATGAAATGTGCTGTGAGGATTGCAATGCATCCGCAGAGCAAACTTGTAGGAAGCTGAGAACCAGAATTACTGAACACAAGAATTACATTAATTGGAATACGAATACTCACTCACTAATTACTGAATTTGACTGTTATTAGCCTCTCTTTCAATTACTTTTGTTTCTAAACGCTACGTGTAAATGTTTTTTTCGTAAAAAGTGAAATAATTTTAGTTAGCTCTATAATTAAATTCAGATCACTAATTTGGACGTTAAAAGTTTAATATTTCTCTTGGAATTTTTTGAACATTCCGCGTTGCTAGATGTACATAAATAGAGAAAATGATCATCGAATCTGTAGCTACGCAGTGACGTTACATTAAGCGTTAATAGTAATAAACGGTAGACGTATTACTAGCGCGGTAATGAACTAATGTGCGGTATCTGGCGCTTCGCCGTGTAGTGGTGCGGCGCTATAATTTCAGCGAGAGGACGTGCGATACTCCGGTTGACTTGCTGTTATTCACGCAAGACTTTCACAGTCATTTCGCTGTCGTTAAATTATCACCAACGATCACTAAGTCGAATGTTCGTGGACCGTCAAAAGGTTCTTTATTGTAAGTTTTGACGGTAGAAATATGGCGCATGCCACATGCTTACCTACGTATGACAAATTGATTAATCGTTGATCAAATTGGTAAACTCATTGATTGAAGTTGCGAATGAAAATCGACTTGAATGTAATCGTCAAAGAAAAGATTTATGAACATCGCCAATTGATTGGTACGATTCAATATAGAAGGATACGATATTTTCTCAAAAACAAATATCCCGAGTGAGGCGGCACTCGATTTTTTTTTTTTTAGTACTAAGAACACTGCGATTTAAGCACCTGTAAACAAAAGAGGATACGGAGACGAGAAAGGAGGCGGTCAGTTGTTCTCTAGCGATGCCAATCGGCAAACCTCAGCGGGAAGGGAGGGCATAAAATTTCTCTCCTCATCCCAGCTCTCGACCTGTTCTCACGCAACTCGAGCGCGAGCTTCTTGCCTCGCGGTGATCACGAAGAGAGGAAACGTCCGTCTGTCCGCGTTGCCGGCGAGAACATGATTTTTTCGTTCGTTTTGACGTGAACGAGCGTATACCCCCGCCCCGTTCTCGGTGCACGCCACGCGTTGCGCATCGCGCCCTTCGTAAACACGATCGAGCGAAACCTGCCGCGTGATAACGACGTGCAGCTCGTTCGTTTACTCCTTTTGCGGCACGTCTCACCATAAATTTCTCCAACGCCCGCAGCCGAGGTATTTAATCACGAACGTTAACAGTCTCGCCGCTGATCAGAGTCGACAGTGAATTTTAAATAGGCAAATGGTGCTACAGAGTTTAAAAAAGGTATTAAAGTAATTTAATGAGACAATAAGTAATTGCAATTTGTAAAATTATATCTTTGATTTGTTACAGCTCTTATACAGTACATTTATATGTACGTACGTACATAATATCACAAATATGCGTCATTGGAATTTCTTCTATCTCTATTTTGAATTTATTACGCTCTGTATAACATTTCTATTATTTCTATTTTTTCTCGAGATCTAAAAATTTTTGATAAAATTTTGTAAAAATTCTCCAGAAACCCTAAGGGCCTTGTAAGAGTATTTTGTGAACAATCGACCTAACGCAGCGAGACATTTTTCTCAAAACCATAAACGTGCGTGTTGAAAGAGCAATCTCCGCGAGACCAGGAAAGGCTGATGTTCCTTAAGAGTGCGTAACGTCCACCATTATTAAACGGCTATTAATCCGCGCGGCCGAGAAGTAGGCAATAAAACGCAACAAGAACATCACGTCGATGTCTGTCATATTCTCGTCCTCGTGTTTCTTTTCTCTGCTTAATATCTTCGCCGCGCTCGCACTTGGATTGATCTAGATGTTTGTCCTCGGGCGAACGCAACGGTCTCTTCTGATTTCGAGGCAAGAAGATGACCATGCTTTGCTTCCATCGCCAAGGGGACTCGCAGCACGATAACTACCGATGCGATGGTAGGACACAGCCGCCGGTGGGACTCGTGGGTGGGCCTTCTTCCCGTCCGCGGCACGTCATCCGTAATTACAGGTTCCTTTATTTACCGCCTGTTACACACTTCGTTAGCACGTCACTATATAAAGCGTTCGTGTAGCATTTAGCAGGATACACGTAGTTCTCTCTTCCTCATCCTCGCAGTGTCACGTACAATCTCGCTGCCTTTTTGCCTCGTTCTCTTACACTTTGCCCTTCTTTTATGTGCAAGAATTAGTCTTAACTATTATTTCTCGTCTCTTCTTAACTCGCCATGAATTTTACTGCGCACGGCAATCATCGTGGCGCTAATCAGAAAATCGACGGATTGTTTCCAAGTAGTGTGATTTAGACGAGCTGTGATCTCTTTTAATTCTTTAACGGCATAAAAATTTGATTGTTTCTGTGATTTTTATACATCGTTCCATCTTACAAAAAGTTATAAATTTAATTTTTTTTGTTGTTGTACTATTGAGATATTCTATTTCATTATACATGTATATAATTAATAATACAATAAAAATGTACAGTATTTCGTTATTGTCCAATGGTGTCGTCGTGTAAAATATTATCTAGATTACTTTCCATTGACTTTAATCATCTCGCGTGATTTGAAGGGAAGAAACGATCATCGGTTGTGGTTCTGGACAATCGCGGCGTTACGACAGCGATACAGCCAACAGTGAGAGAGCGGTTTATGAATGAATCGCGTGCGTGCCAACCGTCCTATTAGCGGTAGGCCCCTGCCAACGGTAGCCAAGTTGTGTTCGAACACGAGAACGTTTCTCAATTACCTCGCAAAGCCGCTCTCGGTGCGCGCACCTACCGCCGTGATTATAACCGAGCCGTGACGTGCCAGCTCGCCACCGCTGTTTCACGAAGGTCTCGGCCAAGGCGTTACCATCACAACCCGGTTAATGCCGCGCTTCGTCTACCTGAATGGAAATTGCGCATGCCACGGAGATCGCTACGGATCATTTTAAAATCTCCGAATAAAATCTTACTTATCTGGCTTCAGGAATTATGTCAACGGTGCATGTGCGTGGATGCTGGATTGATAAATACATAAAGAATCGGCATATAATAAGAAAACATTGAATCAAGATAGATTATATAATTAAGGAACATGAAATAATTTAATCTTTATTTTTTTTTTAAACGTATTAAATATCTTTTCTGAAATTAATAAGAAAGAGAGAGAGAGATTTCTAGATATTATGAAATGGTGAATAGCGCGAATCCTATTTCCACGCTACCAACGGCTACCGTAGTTTACGGAAAGTTTTCACTTCTTGAAAAATTGCAATAAAACACGCGCGTGCATTTCTTGGCGGCCAAGCAGAAAGAAACGAGTAAATAAAGCCGCAAACCAGAAGCGTGACACTTCATCATCCTCGACGCGCAGAAAGAACGAGCTACGGCGGCACTCGGAGTCTTTTCAGAACTTGCATCTCGATTCCATCTAGTAGTTTTCCATTTCCATCATCGTCGCCCGTTGAAATAAGATTTCAGAAAGCACGTGGCGCACGAAAAAAAAAGAGAGACAACAACAGTGAAACAATGTTACAAGGATAGTCATAAATTTATTTATATTAATATTAGCTTATTACATAACTTATTGTAGAAAAATAGTGAAAAAGTTTCAAAGCTTAGCACTAACAATAAAGTAAATAATTGCCATTTTTGAAATTTGTTGATTCTATTTATTACAACAAATCTCTCGCCTGCAAAAGACACATCACGTTATTTAAAGAAAAAAAAAAAAAATCCATTTCTCGTTCTCAATTAGGAACGTTCCCAGTCACAGTGAAACTTGGAATCATTGCCTCGTTATACGATGATGACATTCGCGAGTGGAACTTTTTTAGTATGATAATTGCGATTGTAATTAAACTTCTCATGGTGAAAAGGAACCCTTGCGATATATCCGTAGTGAAATGAGCAAGCGAGCGCGAGAGAACGATCCGGGAAGGAAAGGTGGTAGAGAGCGGGAGAGACGGATCGGAGACTCCAGAAGGGTGCAGGGCGGTTGGTGAAGTACCCGGGCCCAAAGGGGATGCGAGTGGAGCAGCTCGGTTGAAGCCGTGGCAAGGCGGAGTGCCATAATTGGAGCGGTCGCGTGCGCCCGCCGCAGGACAATAGACTCGTCCGAGTGCAAATTATTAACGCAGCGTACTCTTCTCTCTCTCTGTCTCTCTCTCTCTCCCTCTTCTCGTTTCTTATCGCCCAGACTACTCATCTCGAAAGAATCACGTTCTTTATACCGTTTCGATATGATTACGGGATTACAGTGTGTTGTGCTGTTCCGTCATGCTGTTGAAAAATCGTAATTAAAGCGACGAACGTGGATATGTTGAAAAGATTTATAATGATTTATATAATGGAGGTAACACAAATGTAGCCATAATTAGACATGAATTATTAGACAAAATTTTTTAATTAATAATCTCGTTTCCTGTAATTAACCGTCGTGCGATGTTGTGTGATGTAGGATAATGTACGCGGACATAGTCATAGTTTGTTCGTCCGTAACGTCCGTAACGCAAGAAACGGATGTAAGCAAAAGGAGGAAAAAAAAAGTAGGAAGAAAAAAACTCCGATGTCTGATTTTAAGTAGTAATTTGGCAGAAAATGTAAAAATACGCAGAATGCGAGGGAGAAGAAAAATGAACTACGTATCCGATATTCGAGAACCTGAAGCATGGCCAATAGTCTTTTGTTTAGCAAGGATCGGCATCAAGGGCAGAAATGATGAGAAAAGAATGAAAAGAAATACGTACACATAGACGGAATAGAAGGGAGGGGAGCGAGTAAAGGGATATAACTTGGCAGAAATAACGCGGCTTCGAGATAAATTTGCGCTAAGTGCAAAATCTCTCTGACCTCGGCGTGCCCGGTCCTCTCAATGCACATTCGTGGTTGGTCGAAGATGGAGAAACGCGAAGAAGCGAAATTACGCCAAGAGAGTTTGGGATGCGGATAAAGCGGCGGCGAATGGATAGCCAGCCAATCAGGGGTGAGCTCCATTTAAACCGCGGCGGATTCTCTGCGCCGCGACTGAAAGGCATTTAACCGATCCAAAAGAACACCCCCTTTGTCTCCCCCTCGCTTTCATTAGACATCGTACTTTGTCCCTCCCCGCTACACCAAGGTTTATATTTTAAATGCTAATTGCTAGTTTTTAATGGGCCGTGCTGCGAGCCTCTGCTGCTTCTTTTATTGTACGAGTCGAGCGTCAAAAGCGGAAAAAGAGACACACGCAAAGAGATGGAAAGGGTGGAAAAACAAAATGTAGAGGGAATGTTTGATGATATGAATTGCAGTTGGATAAAGAAAGATGGAAGTTGTTTATAAAATAACGTGATAAACATTGATTGTAATAATGCCGTTAAGGAGGTTTATCTGGTACATAGTACGTCAAGCGAGAAACACGTTCAACTTTGACTTGACTAGCGCAGTACGCTGACTAGATTTGGCAACGTCAAATTTCTACGTTATGGGTTTTTTCTAATATTTTTTCTCAAACTTTTACATTTTAAATAGCGCGTACTTTGGTAAGAAGTTCCGATGTTGCCGCTCATCGAGTAAGGGAAGATAACCTACGCGTAAACGAGATTTTTGCAAAAAATATCTACTCATTTCTTATTTCTCAGATATCCAATCGATCTACACTCTTTGCACAAATTTTTCTTACATATTTTTTTGTTATTATCATTAATTTGTACAAAAACTGTCTGTTAATTCTTTACAAATTTTGTGGAAGAAGGCTCGAAAAATGTCATTTTCCATAAGACACAATGTAAAGTTGCACTAAATATTTTTATTAATATCTCATCACTGAGGTATCCAAAGGACTTAAAAATTTGCGAGATATATTTTTATACACATCTTAACTTGTATTTAATTTTTTTTCAAAATTCATCTGTTAATTACTAACCAGATGAACCTCCTTAAAAGGAGCCACATAAACGTATAAACGCCGTGCGTTTTCGCGCGAAGGGAGAAATTGCGCGCGCAGAAGGCGAAGAAAGCTTTAAATAAAATAAAACTCTAAGAATTTGAAATATAGAGGAAATAAAAGAGGGAAGCAGCATAGAACGTACGTATTCGACGCGTGGGACAAAGAAGAGAACACGCTCCGTTCCTGCCTTCTTAAAGGTAATTACCATCGTTGGTATTTGTTCCGTCGGGAATAATGTATAATGAAAAAATTACAGCTTTCGCCGGCAATTATGTATATACGAAGGTACCATGTGCGCGCGGCCGCGCACGTACATGTACGCGTATACCCGAGCACAAAACTCCGATCCGCCGCCGCCGCCGCGTGCAACCGCAGTTATAATTTCTCTCTCGTTCCCGCGCAAAACCCTCTTTCTCGATTCTCTCCCTTTTCTCTCCTCGTCCTTGCCCCTTCGTCTCGTCTTACGATTAAACTGCGCAGGCAGAACGCGTGTTGTAAGG
Source organism: Solenopsis invicta (assembly GCF_016802725.1). Classification (NCBI taxonomy): domain Eukaryota; kingdom Metazoa; phylum Arthropoda; class Insecta; order Hymenoptera; family Formicidae; genus Solenopsis; species Solenopsis invicta. The sequence continues at coordinate 7,924,716 of NC_052675.1, read as the reverse complement.
TTCCTCTCTCTTGTTACCGACAATTACTGACGCTCCTCGTTTAATCCTCGTTTTTTTTTTCCCCCGGCAGCCTCCCCCGCCACCAGAGAGTTATGTTAAATAGATGGAGCGAAAACAATTATGCTACCCTCGAAGGAGGAATAGCGCTCGCGATATATACTTATTATACTCGTCACGGGATGCTGCCTCGTTGCAATCCGCGCGCGTCGATGGGAATCTCGACGTGGGGTTTATCAAGTTAACGAAATCGGCTTGTTCGCGCCGCTCTAACGAGGAAATTATTTCAAATTGATACAACGGCTTTTCTCTTCCCTTCCAAGCCCGGGCGAAATGTTAAATACGATCCGCTCTCGGTCTTTTTCTATTTTTTAGTGTATTGCCCTGCTTGTTTGAGACTTTGGGTGTTGGGGAAAAAATTTAACAGTTCATAGAAAATTGAAACAGAAATGTAAAGTGGTTTCCGATGTAGAGCTATAAATAGCTATTTAAAAAAGTGAAGAATCAATTTAATGACAAAATAAACATTTCAGTTATGTCTAGTGTCTTTTTGAAATGTTTAAAAATCTACAATTGTAAAAGAAAATATATGATAATGCGACAGCGATCAATGTCGAGGAGATCTTCGTAACAGAGAAATACATAGTATCCCATACTCGAAAATTGTGAAAGAAAAGTGAAATTTGCAGCGAGACCGGTAAAGGAATCAAGGAAAAGCAAGTAGATGAAGAAAAAATGAAGCACGGATCGAAATGTAAGAAGGTAGAACGGCAAAGGATGAATTATCGCTCATATTACTAGCATGTTGAATGTTTGAACTTTTAGACGGGATGGAAGGAGTATTCCTGCTTTGTTTCGAATAGCGTCAAGAGGCCGTATATATGTATCGTAACAGAGGCGATAATGAGGTTGCCGCGACAACAGTCCACAGCGAAGCGAGTGGAAAGTGACGACGGTATATCACGATGATATATCACGAGAGTCTCGATACGCTAGAAATCGCTCAGAAAGATCGTAATATTAGCGTTCGAGGGTGCGCTTAGCTGAAAGGAACAAATCGGGAGGGCTCGACGACGGAGAACCGGGGAAATATCGCGGGGGAATTGAAAGGCCGATTATATTCTGCTCCTCGTCGCCGCCGCCGCCGCCACCGCCACATCGTAATCAGCAAATTAAAGTGAGCCCGCGGGCCAACCTCCGCGCGTTGCTCTTCATCTCATCGTCTCTTTCTTCTATTCTCGTTTACGTTCTCCACAAGCATGGTCCTTCGGATCTTCTTACCTTCGCGAAAAAGGAAGCCGATTGTGTTGACTTCCGCGCAAGGACGACGACAGGATGCAAGAAAGCCTCGAAACGTCAGGAAGGCAGGCTCGCGAACGAGTGAAAACTTTTACCGAATGACCATTGTTACTTCGCAACCGGTCGCACCCTAATTTCCTTGTATTGGCTTCAGTCTGGCTCTTTGTTCACTCGCGAACTTCTTTTCGAGAGAGGACAGTTAGTCCGTTCGGAAAAATTGTACGTTGGTCATATTATTCGTGTAATAGTACTCATATTTTATTAAAGTCTCGACTAATAGATTTCGTAATTCACTGTTTATTAAAAGTTAATGAGAAATACCGTTTGTACATTACTTAACAGAATTTATTTATTAGTGTACTTTATATATATATGGAAATGTTACGTTATTAAAATACGATAACAAACGCATTTGTTTTTTTTTTCTATTTTCTCTTATTTGTTTAAATGTGTAACTACTTTATATGTCTGCTGATTTTTTTTGTCCTGTATTATACCTCTTTAACGATATGGAAAAAATATTTTTATATGAAAGGTGAAATAATTATTTATTTTGACATCGGCGAAGATATATTATTTGACGATAAATAAATTTCTACAAATAAGTTTCATCTGTCTAATAAATATAATATAGTTTTCGATAATCAGCCGTCTGTTCAAAGGCTATAATTACACTATAAACTCCCGCGAGATGCCATTCTAACTCGATGTAACGAGTTCCCGAGGCGTAAGTTTCGATACCGTGTAACGCGAGTTAACATCAGTCACTCGGCCGAGTTAACGAACGGGAATCGATACGATTGCACGGTCGCGCGGAATTATTTGGCAAATATAACGGTGCCGCGCGGTGCAGCTGGTGCCACGCGGGTTTAGTCTTCCGCGCGGTGGTTTTTCGTGATCCCGATAGAAGCGCGAGCGCGAGCACGGGCGCAAGCGCGCGCGCGTGCGGCAGTTCTCGCGCGGTCGCGCGATAGCAGCATGGGCACTCGTGTTTAATGCAAATTCGCAAATTGGAGAGGCCACGGTAATCAACTAACCGCCAACGAGTAACTCCCGTAAACTCATTGAAATAGTTCATAACTTCGGGCGCTAGTTTGAGTTTCGGAGGGGAACGAAGGGGGAGGCCTCCAACTTCCGCGGAATTTCCCACATCATACCGGCCGACCGACTGCCCCGGCGCATTGTTAGGACGTTCCTGATAACTTCTCTGTGGTGTTTTATCTCCCATCGCCCTCGTATAAATGGCGAGTTTAAAAGGCGAGTTTCTCAATTTCACAAAGTTACGTTTAAGATACGGAGCAACACTTGCAATTTGTCAATGTTTACGCGTAATATAGATTGAGAGAATCAATCGTTTTGGTCAAAGGTTGAGCCACATCGATTATGTGGAATCGAGGACTCGTTGCGTAAAGAATATTATTGGCGCTAGGCGATTCTTTAATTATGCCAAGTTCCAAGACCAACTTCATCCAACAACGTTGCAGAGTAGGGAAGAAAATCTTAACGGAATTAAGAAAGACGAAGACGAAGAGGGAGAGGTAGGCATGTCATCAGATTAAAAACTTTTACAGACGTAAATAAATGAGCCGCCAGCAGGCACAATGGAACAACGTTTGACTGAAAGGTGGGAGAGGGGAAGAAGGAAACGATGGTATGAAAAGCGACAGCGATGGTAAAAGCGCGACTCTGACAACAGCGATACGGGGAACAGCGGGAGACTGGCCGGCGAGACTGTGGGTTTGCGTATCCGCTCTTAGTATATTGGAATAGGAGTCTTTTCTGTTTCCCTCTCTCCCTTTTCGAAAATCGTACCATCGCGTCCCCCATTTCGCTTACTCCCGTTCCATATCCTTATTCCCTTCAGCCTCTCTCGCGCACACACCTCTCTTTCGTCGTCGCTCTTTCTTCGGCTCAATCCTCTCTCGACCGAAGCGAAGCCGCGCCTCACTGCCCTCCGCGGGGCGACTTTATCTCCCCCCTCTCTCTCTCTCTTTCTCTCTTCCTCGTTCTCATCTCTCACTTTCTATCTCTATCTCTTTGCTCCTCTCCATTGCGCTATCCGTCGCGCAGACCCTCGGCCACGTATACAAAGCCCACCGGTCCCCGGCTTTTATTACGAGATACGAGATAGCCCCCCGGTCGGCCTCGCATCCAGGTTCACCCATATCTACTCCGTCCCGTATACACTCTCTCTGAACGCGACGCCGCGCCGCGCCGCGCCGTCGCGATATATATTGGCAAACTTTGCGAATGTCGGATCACGCCGGATTACGCATCTCCAGCAATATCGTCTTTTCTTACACCCTCGCCCTGAGATGAGAGAGATTCTCTTCTATTATCTTCCATGGTTTTGATCACGATGAAATTCTAGCAGGAATTCCTCCATTAGTAGAGATTTTATAAAGTGTATAACAATAGTTGAGCTCAAATTTTGAATTAACATTTAATTATTAATTTATAGAGATACATATTTATAAAACATGAAGAAATCACTTGATTTTTATCAAAAGATGAAATAAGAATAGCAAAAAAATAATGTACTGCGACCACGACACATTTCGAATGGGGCTCATCACTGTCATCAGTGGATCATATCGTAGCAAACCAAGTGGCACAGCAGATCTTTTAACGCGGATCCTGTTGACGAGTCGATTTTCATGGCGGACGCCAGAAGACGAAGTTTACCTCGCTCCCGTCATTCCGAAGTGGAATAACAGTGCGCGCGCGCGCCCTCGCCAGCAAAGGCGGACTTAAATCGATTAGAGGATGGCCCGTGAGATGGAATCATCGGGTATGGGAAACTGATAGAGCAACGAGATTGGACAGAATGGGAAGCCCCGCAAAGTGGATGAGAGAGCACTATCACTCCTCCCTCGCGCGCGCAAGGCCTGGCCTGCTGCGCGAACTTGCCCAAGTAAATTGCACTTCCTTTTTTCGTGCTGCCACGCTCCGCGGAATATATTGGGGCCCGATCGATTTTTCTGGGGAAAAATCCATCGAAAATTCAATCATGCGCTTTCAGAGCGAGCGAGCGAGCCGGCGTATCTATTACTGGCGCATTATGCAAAGATACCTTCCACGGACGCATTAACTCCGAAATGTCGATCTATCTCTTCTCCGTTGGAAATTTAATGGTACGCGTAAAATCTGATTTTTATTGCGTCTCATAAAATTACGCGTATTACATTGCTTCAAAGTACTTTGTGAACGGACGTATACGTATAGCCGTGCGTACATTTGTCAACGCTTAGAAAATTTTATATCTTATCAAATCTTAGTTTTTCCAAAAACCCATTGCCGATTGTTTAATCTGAAATAATTTATACGTTTGACACGTTCGTCGGTTTGATTCAAATACTCGACCGTTGACGCAAATACCCGAACGATGGATGAAAATAACACTGGGCAAAATACGATATGCGGTTTTCGAAAGTTTGTCGTGCAATTGTGCTGGCACGAGAAACGAAGGGAGGCGTTTAGAGGGAGGCGACTGCAGGCGTGAACAGCGGATACAGAGTGCGATAGGGGTAGGTAGGTAGGCAGGTAGGCAGGCAGGCAGGCAGGCAGGCAGGCAGGCAGGCAGGCAGGCAGGCAGTCAGGCAAGCAGGGATGCAGGGATGATGACGAACGGATGCATAGCGCGAGCACGGAGGAGGGACACTGACGCGAGTCCGTGTCAGGTGCGAAAGCCAAAACCGCAGAATGGAATTACTCCTGCTCAATCGTTTATAACGGCAGGATAAATGGATTAAACCGTCGGCGCACAACTCGTAGTTTATTTGTCATCGCGCAGAGAAGCGTGGCCAGTTCGCGTATGTTAGAGCGCCGAAAGTCGTATGCGAGAAATCCCCTGATGTTACAAATGCAAGTTGTCAACCACAATATCGACAACAGATCGGAAAATTTCATTAGGTAATGCACTTTGTCATTTCAGTCGTAAAAGTTCAATCTTAGCTTACGCTGCGAAAAATATGTTCTACATAGATGTAATTAAAACATTTTGTTTTTTCTTTTTTTTTTGTTTTTGGTGCCCGAAATGCACAAAAATTATTGGAATCAGTGACGAGGGAAGAATACGCGTAATGAATTGTCCTACGCGGTTGTGCAGCAAAACGAAATATATCACAGAGTTATAGCGAGATGGCACTTTTGTATAGCAGGAGAAATTTTTACGTTTGCAAGCTTACTTAAATGGCGAAGAATGGATATGCATTACTGTTCCTCTTAAAGAGAAGGCGAAACGTTTGATAACGAAAGCGCGGCGAATTATAGTCATTATAGAAAAAAAACAGGATAAGAGAAGCATTGCTATACATTCCTTTCCATTCTTTTTTCGGATTCTGAAAAAGAATAGGCAGAATAAGATACAAAGCCAGAAGTTGTTTATATGCACAGAATAATTATTACAAAAATTCTATGTCTCTATAAAATTGATCCTTATTTAGGCACTAAAATTGCATTGCGTTCCCACGATATCGTTCATGGTAGACGGGTTGAATGTTAAAGAAAAAATCACACCCTCTCGTCAACCGCTAGTCGGTCTCTGGTAATGACGGTGGCGATGGCGACGGCAACGGCGGCAGTGGTGGCGGCGGCAATGACAGTAATGAAAAACGTCGCGCCGGTGAGGGAGGGCTGTTTGATACGAGAAGGTAGATAGAGGCCGTAGTCGAGCGTAGTAGATGTTTGCATCGTGCATGCATGTGCGAAGGGTGTCGCGGAAGGGTGCGAGAGTGGCCCAGGCATTGTTTCAAACACGCTTAGTAAAGTTACGTGACGAAAGAACCCAAGGAAGAGAAAGAAAGTAAAAGAGAGACCATCTTCTTTTCAATTATACGAGGGAAAACAAGAGAAATAATGAGCAAGGTGTACGATTATTATCGCACCATCGTCTATTAATTCGAGAGTTATGACGCTACTTTATACTGCGCATTAATAGAAATGCGAAATTTTGTTTCAACTTGGAAGTATTCGCGATTGGAGTATTGCGAGCGGACTCATTCGCAAACTTCTCATCAATGAGTGTACTAAACAAAGATCAAAACGCGAATGAATATACGAGAATATTCCGATTTTAAATCGAAATTCAGATTTTCTTAACTCTTTTGTAGAATTCCGTATGTTTAAATATATTATGCAGTCGACGGTATTCGTGTGAAAGAGAAACTAATCGAGAAATTGACGCAAATTTTTTAGCTCAGGAAAGTATTTAATATATATAATTCCACAACTTCGTAAAATATTTTTATTATATTATCTAGATATATACATAAATTATTATATATGATATGTATAAAACACATTATCGATGCGGTCAAAGTATTCATAAGATTAATATTATTAATTTTTATGATTACATTGTTCAATAAACATAATTATGATTATGTATTTGATATTTGTCACATTATTCTTTTTTTTATACGTATAAACATTTTGCATCTATGTGTCTCCTCTAATTTTCAGTTAGTAATTCAAATTAGTAGAAACTAATTAGCCAAATTACCTAAATTCTCTTTGGCAAATGCAAGTAATTTGAATAGTAGTGTCATATTCCAAGGCTATTATTGCGAGTCGATGTTTGGTGATTAGGTACCACACACACGCGACACACACACACACACACACACACACACACACACACACGCACACACACACATTATACCAAGAGTGTTTAGAGAGAAATCCCGTATAAATTCTAAAAGAGTTATTAAATCTTTTATTATTATTTTTTAATAATTGCATAGAGCATTATTTCTGGTGTAAGATTAAGTAATGTTTTGTTAATTTATTTGAGATTATATTAATTATATTTAATTTAACAGAAATTTAAATGTTAACAAATGAGATTGAGAAAAATGATCTGTTCCTGATAATAGCGAATTACTTATTTCTTTCTTACCAATAGGATTCTAACGAAATGTCTCATTTATAAAGCAAATATGGCGTCAAAGCTCTTAATTGCATTCGATTGTATTCGATAATTTCTACACTAATTGGAAAAATCTGAACATGCGCAAAATATCTCAATATGATATTTAGTTTAATAGCCTGATTGTTTTTTGAACGAGTAATCTCTTTCACATTGTTAAAAATTTTCCTTAATCTGTTGGTCGTCATGTATCAGAAATATGACAACTTAACGATATGGAATGTATCGATATGCCAATGCCACGAACTCGCTCTCGGCTCTCTCATAAAGGTGAGCCGGCTACAATGGACGAAGAAGAGAAACATCCAATTTTGTATTCCGATTCGTAAACGAGAAGCACACACATTGCGCCGACAATTAAAGAAATTACGTACGTAATATTTGACACTTTAATAATGCATCGCGAATGCATCGCCAGCGGCAACGCGACGCGATTTAATCGCCAGTGATAATTGTCCACGTTCAAAGCAAATAGCTTCTATGAGAATGCAACGCGTATTGTCAAATGTAAAATAATGTAAGTAAACTCTAGAGTTGTGATGTTTTTAAAACATAAATAGAAAACGAATATATTCTGTTTCGTACTTTCTCTATTCAGAAAAAAGAAAACACGAGTATTTTGTTGTCGTCAGTGAATAATGCATTTATTTTATGTATATATTTATTTAATTAATCAAACTTTTTTGCGCTTTATCGATCATTGATAAACCGCTATTGTGATCTTCGATATTCTTTCCTTTCTAAATTTGTATTGTGAAACGCAATGAGAAATAATTTTCTTAAATAAGAAAAGACACTCGGTCACACATTCTAAGCATCCGATTCTCGATCGTACGTTTAATTGAATTTTCGTTCGTTTCGATCGAGAGTGCTTTTGAAGTTTTTCATTGGCGGTGCGCGGACACAGATAGCAATATTTTCGCGAGGTAACGGGAGACATCTTAAATCTCCGAGGAAGGAGATCAAAACAAATCGGCTTTGCCTAGGCTTCCTTCTGGGAAGCTGCTTCGCTCGAAGGGATAGAAGGGAGAGGAAATGGATCGCCATTCTGCGAGGGGTTATTCTTAATATTTGTAAGGTTTTCATCTCGCCAAGAAAAGTGAGATGACTGGCACCCTCCGGCATCGTGGAAATACGCAAATCGCGGATTAGAGAAACGAAAAGTAAAAAAAAATATCGGCTGATCTCTTCGCCGACGAGAATTTTGCCTTAAGCGTCGACCAAGATCTGCAGTCTAACAGTTTTTCGCATCATCGAGGAAAACATTGCACTAAGACGGCTTATAAAAAAAAAATCTTTCCAGCGTCTCTTTTGGACAAAGATAAAAGTGAATTTTATCCCACTTTTTTTTTAGTAAATGTGTAATGAGATTAGATTGTTGTTTTGTATTACAGATACTGAATTAGCGAGAATGATTGTACATTTCTGACTTGACAGGCGAGATAACGCTATGATAGTCAATGAATTTCTTCGTAGCGGGCGTGTGTATGTCGCAGAGATGATTACGCCACGATACACGTATCACGTACGTTAATACTGACAGCGCATAATCCGCCGTTAATGCAAAGCTACCGCCGACACAGTCATAAAATTAACTCGTCAGTCTCTAGAGTGACTCAATGAAAAGATGATATCGCGGAAATCGCTTGAATCATTAATATTCATGAATTCATTCATTAATATTCAATATGATCTAACTCAAATAATGCGTCATCCAAGCGAAGAAGAGTTTTCGCACGGTTTTTATATGTTTATCTTAGAACGAATGTACGTGTGATAAACGAGATTTGACGCGGTTACATTTTACCAAGCAGACAACATGAAAAACATTTGGTAAATTTATAAAGATTATGAAGAAGGATTTTTCTGGCGGCTTTAAGTTTTTAAATTATATGAGCATGGCAAATAAAAATAGACGGTTGTTTCGCCAGGCAGACTATCCAGTTTCGAAAATACCGAAGTTGTGAATTATCGTTGATCGTCGATCGTTGCAAAAGAATCATACAATGTAAATTTCAAGTGCACTTTCGTCAACTACGAGAGTGCCAGACTACTTTCGTGCAGCGAATCCAGCGTAATAATAACGATTTTCCCGCGAAGGACCGCTGAAAATTTCGTGGACGGACGACAGCTTTGTAAAGAGAGACCGCCAAGTCTCCACGAACGTGACAAATGGAAACCGGTGGTTGCTGGCAGCTCGTTCGTTGAACACATCACCGTTATGGAATGACGATGTGGTGCCACCGCCACCGCCGCCGCTCATGCTGGGTAGTTGTAATCGCAACGCGCTACCGTACCATCATTGTTACTGTTATCGTTGTTGTATTGCTGTTGGTTACTGTAGATGGAGAGGTTTAGGCTGCCCTGGGCTTGCTACGCACAGGGCTCACGGCTACGTAGCTAATTACCCGATCCTACCGTGAACAACTGAGCGCGTTCATTGGGACGAAAAGGGGTTGGGCGAGAGAGAGAGAGAGAGAGGGAGGGAGAGAGATGAAGGATCGGGGCAGCGGGGGCGGCAATATGGGGTTGCGCTACTGCCGCCGCTACTACTGCTGTTGCTGCTGCTGCTACCGCCGCTACTGCTGCTACTGCCGCTGCTGCTGCTGCTGCTGCTGCTGACACCAAAGACTTCTCAACATCCAACCGGGACTCGACTCGGTGGCAGCCATAATACAACTTCGTCCGGTTATACGAATATTTCGCCGTAAACTGGAGGCCAACGTCGAGAACCGCCGCCGGCATTCGGTTTCAATGGCCAACAGCAGTCGGCTTGGGCAGCAACCCTCTCTGATTCCACTGAAAAAGGGAAATTCTACGACTGCGAACTTGTAATGGTGAATAATGGAGAGTTTATAAAACGAGAGAGACAGAGAGAGAGAGAGAGAGAGAGAAAGAGCGAAAAAACATACAATATATTTTTATTGGTAGTTTGCAATGCTCATAAAAAATGATTGAAGCTTTATCGTCAAAGTTTTCTGAAGAATTCTTCTCTAAAAGTTATTAATCCCTTGCAATTAATTGCTTTTGAGCTATCCAAATTGATATTTTTAATCTGTTTTATTTTATTAATTTATCAAAGTTTTATTTTAATTAAATATCAAACTGTATGTGTTGCTGATCAATATACAGATGAGAATTCGAAGAAAATTCTTAATGTGTAAGATGGTTTATTACTACGATAGTTAAAAATATGAAATTTACTGTTATTATTTGAATTAATATTTTCTCTAAAGGTTATTTTTCTATAACTTGAATCGATTAATTAAAGTTTGAAAACATTGTGAAATTGATAAGTCTAAGAGAAAGGAAATAAATTTAACAAAATTTAAATTAATAAAACACAAATTGGCTCGTTTTTTTTCAAGTCGATTTTTTAATTAAAAATTGAAACGGGAATATATGTATATTTCATTTCTAACTGAAACGATATAATCTTTTCGAACGTCAACTATAATCAACAATTGTGAAATGCTGTATTTATTCTGATGGTGATGTTGTACCTTATAATTTTTATTTTTCTATTATATCATCAAATTTTATTTAGTCATTGTTAAGGCTAGACAAAAGGAAAGTACAGCGCTTTGTGGCTCTAAACTCGGCTACTAAGCGGTACTTTACAGCTGATCCCCGTTGTACCGAAAGAGTTAATAAAATTGTTAAGTACAGAGACAGACAAGTTCATATCATATAATATTCAAAGAATTATACATTACATAAATATAAAGAGGTAATTGCAAGATGGAAATCTCAAAATACAGTATTCAGTTAAAGTTGCTCGTGTAACTGATTTTAAATAAACAACATTCTCGTTAACTGATTAATATATCCAAAGTATTATGTAATAAAAGGGGAGATTCTTCCCCACAATAATACGGTTCCGGAGATTGATGTGAAAAGCGGCGAGAGCGATTTCTCTTTGCACGAGAACGTATCGAGGTGGATGGGTCTCCTGGATGGTGAGACCACATCGGACTGACGTGTGATATTGACTTGTGTGTCGAGATATGATATGATAGGAAGATATTTATACCAGAGCGGCGCGGTGGCGGCGGCGGTGAGCCAAATGGCAGGAGCCATAGGAGGCAACCTCGTGTAGGAGATGATCGAGAGAACGACAGGGTGAAACGATGGGCGAGAGAGGAGACTGCTAAAAGGGAGGGGGATCGATCCGATTTTCCAATCTCGACGGCCGACTGTATTTGTATTCCGGCACAAGCCACTGGTTCCGTGCCAACTATAGCGCGCCTGATCTCTAACTGTATACGACCGTGGTATCCATCTATATCGCACTCTGATCCCGACTAATAGCGGAGACTGATAGAACAACGATCGACATTAGGCAATACTGCACACGGCAAATGTTGTAAGTTGTCATTTGATTACGCGAATCGATGTTTCCTTGGTTCTCTGATAACGTTGCTCCTCTATTTTCATGAAAGATTAGCTTTGCTGATAAAATTTATTAATACATCTCGCGATATGATGATATTAATATTCAAACGTAAATTCCTTTTTGATACAAATCGATGTTGAGGGTTCCTATAGTATAAAATATTGATTGCAATACCAACTATGAAACAAGGAAAATCCTACATGAAGGTGGCTAGGAAACTTGAGAGGCAAAAATTGAATGATGATTTTTTTGAATATAAGACCAATTAATTGCTTCGACGAGTTAATGAAGGTCGCCATGAAAGACGTTAAAGTTTTCATGCACGATTAACTGCAAAGTTATAATGATACTGTTGCAATATATGTCGTGTGTTTCTTTTCTGTTGCTCCGAGAGAACGTAGAGAGAGAGAGAGAGAGAGAGAGAGAGAGAGAGAGAATAAAACTAAATTTACAAAAATAGAATAAAGACTAAATAAATTTTCCAATCTCTATGGAATTTTATCTCTCCTTGTTTTCGTTACCTTGTTACTTCGTTGTATCTGAATTCTTGCTCTTACACGTTAAGACATTAAGATGATTTTTTGTTCTAGTATACAGCTGATTAAATATTAGTTTCCGAATCAAACAGTTTGTGCGACCACAATAGCATCAGATGAATTCGATTACGCTAATATTCCCAAATGGCTGGATGTGATTATATTAATACTTTTAAATTGAGCTATTAAATTAGAATTAAACTTGATCTTTGTAGACGAGAAACATTTTTTCGTGACGTGAGCATTTAATTTTTAATTAGCAATATTTCGGATTTCAAGATATGTACGTGGTTACACTCATGTAGTTGTTACACCGTTTGAATATTCCCTTAGAAATTTCATCATTGCGTTTTGCGCCTCGCTTCGTCGTTCGTCTCCAGCCACGAGGAAAGTCGAGCGTTGAATAAGGGTGGAAAGAAACGAAGGGGGACGACGAAGAGGAGAGAAGGGCGACGAAGTGGTGGGTAGACGCGGCGGATGGATCGATCGTATTTTCCAATCTCGACAGAAACCCGTCCACCGCCGGCAACTCCCGCGTCTCCCTTCACCCCCTCCTCCCGCGACTGTATTTGAATTCCAGCGCGTACAGCTCGGACGCAAACCGAGCGAGCGAGCGCGTAGAGCGAGTACAGAACCAGGCTTCTGTGCCGCATCCCGGGGTACGGTCATGGCGTGTCAGGCCTGCCAGAGGATATCCTAGTAGCTGTGATAGCCGCGCACCACACCACACCACACCACACTATATATATACCACATAGTCCCGGATGCCCCCCCCCCTCTCCCCCAAGCTTACTCTCTGCGAACCTCGATAGTATCCTCTCTCGGTTCTCCTATCCGTTTCTCTCATTCTCTCGCTCCCATCCTTTCTCTCTCTCTCTCTCTCTCTCTCTCTTCCTTCTATCTCTCCCGTGGCTCGCTATCGCTCTCTCCATGTTGGTAGTTGCGGCCGGTGCTGCGATTGAATGCTAGGAATTTCATCATGAGTTGAGTCGTGGAGACGGCAGCGGCAACGGCAGCAGCAGCGGCGGCGGCGGCGGCGAGGCTCGATCCAGGGGGACCTGGCACGATGAAGAACGGGGGCGGAAGGACGGGGAAAGAGAAAACCGGGGTGGTGGAGAACCGCCCCCGGTTCGTTCCGGCGTATCCACCCCGCGGACACGCCGTGCGAGCTAACCGGGTCTAGGGAGCTCGCTGCCTTGCTTAGCAGCCAGCCGTTCCAATCATGATTCCATGCTCCCACCGTTTGAAGTCTCTCGATTGAAAAGGGGCGGAGGTTTGACTAAAGAACGAGTGCCCCGGCTATCGGCTATCGCTCTATGCCCGATGCGCGCGTGTGTGGATCATCTGACGGTCACACGCGCGCACCCACGTATTATACAGAGTGTTTCAAAATCGATCGTGTATATCTCGATGAAAGATTCCAGAAAGTTTCAACAGCGCAAAAAATATTATACGCATGAAAATGTATCAAATCACTTTTATACTTTTATACAACGTTAAAATTTCCGCTAGGACAAGATAAGTTCCAAATGAGTCAAAATCATCATTGGTACATGTAGATACAGTTAATATCTTAACAGTTTGTCTAGGTCACACAGATCGCAACGTGAAGTGTTGAGCGGAATACATGTATGAGTGTAACTCGAGATAATAACGATGAAATTTTATTAGTCTTCGAATAAAATTTTCTCTCTTCGTATCTTCTAAGTACTCTCATACCAAATATTAAGATTTACTCGATCAATTGAGGAATTGTTTCTCTAGAAATTGATTTTTGAAAATAATCTTTATTTCTTGTTGATTGCGAATTGTGAACACACACGCAGCAAGTTTTTCTCACCTCTCTTCAATTAACCATAAATCATGTAAAGTACGCAATTTAAACGTACATACGAAGAGGTCGCCAGTCTCTGCTGAAATTTCTGATTTCGTGCGACTCGTCATACGGGACTAAAAAATTGGAGAACGATTTATTCGCGAAATGGGCCCGGCTGACGCTCGTGCATAGGGTCCTTGAAAGAAGGGGAAAAGGAGGGGGAGGGGGACTCTTTTAGAGTATTGCACGCATATCGAAAGAGAAGCCTTCGTTGTATATCATTGTGCCGGATCTCATCACAAAAGGTAACGATAGCATCGGCCCTCCTGTCGATCTCAACCCCCCTCCCCCGATCCTTCCTTTATTCATCCATTTTTCTTCCCTCGTTGCTGATCGGTCGAGCTGGACGCGACTAAGCCGGCCCGATTCAGTGTATTTGTGCATATATGTATATATATTTTGATAGGTTCGATGTGTACATGGGCGTGTATAAGAACGGGGAAGACGGTAATCCGTAGGAAATTACATATTATTATGACGTGTTATTAAACGCGCAATAACGGGGCGACGGTGTGCGCCAGGTGGTCTGGAAACAGCGATCTTGATGGATCTGTTACGGGACGATAAAAATCAGCGACATCGGTTACACGCTCCCGATCAAAGGAGCTCCCGCGCTCTCGTTTTCTCTCTGTCTCTCGCTTTATCTGTCATCGCCTCACCAAGGTTTGAATGACGGTGTATTACATTATGTATTTAACTCGACGTCGTCGAACATGTGGCGCGAGAGAGAGAGAAGGGTAATAAGATATAATCATGGAGTTTGTTAGCTTCTTTTTCGAATTAGAATACTTTTAAAAATATAAACTATTACAAGTATATATTCTATTTTTCTATTTCTTTCTTCTCATACATCACCTAATAAATATTTCGATAAGCTCGAATACCTTTGATAATAGTAGATGTAAATGAATAGTAATTAGAAAGTTACATTTAAACTTTCTGATGCATTTTGGAAATAATCTATGTTCTTATCGCGCGCGCGAGTGAAACGTTTCATTAAAAAGGAATCTTATCCTCTCAATAATTTTTTTTTTTTACTCTCGTAGAATTGAACGTAAAAATATCACATATTTATGTACTGTTATTCTGTATATACTTACAGACATACACGGAGTTCGAAAAACGAAAAACATGGAATTTGGTTCATCTGGTTCATTCTCTTTACGCCGCATGTACATATAATGGATGTTTGCACAATTTTAGTTCTGAAATAATTGCCTTCTTTTTAATTTTTCTTTCTTTTTTTTTACAAGTCCTTGGTTGTCTCGAAGGCAAGACGTACAAATAATCCTTCTTGTTTCCCCCTTTCTCCCTTCTTCACCTCTTCTTTTCAAAGGTAAGCAAGGAACAGAAAAGAGGAAGAAGGACGGAGTGTTAGGAAAGGTAGGAAGCGTGGCGCACAAAGTGTCGAGCTAGTTTGCGCTATAATCTACTATCTCGTCGTTTGCAATTAACTTCTCTTGATGATGTCACGTTTCGTTCGCGCCTCATTTCCAGCCGCGCCGTATAACAATCTGCTGTGCTAGTCCTCTTCTGCCGGGACGATCCTTTTAACGCTTGCCTCTAAATTTCGTAATCAAGTTTTTCCTCGCCGAGAAAATTTGTGAATCTCCCTCTCTTGAAGCATTCTCTCACTCTCTTTCTCTGTATCTTCTCTTCTTTCCTTTTTCTTCTCTCCCATCGCTCTTTCCGCACTCTTTCGAGCGTCAACCATTCTTCACACTTTGATGTCAAACCTTGAACGCGTCACCTGTCGACCATTTAATTTACATCGATGTGTTTGATAAGCCTCTTCTTGGTGCCTGCGAAACATTTTCTTTTTGTTGCGCAGATATAACTTATCACGACGTTCCCCTTCCGCACACATTAGCTACTTGTTTTTCTTTCTTTCTGTTGAAAACATTGTTTTACCTTGTTTTACGAAACATAAAAATCAATTCAATTTCAAACTTCCTTTCCACGAAACGTGAATGAAATTCATTACCATATTATTAACAACAGATCACTAGATTTGGAATTAGCATTTTACGAAATCTGTATATTGAATTATTTTTAAATAATAGAAGAACAAAAGTATGCTGTTGAAAGAAACGGTTATACCTTTTATCGCGAATACAAGGATTGCGAAATTTCGCCACTTGTACCGTATTTCACAAAATATCAGTGCCCTTATAAACTTTGCAGAAACTACTGAATAACTTAGCTATTCACCGACCGAGTCGCTTATACAGTAACGAGAAGTATTAGCACGCCGCATGGTCTGGCGTATATACTCTTGGCATACCTACGTAAGTACTACTAGTTGCATCCGATGTTTGTGGACAAATTAAAGGAAGTGAGGTAGCTTTTTCATTGTCGTTATGAAAATACAGTTAAACGGATCGATGAAAATCTCAATCGGAATCACTTTATCCAAATGATAAATGACTCGCAACTATGTATTTATAAATATTATACGCAGGGAATTACAGCGGTTTTGATAAATTACCGTTTAAAAAAGTTACTTACTCATAATAGCAACTTTCCAATGCTAATTAATCTTTCACGTGTTACGTAAATCATAAAATAAGTGTTTGATACGTAAAGACGCCAATATCTTTCTAAATGGTTTAATCTGATTTCAAAAGTGTTAAGAATATTCAATGGCAAAACATTTTAACGAGTTAACACCATGTCGCAGTGAAAGTTTGTAGCAAACTTTCAGACTGGTAAGGTTTGTCGAGAGATGCGATAAGAGAAAGAGAGAAAGATGGAGATAGGGAAGCAGAGAGAGAGAGAGAGAGAGAGAGAGAGAGAGAGAGAGAATCCAGTAGTATGTACCGACTGTGTGAAGTATGCCAAAGTCGAGGATATGCTAAAGGCTAAAGCGAGGGCGACGGCTAGCACATATAACGGGTGAGCGAAACGGCGGGATAAAGAGCGTACGGGAATTATGCGTGAGGGAAACGCGTACGGTGAGGGCGACGGGAGGGAAATGGGTGAGGGGGGGGAGGGGAGGGGAGGACGGAGGAGTGGAGAGGAGGGGAGGGATTCGCGGGTAGAAGAGGCAGAGGCATAGCAAGTGGAGCGAAAATCAGATTTGCTCGTTGTCGCCTCCACCCACGTAGCATCGCCACCCATCTCTACCCTCCGGCCCGTCGGTTCCATTCGAACCACCCCGAGCGCACCACCACCACCCGCTTCCCCTCGACCTCTCCGCGTGGACCACTACTCTTGCCCTCTCTCGCCCCATTCTCCCTTGCCGCTCCCTCTATCCCGGAGCGCCACCGTCCCTCGAAAGCTCGAACGAGCACCGCCCTTTGATCCTGCCGACAGCCACCCTTCGAGCCACCCAACCACCATCCACCCATCCGTCGACCTAACTCCATCCCCTATGGCCCCCAGGTCGTTCCCTTTCCCACTCCCTAGCAAACGTATCCAGCATCTACCCACTGTCTCTTTTTCCGCTACGAGTTACGACATTTCTATCCTCGCGCCTTCTGTCCCCGTCAGCATCCTTTCTCGAGATACGCCTTCGTCTCTTTCTCCCTCGTTGCTCTTCTCATTTTCGTCTCTTTCTCTCTCTCTCTCTCTCTCTCTCTCTCTCGCTCTTACGCGCATGTTATTCGAGGACACCGGCTGATAAATATGCTACCGGTGGGCCACGCGACTGTCGATGCACGTGCGTGGCCACGAGGCAACGAGTTCCGAGCTTTGAATTTGGCGTTCTCGTTTGTCTGGGATTAAGTGAGCCTCGTCGATTTTCTGCTTGCGTTAACGCACTGTAAAATGTAATAGAATCAACGAATCTTGTCTTCCATTGTCATAAGTTTTGTTACAAAATTGAACAGCGTCGTAAGTCGGAATTTCTCGAAAAGCAATCTTCTTCTGTATCTCGTATCTATACATCACGGTGATACGTGAACACATACCATCCGATTAATCGATCACTTATTGTAAAATATTGCAAATGACGCGCGGTACTTGTTGCATAAATTGTCATTTGAAGATTTTTCTAAACAATCGTGCACAATTTTCTGTATAACGTTACATTATATTTATCTTCTTTGTGCGCTGCGCTTTGATTTGGATCAGGCGCAAAGCCACGGCGCCGGGCCTCTCTTTTTGCGCCCTAAAATAACTCGAGTGTGAAACATTTAGCGCGTCGCAGTTTTTTTAGTTTATCGCAAAGTTCCGATCCGCGAACGTCGAAGGATAATTGAATTCCCCTAGGAAGGGTAGCTTTTAATACTGGCGGTGACTGGTTTTTAAACGTGCCGGTGCAGTCAACAATGACATTTTCCGGTAAAAATGCGCGCGAAAAAAGGGGGAGGCCAGTCCCGGTATTTAAATGGCCATTGGCAGATTACCAATATCGGCGTACTGCTTAGTTAAACGAGTTACCGCGAAAACTCAATACGGCTCGTGTAGAGGACAGCAGAGAGAGAGAGAGAGAGAGAGAGAGAGAGAGAGAGACACATACAGGGAGCGAGAGAAAGAATAGATCGGCCATCGGGCGTGATCTATGTGTTGAAATCACATAGCACCGTTACAAAACCGCACTGAATGCATATTTGTCCGTTTAAAAGGTCACAAAATGGCGATTCATAGGTACGAAATAAACGAAAGTACATCAGATTACCTGTCGCCGGCGGGGTTCCGTTTTAATTCGCAAAATTGCATTGGCGTCGAGCTAATTGCAGTTTAATCCCGCGTTAGGAACTAATTACCAGAGCGTGCAGCCGTATTTGCGTTTACGGCGAGGCTCGTTAATTCTATAATATACCAAAACTTTGTTCGAAGAATATATTCAATTCAATATTGATATTTTCATAATTGCTACGCATGTCCTAATGATAGTTTAAACTTTTCTTTATACGATTATATATATATATATATATTACACGCGATTATATTGAGATCATTAAAGAAAATTAATATTTTTTGATGCATTCATAGAATCGTGACTTTTTCTCTTTGTAATAAAATTTTAAAGCTAACGTTACAATCACTTAGTTTTTATAATATGCAGTTTCAATTTTTTTTTTTATTTTTAGCTAAGACATACTTTTACTGTTACTTTGAAAAATATTCTCCAGTGAAACAAAAATACGACAAATGTAAAATAAAATAAAATCTATAATCGCATCATGCATACAGAGACACATCGATCGGTCGCGACAACTAATTCAAGCTCGCGCCATTTAACCATTAGCCGACTGAAATATTTTAATAACATCCGCCGCAATGTGTGTCCAGCGAGCACGTATCGAATATATTGGCATTTAACATTACGAATTATTCATTTTCGAACGCGATATGAATTCTCAAAGTAGTAAAAAGATAATAATGGAAAGAATGACAAATAAATCCAAATCATTAACGTTGTTACTTATTCGAGAACTTCGATTTAACGAATTCATCTATCTCACGATTTCATCAAATCCTTCTGATTTTATTTTAATTTAATCGTTTATTTAATCAGAATAAAATGATATATCCGTTAGTTAACAATAAAACAATATTTTTATACGTATTAACAATTGCTTATTTTTATAATGAAGAATATTTTAGATTATTTGTTCATGATGATTTTTTTTTTTGCCTAAAATTGCATGATGCTGCACATAATTCTAATAATTTTTAATCATTATACTCAACACACTTTGAGTAAGTAGGAGATAAAAACCGTTTTGAAGAATCGCCAAAAGCGAATCGCGATACAAAGGCGCTGTTAAACAGACGTTTTGCTCATTATTCGCCGTTTCGCGCAAAAAGTCTCCGCTCGGAACATTTTCGCTCGCATGAACTCCGCCGAACAGGTGCTTTGCCCGTCTCTCATTCCCTTCTTCCCCGCTCTTTCTCTTGGCAAACGTTTTTCACGTTCCGTCACCCTTATGTACCATCGTGATGTTTCTTCGTTTTGCATAGAATCGAAATCTACGTTGCGAAATCTACCTCGTTTACGATTTTCACAGATCAAACGTATACGCGAGCATCGCTCGATTGCACAATAACGTCATTCAAGAGCATATTGACCTCGAAGTTGCATTTGGTGAAGTATACTTTATTATCAGGTTAATCACGTACATTCGTAGACAATAGAGACTTTAAATAAGAAGAATCTTGCAAAATCTTTGTATTTATATATTTAATTCTATAAACAGTTTTATTGAATTTTATTTTGTATATATTCTATATATTTGTATGATGTGTGTGTGTGTGTAACAAATTATATTTTTTTCCGATTAATTTGTACACACGCATGATTCTGTTTTCATTTTGAGTTAATTGTGTTAAAGAAACTTCAAAATTTTGAAAAAACTTAAAAATCTTTGATTGCATTGAGATTTTTATCTCAAATCAAGATTCTGAACATTTTATTTTAAATAAAAAAACAGGCTTGAAATTGATGAAAGAATCTGTCAGAGAAATTAACATCGCAAATTTTAAAATATTACATACACACGCACGCGCACACGCACGCGCGCGCGCGCGCACACACACACACACACACACACACACACACACACATATATATATATATATATATATATATAATATATGTACGCGCAGTCAAGTATAACGTCGGGCTGTTTATAAAACAAAGAACCTCCAGTGTTTGGCGCCGAACTCGCGTTTAAGGAACCGAGCAAAGCGCTTTACGCGCTCGCTAACGCTTCGTGCTTCCAAAGTGGCACCTCTCACGGTTTTCCTTTTTCTCGACGAAGCTCGACGGGAAAAGACGGGAAAGGATGGTGTGACGAGACACGGTAAGCGAAGGTAGGAAAAGCATTTCCCTTCTCTTCATCCTTTGTTTTGTTCTATTTGTTGTTTTTCCGCCGCCTTTTCGCATTCGACATCGTTTCCTTTTCTCGGTGCATTTAACGCATATGAGTTTATCTCCGCGAGAGGAAAAAGTCAATGCAACATTTTGTTTTCCGTCGTCTCGTATTTTCGGCAGTTTTCTCTCCGTTTTTCTTTCTAGATGTTGAGCTCGATTGTTGACAAGAATCAACTTGCACGTGAAAAGGAAGTTACAGAAAATTATTGTGTCGATATCCTATTATGCCTCACATTCGTTATTCATTCACCTGTAAGAGACGATTGAATGCGGCGGTCTATTTAACAAAATAATAATTAAGCAGCTAGAATACTAAAAAATATTACAAGTTGCAAAGAGAAAACTAGATGAAAAAGTAGATAACGCTCATGGTGCTTGTTTCAAAACTAAACAGATTGAAGAACGATCGAAAAATAAAACGTGAAAATATAGAAGGGAACAGAGGAAAGTGAGTGAGGGAAATGATCGTGGAGGCGACGGTGAATGTGGCCTTTGATCCTATTCCTGCTCATCAGCCTTGCTCATCGTCTCCCTTCTGTCGCGCGCAAATGGATTTTTTAGATTAGATAAATTGTTTGCACTCTCGAAAGACGATCCATTTTCTCGCTGTTTCTCTATGATGATATCAACTTGGAAATTTCCCCACGTTACCTCGTTTGAACATTAATAATTCACTAGTGAATGTGGAATACTTGGTCGGTGGAATGTTCAAGGTTAAAAAGTTGTTTTGCAATTTGATTGGACGTTCGTTTCTCTCGAGATAGCAATTTATCGATTCTCTGTAGACGCGGCCAATAGTTGCAAAAGTTTCATTGGGCTCCCCGGCAACTTTTCGCCCTATGGAATAAGATACAAACTTATCGAGGGAATTCAGAAATTTAAAGGGTTGAGAACGGAAAACAAGGTGAAAGTGAAGAACGAAGGGCGGCCTTGCTCGAAAGTTTCTGTTTGCCGAGATGAGGGAAAAAGTATTTCCTCTGTGCTCGCGAACGAGACTTTCCACAATCTACACCATTCCAAAACCATCTCTCGGCCGACGTTTCTGTTGCGTAATTTTCCGCAACTTGTAAAATGTTTCTACATTTCCAATTTTAAATCAAATTAATGCATGAAAATTAATGTATCAACGAACATTTCTCGGTCAAATGCGTAAAAGCTAACGTTTGAAAGAAAATTATTAATACATATTATATATTTATACATAATATGTGCAAAATATTTATAATTACATTGTTTTAAATTTTTGTGCTAATTTTAATTGTTGAACATTTTTTGAATAAAATTATGCGATAATAATTGTTATAATATTTCGAGAAAGAAAGAGACAGAGGGAGAAAGAGAATTTATACCATTAATTTTGTATGATATGAATTTCTTTCACACAGTTGTGTAATTTCCCATAATTATTTTTGAGATTTAATAGGTAAGTGATATTATACTTGTGAAAATATGGCCAAACGCGAGCTGCTCGAATACAGGAAATAATGCGGCAATGCAATCGTCAAAAGCGCGTCGCTGGTGGTCAGCGGACGCGCTCTGGTAAAAAAATGAAATTACAGGTTCTACAAATGGGCGACTTTCTAGACCAAGAAACTCACGAGCTTGTGAAACGGTGAGCCTGCGTTACGTTTCTCCCTTGCATTTCTATGGAATATATAATTACATAATGCCAGGTCGAGGAGAGATTTAGGGGGAAAGAGCCCTTCTCGAAGCGAGTTAGGCGGACACTCCCTCTTCAGCGCACGTTTGTGCAATCTTACGAGCCCTAAACGCCAACATTACATAATGAATAAATTTACTTCTGAAAGGAACAAAAACATCGTTCAAGCTAGAGAGAGAGAGAGAGACATGTCATTAAATAATTTTGGACTCCAAAATGTGTCTTATCTGACTTATCTGGAAAATAAAACGAACGTAACAATTTATTAAAATTGATTGTTAAATTTCAAATACTGCAAATTCGAAAAGACATGACGCAAGCTTTATCGATATTTGAATGAGATGCATCTTATCCAAATTGCAGTCTAATTACTCGCAAAAGCAATCTCGATAAACGCTCACATCCTAATGCATCTCGCGCATTAGTAGAACCGCAAAAGGATTAGGCGCCGCTCTCCGTAAATTGCCCAGCATTATTTTAGCGGTGTGCTTCTTTGTTACTTCTTTAAAGAGAGTTCTTTTGTTCTTTGTGTTCTTCGCGCGCCTCAAAAGGAAGGGTGCTGTAAAAAACACGACACAGACGAGACGATGGTATATAGTGAGGGCGAAAGGAGATCCCGAAGTGTCTCGCGAGGGAGCAACAGTTAGCGGCCGCATGCAGTTTCAAGTTGGTCGCCGTTGCACAAAACTGGGTTGAACAACAAAGTTCCATACGTCGTCGCGCGCGATGGCCTTATGTAGAAGGAACAATGCCATCGTTTTACATTAATCTTGTTTTACACCAGGCGTCTCGAGAGGGAATTGTGCATGAATATCTAACAGATCGATATGATAAATTTACTGAGAGATAGTTTTAATTATATCTCTCAGGAGGGAAAGCTTTAATCTTTTTATTTTATTACGCGAAACGTAACTGTACGAGAGAAAGGATCGGAAGCGTAGCGCGGGATCGCTGGTAACCGGTAGAGTTAACGTTCTAGGGTTAAGTTTGTAACAGTTGCATCGGAAAGTGGGTTAAAGGAGGAACTCACTCACGTAGGTTCTCGCAGGACGTCGCGGCGTTGGCCAAGTGTGGCATCGGTACCGGAAAGGGGAAGAGCATATTTATGCGAGAGAGGGATGATCCTGGCATGTGCACACATACATGCCGCGCCGCGCGCGCGCGTGGTAGTCGTGCGTTCGTGTTGTACGTGTTCCAGTGCAGACAAGTCTGCGTGCAAGCCGGTGGACGCAGGCGCCGGTAGCCATGGCGACGATTCCTTCGGATTGGCCGCAGCTTCCACTTGAATCCCCGCCGCCCACCCCCCCGCCGCCGGCCCCGACGTACTATCCGCCACCATCGATAACCCCTCCGGCACTCGCGTAGTCATGTTCAACCCCGCCAACCTACCCCCCATCCACTCTTGCTCTTGGTTCTCTCCTTCTCTCCGCTTTCCACCTTCTTTCTTTCGATACTCCGTTCTCCTCAGTTTCCGCGTCTCCTTCCACCCTTCGTCGTCCTCCCCGTCCCGGGTCACCGTCGCCGTCGCTGCGTCGCTGCGTCGCTGCGTCGCGCCAGTCAGGCGGTCTGACCACCCGACGCGGTCGTCCACCATTCTTATCGGGCAGACTCGTTCCCTCGTCACGAATGTCGAACGCAGGTACAAGCTTTAGTCGCGTCGCCTTGCTGCTTTTCTTGCTGTTACCCGTGGTCTGACGCGTTTCAGAAGAGAGTCTGTTGCGAATTAAGATAAACGGAAATTAATTCCTCATTAAATGTACCATTGGCGTATAAATGTTTAAGGTTTAAATTGTAATCGAGGATTAGGGAAAACTTGTTCCTCGGTACAGATAAAAGTATTTTATATTTAAATATTCAATATTGGGTACAACTTGATCTCTCTCGATAGTATTTCTCTCAATGCTATATAATTCTCGATTATGTGTATTACTTTATCTCGTGGCGCTGAGAGCTAAATGCATCTTGCGTCAAAACTCTGTTAAATAATAATAATCAGAAGCAGTCTTCATGAACGCAGCTCGGCAAACTTGGTATTCGCGATTAATTAACTCCGATATATCGCCGGCGTTATTAGCGCAGGTATGTTGCGTGCGGAGACGTATACACGACGAGCTATCGTGTATGCGTGTGCGTGCGCTTTAACCGAGCCACGCGTGCGCGAAATGCATACGCACGATGCACG
Organism: Solenopsis invicta; assembly: GCF_016802725.1. Lineage (NCBI taxonomy): Eukaryota > Metazoa > Arthropoda > Insecta > Hymenoptera > Formicidae > Solenopsis > Solenopsis invicta. The sequence continues at coordinate 7,900,018 of NC_052675.1, read as the reverse complement.
CGCGGCGCACGGCGCACGCATGCACGCGCGCGGATAGATGAAACGCCACACTCGACCAATTACCATCCTATTTAACACGAAGAACTAACCGGCGCGCTGTTGCCTCCGGGCAATTGTGTCTCGCATATATGAATCTCACGATTTATAATATGAACGTCGACACCACCGCTACCGCCACCGCCGCCGCCGCCGCCGCGAATGCGCCGCGCCGCATCTATGCGCTCGTATATTCGTTATTCGCCTTCGTAAATCAGGTAATATGGAATAACGCGGCGGTTTATCATTTTTTTTTAAAGAAAACACTGCATGCAAGATGTCTGGATATCATTTTATTCTTATTGTTTAATATTAAACACGGATAAAATGATATCTCTAATGTTTCTGAACGCGTGAAAAGTCTAAACGATAGAAAATTGAAAAATATATAATTTTGCAGCAAAACACGGTGTTCTTTTTTAAACTAAATCAATTTTTAAAATTTATTTTTGGCTAGCTGTATTACCGTAATTTTCTTCTTTTTTGTTATTGCATAGATTGTGCGATATATCACATTTTTTATAAATCACGTCTCAAGTTATGAATATTTTATTATTTTGAGTTTATATCTGTTAAACAATACTTTGAAGAATATAATCGTTCAATATAATCGTTTCAATATAAAATATTGATTATTAACAAAGTTATTTAATAAAATGAAAATAGGTATCATATTATTCTTCTCTGTATTGTAAACTTTCCATATTTTACATTTTTCGTGTTTAATGGTTTTTAGTTTATATAAACTGTCATTTTAGATTAGTCGCGTACAAAAATAGAAACATTTTTGTTCTTATGGAAAACAATATGTATTTTAGATAATAATGTTTATTTTATACAATAATTTAATGATTTAAGATTTAATTTTATGTTTTTATCCATGTGCAATACTTTTATTTTTTATGCGGCATTATGTTATAATACTATTTATAAAATTGGACTTGTAATCCATATTATTATACATTCTTTTGTTGAGACTCTCATTTTCACATTTTTTTACTTGTTAATATTGAATTTTGGAAATTTTTATTAATAGGAGTTTTTTTATATAGTTACATTAATATATTTTTTTAGAGTTCTGGATAAATTAGAAATCTTAATATATATTTATATCAGAGTAATGTTAACTTAAAAATGGATATGCCATATTATCTACTTTTATCCTAATTAATATGAAATGTCTAACGCTCACAAAGAAAAAAATTCCAAGATTTGGGTTTTACTCAAAATAATTCAAGTCCTGTACTTTAAAATCGAGAAATGGATTGCCCTAAAACTTTGTCTAGAAAAAAATTTGCTAATATTTCCATTATATATCATTACGATAATTTCTATAATAAATATTTAAATTATAATTTCTTATAAAAAAAATAAAAACTACGTTTGAAACATCCCGCGCAATTTATAAACATTACAAGGCAACTCTAGTTATAAAAATATTCTCCAAATTGTTTACGTTGTTCGCGCTTATGAAAACGCGTTATCGAGGTTGAGCAAGCGCGATGACAAACGCGCGTAATTGCAACAACGGTGTATAATCCCGACACGTTTTAAAAACAGTGCGAAGACGAGCGAGGTATACGAGGTATAATGATTACAGTCTCTTTCCACTACATCTTCTCAGCTACAGCGAGCATGCGCACAGAACTCTGCCCCTATACAGTCTCGCACGATGAATATTCAGCGCTTTCGCAACCACCCTCATATATGGATTACTTCTAGAACAACTCCAGTCTCGCTCGATTACGCATACTTCCGGCGAGCCATTTTATAATCTGTCTAAATACTTTTTACTACGCATGTTAATATCGAGTCTTTGCGTTAACAGCTTCAACTTTTAAAAATTTAGTCATTGTACAACTTGCAGATAAAGAGGCAAATATTTTTTATCCGAATATATTATATTTGCATTGTTTCTAAATTTTACAATTTGGTATTAGCTCTGTCGTAGCTTCTCGACACTAATAATCAAATGTAGAAAACGTGAAAAACTTAATGAGGAAACTTTCTATTCTAGGAATCACTTGAAATTGAGTTTGTAAAACTTTAGAAATTGAATGAACTTGTTAAAATTCATTGTTTGTGATAAACAGTTTCGATAATGAAATAATTTTTGGAAATAATGAAACGTCCTGTAATAAGAATATCTTTCGTAATTTTATCATCGGAAATTGAAATTGTGAGTGAAGATCGTAAAGATAATTAATTTTTTGAGAAGTATGGAATGATTTTTTAGATGGTTACGTGCACTAAGTAGATACGAATGCACGCGTTACAAGGTAACGATTATGTTGATGTTCGCGCTGTCATGTTCCCCACATCATGTTGACTAGATAATTCTAGTGTCTCGTTTAATTACGTACGCACGGCTTCGCTTATTGCATCAATCTGTCAAATTCATGCCGCTCTTATGAGTAATTGTAATGTTCGATTCGTATCTAACGAACACACGTGTTGCCACTATGTTGGTAATCAAGACATGTTAATGACATCCTTCGTAACTTTCAAGAGTGTGAGAGACTCAATTATTTCGTCCGTAAGTTTCCCCGATACATATTACCTACTATATTTGAAATTAAAAGCTACAAATGATATACTTTATTTCAATATAAAACAATTGCAATTTAGGAAAAGTAAAAAATAAATGTTTTCAAATTAGTAATATCGATCACTTCGAATCTTTCGAAACCATGTTGTCGCTAGTAATTATCTGGTATATTTAACGTCTTTTTTTTTTTAATTTAAAGTGAGACTGAGAGTTATACGAATATCTGATGGAGAGTTCCATAGCCCCTGCTCGCGGTAACACGATCTGTTTAGGAATAAATACAGGGACGAAGGGTGTGCGAAGAGAAAGAGCGAGAGTTTCGTCAGCCTCTCTCCAGCCTTTACCGTTGTTGGTCGTACTTGGACGTCGGACGTCCGAGTCGGTCGTCGGTCGCCGGTCGTCGGTCGGTCTTCATCGTCGTCTTCGTCGTCGTCGTCGTCGGTTGTCGATCGTTGGTCGCCGTCGGTCGTCAGTGCCGAAGCCGAAACCGAAACCCTCCCATTCCCGTAGCGAACCCTACCACCGCCCGGCGATATCACCACCTCCCCCCCAATGTCGTAGTGGCCCCCGCGTCAGAATCCAACCTCTCGTCGCCCCCGCGTTCCTCGCAGCAGCCCCGGCCTCGAACGAGCGAGGGAAACCCTTCCTCCCTGTCCCCAGCAGAGCGCCTACGCCTCTCGCGTTGCCCCGGCAACCTCAGCTTGGGGTTGGCCACCACCGCCTCCGTGTTGCCGCGGCTCCATTCACCGCGTCCCCTCTCCTCGCTCCTTCTCCTCCGCCGCGTTCTCCGCCCTCTTCTTTCCGCCGTTATTCCTCATCCTTGTCTTCCTTCTCCTCTAACCCTGCTAACCTTCCTCCACCATCTCTCCTCCGTACTTTCCTGCTGCGACTCGTCCCTCTCTCACCGAGGTCGCTGCTTCGCCTCGGTCCAACCCTCGTCAGTCTTCACCCTTCTACCCTGGTTTCGACCTCGTCCTCGTCCTCGTCCTCGTCTCGTCTGGAGTCTGTGTGTAAGAGAGAACGAAGCGAGGAAAGGGAATGCGTTGGCCTAGGTAGAAAAAAGCAAGGAGAAATGGTGCAGCGGTGTAACGGCTCCTCTCTAGAAGCCAACCGGATTAACGTATCTCGAATAATTTATGCATAATTTCGTGCCACGTGAGAGGGAGGAAATGTGCACTCCTAGGCGCTAGATCGGATCAATTTTAATGACTGTAAAAAAAAAAGAAAGAGAAAGGGAAGCGTTGGATAAAAGAGTACAATTTGTAGACACTTTGAAATGTATCTTCTCTAATAATGTTTACAAAAAAAATAACGTTTTTTTCTTTATATGCATATCGATAGTTTTATAAATAATAACATTATATTGATCGCATCCATTTGATCAAAATATTTTAGAATAGATAGCATTTATATATTCATGTGACAGGATGCAGCATAGTTCAAAACTATAAGATCGTTCTTGGCCACATAGGCATTGCGTCGCTCTCCGACGCGAATCCGATGCGACGACCCTCTTGCGGGAGAGCTCTGATGTCGACGAGTTGAACTTGTTACGACGTTACGCGATTCCTTGATCGAGAGGGAGAGTTTCGCTCTTGTCTGACACTTTTTCGCTGCGACTATAGGGTGAATCAAATTGTCGCCGCACTAAAGGCGGGAAGAAAAGAGACGAGTTCGATTTGATCTTCCGCGTGGAGGACTCGTATACGGACGGAGAACTCTATGTTGTTGCATGCGAAAGAGGGAGAAAAGGGTAGCAGGTCGAAGGGGATTAAATCGATGGTAAAATCTTGCGCTCTCTCTCTCTCTCTCTCTCTCTGCCGTCGGGATAGAGAAATGAGAGGCTGCTCTTGATGATTTGGCTCTGCCGAGAGAGAGAGAGAGAGAACATTCGAAACTTGGAATCGGTCTCCAGCCGTTCTCCTCGCAAATTCGCCAGGTAATTCGATTATATCCGCGCAGCTCGTCCTGCGAGAGAGTCGCGATCGATAATACCCGCGTTTCGCGTCGGATCCTGTCGGTATCCGGTTCTCAGCAGTCGCAAGGTATCAGTTTTCGTTGCGCGTATTTCACGAAGGTCTCGGAGAAGAGAAGAGGAGAGAAACCGAACGGTCGATTCGTGATTTGTACGCTAGTTTTATATATATATACTTTTTATTAACCATAGTAAATTGAACAAATAACTGTATTCGTGATTTGTACGCTAGTTTTATATATATATACTTTTTATTAACCATAGTAAATTGAACATAATAAATGTATTATTTTTTGTAATGTGATGTGCAATGATTAATTGATGAGTAAATGCGTTGAATATTATAGATGATTTAACAACTTTTAGGACTAGTTATACATATATAACACTTTCATACAAATTCCATCTACTTTCTGGTACTTCAAGTTGTAGTTTTTGTACTTCAAATTATAATTAGAAATTATTTTTTTGCATGATATTTCGATTACATGGAAATGACCGACTGTTAAATGAGTAAATGGAGTGACTATTCCAAGCATAGTTTTCAAAATTACATACTTTATTAGGTTAACAATTTAACTAAAATTTTTACTAATAAAATACTCTATTTTATGCTTCTTGATTGGCAACGGAGCTCGTCAATTTATACCACTGCATTGTTGAAGTATTAAATTTCTCTTATTAAATTTCATTATTTTTACATTCTTTTATTTCATAAGGATGTAATTAATATAAATTTAACTGCCACCTAATATACTTAATATACTTGAGGAACCTTCGAGAGGGTATCCCAATTTCTAAACAAGAACCGTCATGCAAACATGGTCCTGCTGTTTTCTTCAGAGATACGCTAAGTGAATTTACTGCTCACTTGATCCAATGATACAATAGCTTAGAACAAGAAGATAGACAAGTACAAAGAAGATAGACAAGTTTTGTATATCTGTCCTTTTTTCATCAGGTCGCAGTTTTCTATAGTTTAATATATACAGAAGAAGGCCCATTCAGTATATAGTAATAGAACTCAGTTTATAATTCAAACGAGAGCGAGATTCAGACTCGCGCTCAGCCAAGGCGACAAAGAACGACCACGATAAAAATATGATACGTTTGCGTTCTCTCGCTGTGGCTATCATTGAAATATATTTTATCTAGGTCGCTGACGTTACATGGAAAATGCATTTTATCAGTAATGTAACGGTAGCGTTCCGGACAGATTATCCAATTAAAAGTTACACATACATGAAGATAGATTCGTTGCTCTTACATCACAGTTGTAAAAAGAGGAAGCTTGTACGATCTTGCGACAGATACGGCGACAGATACGCTGCGTTAACTGTGTTCGGCGTTCTGAAATCGTTAGTCGCGAACAAGCGCGGTTAGTTTCCATCCTGGGCGTTAATTAATACCGCGTGATTACCTAACTTTCAAACTCTCTCCGATACAATCGCGATAAAAAGCTGCACATGTAAAACGTGCACGCAACTCTAATATGTTCTAAGCCATAAAGTAAACGAATGTGTGCCCTTTGTATAAAATTTCATCTTTCAAGAAAGAAAACACTACAAAAGAGATAGCAATTTAAATTTCACTATCGAAACGTACACCCAAATGTAGATCCTACAGTCAAGATCAAAGTTATTCCGTCGATCTCGTATCCTATCGCAGATGAATTAGCGATAGTGTATATCGCATTGCGGTTAATTTCGGAACGTAGACGATCGCATGTTTCCAATATTCTCTCACGAGATCAAGTCGAATCGCAACACGCGACAGATCGAACGGATCGAACCAGAGCTGCCGTTGCTTATTTGCGTGCATCTAAAAGTCCGGGGGCGTGTAGACAGCGCGCGACGTACCTGAGAGAGTAATCACGCATAGTACCTACCTACCTGGCTGCTGGCATAGCCGATCGATTACCGTATAGCCGCGCGGTGCACACGCCTGCCTGCCGCCACGTACCGCAACTACGTGACAAATATTATCGCGATCGACCGACCCGCTGCGTTTGATGTGGACGCGTTTATGAAATGCCGACACGCCGATAATCATGCGCGCGACCAGCGCCCAAGGCTAAATCCGATTTGTAATATTAATCTCAGCGTCGCGCCTCGCATCTCTCTCTCTCTCTCTCTCTCTCTCTCTCTCTTATCTTCTCCCATCGTTGCTCTTTCTTTTTCTTTCTCTCTCTTTTTAATTCAGTATTTTTCAATCGTGAAGAGAGAATCTAGAATCTTATGAAATTATAACCGTATTAAAATCAAATTTTTTACTATTTAATTATTTCGACGCGATTGAATATCGATTATGCATTTTTAAGCTTCAGTTAATGTTAGTAAAACAAATGCCGATGGATAATTTTGCATACATTAACAGCATTACGTATCGCATATACGTGTATAAGCGTTCAAGATACAAAGTTTATTTTCGCTTTGTCTGTATAAAATTAATCACGTGGGTGCGAGTGGTAGAAACGGGAAACGGGTTTGATTAATCGCGAGTATAATTCACCGGAAGCGTTGTTTTTCCGATTGGGATCGTTCTGATTACAGCGCCATGGGATCGGGTGTCAACGATCTACGTTTAGCGCACGCGATAAACAGCCTGAACAAACACCGGTGAAAAGGCCGGGCTTTTAACTCCGGAGCGCAGAAACAAATCTGCGCCTCTTTGTGGACTAACTTGTTTCGCGCGAGCTAGCAGAAGCGTTCTCCAAACACGCCTGGCGCCATTATGCAGCCAAATGGATCGGTATATTTAGTTGACTTTGGCCCGTATTCAGCTCTCGCGCTTCCATGATCTTTAACAGCTGGTTGTCATTGATGTACATACGGCGTCTCGGATTTATCCAGTGACATTTGGTATGTGCTCGCTAATTGTCACGCTCGCGGTGGTATATTTCTCCAGATTCGCAAATTGTAACGTTAGCGTGTATATCACGTTGTTGTTCCTGCAATTTTTCATTGTAACTCGGTACAGACAATTTTTTTCAATATGTGTAGTTGGTAAGAAACAAGAAATTGAGCTAATTTTTAAGTGTTAGAGATAAGGGCTCGAATTTTCAAACACATTCGCCAGATACGTCATCGAGAGAGAAGAGAGGCTTATGGGTACGCCTGACGGGTACCGCACAGTTAGCGTCCTTGGAGACAAAAATCTCGCTTATCTTATCGCCGTTGTGAGATAAGCACTGGCGGTACAGTCTCGGATGACCGATGGTGGTGGTGATGGTGGTAGAATGAGACGCGCGATGGATGTGGCGAGGCATGTACCTCTTACGAGGCCCATACGAAGCGCAGGCAAACACGTGTGGAGGCTCAAACGAAACGAGGCGAGTGGAGGCAACTGTACGACGCGACGCGACGCGACGCGACGCGACGCGACGTACGTGTCTCTCATCTCGCTGTACCCTCCCCCTGCCCTGTCTCGTTTCCGTCGCTGCCGCCGTCGCCACCACCGCTACTACACCACCACCACCACCACCACCACCACCACCACCACCACCACCACCACCACCACCACCACCACCACCACTCGCGCTCGGCCGTGCGTTCCTGTTATCTCGCTTCGACTTCCCTCGCTCCCCCGCGTGCTCGCCTCGTTCCCTCCCCCGCGTGCCGTGCCAACCAACGGAGTCGGGGGCCGCTTTCGCTTTGTGTGCGCCGGGGCGGCGGTACATCAAAGCCTTCTAGTTCCCGCTCCGGCCTTTGACGGTCGCGTCGCGGCCGCTCGCTCAGTCATCGCTCGGCGTTGTAGGCGATGCCGGCGCGCCATAGATGAGCGGATCGCGCGCGCGCGCGCGCGCGCGCCACTCTCTCTCTCTCTCTCTCCTTCTTTCTCTTTCTTTCTCGCATGAGCGCGGGCTTCTCGAGGCCAGCCGCGAGTTCTCCGTCCGCGCCACGTTCGTCGGATGATCCGGATTCGCAACGACGAGTTTTGGCTTCCGTTTGACGCTCGCCAAACGCGTATCTGGTCCGTTGATTTCGAGGCGACCACGAATGCGTTTGGATCATGCGATGCCGCCTCACGGCGGCAAGTGCACGCGTGTCAGCAAAGTGGCCACCAAGGGGCGCCAAGTACGCGTTCATCAGCATCATCACGTCTCTTCGGATTTCGTGGAAACCGACGGCGAGGGAACGACTGCGACTACAGCTACGACTACGACAATGGCGATGACGACGACGACAACGACAACGACGACGACGACGACGGAGACGGAAACGGAGATGGTCACAACGATTATGACGACGGTGACGTCATCAAGCGGAACGACGGCAGTCGCGACAACGAGAATGGACAAGCCCGCGGTAACGACGGCGTGCAACGACGAGGGTCGATCGCAATGGACCGGGCGCATGCGCCAGTCCCTGGAGAGCAGCTCCGAGCCAGCCCGTGAAAACGGTGCCCCGGTGCATCGTCATCCGGAAAGGCAACGACGACGGGAGAAACACGCCGCCGTCGTGGGGAGGAAGCATCGATCAACGACGAAAAATCCCACCGAGAAGGCCAACCCTGCCGGCGCCTCATGCTCCTCGACGACATCGCTGTCGTCGCCGCCGGCGCTTTCCTCGCCGTCTTCTTCTTGCGCGTCCTCGCGCCGCTCGACTTCTCCGCCGTCGAGCAGCACCTCGTCGTCGCCAGTGCGCTCCTCCACCTCGTCGTCGGTCACGAGCGATCCTCTAGTAGCGATCAAGCCAGTGCAGGCCAGAAGCGGACGAAGAAGTCAGACTCCCGATTACAGCGACGACGGCGGGATTGGGAAGAGAAGGCAGAACACCACCGCGGGAACAAGACGCGTAGGCAACGACGCGGGTGTTGGGACAGCGATTCATGGAGCAGCAGTGGCTACGACGATCACGACGACGACGACGACGACGACGACTGTGTCTTCCTCGTCGCCATTCCCCTCCCCCGTGTCGACATCTTCCGCGTCTTGCCGGACGGTGACGACGCCGCGCGACCACGGTGGTGATCATGGCGTCACGCACGTTTCATCCTCTTCGTCCGCCCTCGATAGGCTGAGAAGTGCCCTGGAGAACTACGATCGTAGTCGAATCTACCTCGCCCACGTTTGTTATCTGGATTGGCGAGATCTGCCAGGTAAACGGCGTGGCGGCACCAGTGACGGTAGCTGTGGTAGTGGTGGTGGTGGTGGTGGTGGTGGTGCCGGTGGCGGTGGCGGCAGCGTTCGCGACGCGGCGCGAAGCAGCGAACGGGTGTGGGTGGTGGGGGCGGCGGATCACGAGGGCCACCACCGGACACGATTGTTGGTAGCCGGCCGCCACTGGCGACCACGTTGTCTACGCAGGGTCAACATGCTGAGCCAACCGGTGGTGTACGCCGGGGGCGGCAGGGGTTTCTTGACTGCCGATCTCTTTCTGTGGTGGTTTCACCGCGAATTCGCTGTCACGGCGATGGCGATGCATCCGGACGGCGCGGTGCTGGTAGCCGAAAGTGCCGATTATCTGCCACCGGAAAGTGACTGCGTCGCCGCGGACGGTCTCGTGCGGCTGTTCGTTGTACCCAAGGACTGCATGGAAACGCGTCTGGTGGTCCGAGAGTTGCGAGTGCGCCTGGCCACCGGTATATTATCGAGAGCATGCTGTGCCGTTTACCGCGATAAATTCCCATCGATTTTAGGTTTGCCCGAGGAAGAGGGCGATCATCGATCATTGGACGCGTACCTAAAAAGATTCACGCTAAAAGAAGCATTCGCGGACCTACATCGCGCCTGGCTCAGCGTTCGATCGGAGACTTTCGCTCGCAGCTGGACGTTACCACGCGATCGCGAGGATCATTCGTTGGCGGGATGCAACGGTGCCATGTTACCGCCCAGAATTCATCAGGCGGTGGACCAGGAGGAGGATAGAATGCTGTTTGTTCAACTACAGAGTCTCTCCAGGGAAGTCGGACTAGAGGTCACTGACGACGAACTCGGCAGTTGGGTCCTCGATGAGGAGAGCGCGTTGGCGCGTCTCGTTAGAAAGAGAGAACCGGACGAAGAGCACAACCGGGTGAAAATCGAAGTAGAGCCGGATAAGTGGTCGGATCGCAATGGCGATGAAGACGAAGACGGGAATGACGGCATCGAAGAGGAGGATGGCGAGGACGAGCCCACCGCCGAGGAGGCTATTGGACTCCTCTCGAGAGTACTGACCTGGATGGAAAGAGAACCACTCGATCCAGGACTTCTACTGGCGGTCAGATCGATGCGCGATACCGCCGCACTTATGGTAAGCACCGCGGCTGATAAGAGGATACCTCTCTCTCTCTCTCTCTCTGTCTCACGAAAGAGGAAGAGAGAGAGCCTTTATATCGATCGTCCGCGGTATGACAAGAACAGAAACGAAAGGAGAACGAAGAGAGATGGTCCAGAGCAGGGAATCGTGCGCGATCTTGCGAGCTTACGAGCAGATTGAACTAATTTCATCGATTGTCACTTGACAAAGAGCGACTAGAGGGTAAGGAAGATTGAACAAGTGGTAGGTGGGTTACGCTACCATCCTTGAGGAGGGTACTCGATTTCGATGATACGTTGCGTCGAAGCGAACGGACGGAAAAGTTGAACGAACCCTCGTGCCTCGAGAAGCACATTTCTCCCTCCGCAATTCTGCACACGATCTTTGCAAATTAAGGCTCGAGCTGGTCTTCGATAAGCACTCTTCGATAAGCTCCTCCCTTTCGAGCGAATCGAATTGAATATCATATTTCTTTCGAGAGTTGTCAACTGTAAATCCTTGACGTTATCCTTGCACTTTTTATGCCGTTAACATTACCGCACCTGCGAACAGTGCAATTTGTGCATAAAAAGGCAATTTGTATCGCTATATAATGATAAGGATTAATAATGCCTCATGGCAACACCTAGATATAAATCTTATTATATACATTACTATGTATATAATGTTTTATTGATGGGTATTAAGACTTCAGATTTCAGATACTTTATTTCAGTTTTTACGTTTTAATATTATATCGATCTGTCTAATTGATATATTTAGCTCGATACTTTTGTGTCGAGTATAAATGTACAACACTGGTTCCATGCGAATTACGCAAAGTATTCACGTGGTATTTTTAATAATTGCGAAAAAAATATATGTAAGAGAAGAATCCATATTTTCCCAAAAACAACCAAAGTTAAGAAAAAATTTAAATTTTATTCTTATTTTATAGGAGCTGACAGTATTGTACTGCAAAACATTCTATCAGTAAAAACAATCGAGCAAGAACTCTGATATAAAATTTCAATAAATATTAAGATAGATTGTTTGATCGTTTAAAACTGAGCCCGCGTACAAAAAGTACCGCATAATGGAGGAATTATTTACCAAAGAAATTATTAAACGTACATATAAAAATTTACATAAAGCAAAGAATGAGTAGTGTATGCAGTACTTCTAAATATCTTGATATTCGGCGAAATACAGAATAATATTGGGAACGTATCCATTGATGCTCTTGCATTAAGGTAATAAGACCCGGATTTTCATTATCTAGTTAACTTACGGTTAAACGTAACTGGAAGTTTTAGCCAATAAACTTCACCTATGGCATCATCATAGATGAAACTCAATAACATAATGGATAAAACATCAGGTAAAATTTAACTATAAGTTAATCAGATAATGAAAAATCGAACTTAAAAGGCTTCCAAATTACTCAAAATTTTTGACAATTTTTTTATGATGAACTGAATAAATGTACAAAAGTGAAGGGATATTCTGAGGGATATTTATACAATATATAAAGAATAGAAAAATATATTTTTGACAAATATTTATAAATATATGATAAATATATGTAAAGTATACATCGTTTCCGTCGTTTTGCCATTTTTTTGAGATATATAAAATCCAATTATATAATACAATTTGTTACTTTGCAGGCGAGCAAGATGGGCCTAGCGGGAACGCATCCAAGTGGACTGCCCTTCTTTTGCCCGAACGGGGATCACCTGACGCAACCACCTCCCGCCCATATGGGTATACCGCCCTATGGCGCATTGGACGCGGGTAAGGCGGCCGCTGCGGCTGGTAAGTACTTTTTGCTATCAAATATTTATTAGCAAGCATCTCTAGAAAAATGTTTTCTTATCACAATCTCTATAAATTAATCTTTTTTGTTTAACCTAACCTAACTAAACCTAACCTAACCTAACCTAACCTAGCCTAGCCGCGATAATCGCTTCTGTTCGGATGGAATCAAAAAGTTTTACAAAAGTTGTTGCATCTTAATCTCTTTGACAATCAACATTTTTTGACATATCATAATAATTTTCATGCCATACATGATTAAGTAAAGTTACAAATTATTGAAGCGTGCATTCTCGCTGAAATATTTATAAATCGCTTATAGTTGATATATTTAATCCTTTTATTTAATAAAATTATGGAATAGAAAAATTGCATTTGTTCAATCAAGGATGAAATGGAGAGTTGCTTTTAAATCTTGCACTTTTAAAATAAGATAAACTTTTACTTAATTTGAATATACATATATGGTTATGTATACGAGAACTTTGTGAGTCTTTTATAAACTGAACCATTGATACATTTTACCGGAACATTTCATTATTCCGAAATTATTTATTTTTTCTTTAATATCAATTTGTTAACAAGTAAGAATTTATTAAATCGTCAAGTATACAAGGTATCACTTTCACAGAAATATTGTAATGACATTGGCAGTCAGAAGTCACAGATTTATATACTTTTGAACGATACATCAATTGCGTTTACGTATCATCACATTTTGCAAAATATCTTGATCGCAAATATACAGTCGTTAATAATATAAAATCTCATTCGACACGCCGCGCCGCGCGCCGCTTTTATGCATGAACTTTCAACTACTGACAATACGCCGCGCACAGTCTCGATATCCCCAATGCGTATCGGTTGAATCAACAATTCTTTCACGAAGTTAATCCGCTATTGTCCGGCCAAATATTGACGTTCCTCTCGAATTGTAATTGATGGAATACTTCTCGTCCCGCTCGCGTAATCGACACGCTCCGCCCTCGAGAGAGAGCTTTATATATAATTTTATTGTATCGAGCTGCGCAAATATTAACATGGCCGTTACAGCCTGACCCAAGCGAGTCCAGCTTGTGCCTGGCCTTTGCGCAAACCGTTTGTGACCGCGTTAACACACGTTAATCTTTGTTGCAAATTCGGTAGATGAAATACTGAATTATTATTAACATGTAGTATGAATAAATATACAGTGAGCAGCAAAGCAATCGTATCATTGATTGGTACAAAGTCTTTAAGTCTCTGAATACAGAAATTAACATTGCGAAATATGGAAATGTCTTTATTGTCGAGTACGTTTGATTCTCTCTTGAGCTAATCGCGAACGTATTTTCTTCGATGCTCTCGAGTCGAGTTAAAAAGTCTGCGTCAATACTCCAACTTCTAATTGAAGGAATATTTCTTCAGTCAGATCAAGTCAAGAGGCACGGTGATGCCCGAGATCCAAATGAAAGCTGTGAAGAGGGCGGCATAATTCCCGAAGAAGCTCTGCTAAAGAGCGAAAGAAGGGAGGGATGAGAGAAGCAAATTGGCGTCAAATACGAGAATAAGGGGAGGACTCACCGTCATAATGCTAATTAGCCAAGCATTCTTTCCCTAGGTCAATGTGATTTTTACTTGCCTATTCACACTTGCGACAGATTGTGCTCTCGACACTTATCTTTGGAACGCTTCCATCAACTATGAATTATCTCGTGATGCTTCTAGTCTTGATACAGCTGCACGGTGGCGGCACGCTCTTGGCTGCGACCTTGACAAGTTTAGGATTTTTTCCTATCATTTTGTTTACATTGTTTACAACGTTATAAGTATGAGTAAGGTATTTTTTACCTTCTAGAGGAAAAGTGAAGTATATAGATTTTTTGCGCGATAGCGTTTACGTATGTATAGCGGCTCGGATTCTTTGTCTTGCAAACAAGGGAGCATTCCATCTCTTATACTCAGCGCGAAGTGAACCGAGACACTCAACCTTATCCTGTCTCTCGTACCCCTTGCTTTACCGCTTCGGAGCGGCAATCTCCCCACTCTCAATAGTCCACTTCCCCGCTACCAGACACTCGACTACCGCCGCGCCGGTTCAAACTCCTTTTTCTTCCCGTTCACCCTCTGCTTCGCTCCATTCTCCACCCTATTCGTAATCTCTATGTCTAGTCTCTCTATCCTCTTCTCTCCTCTTCTCTCCTTTTTCCTTCCTTTATTTTCAATTTGTTCGATGCCATAATTCTTCTTTCGTTGGCATAAATATACGTATAATTTTTTTAATTAGCTTCATTTTTCGATCTCCGTGTTGTAGGAAAACAAATATGCATTTACATGAAAATTCCATTATTTCAAAAAGAAGAAGTAAATGGGGTAGCGCGCGGAGAAAAGGAAGTAGTAACGGAGATGAAAAGGTAGAAAGAATGGGGATATAGTTATCAATGACGATTCTGACGTTTTACTACGTTCGCCATTGAGATCCGCTTAAGTTCTCTCTTTCTTATTTTCTCCTTTTTCTTTTCTTGTTCATTCTCATTGATGTCTCACTGATGCCTATTTTCTCGTTTTTTTTTCCACGTCTTCTTAGATTTTCTCGCGTTTCTTCTCTAAGGATTTTCTGTGTGTTTTTTTTTCGTATTTTTTAGTTTTTAAACAAAGCTGCTAATTTACTGCTAATTTTTTGTGTTTTTGTTTTTACTAATTTTGAATTTTTCACTTCTTTTGTCTCATTAATGCTACGTAAAAAAATGCATTGTTTCTCGGAGACGATCTACAGTTAACAGCAGCCTCGTATTTTGCAATCCGAGTATACGAAGTTTGCCAACAACAGCCCTAATAAATCAATAATTAAAACTCTGTTTTATAATAAATCTTCTTTGGATAAAAAGTTTGATTGATTATTTTAATTAAGATTTAATTAACATTGTATTCAATGGCATTAATATGTTTCGATGAATACTAATGTAGAGAAAGGATTTGGATTAGATATTTGCTAGCTAAGCCTAAACAATCGCAATAATATATCATCTTGCACTGTCTACACTTATATAAATAATAACTTCATCACTATAATATTTAGGATTTTAATAAATTACGTTTTGTTTACTTTCTTCAAGAATTCTAGAATTTTCTTTACGTTTCAAGAAAAGTTTTAACAATTAAATGCAAATACATGTCCTAAGATGATGTGCGGTATTAATTTTGTTATTTTATCATACGGAAATTAATAACTTTTTTATCCTATTTAAAATCAAAATTGAAATTAAGTTAAATTTAAATACTTTTTAATTTTAAAGCTCTGTTGACGCGTTCTACAATTCTATAATAAATGTTCGATCTTTAAAAACTATATAAATTATTATTTTGCGTACTTCTTTTATAGTTTTGTTAAATTTTTACTTAACTAATTGAATCATCATTTTATAAACCGAAAGAAAAGAAGAAATAAAATGTTAATAAAATTTAGATAAATTATACAATTATCTTAATATTATTCATTAGCAGATAAAATTTCTTAAAGGAAAAACATTTTAAGCAGATAATGCCTGCTTTGTTTCTTTTCACACTATTTCATCGCTTCCGCTTTTATTTTCACTAGACCCATTCAGTTTCCGAACCTGTACTACCGGTTTCCGGAAACCCCGGATGGGTAGAATTCACGACAATAAGATTTAATAGAGCGAAATAGAGACGAATTCGCTCGTAGGGTTGAACGAAGCTACGAAAAGTAGTTGGAAAAAAGAACTCGAGCATCGGCCGAGTTAGAATCGACTTGGATAGAAGCGGGAAAAGAATGAAGCAGGAAAATGAAAGAAGAAGGAGGAGAGAGAGAGAAAGAAAAAGTATCGCGGTACACGGAACGTCGAGAACCTGAGTTGTTCGAGAATAAAAGAGTAATTTTCCGGATGGTGAGATGCCGATAATGGGGTTGCAGACTGCCGAGTCAACTGGAAAGTGATTAAGCACACATGACGGAATTCACGGACTCGTCAGGATATTATGAGGAACCTCTTTCCGCTGCCCTCCCATTTCATTGCTCTCTCATTCGCTCTCATCTTCTTGCTTTTTCGTTGTCTTTCTTCTCTATTTCTCCCATGTTTTTCATCTCAACCCTCTCTGTCTCTCACGCGCACGCGCGCGGACAAACGCACACACTTTGTCTCTCTCTCTCTCTCTTCCCCTTCCTCTCTATCTACTCTTTTTTTTATACCTACTTGTACTCCAATTTCCAATACTTTTTCGAGCATCGTATTAGATGAATAATAGAACCTTCCTGTTTTACTGAGTATACGTTTCAATCTAACTAATCTTGAACGGACTTGGCTCCTTTTTATCGTTAACTGCGTTTAAGTCAATCTTTCTCGATTTTCTAAATCTGAAATGACAATAATGAATATTAGAATATTTTTATGTTACAATTATCTTCACAATCGTTCACCCGAAAGTTCATTGAATACGAGAAATTTCAGTTTTGGTGATTTCGTTTAATTTATTCCGTGTTTTATTAATCTTGGATGCGATAAACTTTGAATCTTTATAAAAAAAGGATGATTGAAACCAAAAAATAAATAATTAAGTGTAACTTACATATAACGTATTGAAATACCAGAATGTTCACGTGCACATATAATATGTAATTTGTTTCATGATTTATATTTAAAGCGACATAGGCGAATATATCATGTTACACGTGGCACACAAATTCGCGCGCAAGATAAAATATCGGATTATTACTTTTACGTGGGATTAAATTTCGTTTCGGCAGCCATTGTTTTCACGGGCTCGAGTGTGCTTCGTTATTCAAATGAGATTAAAAGCCCGGGGCTGAGTGGGAGCCGGTCTCGTTACAGTCGAGTGGCTAATCGTCGTTATGCAAAGATCGAAAGTAGCTCCATTGCATAAAAAAAAAAGCTTCTGCATCCGCGAGTTTTACATACGTCGTCGAATCATTTTATCTTTTTCTGTATTTCGGTGTATTACAAATGTCACAAAATAAAAATAATACGTATATTAGGCTGTCAAAGGATGAAGGATTACAAATCTAATTTTCTCTCTACAAAGAAAGAATAATCAAAAAATATAAAATATTGATCGACTATTTTTGACTAAATTGACTATATTTAAAAAGAAATGTACATTTGACAAAACTGTACATTTTATGTATTCAGAGATTAATTTACATAGATCGACAAACGGCCAGAAGTAGAGGGATACAGCTCACGCTCATTGAAAATCGCAATTGTTTTCGTCAAGTATAGGTATGCTTCGTTATCTGAACGCAAACGGTTTCGGAGACGGAAGTCCGATCTCTTTACGGTCGATCGGTCGACAGTCATTATAGAGTTGGGGATTGAGAGTAGCCCTATCCGGGGAAAACCACGCGTTGACCGATTTCAGCACGCGCGAGGGGACGAGAGAGAGAGAGAGAGAAGGGCCAGATTGTCACGGGGAATATGCCTTCGGGACATGTTCGCCCGCAAAACGCAAAAAGGAACGGGGTGGAAACAGGCTGGAGAGTCCATCCAATCCGTTTGCGTATACTATGTCGAATGACATAGAAAAAGAGAATTGTAACGAGAGAGAGAGAGAGAGAGAGAGGGAGGAGGAGAGGAGAGACGTATTGGCCTCGTCAAGCGGTTTCAAGCTTGCCGATATTCCGAGCGCTTCTCGTCGACCCTTATGAGGCCAATTACACTTCGCCTCGCCAAAGGCACCCCACTTATATCCGCGCCCAACATTTCCCGGGTTCTCTTGAAGCCGCGATCGGTTTCGCGGCACGTACTAGTTACATTAGATACCGATGTAAAAGCGACATACCTTGTTCGTTATATTCAGCCTGCGATAGCCGCACGTACGTATATCTATAATTTTACAAATTTGTTTTCTCTGTGATTTCAAACTTCCAGCTTCTCTTCGAACTTTTCTTTGGTTTGAGCTACGCTCGTTCTTGTTGAAATTGCAAATTTCATGTTTAACGAGAAAACGGTTCAGTTTGTGATTTAATTTACAAACTATTGTTTTATATTTTTTTTTAGCGAGAAAATTATTTAATAATATTTCATAATCTTTCGCGTTTAAAAACAACGGAACAACGTGTCTTCTCTTCGAAGTCAAGAAATTTCTCTTATATAATCACTGATATCAATGTAACGTGGACTTGATCGATCGCAATTATGTAAAAATCGGATTGATATCGATACCGTTCATCCGCCTGTCCAGGATGAGTTACACGGCATTAAATTTCATCAACGACTGTTCTCTGGCCGACGATCCCGATAGCGTGTGCATTCCACTTCGTGTCGGGTACTAGTTACAGAGGGTGCGGCCAGGCGGCCACGCGGCGCACGTTGATCAATGCTCGTTCTCTCTGCCATGAAAGAGAGAAAACTCTACCTCCATCTCTTCCTGTGTTTGTATTGCAAAAAACCTACGCGATATATTAAAAACATAGTTTTCTTTTCTCATTCAATCGCAAATGCTTCTTTGGTCTCGTGGTCATAATGAATGATTATAACAAGGTATTTATCGGTGCATATGATTATTTATATATGTTTTATTTTGCTTTGGCACCAAGATCCTTGGGTATTTATTGGCGAAAATACGGTTTAAAAAAATTTAAGTTGTTTCTGAGAAATCTTACAGAACAGACAAACAGACACGCAGAAACCAATGTTGTAAAATTGTAAAATAGTGTGCTACGCCGCACTACTTGACTCGAAAATAATTACACGAGTTGTTTTTTTTACATTCCAATGTCTGCAAAAATAAAGCTCACAACAAATTTATTTACTGATGATCCAAAATTCTACTTTTCACTCGATCATTTTGATACCTAATTTGTAATAGAAACAAATTATAACTTATATATTCATGGTATCGATCTGTTGATAGACTATTATTTGGGGTGTAAAAAAACACTCCATGTAATAGTTTATTTTTTTATTTCTTGTGTTATTCACGTATTAGTTTAATACTGTCACTGATGTCGCTTGCAAAATAAGTGTACAGTTTTACGAATATATTATTCATATTTGATCTTACTTTTGATAATAAGATATAGAAACTTTTATTTTTCATATATGTATATAAATATACTTTTATAAAATGTATATACGTAAACTTTTATAAAATATAAATTGCATAATATACTTCTTTTATGGCAATTAGAAAAATGCATCTTGCTAAAAAATTCACTCGCGTTCTCCATGAATTTGTTCTACACAAATATAGAAACCTCTGTGCACTCGTTACCGATTTTTCGCGATCTTACCGCGATTAAATTGACGTGTCATTACCTAGTGACCGTAAAATTGGTCACGCTGCCGGCTAATGATAGATTAAACGTATCATGATGCCGTTAATTGCAGATACGAGATATATGCGGTGGATTCATTCTTCATTCTTCATTCTCGTCGGTGCATTAATTTGCAGGGATTTCAGCCTTCGTTGTCAAAGAAATACAATAAGAATGAAAGTAAAGAGATGATGTGATCGAAAAGTTTCAAAGACTAAAATAAGTACCTGACTTTTCTACGTAAATATGTATAGGGGAATAAGATGACGAATTGTTAATTTTTTCAAGTTAGTAACAAATAACGAACTGATGCTTGATTTATTAGAGATTTTAGATGGTAACAAATAATCTGTGGTAGTTTGGTTTTAATCTGTCCACAAAAATAGATAATATAATAAGAAATGTGTTTTGGAAACACCTATCCGTAACTTTTTAGTGTTTGTTCATAAAGAATAACAAAATTATAAGAAATATTTAAATTTTCTTTATAAAATCACAATGTATAGCTAAAAACATATACAATAATGTATTTATATTTTTCAATTTTCGTATTGTAATATTTTATATTTTATAAACAAATAAACACGGTGACTGGGGGTAAGATGACGAGAAGTTGTGCATAGGCAAGGTATCGCATTTGTGCATTAGTTTTTTTTGGTCTTAATAGCATTCTGACTATATATAACGCAATTTTAATCGCAATACGTATCGTAATGTATATCACAATTTAATAATTGTATTTTTGCAGATTACATAAATATTTTTTATTTTATTTACGT
The DNA here is from genome assembly GCF_016802725.1 of Solenopsis invicta. Taxonomy (NCBI): domain Eukaryota; kingdom Metazoa; phylum Arthropoda; class Insecta; order Hymenoptera; family Formicidae; genus Solenopsis; species Solenopsis invicta. Next base: position 7,879,371 of record NC_052675.1, on the reverse strand, counting down.
TTTTCTTTCACAACGTTGTAATATCAAAATAGTATAAGATTATTATATTATAATAAATTTTTTTTATACATAAGAGTATATTTTTAACTTTATTTGACTGTTTTTTACCTTATTCAGTATTAAAAGTTATCTTATCCTCATATGGGGGCAAAATGACGAAATTGACATGTCCTGAAATAATTTAAATTAAAATAAATCTAGTTTATTTAACAATTTTCAATTTTTACTAATGATAAGCAAGGTTTTAGTGTATCTTAAAAAAAATATATTATTATTTCCACATTACCAAAGAAATGAGCAGAAATCGTCAAATCCTAAGATCGTCAACTTCCCTCCCTTCTCCCTGTCCCCTACATATATGGATAAAAAAATGTAGAGTTAAATGAAAGAAAGACAAATTTTATCGGCATTTATGTGTGTGTATGTAAGATATCAAATCAAAGATTTTCGTTTTTTTTTGTTATAGGTCTCACCAGAGCACCAATGTATCCCTTCTCAACGGGCCAGTATGCATACCCCATGCTTAGTCCGGAAATGACGCAAGTCGCTTCTTGGTAAGTAAAAAATATTTATATTTATCAAGAGAATTTTGTCACATACAGATACTTTTTACTGATTCTCTTATATCTGTATAAAAATAACGTATAGTTTAATAAAAGCTTGTAATGCCATTTAATGCATTACAATTATATCCATGTTATTCTGCGATTGGTTGCATTACGCTATAACGTAATATTATTTCAATTATAATGAAACATATATACAACTGAATGTGTGTGATGAGAGCGATATTCAATTTCACGATGTAAACGCGCGCGCGTAGAACAAGAATCGTTTTACATCTCATGTTGTGTGTGTGGGTGTATGTATGTTATGTGTCATGTGTGTATATTTTATATTAATTACGCGTTAAATAATCGATTCGCGTTTCACAGTAACGCAAATGAAAAGTAATGGAGAGCATCGGATTTCGATCGCGCACCGAAGCGATTCTTGGCGATTTTAAATCGCTCGACACTCAACACAGATCGCATATCGCGAATTGTGCACAAAGGCTGCTAAATATTCATAAAAGTATCAGCCAAATACAAGGGAATCGTGACAAAACTTCCTCTCGATAAAATTTTTGCTTTAAAGTAAATTCCGTTTTAATGTAAATAAGTATGCGGAGATTTGCATGATAAACGTCGTTAAGGTTTCTCTGAGTCGAAATCGAATCCACTGATCTCAACAATTTCCTCTCCCGTTAGGGAATCTTAACGATTCCCACGATGGTTAAAGGCAGTTTTTTCATTAGCAATTTTCAATCTTTCTCGCGTGATTATTGAAAATCTGTTAAGTAAAACGTATAGATAATCGCGCGACGAGTATCACATTCACATTCCGATTCAGTTTTCCGAACAAATCTGGACATTGGCTAGGTGTGTGGGCTGCTTTGGTCAGTCATCCTCTCAGTTCCGGTCTATTACATCGGATACGGAACCTTGCCTCAGCCTTGTGATTCTCATAGACGTCACCCTCTTTTCGCGAGGAGACAGGTCCTTGCGAGATCAGGTTTTCGCTCGAAGCCGCCGTTTCCCCTGCTCGTTATTTGCTTTACGCCTGAGTCCTCCCAAATTGCGATTTTCCACGGATGATTAGGCTCCTTCTTCTCAATTAGAAGGACCCACAACATCCTTACTCGTTCGAAACGAACCTAGCGCGCGGAAAACCGTTTGGACTTCGACGTCGTAGCGTGCACGGAATCTTGCCCTGCACGATTTTTAACCGGGGCTGAAACTGCGTCCAGTGCTGGGATTCTCTAACTCGTTATGTTGTCGTTATATGTTCATAACGACAAAAAGCTCCGTTGCGCAACCCTTCTATCATGTATAATATCTGCGCAACGACACTGTAACAATACCAAATTGACATAACTTTAGAGAATCCCAGCACAGGACTGAAGCGCGAGAGAAGGCAAGCAACTTGTAATAGTAAAAGGATTGGCAGCCTTTTTTTTTATTTTACGTCAAGTACATAGAATTTTGATTTCTGTGTTTTTGACAACGAAAATACCAAGTAACAGTGCATCCGCGAGAAAACTCAAACTCTTACGAGAAGCAGTTCGCTATATTAATCATAAGTAATTAATTGTATGGCTGACTATGTCGCACGACGCTATGCAAATATTATTGTATTATTGTATTGTTTTTGCTCTCTTAAGGGGGCAGGACTCTTTGGAGTGTCAAAAAAAAATCGATTTTTTTAATGGCATTTTATGAAAGTGCATACCTTTAAGAATTAACTTTTAAATTTTTATCAAAAAATTTGAAAATATACGGAAGTTATAACGTTTTATTCGAAATGGTAAAAATTTTTACATGTAGTATTACTTTTTGATTTGATTTTATTATTTTCCATTACAATAAGTACACTTTACTTCAAAGTGTCTGATTAGCAATGCTTCGACGCAGAAATAACAGAAGGCTTATTATATGGACCTAGAATTGCTGATTAGAATGATACTTACGTGAATATTACAAATATACGAGTAAATTTTACTCAACATTTTAAACGCATTTTTCTCGAAACTATGTTTTTCAAACTGTTGACCACGATTTCAGACAAATTAATGAACCGATTAAATTTGCCTTTTATATGCCTATATATTCGGAACACTTTTCTCTATCGGTGGAACTGGCAAAATTAAATTATATTACTGTGTTTATTTTTTTTTTACGTTAAACTTTCAAAATTTTTAGTGATTTTTTTTTAAGTTTATTTTTATATGCATAATAATTATTTTAAAAATAATTCAATTTTAATAATTCTAGTTCCGATGATAACCGAACTTCTGTAGATTAAGAATCTTTTTCGATTTGTTGTCTCAGATAACTGACAATGAGTGTCGAGATTTTATGGTTACCATGAGACGATGCGCGCTCGGACACGTCGCGCAAACAATGTTATAATTATTACAATTTTTGTTATTTTAACTTGTAAAAATTTCTGATCAACAACAAAATATAGATAAATATGTGTGCAAAATATCAAATTAATCACTCATGTAGTTTCCGTAAAAAAAAAATCATTAAAATAGGCTTTTTTTACCCTTCAAAGAGTTCTGTCTCCTTAATAAATCGCGACGCCGCACTACAAATTATGATTAAAAATTTGAATATTTTTGTATAAGAAAAATCAAAGTTACTATCAACGATCAATGATCAGTTGTTTGATTGAAAAAGTAACTTGAACTTAAAGAATAAGGTAATTGCAAATAATTATACTTATTTTATTATCCTCTCCTTTTTTTTAATTGCTAAAAGTTGAATTTTTAAAGATTTGTTTTCATTGGATGTGTAATTCGGACGAATATTCTACATATACTGATAAAATTTAAATTATGTGCACAAGTGGTTTACAAGTGGTAATCCGTGCATATAATTTAAAATAATTTTTCATAGCATACATATGACAAAACGTTCTATGTTACTATGAAACGAGTGGATTAACTAATTTTTTAGAAAATTTCTCGCATAACGCGTTCAAATATCGAGAAAATATTTCACGAGAACTTTTGTCTAAGTGACACTTACAGCAACGATAAAAATGTGTAAATAAATATTTACAGGCATACACCGAGCATGTACCCCATCTCGCCGGCGAATGCCGGCTTTCGAAGTCCATATCCCACGAGTTTACCCATCACAAGTTCTAGTTTACCAAGGTCAGTAGAAGAAATATTTAGTATCGATAGAAATCATTTTCGCGTTTTGTTTGCCATTATATTTGAAATGTAATTCAAATTTCTGCAATTTAACTCTGTTTCGATCTTTCAGTGATCTCTACCGGTTTTCACCAACGGGCCTTATGCCTCCGCATCCTGGCCTGAGTCCGCACGCACACGCATTAGCGTCACACGCGTTGGTATCCTCGGCGCCAAAGGCGGATCACTCCACTTTGGATCACAATCACAGGTTCGTTATGACTCTCAATATCGTATCGCTGGCGACATCTGAACAATCAGCAGCAAAGCCGACATCGATTATTTCTAATGCCCGAGATATCCTTTGTCTTTTCACTCAATTCGATAAACTTTATGGGCTTCACCACCAAGTTTTTCGACGTTACTATCACGATCGCAAACATTTTTAAACGTTTAAAGAAATGAGCTATTACATTAATGATGTAATGATTAATGATCAATCAATTATCACGGCGACCATTACACGTTTGATATACAAAGAGAGAGAAAAAGAGAGAGAAATTCGGCAAAAAAGTGCCATAATCTTTGAAATGATACGACATAAATTTTTAACAACCAATTAATGAACTCGCCGACTTGTCGCTTGAAACGGTTTTATCTACCAACGCTTACAGTACTATCGTCGATTAATTATCCGTCGGGGATGTAATTAATTTATAATAAATCGCACGTTGTCTTTTATTCGTACGTGAATAAAATGACTGCATCATTGCTTGTCGTCCATGAATTAAAACATCTATTTACATATAAAGAAAGAACCTGGTCTTGGCCGACATTAAACAATTAAAAAAAAAAAAGATTACGTATACCCACATGGTCATTGGAATATAAGAGGATATAGAAAGAAGATTATAAATAATTATAAGAAGATATAGAAAATGATACAAATCTATTATGATGTGGAACGCAATTTTCTTCATCAAGGAAACGTATTAACGTCAAACTGAATAATTTTAAAAATATATATAATGTTGTATTACATACATAAATAACTAGGAATATATCACAACAGTTGTGATCTATTTAATCTACAGTTTATTTAGTCAGAAGAACTCTGTTGATGAACGAATTAATGGATAACTTTATTATGAATTTGACATTATCCATTATCGAACGGCATTCTGCTACGAGGATATTCATCGAGGGCTATCCTGCAAATATTGTTCTTCGAATGACATTGCGAGAATCTTCCTAACCACCTCACGATTGTGTGCCGGTCGAAGCCCATGGAGCGTAAGCCCGCACACGTGCTTGGTCGGACGTCTTTCGCCTTGACGATCGATAATATAATACCCGAATAGCGCTGACAGCTGCAAGACACGGGTCGCGCGCGTACCAACGCAGCGCGTCTGCTGATAAGGAAGCGTCGGACGCCGAGGGTGAGAGAGAGAGCCGTTGCGGCGGCGGCGCGAGGATCGTAGGGGGTAGCACGTCTCGACTACCCCAGAATGATCGGCCGAACCCCTCGTTGCGTACACTCTTCACTCCTTCGGTAGTCGAGAGAGCATATATAACATTTATCGAATGATTCCCTCCGCACAGCGTCTGCGCCTGCTATCTCGTCGGCTGCTGCCACCGACGCCGTCGACACCAGTTATGTATTGATCATTACCCTCTTAAACAGATTTCTAATTTACATTAGTATACCCGGACGATCGCCCGTCCCGCACTCGCGCGCATACAAACACGGGCGCGTAGTCGCTCTGTCTCTTCTTTCCTATCTCTCTATATACGTATGTTGCGCGTAAATTTGAGGCGTCATGAAGAACCAGCTGACGCATCCTCCTGATTTATCGGCGACAAAATTCAGCCATGAAAGTGATGGCATGGCATGAAATTTTTACGCGTTTGTATTTGCGTTTGAGCCCCCTGATCATTACCCATTCATCAGTGATACAAGCAGGAGCAGCACTTTACTCTCTACCAAAAAGAACAGATGTTTCCAGTTTCATTTTGGATGAATATACTTGGTGGTGAGGACGTAGTATTTTGCAAAAACAGATAAGGCGGAGGCGACTCATATTTTACAGTCGGAAAGTGAACCAGCACGAGTGCAAAAATTGAAAATTTAAAAAGTTGAATGAGCAAGTACATCGGACAAATACAAGTATGTCTCGATGAAGTTAGGGTGTTATCTCGCGGGTGCTGACTCGTGATCAGTGATCCATCCTGCCAGCTCGCCGCATCGCTAGCGAGTGGCAGCAGGATACCCAGGTTGATCGGTGGTGGTCGACGGCAGCGCCGCGACAACTCGCTCTAGAAAAGGAAAACTCTCAGCGGCACGTAGAAGAGGAAGGCCACGGAGAATGCGATATTCGCTGCATCCCCCCACGCGCTCTCGGCGCAGAATTGTAGAACCGGCTGATGGTAGGGTTGTCTCTATCGCTGCGAGAGAGCCATGAATCGCGATGATGCCACCCATCCCGCGATGCCACCCTCGTGCAACCCCGCAACCCACCACCACCATCACCACCACCACCGCCAGCAGCAGCAGCAGCAGCAGCAGCACCACCGTCACCCCTCGCGCAATCCCCCCGACCACCCCCAGACTCGCCGATAATCAATCGTCGTAACACCGGTCGGTGGTGATTCTGCTGACGCCAGGAACGAGCGCGTTTGAGACGCGCCGCGGCGGAAAGTGGAAGAGAGATACAGGGTAGCGTGCGCGCGAGGGAAATCCGACGCGAGGCTACGCGAAGACACGCCGGAGAGGATCGGGAGGGAAGACGGGAGGTGTCGACGTGTGTCGATCGGAAAAGCGGAGAGTTTTCGTGCGGGCATACGCGACAAACGCGTCTCACGGAAAATCGAGAGGAGAGAGGGTGCATTTTCGCGATACGACGCGGAACGAGCGCTATAGTCGACGTCGACGTCGGAGGAGATAGACGGGGTGTTTGGTGGGTATATAGAGCCAACCCTCTGCTTGGCGGCGACGGAGGCGGCGAGGAGGAGGGAGGGGGCTCTCTCCCCCCTGGAGAGGGAAGAGGAGAGGGTAAAGAGAGAAAGACGAAGAGAGAGAGAGAGAGAAAGAGAGCGCGAGCGAGCGAGCGAGCAAGCGAGAGATATGACGAATGGGTGACCGTGGGATGCCGCCCCTGGAGACATTTCACCGCACGAATCGCCGGGTGACGAAGTCGCGTCAACGACTGGCGCTGCCAAAGCAGCGGCGGTGGCGGGCGAACGAGCGAACGAGCGAGCGTGTAAATGAACGCGATCAACGGCGACGTAGCGATGACGGTGGTGCCATTAGGAGGCACTAGGTATTACGTGCGGACGACGCGCGGCAAATACGACGGCTGCTACCACGTACCAAGTCTCGGAGACTTCCGGCGGAACGAGACTGCCGCCAGCGTCTGCCGGACCATCACGGACGGCGCGTAAGTGTCGTCGTGTGCGCCACCGCCGCTCGTACGTGCTGTTTACAACGTTAACGGGAGGTTTTAAGAAACATACTCTGTGTACTTGTTCCATCGTTTTACGCGTTCGCTGTAGCGAGCGACTACGAGGGAGCGGAGCGCAGGAATGTGAATGGAGAGTGTAAATTGTCGAGTGTCGTGATTAGATCCCAACGAACTTTTCTTTCTCTCTCTCTCTTTCTCTCTCGCCTATATCCGCGATGCAACCGCGAATGACTTTGCGTGAGGCCGTTGAGGACTCGTCGACGAAGGTCGAGGCGAAAGGAAGAATCTAAGTAGAGACGCGCGCGCGCGCGCGCGGTCGCTGATTCTCGATTCGTTCGCGTTTCCGTGATAATTCCGTGATAATCGTCGAGCAATAGCGCGGGATCGCGCGACCTTCCATGGATCAACTTGGATCACTTTGGTGGTGGAGCCGTGAGTAAGCACGAGGCAGTCCCGTATGTGGCGATGGAGCCAGCCGAGTGCCTGGAGCCGCTGAACTTGGTGATCAAAAAGGACGACACTGACGACAGCGAGCGAACCAGGACTGTGATCGGGGTGAAGATCGGGGAGGTGGCGATCGACGAGGAGGAGAAGGACGCCGTCGTATCCGAGGAGAGCGCGATCGAGGATAATATGGCGATACTCCAGGACGCTGTCAAGTCCGCCGAGTCCGCCGGTGGCTTACCAACCGCGGATCACAAACTCTTGACCGCGCTCTACATGAGCAGTCTCGTGCAGATGTCGAACTTGAGCGCGCCGCGCGGCATCGCGCCGCCGCCATACGGCGCCAGCCAGCAGCAGCAGCAAAACTTTATGCAGCTGCTGGCGATGGTAGAGGCACGACATCGCATGTGGCAGCAGATGAATTGGCCACTGCCACAGAGCTTTCTCAGGAGCCCGTTGACGCTACCACCGACCGCGCCATCCTACTTTGACGGCGCGACGCCGACATCGACACCGACGCCGACGCCGACGCCGACGCCGCCGAACCTCACTGACCAGTTATCCCAGAACTCCGCGCCGACTTACCCCTTGCCCTGCGCCAAATCCGAACCCCTCGCTTCCGAGATTAAACAGTCCTACTTCAATAAACGGTACACACAAATCGCGATCGATACGGCTTTGTACAATCGGCGTAAATCACTATTACAAAATTCATCTTTAATATTTTCCTTATTACGTATATGTTGCAGGTCAACGATAGAACAGAAAAACTCCACTTCGTTACCTACGGACAATTCGAAAGCTCAGGACACGGGGCAGCAAAACAATCAAGGTAAGGTTTTGCGGTAATACACGGATAAAATCGGTTTGCTTGGATAGTCATGGTACTATCGACGATAGGCCTGACCACGCTATTAAGGTGGATGGTTCACTTGACCTCGTTCTTTCAACAGATAAAAAGAAACCCCATATAAAAAAGCCTTTGAATGCGTTTATGCTGTATATGAAGGAGATGAGGGCGAAGGTTGTGGCAGAATGTACCTTAAAAGAGAGCGCCGCGATCAACCAAATATTGGGAAGACGAGTGAGTAAATCTTTTATCTCGATATTTTTCAATCATAAAGTAAATTGTTCTACATCAGAGTAGTGAATTTGAACTTGATCAGTGTAGTTAATTAAATAATTTTTTTTCTTATTCAATTTTTTATAAATTATCTTCACTATTATCTTTTAACAAGATATTAAAAATATTTAATTTACATCCGAGTTGTTAATAAAATTGATTTATTGTACTTCTGATGTAAGAATAATTAAAATATACAAAAGCCAATATTTTCTCTAATCTTATAATAAAAGATTTTTTTAAGTTTCATGTATCATGTGTGTATGTATGAAAAATTGTAACGTCAGTACAAAATCGTTATTATAAAATAATAACGATGACGTGTGAAGAGAGAAAGAGGAAGAATATATGTCTGCGTGCGCGCGCGTGCGTGCGTGCGTGTGCGTGTGCGTGTGCGTTGCGTGTGCGTGTGCGTGCGTGCGTGCGTGCGTGCGTGCGTGCGTGCGTGCGTGCGTGCGTGCGTGCGTGCGTGCGCGTGCGTGCGTGCGTGCGTGCGTGCGTGCGTGCGTGCGTGCGTGCGTGCGTGCGTGCGTGCGTGCGTGCGTGCGTGTGTGTGTGTGTGTGTGTGTGTGTGTGTGTGTGAAAAGAGAAAATTAAATAAATGTAAACTAATTTTTTAATATTTTGTTTTTAATCGTAAGTAGAACTTTTATTTTCAGCTATTTATCCAGTTAGCTCAAGTCTAAGATCAAATACATATTATCGTTAGAAACAAAAATTCTACTTATGAATTAAATATATTTTCTCCTTTTTATATCAAATCGACTGTGTCGACTATTAAATTAATATACTTGGTATCAAAAATTGTTATTTCGATTTCATAGCAATTAAAAAATAGAGAAAGAGAAAATGTTGGTCAAAAGCTTATTGAAAATATTGCAGATAATTTTTCATTTTTGATACACGAGTACTGCATGTATTTTTAACGCTTTTTATCAAATAAATTATTTATCGGGTTACTAATCAGAACTAACTAACCGTACCTACTAGTATCTCAGTACGAATAGGGGATTGTAGGTGGGATCTAAGGAAATCTCAGATTCGCCTTGATAGAAAGAACGCTGTGACAAAAGGGGAAGGGCCGAAGGGTGGTTTTTCTGGGTCTCATGGGACACGTGACGAGTCACACGAGTCACTAGACTTGTCCACTTGTCGCTAGTGATAAATAAGTGAGCGAGCGAGCAAAAGAGAGAGAGAGAGAGAGAGATAGAGAAAGGGAGAGGGAGGGAAGTATAATGGGGACGGTGCACGGTAATAAGTACTGTGAGGTTGTGAATCTGTGAATCTGAATTTTGGGGGTATGACACGCAGTGGCACTCGTTAAGCCGGGAGGAGCAGGCGCGGTATTATGAGGCAGCCAGGCAGGAGCGCCATCTGCACCAACAACGATATCCCGGCTGGAGTGCCAGGGATAACTACGGATATGGCAGCAAGAAGAAGAAGAGGAAGAAAGAGCGATCCGCAGATCCCACCGGAGGTACCACTTTCCAGTGCTAGAACAGCAGGCCCTTAATAATTCATTATATAATAATTGCTAGTATATACTTATACTGGTTGATTGAAACGATCAAAGTCTCTGTGCGTTTCTTTTTTCGTACGTTTCTTTTTTTGCGTTATTTATTTATTTATTTATTTATTATAGTTTTCTGATATTCAATCTTTTTCGACATGCAGGCTATATATATTTACCAACATATATGTATATCTCTTAGATATTTATATATGTACATATATGCATATATATTTTTTCGTTTTTTGAAACTGAATTGGATTGGATTGTCTGTGGGGATTGTGGAATGTGGCACAGCAGAGAACTAAAAAAAAAGAAAAGTACAAAAATAAGAAACAAGAAATAAAAAAGATGAAAGAAAATCAACGCGGACTCTCGCGGCATGCAATGCAATCTTTTTTTTTTTTTATCTGGCCAAACTCCCTAAAGCGGTATTCGTTCTCCGGTGAACAAGAAGAAATGAGACGAGACAAATAATGTCACCGATGATACAATAACGAGAGCGAGAGTGAAAACCAAAGCCTTAGGTACGGGATGTCTGGTAGAGCCCAGGGCCTGACCGTTTTTTTCTCCATTTTGTTTCTCTTTTTTTTTTTTACCACGGGACGACATCTGCTCGCAGACGCTTCTCTTCCACTTCCCCTCAATATAAACCGTGCTACGGCGATTTAACAAGAATTGTCCACTATGTTCAACAATGCCGAGCCCTCTTCAAAATTCACATTTCTTCTCCTTTCGTTCTTCCGTTTCCATAAACATCCACTTGTGTACTTGAAATGAATATATGGCTTTCGGGACAAAATGACGGTATTTTGTCACGAAGTCTTGGTAATATCCCTTTTACAATTTAAATGCCATAATTTATACATGGGGAGGAATTGGGACAGAGGTTTGGGGAATTGAGGCAAACGGAAATACACTGGAGGAACATCTTGCGATTTTTTTCTGAAGAAAATGCCTCTATATCACCAAAAGAATTAAAAAGATACTAAATCGAAACGTCCAGAATAAATGCACGATAATCATTTGTTAGTAGATTTATAATATATTCGTAGTTTTTCAATTACTTTATATATAAGTCTGAAATTGTATTGATAAATAAGAGAAAATTTCTTAGTTTGCCGAAACGATATATATATATATATATATATATATATATATATATATATATGTATGTATATGTATATATCCCATCTCGCAATAATAACAAGTACATCAGCTGCGCGTATGAATTTTCAAAAAAATACGTTTTCTTCAGTGTATAGACGTACCAACATTGCTCTTTCACTCTTTTATCCGCACGCGTAGTCTAATAAAATTATTTACTATCCAACTGGTTAGGTCGTACTCTCTATCAGACACTCTGTATGCCTTAGGTTGCTAATATCGACCATATGCAACGAATAGCGGTGCGACCGAGGGGGAGGGGACAACTTAGGCTGTTCTTCTAGCACTTTAAACGGAAAGTAGGGACCCCAATGTTACTGAAATGCTATGAGGCAACGAGATATTGCTAAAAATATAAGAAAAAAGAAATAAAATAAAATAGATAACGAAAAAGAGTAAAAGAATTAATTTCTAAATAGAGTGAGCTAACTCTAATTTTTATGCAATTAGGGTGGCGGCAGTAGCATTAGTGAATTTTCTTTTTCTTGATTAAAAATATTGTTTAGTCCACACACGGTTCATGCACAATTACAAAAAGTGTTTGGTTCTCTCTCGGTAGTGGCACGCGCTAGGGCGAGAGGAACAGGCCAAGTATTATGAGTTGGCGCGACGGGAGAGACAGTTGCACATGCAGCTGTACCCTGACTGGTCTTCCCGCGCAAATACCAACCGAACTAAGAAGAGGAAGCGCAAACAAGACACAAACAGTGATCCTGGAGGTACCCACATGCCTCACTCCACACATTCTTACAATCCCCCCGTCATAAGGAAAGAGCCCCCCGCCCCCTCCACCCTATTCATTATTACATATATACTATTATATTATATTATACATTCTTATATTGCTACACTATATTATGTTGCATGTTTCCTCCCCGTCTTAGGGGTTTTGGGTCGATATCTATATTATATTATATATATATATATGTATATTACATATATATTTGATATTATGGTTATATTATTATTATTATTATACACACCATGCATATACGTTCATATATACATATATATATATAAATATAAATGTGACTCTATTATATATATGGTCTTTTACATTAGTCGCGAATACGGGCGTGCACATACGCATGCGCACGTACGTGCCTATATATCTGCATTACACATTGGCAACATGTGACACAAATACGCACAAAACACATGCACACATCTCACATACATAAGCGCGCGCACACAATCGAGACAAACATCATGCATTTTATTATTAATTACGTATACAACTTTGGGGACGCTGGCCATTTTGCATTTTTACAGGGACCTACTCCGCAATCAGACAATCCTGAGCGTTTAGTTTTCTTTCAGTCTTTTCGCCTTTCTCTCTCTCTCTCTCTTTCTCTCTTTTTCTCTCTCTCTCTCTCTCTCTCTCTCTTTGTGTCATTTTCTTATTGTATATTTATCTCATTTTTTTCTTCCTATTATTCTTTCTTATTCTCACTCTCTCACTCCTGTACTTTGATTCTTGATTCGTACATTTATTTTTCTTTGATCGTTTCAATATTGCCTTGGATTCCTTGATTTTTACTCTAATTTTATTATTTTCGTTCTCTGTTGTCATTTTAATCGAGCTACTTAGTTTATTCTCGACCTTCACATATGAAAATTTCGTTCACTAGCGCTCACGCGATAGAGCGCTCACATCCATAATATTTTAGATATTTTTTAGATATATTCCGAAGCTTGCGTTTATAATACAAGTCACGACATTTCAACCGAGTAGATCTTTGATCGTGTTTTTAAACTGTTTTTACGTTAACTTTGCATGCTATATTATTTGTTTGACAAAGATATAAATCGTTTATTTAGAAAGTGCAACACATGTGCAACATTTGCGATCTGACAACAAAAAAAATAATTTTTTTATATGTCTTATCTTAAATTTAAATCGCTTTCAAAATAAATGATTTGCATCTTTGTCAATATGCGTGGACTCTTCGTCGAAGACTATCAATTTCATTATATAACATTTAAATGAGGTCTGAAGTAGAAATTTAAGCAATTACATTCTTAAATTTTTTGTTTATTTATGTATTATTTTTGCGCAAAGACTATTCTTTAATGTACTTTATTTGGTACAGATAGCACCTTCGATGAAGATTTTACGATTTTACATATCATTTACAATCCTTTGAGGTCGTGACACCGAAATCAATTTTGGTTACATTAATTTTCAAGAAATTTTATTCAATTCTGAAATTACATACACAACTTTAAGCAATTTGCACATAGAGATTACAATATCGACTTTCTAAAATCTTGTGTTCTTTGAAAGCTTGAGTATCCACAATGTTCATCGATAATCGGTATTCTTGTATCTCAAGGGGTTAACACCGTTCTGTTACACGCATGACTATAGTTGACATTCGTTGAGTTTATTTGGTATTTTCACAAAAACATATAAGTTTATTAAACGCAAAAACTCGAGCACTGATTCACTCCATACTAGATTACGTTATTATCGCATTGACTCGTACACGACAATTTCGCACGGTTTGTCAATATATATAAATATATATCCATCTATATTATATATACATATATCATCACCTATTTTTTCTTTATCTCGTGATCATAGATTACTCGCGAGCTGGTTTTTCACATCTTTTTCACACGGCGATGTCAATAACTATGTCATTCCTTTGACAGAGTGTAATTATATCGAATAGTAATCCCGCTTGCAAACGATTTACTTAATTATTATTGTATTAATCGTTGCCGTTTCCTTTCGCAGGTAATAATATGAAGAAATGCCGCGCCAGGTACGGATTAGATCAGCAGAGTCAGTGGTGCAAACCCTGCAGGTATGTGTGCCACGTGCTTTCTCTCAATATATCTTGTGCTTTAGCGACGAGACATTCGTCAGAAGATCGCGTGTACGATCTTCATGATTCGCGTGTAAATATATGCTAAACTTTACAGAAACCAATGATTCGGCAGTGTCACGTTTATCGACTATATATTTAAAAAAAAAAAAATTGCCTCTGTCCGCCATTAAAGCTAATGTAGAAGGTACGGTAGATGAAACGTCTCTTCGTTCATCGATATCATTAATCTTGGGTTCTTTCGCGTAATCAATGTCAATCCTTCGTTTCATTTAATATAACGAGTATCATTATCATTTAATGACACCCGAGCAACTTATTCATTTATTTAAAGTGTATAGAAACGGACTGGATGGTTTGGAAATGAATTTTTTTTTCTCGTACATGTACTAACGACCTTCTTCCAATTGCTCGCGCATATCGATCACAGTATTCTAGTATCCTCGACTTTTGTTATCTCGTATCAGTCTCGGACCTCGTTCCGTCATCCACATGAAACTTGAAAGAGTGAAGACCCCCGCCAAACGGCATATTTACAAATATTGGTGATATGCGATACGATGCTATACGATGCGCGACGCGAAACGTCATGCGCAACAGGTCTTGTGTGTCAGGAACGATTCGTGCTTGCGATAACGGTACTGCCGTCCTGTCGAATCTACAAGTATAGCATAAAGCGAACGAGGAAAGAAACAGAAAAGAAAGCGCAGCGCGAAGCTGCGACCGTCAGAAAATGTGTCTTCCAAAAAAAAAAAAAGAAAGGGAACAAAGGAATGAACCAATCTTTTCCCTAGTTGCAAATGGGCGCGACGCCGCGCCGTCCAGTGACGCCCAAATGTGTTCGACTGTACTTGGCTTGTAAATATCGGTTTCTAGAAGCGCACTCTCGTAGTTTGTCGCGGTGTCACGAGCCACCCGTTTTTAGCGTCGACTATAATATACACTATGCCTCGTTGTCACGACGTAGCCCAAATGCCCCAACTCCCGGCTGGGTTTGTGAATCTCATGGACCTCATTAAAGGGGCGAGGACGAATCCCATCAACGGTTCTTTTCTTCCTTTTTCTTATATCTTTTATTTGTTACCCGATGAGAGAAAAGGACAATCTCTTGAGAGAGAAAGAGAGAGAGAGAGAGAAAGAGAGCGATCGTCAGATCAAGTGCTACTTGGAGAATATAGTCTGTGCCAACGAATCGTGCCAATCTAGCAATCTTTCATCGCCGCGTGCATGGGAATGAGTTAGAAGCGTGTAAAATTCGTGTCGTAAAGAGTGTAAAATTTATTCTGTGCGATTGCCTTTGAATTTATGTTCGTCCTGCCAAAATCAGAACTGAGATTTTTACTAAAATACCGGAAGCACTTAGTTTGCTGTATTTGGACTTGGCCAATTGCACTCTCCATTGAATGCACGTAACTTACATACCGCTTGTATAAGAGACGTCATTGTGCTTTCGAGTGGTCGTGTTATCATGGATATTTGAAAAATCGTATTATAGAGAATTGTAAACAATATGTAATAATTAAGACGTAATTGTAACAATAAAAATGTATATAAATGGTAGAGTAATTACGAATATTTGTAGTATTGTTAGGTGCGCTAAGATCATTTCTAAATCATCGCGTTAGCGTCTGAATATATTTGGGAGACATATTTTCTGATCGATGCAACAATCACTATCTTGCGCCGTCTTTCTTCGTTCCACTTAAAGTCTAAACTTGTTTAAACGAAATCGGCAACATCTACAGCTGGTTGCAGCCACAATATTCACGTAACGCCTAAATTATCAATCGACTATCTTTTCTTTCCAAATTGTTATTTTCTAATATTTGAAAATATGTTCTTGTTATCATTCTTGTTATCAGGAAAATATATGTTTTTCAACTAGAAAAAATTTGATAGCAACTATTCTATAATATTTCCATTTCTTATATGATAATGATACGAAACGTATCTGACGTGTCGATATCGCGCATTCCAGAATATTAAAAATTGCAATATTAATCTCGATAGTCAAGATTCATCACTGACCTCGCGATTTTACTATCCAAAGTATTCAAGGACCGAAAGTTAGAAAAGTGGTAACGAATAGGTGGTTCGACGTAGACATACGTGCGTGTGGGTGACGACACGATACGGTGCGAGATTGAGGTGGGATTAAGTCGACGATATGTCTTAGCGAGAAAGAGAGAGAGAGAGAGAGAGAGCGCCCCTTTAATGGCTGGTGGTTGGTTTTGGCAGCCCAGTGGAGCATGGAGCGGGGATGGGCATCCACGCGAGCATAATCCATCATGGTGTGGGAAGTAGCGCGGGGGCAGGGGTTGGGGCTGGTGGTGGTGGAGGGACGGTGGGGACAACCGCCGCCCCGCCAAACACCAACACTGCCTCCAATGCCTCCTCGCCTCAGCAAGAACCCACTTATGTTAATCTCTAGTCAAGCCTATCGCCTCCCTTCTACTGCAACACTTCTTCTTAAACAGTGGTCAGTCCTGACTTAAAACCTACGGGCCTTCGTCGGTCCTCGCTATGGCCGGCTAGCCGCTCGAAATATAGCCTGAAAGATTTTGCTGTAACGTAACTAGATGTCAAATTTATTTTTCTTTTTTT
The DNA here is from genome assembly GCF_016802725.1 of Solenopsis invicta. NCBI lineage: Eukaryota > Metazoa > Arthropoda > Insecta > Hymenoptera > Formicidae > Solenopsis > Solenopsis invicta. The sequence goes on along the minus strand of NC_052675.1, from coordinate 7,862,540 downwards.
TTCTTCTTCTAAAGCAGTACGAGAACGTGTAGCTCGTTAGATAATTATTGTGGCAAGATTGTGGCACGAGCGAGGAGCCCCATAGTAAGCGGCACGACGGTGGCCCGTGATGCTCGCATTGTTTCTCATTGTTGTGGCTCTTTACAGCTTATTATTGTTATTTATTTATCCCTCTCGTTTAGTTGGAATTTACTCAGTGTTGCCCTTAGCATGGCTAATCTGTAATATATATCATATTATATATATATGTATATATACATATATGTTTATATATACATACACATGTAACAGTTATTTATACTCCGATTTCGGAACGTTTGATACATAATCTTATATATTTTCATTTTTTAGCATGACAGTTCGTACGATCGAGACCAGATGATTGTGTTGTACGAATGTGTTCTTTTTTACATTTTTTTTTCTTTTACTTTGAATATCTAATATTTTTTTTGTAATATATTTGATACGATAACGTGTTTTTATACGTATGGTAACCACTTAAGGCACTTCTCTGGAAAACGAACGCGCTGGCTGAACGCGTCGAATGGAATTTAAGTTGAAAATTTGCACAATTATCAGACTAAATCTCGGACTGGATTGTAAATAATTGAAATTGCAACTCTTTTAACGAGGTAGATGTTACCATATCTATATAGAATATTATATTGTATTTATACTTTTTAATTAAAGAAAATAAGAAACGCAAAGTATTTTTCAAGAGATATCTTATCTGGAGGACATGATGCGTTTTATAAACGCAAACCCCAAGAATAGATTTCCTGTGACTCGCGTACTAATTGATAATTATACACAATTATCGATAATTCATCATGCAACAAAAGAATAACGTATGTTGCAATCCAGCACGAGATTTTCGAATGCCCGTGTTCGTTGTCGTGCACTAAACGACGTCTAACTCTCGTAAATTTTGTGTAATGCCTTGACATCCAAGTGTGACTGCAAGTTAATAGCAAACTTCCGTCGTCCTCGGCAGCACGGCCGATGAAACTAACTGATTTAGCTGAGAGATAAATAATGAGAGCCAATGGCAGAGCGGCAAAATGTCTCGACTGCGAAGGCAGTCCTCGGACGAGGTCGGACAGGCTCACTTGTGAATTTGTGCAGTAGCAAAATGCCTTTCTTCCTCTCGTCATACGGAATCTATTCTATCGATGTCCATCTTTTACGCAACTGGAAACTTTACTTTGAATACACTAGTCGCAACATTCCAAGTTCCACGTAACATGTATCCACTCTGGTACATACATCAATTGGCCGTTTTACAACGAATCGACATCGAAAAAAGATCGCGAGCGCGATTCCCTATCGAATTATCGGATGATCAACGATTTAATAGACGCTCCATGGCATTTCGATTGATTTTTGTTTCCTTTGTCACGTATAAATTTCTTACACGTTATGCTTGTTACGTCCAAAGATTTTGAGCATGGCATTTGCGAGCGAGTGATCAGTGTCGAGCAATCGAAGCATTGTCAGGCGCACAAAAGACCATCGTTCCCTTTGGGGCAATTGAGGCATTTAAAAACACGAGATGATTTACTAACTCTCGAGATGGTAAAGTTTGTGCATCTGACCTTGCAGTGATGACGAGTAATCGCATGTTTTTTTAGTTGGTAACAACTTTAGATGTAACATTTTTTCATGGACACTACGCATTTCCAACGGTGAGATTTCCATCACATATCGAGTTGAGCGCAAAAGAATTCGGAAACAAAAGAGAGAGAGAGAGAGAGAGAGAGATTAACAATTAAACGTTGCTCGAATATTGTCTGATTCGTAATACCAGATCACGAGGCAAACTTTTGACAATTTTTTTTTCCTAGTAAAAAAACATCGTGCTTAATCTCATAAAAAAAAAACTACTTAGAAATATAAATAAAAAATTTGCGACATGCCATTTAGATGCTATTATGAAAATAAATGATCTCTCACAGATGGAAATTGCAGCACTCGAAAGACAAATTACGTCGTGTTTCGAGGGCATTCGAGACTTGGAGGGCGCGCTAATCGATTTCTCGCCGTTATTTGCAGACGTAAGAAGAAATGTGTCAGATACATGGGGGAGGGAGGAGACGGCGACGGTGAAGCTGACGGTGAAGCAGAGGATGATCATTCGGAGGACAATCTGGGTAGCGTAGGAGAGGCGGGGACTCCCGAGGACGATGAGTCTCTGAGTAGTCCCGGAGGCCTATCCGCGTTGTCCAGTCTGGCGAGCCCTTCGTTGGTCTTACCATCGCCCTCGAGCCTGGCCAGTCCGTGCCCGTGCCCGTTGACGCCTCCGGTGCCGCCTCCGCCGCCTCTGTCGAGCACGACGAACCATCACCAACAGCAGCAGCAGCAGCAGCAGCCGGTGGCGGCGACGACAACGACGACGACGACGACGACGGTGGCAGCGGCGGCGGCGGCGGCGGCAGCGGCGGCGATGGCGATGGCGGGATCGGCGGCAGCGCAGCAACAGCAACAGCAGCCGCAACCACCTCCGCAACCTCACCGCAACCCCGTCGGCACGAATCCTCATGACATTAACAACCCGCTCAGCGTGAACCAGCTGACCGGACAGTGTATAAAGAGCGAGCCCGCACCTTCGGGCCCCTCCAACCCGGCGATCAGTGTTACGTAGCCCCGGCCGGACCCACGTGACCGAACTGTTGCTACACGCGGTGTCATCTATAGGGTCCGTCTACGTATGCACGCGATAACAAGACTGGATGACGAGGAACCGACGGCGACGACGGAGATGATGGCAGAGAAACGAAAACGAGAGACTTGGATGAGAGAGTGAGAGAACGAGAATCTCCCTTCCCTTTCATCTTGCGCTTTTTTCCTCTCGCAGTTTCGATTATCTGATTGGGAGATCGCCAGCAGGTAAAGAGGTGCGAGGAGAGTATAGTATTTTCGAGAAATATGCCTGAAAATAATTCGTGTGATCACTTGCGATTGAGCATTGATCACGCTTCGTTGTGGAGTCGGATATAATCTACAATCTAAACGGTATTATCGACGATTCGGATTTGGCGCTCGCGAAATCATTGTGCGAGTCGTCGCATCTCCATTGTGTGCGTGTGCGTGTACGTGTGCATGTGCGTGTGTATGTGTATGGGGTGGATTTATGGCGTCGCCTTCGATCGTTCTCTCCTGGCCTCGTTCTTGTCCATTCGCCGAAATAGAAATCATCCAGTGTCCAAAGTTGGGAATAATGATCAAGACGTTATATACGTATTAACGAAAGAACAGACAGATATAAATACTATGTGCAGAAATACTCAGGACCAAGTATTTGGTTGTAGTCACCCGCCCGGCAAAAAGACAAATGTAATGCGTGAGAGAGAATATATGTGCATGTATGCTTGCGAAGCTGGGGAAGAGCAAGGTGCACGTCTGATAATAATGCGACTGAAAAAGCAAGCTCATTGAAGGTGCGCGTGACGCAGCTTGTAGTCCTTGTTACGTTGTGATGCCAATGACTGAGAGTCATGTTCCTGTGCCAGCTACTATACTCTAGGAAAGTAATTATATTGCGGACAAGTATAACTAGAAGCGTAAAGCGCGGAGGAGAGCCGCAAGAAAGAAGTAGCGCGCGCGCGCGCGCGCGATGCGTTTTTCGTCATTTGTTTATTCGACCTCACCTCACACATCAAGTGTGTCAAGATACCTAGCTTCTATGTATATGCAATTTGTTATTTTTTTAAAAGTCTATACACACACGGTGCGGTTGATTAGCGTGTAAGATCCTTATTACTAATTCTCTCCCGTTAACTTTCTACTTTAATATCTTTTCTTCCTCTTCCCCTGCTCTTTTACTTTTCTTCTTTCATTCTTAATAATATTACCATTCATAAATGTCATTATGATTGCAAAACGATTAAAAAAAAATGTTTTTTGTAAAATTTGTCAAACAAACCTTTCCATTTGTCGAATATAATATGCTTAACGTAAATATTAAGTATCAATATATTGATATATATTTATGTTAACTGCGTATTAATATTAATAATACGTGTTTTTATTGTCGCTGTCACAACATCGATTTAACATCGTTTTCATCTTTTGATTTTTTCTTCGAATCGAATACCAATGTCGATTGTTGAACGACAAATTTACATTTTTGATTGGACAAAGACAATAACCGCGATAAAAAAAAGAATTAAAGGAAAAAGATATCTGAAATCTCAAAAGACGCAACCATCTATGAAAAGATCGGAATAAGCTGCATTATTTGTGTGAGCAGTGTCAAAAACGGTGTTTCTGGAGAATTATATTTTGTAATATAATTTTCTCCCCTATATTCCTATTCCTAGAAATATTTTCTGCTCTTCTTTTCACTCTTACGTACTAATGTGACGTGAGCGTTCGATGAGCGTGTAGCAATGTCCGATGCGACTTAAGGGTTAGCCAATTTATAATCCATATGTGTGCGCATCAGAGAAATAAGTTTCTCTCTCGAATCGTGAAGTAGAAAGAAAATTTGTATCGTTGGAACAATCGCTCAATGAATGACGTTTGGAAAAATTTTAAGAAAAAGATTTTATGATACCTTATGTAAAACAATATTAGATTTTACTAACGTTTTATTTTTCTCTTTTCCCGTTATTAACGGAGTTTAGCATGTGGTTTCAAATTAGAATAGTGCAGGTTTTTGTTTCTAGATGCAAAGTGACAAGTTACAAATAATTTTATTGGCAACTCTACGTTTTTTCTTATGTTTTATTATATATATATATATATGTATTGTTTATCATATCGGTGTAACGTGCAAATGTAAAACGTACTATTTGAACATTTAATACAAAATGATGTGAAATGACGAATATCCATCATTGTTTCACGCATTTCTGTGTTGAAAAAATCTAATGCAGTCAGTAGCTTCTTTTCTTGTGAATGGAATAGAGTCTTGTTAGTCGTATGGTATGGTTCGTAAATAATGAGTCGCAATCTTGTAAAAGAATAATTGTTTTTTGTCTTATTTTATTAAAATTTTTAACGTTGCTAAATTAAAAAATTTTTCTTTTATCGATTCGATGTTTTACATTTTTACGATAAGAGATTTACACAGTACGTTTGTGAAAAAGCTAAAATCACGTATGCGCAATTTTAAGCAAGTACAGAATTGCGATGAGAATTGTCAATAACTGATCTCGTTCCGTTATGTGACATTTTGATGCAATCTTTTTTTTCTTTTTTTTATCATCTAACATAAAACCGGAAAGGAATGCGATAGGGGGTCCTTTATATAACGATTGTTCTGCAAGAGTTTATTCAGAGAGCAGTTTTTTCTCTTTTGTATATAAAATAAATACGTTTTATAAAATGCATTTGTTGCGGCGCATGGGAAAGTGCAATGGAAGTATCAATGAAAGAACGATAGACAGACAGAGAGAGAGAGAGAGAGAGAGAGAGAGAGAGAGAGAGAGAGAGAGTATGTGTGTATATGTGTGAGATTGAGCGCATTCGTGCGCTACAAAACGTAAAGTAGACGTTGCACGAGGATACGCGCGAACGTCTATGACAATATCTTTTCCCTTCTCTCCCTTCCGCAATGTGTTCCTCCCTCTTTTCTCAATTTATACTCTTGTTTTTTTTTTATTATTATTTCATCGACTGAAATGATCCGATGTCTGTATGTACAGCAAGAGCCGCTGTAGAAACGCATCGCCGAGTATAGCAGCGAACTAAACGTGCCATAACAACGTCATGCCAATATTACCGCGATAATACATATTGTTTTTTGACATTATATTCCATTCAACCTAGTTCCGTCGGCCGTGGAGCATGGGCCATCGATGCGAATTTGCTCTTTTTCTCTCTCCTTCCATTGCCCTTCCATCACTCGAGCCGACGTTCTCTCTCCCTTCCTTCCCGCCTTCTTCGTTTGTCGATCGAACTCGTTAAACAGACTGAAAACGGCATTTAGTAGAAACCTTTTCGCGAGTCAATTTGCTTCATCGAACGATCTGTATATTATACAATCGAAATGTAGACTCTCGTGCGTACAAGGACGTTCGATCGAAGAATCGAAGTACCTATTTATCGAATAAGTACGGGGCAAGGACAACCAGCAACGTTTCACGAGAGACGAGTGCGCGAAGGAAAAGAGGAGACGGCGAGCGGTGATAGAGACGTAGCAAAACGATGGCGAAAATAAGACGAGTGCGAAATTGCTTGAGTAATGTACGCGATTGTAAGAGTAACGCGCGAATGAGACCGATGAACAATGATATGCTACGAGGGAAAAAGAAGCGGTACTTGTCCCGCGAGGAAAGAAAATATTGTGGTGCTAATCTCAAGCACGCTCACTGTCTCCCTTTTCGTTCTGTTAGGAACGACGAGGCGATGTCACCTAGGATTTGCGGTGACGGATCGCTCGCGGTTCGACGTTACCGGGTATGGAAAGAGAAATGTACCCCTGGGACACGGAATGCGATTTTCGGTATGCGAGCAAACTCGCTCGATACGGCCTATAGTCTACTCGAGAAGAGAGGGTATCGAGATTTGCTCGCGAGTCGCAGATGACGCAGATGACCCCTTTCCACCGAAAGTGACGAGGGTGACCAAGCTCGTGCCGATCGAGACGGGTTCGGAGCTCGTGTCTCGCTTCAAAGGAGTGATTGTATCATATTGTAAAGTATCAATCGACAGTTCTCAGCTGCGTTGTACAGTGTTTTCTAAGTATCTAGGCTGATAGCGCGCGTGTAATTGAGGAAAAGGAACATTGTATTTACATTAATAAGCGATCTGTATCATTCATTCTCGTATAGCCTGTACTCCTACTCATGTAGATGCTAAAAGTGATTTGTGTCATAAAGAAAACCTATAAATAAAATTAGCACTTTGAGAACGTTGTCGGCCGCGTGTACGAATTCTTTCTCACTTCCATTTATCTTTCGTCGAACGAGACACGAAAGTTTTGCATGCTTTTTGTAAGATGGTAAAATATTTTTTCCAATTCTGAAAATTTTACGTACTTCTGCTTCGACTTTGAGATTGTACATATATGCATTTTGTTGTATCTACTTGGCGAATAGAGAAAGAAAAAACATAAAATGTTGATAAGAAGATATATATTAATGTTTAGATGAACAAACGTCTCTCGTGATCGAGAAGAAATGTAGGTTCGATACATTAACCGCGTTTAGAGTATACACATTCGGCCGTTTAAGATTGCAATTCGTTACGAATATTTTGGCCATCTTTACGATACTGTTACACTTGAACATGCACGCGGCGCCATCATAGGTGGGTCTGCCCCGATTGTTTCTGGAGCATGGGTCGAACATGTAGAATTTACCGTAATATTGCATTACGGCCACTGCCAGATTGGTTGTGTGCAATATTCCAGCACAGTTGGCGCGGAAGAACATGGCGAGCGCTTCGGACAGGTCGAAGGCATCGAGAAGTATCCCCGCGGTGGTGTGATCGTGAACGTGAATGGAGACTCTCGAGTCACCCACGATGAATACGGTGAGCAATTCGCTAGGCGAGAGATTCCTGACGCCCGATCGAGCAGCTCGTGCACTATCCGAGTACAGCGAGTCACCGCACTTGACCACGGCATCGATCAGCTCGGAGGACCACGTGGATGGTACGTGAAGTAGCCCTACTACAATGGCGACCGCCGCGATCGCTGTACTTTGCAGACCCCTGTTTCTCAAGCTGAAGGTGCGATGATGCATGTGCAAGCTGCCGTGCAGAACGCTCAGCTCCTCGTCCACGACTTTGTACTCGCCCAGCGGTTCTACATTCAACGTTACTATCTTTTTTGAACAGGGAATTTGAGTTTTACGGTCTAAATATGGTTGAAAACCACCTGGGCATGGCAATGCTTCGATCAGAACGTTTTTTACAATCACCCGACAGATCTCGAACGTTCCGTGTCTCTCACGTGGATCGATGTTCGCCAAGATTGTATCGTACAGAGGTTCCATACAAGCGAACCACATTACGCACGAGGTTCCGCGAGAATCCGGCAGACCCTGATCGTTTTTGGCTCTGGGATCGTACATGAAGTAAATCCCCAGATCCTCCCAAATGGCGATCATGCCGCGATCTGTTACCAGAATACCAGCACGATTATCTTGAAAAAAATTCCGCAAGCCTTCTTCGAGTAAAATCGGAGAAGGTAACGATTGTTCTTGTCGTTGAATCGCTTTGTTCTTGCCTTTGTCAATCCTTTCTTTCGTCTCTTCTCGCCCCTTTTTCTTGTCTTCCGAAACAACAGAAACATCCACCACCGAACCGATCACGGTATTAGGTTCAACATCAACGGTCAAAACATTGACACCTGGGAAAATAAATCCCCCAAAAATTTTTAAGTATAAGTTACATTAACACGGAAATTCGTAATAGATTAAGAGACCACTGAAATAAATTCGGTATCCATCGCGATCCAAGTAGGGGAAGTACATAACTTTTTAACGTTCATTAGTGAAACATAAAAAGAAAAAAGGTGTCGACGTCTGATCGACGTCGATCTGATTGATATCTCTTGACTTGGAAAAGTTATCGACGCCATCGATCCAACTTATCACTTCTCCTTGGGTAATGCGACCGGGCTTCATATTTTTTTTTCTTTAATGTTTTATTTCAATGAAATGAAAGGTTATCCACTTCTCATACTTGTCGCGATGGGTACCGAATTTACTACAGTGGCCTCTTGGTCTAGAATAGCACTTTTACAACTTTTTTTTGTTTTAATTTTTTAACTTCAACTTATAAACAGTAGGACAGATGAAATTTTGCAAAAAAGATGTAAACTTTATTTTTAAAAAAGACTTTGAATAGCACTTTTAAAATTACGATATCAACAATTTTTCAATTATAACTCCTAAACGGTATCTCGGACAGGATTTTGCAAAAAGACATATAATCTTATCGTATTCCTGATCCTCGATTAAGTCCCTTCTTTTAACGTTACACATGTACGGTGATGTTTTACAGTAAATTCTCTGAATAATTTTTAAAGCGAAAAGAAAGTTATAAATATATCTACCTATATAAAATATTCGAATAATGTCCTTCGGTTTCGGTCTCAACTCAACGGGTCTGTATCTTTTTGTCTCTTGGTAAACGCCATTGCCAATCGCTAGGATCTCATCCATAGTTTTCTTCGTCCAGGTAACGGGGCTCTTGATGACCGACATACCGAGCGCAACGACGCAATTCGCTGCTGTCTGTCGACCGCGCAGCGTCTCGGGAAAGATGTTGTCATTTTGATGATAACTTCCACGCAAGATAGCACGCGCCTCACCTCGTAATTTTCTATAAGCGTTCAGAGGAGGCAGATTCGCCGGTCGAATCGCCGGACTAGGATCGAGTTTCTCAGGTGGCGGTTTATTCCAGTCCAGTACGTCGATCGCGGTAATTTGATAATCGCCTTCGGTTCCCAACTGCTGTAGAAGATATTCTACAAGGAAGCTCGTGTCCTTGAATCTGATCACTCGCGGTATCGTTGACACGATTTCTTCTGTAGTAGTAGACCAATCGGGTATCAAAGCATAACACGCGTTATTGACCTTCCATATAGCTAGATTTTGGTTTCCTCGTACGGTCAACACGCCAGTTTCGTACTTGTTGAAAAAACTGTCGATTCCGCTTTTCAAATCTTGAATCTTGGGAGGCCTACCGGTAAGACTACCCGCTTCAACACAGTCTTTGATTGTTAGAGCGATGCGCCGAGAGGACAGAAAAAACTCGCTGATGATTTCATTTACTAGAGGTATGGAACCGTTGCCAAGTCTTTCGACGCACTTCGAGTGCAGCTTGTCGCCGGTAACGATAACTTCATCAAGTACTGATGGTGTCCACTGTCTCGGTTGATAAACCTTTATTGATTTTCCATGTTAGTTAACTTAATACAATCTACAGTTATAAATAAAAATTAATTTTATATATAAAATAATAATAGATAATATAAAATTTTTAAATTAATATATATTAACACTTTTAATTTATGCAGAATTTTTAAGAAACATGTTAACTATAATGTTCCGTTAATAAAAGTTTTTATAAAATTTTAGTCCAACTTCAATATTAACAAAAAAATGAAAAGTGTGAAAATAAAGTGCTCTAAAAATGGAATACAATATAGAATATGAGTCAAATTTGAAGAACAATAATAAATTGCAAACTTGGTTATAAACTGATCAAAATACAATTAAACATGGTTCGTATCTTTACTGTGCCATCCAAAAAATAAAATAATATTTGTGCACATAGAAATGAAAAACATAAATATTAAATTATGTAAAATAAACATTTTTATCTAAGATAAATATTATTCACAAATAAATAAAAATATTTGTATTTTTCTTCCTGAGTAATCGAAAATGACAGTTTATACAAAACTTTTATTTATATATTGTATGTATATATATGAGAGAGAGAGAGGAGGGGGGAGAGACCTTGGAGAAGACGATGGCCATCGCGGCGATGGCTGCACTTTGCTTGCCGCGGTTTGCCTCATCAAACTTCTCGTCTGTCATAGTGATGTTTCCGTCAATACTCCAGACACTCTCGGCAATTTTGGGAAAATGATGCCACAGATCTTCACCGGAAGTGGTTTTCTTAACACGTTGGGCTTTAGCCACTCGCGTCTCGTATACATTCTCAATTGAGACGGCATCGATGGCGAAGTCGTCAGCTTGCCGTGTAACTGGCTGAAGGACTCTAGCTAACGAGGGAATGTCAGTGAACCACATTACTGCTGCAGCTCCGTCCTTATCCCTCGGTTCGCCTTGGGCGTTCCTGCCTCTGGGATCCATCGTGAAGGGATCCATCGTGAAGAACACCCCGCCCTCTTTCCAAATCGGCATCATTACGTCACCTTGACGAAAAACTCCCATCGCATTTTCCTTGAAAAACTGTTCCAGCAGTCCTGTCACGTCAGTCATTCTTCCGGTGATGGATTCTTCTTCAAGACCAATCGACATTCGATTAACCCCTATGGCGAAGTCCTCTGCGATGTCCGAGGGGAGAAGATAATTCCTGGGAGATTCCCCCTCAGCTTCCACTTCAGGTAGATTCTTCAGATTTTCGTTGGCGAGTTTATCGCCTATTCTCAAGATGTCATCTACAAGCTCGCGATACCACAGATGAGGATCATAAAGTTTTGTCATGGCCAAGGTTGTTAGAGAGTTAGCGGCCTGTTGTTTATCTCTCGTCGTTCGTTTGAAAGCCAATTCGTTTCTTTGATCGATGGTACCCAAAAGTAAAGCTCCAGTGTTGCCCAAGTTGGAATAATTGTTCAAATTTGGTACGATCGGTTTCTGTTTGTCTGCCTCGATCTCCTCGTTTGTCATTAGCGTACCGATAGAGACATTTTTCAATTCGTGTATCATAAAATCGTTTTCACCTTCGACATCCTGTCCTGCATTCTTTTTAATGAGATCTGCTAACGAGGACAGATCCGAAGAGCGTACCAAGCAGGCAGAATTCTCTTCGTCTCTTTCCGCCGATAATTGACCTAATTTATCACGAGGGTTCGGGTCGAAATAATAATAAAATGTCTGCTCTTTTTTATCTTTGTTTTTGATCTCTTCTTCCTCTTTCCAAACTGCCACCGAGAGTCTTTTCGCCTCGACTATTCCATAACGTTTGTTGTCGAAAAATTGACGCAACCCTTTTTTCAAATTGGGCACTTTAGAATCATCCGATGCTGATAAGTCGCCGACAACCGTCGCTTCTTCGATATCGATAACTACTTTTCGATTTTTTAAGTACAAGTTCTTCTTGAGATCTCGAACAAGAAACAATCTTTCAGTTTCTTCTTCCATTTCGGCAGGTTTGCACCAGTTGTAATAAGCGTCGCCCTCCCTGATCACTTGGTCGATGGTCTCGCTATTCCATTTTGCCGCTGGCGTTTCTCTCGCACTCACCAAGGCCACAACTGGCATGGCAAGTCCTTGAACTCCTTGATTCTCCTCCTCGAATAACTCGTTCACGTTGGATATTCCGCCTCGCAACACCCATGTCTTACCCGCCATACCAGGCTGAAACTCATTCCAAGCTCGAGTACCGGGCACATCCTCCACGATCGTAACATGTCGGATGGTGAATCGGTCATTCTTTCTCGTAGGATCAACGTTCTGCAAGAGCAGCGCAACTAAAGAATCCACGTCTGGAAATCGAATCACGCAACAATGTCCTACTTCTTTATCCTTCTGTTCGGATTTCTCCTTCTTACCCCTCCCCGCAGCAGTCTTTGTGACAGTCTTCTCTTCTCTTATCCTTATCCCAGCAGCATCGCAAGATCGTGGATCAAACAGATAGTAACAATCATCCTCGCTCCAGACTGCTACTGCCATTGAAGTTGTTTCGATCACGCCTTCCTCGTTCAGCAGAAAAAATTCTTCCAACGCCTGCTTCAGGTTTAACACCGATGGCACTTTCGAGCTAATTGTACCGGTCACGGTGATCAGATCGACATCTATCACTAATTTATGATCTTCTATTTGAATTTTTGTGTCGTCTAAATCGGCAGCCGTTATTGTCTTTATCATCGGCTTATCGGATTTAACTTTAGCGTACAACGAGTCGCCTAACGTCAGAATCTCGTCGAGCTTTGATCTTACCCATGTCTTTACTGGATGCACCTTCTTCATACCAATAGCCATTACGCAATTTGCTACATTTTGTGCGCCCCTGCCCTTGTACGTCTCATTGTCTTCATGGGTCAGACCATGAAGAATAGCTATTTTGTCGGGTAACTCTCTAAACGTAGACGGTACGTTCACGCGCATGTCATCGTATGAATATCCCGTGTCAAAATTGTTTCGGTTCACCAGCAGCTCCGTGGCGAAGCGGCGATCGATGCTATAATTTGAAATAGTGATGGACAAAGGTTCTTTCCGTACTCTTGCGAGTGTATGCAGCTTTTCCTCTTTAGGTACGGGCTTGGTGCAATCCACTTTGTGATCATCGACATCCACGGGATTAATGGATCGTAATACGCTTTTTCGAACTATCGGTGGACCAGTGACTTCGGCTAGACGATCAACGAATCCACGACCGACCTATGATTTTTTCCCTTTATGTATGTATGTATTTAGCTTTTACATATATATATATTAGATTGTTTTTATTTTTATATAAAAAATATTTAGACTTTCTATGCTATATTGCCACTTTTTACTTTATCGCTATTTTATTATTAGTACTACTACTACTACTACTATTACTCAGGGACTGGAAAGTTATTTTTTAAAAGTAACTCGTTATCGTTACTCGTTAACAAATAAAAAAAGTAACTAGTTACCGTTACTCGTTACTGACTCTCAAAAGTAACTCGTTACCGTTACCGTTACATAAATAGTAACGACGAATAGTAACGATTTGTTACTTTGTCGTTACTTTTTTAATTTTAAAATAAAAATAGATTATGTTTAAAAATTTTCATATAATTCTAAACCTACAGTTCTTAAAATAAATAAAACTACAAAAATTATATAGGATTTTCTGAATAGGAATCATATAGAATTTGTTAAATATAAACTATATATATTTTTTATCGATATTTTAAATAGGAAGTTAAATAATTACGTCACAAAGATTTGACTTTTATCTGAAAGTTTTACTTTGTAATGTAATGTAAAAATTAAACCATCAAAATGCTTTACTTTATACAGTATTACATTTTTATCGGTATTAATTTACTATATATTTACTTTTAATAAAAGTTGACATCTGTACGTTTTTATGCTAACGCAATTCTATGATTGGTTTATATTTGGGAACTATTCTTCAAAACGATCTTAAATATAATATAATACAACAAACTATAAATATTGATTGAATAATAAAGATTAAAAATTATATTATAAATTAAAAAGTAACGATAAAAGTAACTATTAAATTCGTTACCGTTACTAAAAGAATGTAACTACGTTACCGTTATAATTACAAAAAAAAAAAATTAACGCCATTACTAATTCGTTACCAAAAAAAGTAACTGTAACGATAACGCCGTTACAAGTAACTCGTTACTTCCAATCCCTGTTACTACTACTACTACTACTACTACTACTATTACCTCTGTGACACGCAATATGATGACCTTAGCGATGCAATATCGAGAATTATAACGCGAATTCAGATTCTTCAGCAAATGGTCGTGCAAATCAGTTATGTTTTTAAATCTCAGAAGGCAAGCTGTACCATCAAGACAACGCAGGCCGGTTTCGTCACATGATGCTGGATCATAATAAAAAAAACTATCCGAATCGTCAGCGTGACGCCATATTGCGACGGAACTACCCTGAGCAGTGATTACTCCGGAATCGTTGTTCTTTAGAAATTTTTGGAGACCTTCAGCAAAATCCGAATAGCCAACTGATTCGCTAAAGAGATTGCCATGAATACCGCTGTCCTCGATATTAACTAGAACTTTGTAGAAACCAATATAGAACTCGTTGTGTACAAGATTGGCTCTCATGTATTCTTCGTCTTTTAGTGGGTTCCTTGTCAAGCTTACACGAAACAATTTGTCACCGTATTCTAGTACTTGATCGATGTGATCTTTCGTCCACTCCTTCGGTTCAAACAGGCGACCGTAAACGATGGCCACCACCGAGCACGGTGTCGCTTGCCGTCCTCGACTTTTGAACTTGAAGCGACGATCGTTCATTGCATAAGAACCTCGAAGAATACATGAACGCGACGTTAGAACTCGAAAACGATGCCATCGTTTTCCGAAATCATTCCGAAATCGTAGTGGAACTTTTTTTTTTTTAATTTGTCCTATATCGCCCTCGCCGACATTGCCGAAATTCTCCATGTCTTCCAACTTTGGTGAAGATTTACTTTTCTCTCGAGATATTCAGGTAATCCAAATGTATATACGCGTGTTTTTTATCTATACAACAATAAATGTAACAAATTTAATAGTGATGTGCATACATATGATGTGATATTGAAGATAATTCTATAAAATTTAGTAGTTTTAAGAATTATAAATTAGCACTTACCTAACCCATGATAAAAATCAGTAATCAGTAATCGAAAAATGATATTAAAGTATCATTTTTGTTTTGCGTTTTTAATGATATGAAAATTATTGTGACACAAAATTTGGCTTTGGATTGTTTCACTTGTAAATTTATGAGAATAATTAAAATAAGCCTTATGCACAAAGAAAGTGCTCTGTCAAAAGATTAGTATGAAGTCGAAACAAAAGGTATTGGCAACTAATCGCAACTGGACGCCCTAATGAAAATATATAATAACCTGTAGTTCTTGTAGTTTATTCATGGATACTGATATAATAATTTTATAAATTCTTAAGTCTAATAAAACATTATTTTTTTTATTTGATTTTTTATCTTATCTTATTTAAGCCTTACTATTGTTTCCAATTTTTAATAAAAAAAATCATACTCAAAATACAAAAGAGGATTGATGACGGTTTTAAGTTTTAAGGATAAGAAATATACAGAGACAATCCGAGTAAAGTATACCTAAAACTTTATTACATCAACATATGAAAAATGTAATAAATATTATAAATATAGAAGTATATAAAGTAAAGCCAAATACAACTTGCTTTTCATTGTAATAATATCGATGTTTTCTTAGATGAGTAAGCATAAAGATCCAAACTCATAGTCGTTCCTTAGATCTCGAGATCAGTGTGTCTTTGTCTCGCATACTGCATTTTATCATATGCGAGATAAAGACAGATTGATGTTCAGATTCGAGAGAAAATTATGAATTCGGATAAAAGACTTATGTACACAACACATATAATTATAGATAACAAAAATCAAGTTGAGTCATCGCTTCAATCTTCGAGGAATTTAACATACACAAAATAGTAACTGTTCCTACGAACAATTGCGAAGAACGCTGTTGTACGTTATTTAACGGTAACAAAATTTTGATTAGCTTTCACGCAATGACAGAAGCTCTTTCGCTAATATTTTTTATTTTTATTTTTCGCTAATATTTTTATTTTTTATTTACAATGTTATATATATATATAACCCTTCCCCCCCCTATCTGTCTACACACGCACGCACGCACGCACACATATATGTACGTATGTATGTATATACTTATTTGATCTAATCAGATTAGTGTAACAAGTTACCAAAAAATATCTACACGTAAAAATATATAATAGATGTATATGTATATACATATAACACACGCAATTATATCCGTGCATGCATGCGTATATGTGTCACGGTTGTGTATATACAGGCTAATTCCCAAGTAAAAAAAATTAAGGGAATATTCCTTGACTTATTTTACGAAAAAATCCTAAGTCTAACATACGTCTTAAGATGCTATTTTCAAAATACAGAATCTAAAGATTAAAACTGATAGTATTTACAGTTTTTAATTTCAAGTTTTTACTCTAATTCGAAAATTGTTGGCTACACATGAAAAGAACACAAGAGGCGGTTTTTGTACAATTTTAATTCGGGAGTTTGCAAATTTGTTGAGCTTGGAAAAAACATTGCATGCACCGTTCTTCCATTAAAAAAAAAAAAAAAAAAATTAATATGATTATCTGTATGCATGCCTCTGATGAATCTATAAATGTTTCAGCGATACTGAAAAATGGTTCTTAATATTACATGTACATACACCAATTTTGAATAAAATATCTCTAAGTAATTTCTAGATTTTTAAAACTTTCATATTTTTTTCTCCATTTTAACATCCTATAGGTAAGTACATATTTTGAAAACAAAGAACTTTAGGAAATATGGTTTAAGACTTTTTCTTCATAAAATAAGCCAAAGAACATCCTATTAAATTTTTTGTACTTATTACATTCACACACGCACGAACACACACACGCGCGTACGCACCCACGCACCCACACACACAAAACATGCGCGCGCGACACATATATACACACAAACTTTCTAGTATGTATATATGTATATTTGTTACTTCTTATGTAATTAAACATCAACGAGAGGCTCTTCATTTATTAACAGACGAAGCTGTCCCTTACCGTGTGCGTGTAAATATATCATTTTTATAATACATATTCATACATGACACATAAAAGTATATGCACATGTTACATCTGCGTATACATATGCATACTCGAGAGTATCTTTTGGCTTATATTTTTTTTATCCAAATCTACATCCGGGAAATCCAAAATATCATTCTCAATATCATGTCAATCTAACAATAAGCTCTATACATTGAAATTCTTTTCGTCAGGAATAACGTATCTGCCCCAAAGAGTAATGCAAATATGTGTTATGCACATATATACGTATACACACGCAAATAAATGCGCACAATACATATTAATCTTTGCAAATATACATCTATAATATCTGAATGTATTTGTATCCACTTAGTTCTCGTATTCGTATAATGATTAGCGATACGTTATCGTTCTATTACCTGTCAGCTGAGAAAATGCGCGTCTATATACATTATTATATATAACATATATTTCAAAAATATACCTCTAAATACGGCGTTATTTGTTCCACGTCGAATTCTAGCTCAAAGAGTTTCACTACGAACTATTATACATTAATCTTATTAAAATATATATTTAATGGTTACACGCATTTATAATTTGAATGTCAAGAAGAAATATCAGAGGTGGCCGTAAGGGTCACATCGGTTGATCCGCCAGTCAATTGCTACTTTATTAAGACCGTAAGATCACGCGACGACAATTTATTCTTTCTTTTATTGATCATCACAGACGAAAAAGAGTTAATTGTATTACTAACAACATCGCATTTCTCTCCCTTATCATTCTTCTTCATTATAACTTGCATGAATTCTGTTCAATCATTAAACGCGTTTGTAATTGACAAATAATAAAAAAAATGTAATAAATCCGACTTGATTAATTTAACATACCTCAAATTGCTTGATCAAATTACATAATAAAATATAGATTTTCACGTAAACTCTTTCGTAGTGTTGTAAGAAATGTTTTATTATTTATTTAATCTGTACAAAAGAAACAACAAAAATGAAATTAAAATGATAGAGAGTTGCAAGTGCGTTTCATACTTATTAGAGATTCAACAATTAATTAAAAAACAACAAGTCTCTCTCATCGCAGTTTAAGCTATGATCGAATGTTACTCGGCATTTTTACAATTTACATACAGCACACACGTAACTTTCATCGAATGTTAGGAAAACGAATAATCAACTTGTTACGCTTACTTGTACATTATTAAATGAGATTCGTAATCGAATTATACAAATATTTTAAGAATCGTGATATTTTTAATTCTTTCTTTCGCTCATTGTCAGATGAGAAAAAAAGAGCAGGGCAACAAGTACAAGGAGTCATTGAAGCAATGACCGGTATTCATAGTCGATTCTTATTTCAAGATGATCTTAAAGTAAAGTTTTGAGATAACACAGCTCTCTGATTGGTTGATGCCATCTTAGGGTGGTACATAAGAATTAAATATAATGATTGACTATATAAATACCGGCCAATGAAATGCGAGAAGAACGAAGGAAGAGAGAATCGTACGAAAGATCGATGATTATTCGTTATTTTTGTAACTCGATCTCTCCACAAATGCAAAATTGTTTTTTTTTATATTTTGTGTTACATTGTCTTTGTAATAATGTGTATGTGTATATGTATGTGCGTGTATACGCGCGCGCGCGCGCGTCTGTATTTATGACAACATCCGGTGTATGCACAAGCGTACGACTTTATTCCGTGAAAATACGAATATTTCAATACTTTCTTTTTTGTTTTTTATTACTCTATATATGATACTTTTATATATTGACTAATGGAAGCTAGAACATGTATTTTCTAGAAATTCAATGTCCCATATCTGTTACGAAGTTTTTACGAATAAACTTATCCAAATCCACGGCAGACGTTCAAATTGCAAATCGATAACAATGTATTGTGGCAGATAAGAGACTCGAATTTTATCTGCAACTGGCCATTCACTGACTATTATGTAATCTAACTAAAGTTACGAAATCTTTGTGATAAATGATAATATTGAAACATTTTATCAATGCTAATGTGTGCATGCGTACGTGTGTAGGGAGGGGGATGTGTGTATGTGAGTGTGATATCATATACATCACACACATTAGCATTGGATATGTACACAGTCGAAATCATGTCTCCTCGATGCTTAATTTATCATTATATGAATTAACATTTACTATTGAGCGTTTTGGTCCCCCGAAATTACACAATCGCTTCCAGTATTGAACATTGGGTATATTTCCTGCGACAAAGCACGAAGAAAACAATTTCAAAGATAATCGACAAGATGGAACTTTAATTAGGACATGTACATCACGCAAGTTTACAATACATTTTTGGCAAATTCGTCTGACATCGTTTTTCATCGGAATAATTCGTATCGCGAATGCAAAGTCAGAGATGACGACGTCTAGATATTGGAAGTCAAGACGTCGATCCAAGTTAAGAGTGTGATTCAAAGATTCATTTAGAGGAAGGATTCAGATTTCTTTCTAATATTTATCTACAATGGCCCTTTAAAGATTACAAATATTTGTTATTGCACATTATCGCTCGAGTCTTTATAAAACACACATTCCTATGTCTACTTATTTATCGTATTACTTTCGATTTGTAGCTATTGGAAAATATAAACGCCTTAAGCGAAGTAATGTGTCATTATGTATTAACTCGAATCTTTACTCGCCTTCCTCTATTCGAATCTTTACAATATTATCATAAAATCCATTTTTCTATATCTATTCTTTATACAGTATATAAATTGTATAAAAATCAAGCAAAAAATAAATTCGGGCTGACTGGACGATAACTTTACATGAAAGATCACGGGCATTGTCTAAAAGTTCACGATTAGATTACAAAGAAGTGAACAACACAAAATACGTTTCAACAATGAATGTGCGATCGCTCTTAAAACAATCGTACGTCCCATGTATATTCGTTAGCGAACTTTTATCTCCACGTTAATAAGCCTCGATTTATATACAAACGCTTTGTGTGTATATATGTGTATGTATGTATGTGTGTGTGTGTGTGTGTATGTGCGCGTGTATTTGTGTATATGTAAAATATTTACAACAAAAGTAACTCCTTCGTTTTAACAGCCTCTATCATGAAATCAAGACAAGTATTAACTATCTCGGTTAGGGTGCTTGGCAAGAAACCGTCGAGGCCAGGGTAGAGGCCAGTCATATTGTCGTGGCACTGTGCCGCCTACATTCTTCTCAAAATACTTGAACATGGAGAACCACCAGAGCCGGGCCAAAAAATTGTTTGGTCCATATTGCTGTAAAAATTATTATTTTTTATAAATTGACGTTATACAAATTACATTACTTACACTGCAAGTGTTTGTTATTTCACATGTAATATTAAAACTAAAGTTTATCATATCAAATGTTTATTTTACATGTAATTATAACGTTACTAAAATTTATATTGATTATGAATTTTGTGAGATAAACTATGTTTGTCTCACAGAGTAAAAAATGTTTAACGCTTAAAATATACCTTTAGATTTGGGTTGTTGGCTAGCGTATGATAAATATACCACAGGCGCGTAGTAACATAGTAAGCTATAAGTACATCCACAGTATAATGGCCATGAGCTACCAAGATCATAGTTACCCCGACGAGTACCGCCAGACCAGCCAACCAATGGATCGGTTGACATCTCCGCGGAGAATCTGAAATTACGCCAACATCAAGCGTATATCCGTATTTATTTCTCGAACAAATGACGGAGATACGTACATTCCTTAATGATCAGGTAACTGAGTACAAGCACGACCGTGTGCCCACTGTAAATGTAATCTCCGCAATAAGTGTGTTTGCCGTTAATGGACAAGCCGAAACCGGAGATGAGTTGGAGGACCCTTTTCGTTACGAGAAGCGGACTGGTGTTATTCGCCTTCGGGCTGCAATAGTAAGTTTTACTAGCGATCGGTACAACCGTCACATACATCGTTATGCTCCGCATCATGTAGAGCAAGCCCATCAGCAGAAATATTCGTCTAGCTATTATGAATCTGTGGAAATAAATTTGGTCGTTAGATTAATAAACTTCATCTTTAGCGAGAATTATTCAGCATCGACATTTATCGCTGGTTTTGTACGTACCTATGTTTATGAAAAATAATAAAAACCATCGCGGAATTAGACATGATCATAATCAGGACTTCCGAGACGTTAAGCGCCCAATCTTGAGCGGTGACATTGTCCAGCACCACGTCGGGAAGCGGTCCGTATGTATTCCTGTCTGGAACGCGCTCGTGTACCATCGCGAGGGAAGCCGTCGTCAGGATAAAGTTTACGACCATAAAGAGAAATGCTAGAACGGAAAACAGCGGCTTACATACAGGTATATATACAGGTATATGTGTATCCCTCTACTCGAATGCATTTATCATGCCATTTTCCTTTTTCCCCCCTTTTTTTTTTAATATTGCATTCCTCGTTTCCGAGGATCCGTTCGAAAGAAAGAATAACAGCAGCATTAATCGACTTTGTCATGCAACGATTATCCGCATCAGATCGTAACAGATCTCTACGTAACGGGACTCGCGAAATCCGCTGCTCTATACATTTGTGTGCATTTCACGAACAGCGGCGAACATACAGTTGCCCGTCGATTAATTCTAATGCAAAAAGTTATCGTGATGAATCGCGTGAGCTCGAAAAAAGAGGAGATCCATTCGAGGGAAGCTGTTTATGAGACTGATGTATCGAACAAATTCCAGGCCACGTAACGACCTCGATCTCGATGGTTTCCCTGCTGTGAACAAACGTTACGGAACCAAACTGGAGAGGCTCCGAGCTCTAAGATCGGCAGTGTTAGAAATTAGAAAATCTCGCTTAGAAAAATCTTCAGAATCGTGTTCAAAAAATTGTTGGCGTGGTAAAAATTGAGGAAGCTGATCGGCCGCATGTTTCTCGAGTAAATTAGATATATTTGATATTATAATTATAATAATTCAAGAGTATGCATACGTTTTAACTGTATATTGTTTAATGATCGAAATATCTATTTATATTGTAACCAAAAAACTAAAAAAAAAATTTTTTTTTTCTAAAATTTATAATTAAAATTATTTCATAATTATATTCTGATTTGCGACACCGCGAAATATTCGAGATACAATTAAGAGGATGCTAAAGTAACAGAAGAACTTCCTCGACGTCGGTCCTACAGATCACTGCTAATTATTTTTTGAGCAAGACCAGGCTATTGCTCTTTGTTCATTGCATAGATCTGTCTTTGTTTTTTGATTATTTCGCCATCTGCGAAAAGTCCTATCAACTACTGTCGACTACCATATTGCTCTGTTTATGACAGTTTAGCTTCGCTGAACGAAATACGCATGTAGTAAAAGCACATTAAGATATCTTTTTTGTTAGATGTTTAATCGTAATTTCACGCGGTCAGTGTTATTCGTGCTTGTTTTCTGAAGTGCGCTCTACTATCATTTTGTACGTACGAGCTACACAACTTCTCTGTTAAAGTAAAGTTAACCTCAGGCGATGGCTATACGAGTGAATTTTTAATGATTTATAAACTTTTGTTCGATTTTCTTGTAAAATTGATTTCAGCGCACTTTCTTTTTACGCGTATTTTAATTTAAAAAAAATTTTTGTGATTCTGTAACGCCAATTTGAAGATATTTAGTGCAATGTAAATGTCGATAATTCATGGTACTTTAGCATTCTCTTAAGAGAAAAGGAGAAATTTATTTTAATAATTGTAATAACAAACAGTTTTTTTTTACAATTTTCTGATATTATGATCTCGTGATCAATAGCGTAAACAATAGCGTACTCCGATGCAATTATCGTTTCAAATGAAATATAGCTTGGTTGAAGCTTGGTATAAATTTTTTTCAGCTCTTTGGAAATCTTAAACTGTTATTTTAAAATGCGAACAGAAATTGTTATATGATCTTATGGGGTAGAATTTTCATACGTGTTTTCTTTTCAAAATACGTAAAAAAATTATAAAAGCTTTGCGTTTCTAGAGAAGGAATAATTCTCTACAGCGACCAATCTGGTTTTCGCACGTTTTTCTTACCGAGAAACGTTTTCCACTTTTCCTTGGGAAAACGCGGCTCTTCGCGAAGCGGCGCCGGCATGTCAATCTTGATGATGCCGCCGCCGGAGCCGTTCGGTATCCCAGAATGTCTGCCCAGGCCTTCGATATCCTTTTCATCCTCGTCATCCTCGTAATAGTCCGAGCCCGAGGCCACTCCAGACCACTTGTCCTTGCTCTTGGACAACGGCGCACCCGGCAATAGCGGCTGTCGTTGATAAACATCGCTGGACTGCGCCATACCGCTGCTGCTTCCATCAACCGCCGCTTCAATATCTCTCTCGTGGCCCTCCCCAGCGCCCAACGGTCGATCGAAGCTTCCGTAATCGTTGTGCAAGCTAGTGGCCTTGGGATCCAATACCATCCTGCACAGAACAGAAGTCGTCTTGTCCTGATTGACGAATTTGAATTTCGGGGCCGAGCCTTAAGATAGAGGCAGGCAGGAGACACCGAAATCGTATTCTCGGCTAGTTTCATCATCGGTGATGAGACAGCAAAAAACGAGAAGAACGCGTGTGAATCTGCCGAAAGGAAGCTGACCTTGGCATGTGCTACTTGATCGCGTAAAAGGATAACCCCGAGCACTATTGTTTAATCTAGATTCGTGGGATAAAAAGAAATTACTTTGTGCGCGCGTCTGTTGGGTGTAAAATACAAGTGACACTATCTATCCTCGCGTTACAACATCCTATTGTATGTATACGTATCAGAGTCGTCTGACTGAGTTTTAAGCCCAACATAGAAACAAGCATTTTTTTGGTCAAATTAAGTTTTATTTTTCAACCTAATTTCCATTTAAGGCGATACACCCAGCAATGCTCTCACTCCTTTAATCCATTCAAATAGTAGTTGGCGTTTTGCTCTGTAAAATGCGGCTGTTTTCTTTTTCGCAATTTCTGCCTTCAGCTTGTCAATTAATAATAAGTGTATTGCATCCCCGTTATTATTTTACCTTTTTCAAGATAGTCAATGAACACAAGTCCACGACTATCCCAAAAAACAGTCGCCATAACCTTTCTGACCAATAAAAACCTTCTTTGGAGCAGGCTCACCCTAGTCTACTGTTTTGACTGTTCCTTCGTCTTAAAAGTGAAGAGGTGGTTTCATCAACAGTTATTATTCGACGCAAAAAATTCGACTCGTTTTCATTAAACTGCATTCAAAATAGAACCTTGAAAATGTTCATTCAAATGCGTTTTTGGTCCACAGTGAACAGCGTGACACCCAACGTGCGGTTAGCTTACGCATGTCTAATTCTACAGCCAATATATGACAAACACATTCCTTAGATATGTTTTGCCATCTTTCTAACTTTGATTTGGCAACCGTCCAGTACCATTTGGTGAACTTTTTCAATGTTATCGATGGTGGTCGCAGTTGTTGGTCGTCCCAAACTTTCATCACCAACCAAACTGTACGATCACGTTTAAATTCAGCTACCTACCTTTCTACAGTGGCAAATAATGGACTAGAGTCCTCGTAAACAGCGTCCAATTCGGTTTTAATTTGCGGAGGCATATTGCCTTTCAAATGCAAGAATTTAATCACAGCACGATATTAGATTTTTTCAATTTTTATAAAAATATTGACAGTGACTAGTACAAATGATTGTCAAACAACAACTGAGCATCCAAAATGGCTACAATTTTCTCAGGTATCTTTCAAAGCATGTACGATTGTAGTATCAGAATGGTTTTGACGAGTAATGCCATCTTCATGTTGAGGCTCAAAACTTTTCAGACGATCCTCGTATTATTTGTTGCAAAATGCGATTAATCGTTTCGAAAGTATCACCTTTTTCTTCTCTTTCTCTCTCTTCATATTCTTATCTAGAATGCTTAAACTCAATTTTTCTCTAACTTGAAAAAAAAAAATTAAAGTTTATTCAATGTTGAATGCTGATCGCTCGCGTTCAACGTTCAGCGCACCGATAAAATTGATATTACACGTGACACACATCTGCGAACAGTGCACACATTTACCCGAAGCGTCCATTGCGCTTCACGCCCCGTAAAGCACGATATTTTTAGACGTATAAAGGGAGAAGGTTCGTAACGACTCGGAAAGAAAGCGGGGATTCTCTCTCTCTCTCTCTCTCAATCGAATTGACGAAGCCGCTCACCACGATGCTCGAGATGACTGTCCGTCTGAGAATAGAGCAAAGACTCATACCGCACGATGCGAGAATCGCAAACCGGAAGGACGCGAACTCGTATTATATCCAGGGGCCTGTGTTCCAGGACACAGGCGATCAAGGTGCGATCAACCAAATGAAATTCAACGTGCAGTGCTGAGGTAAAAAATGTTTATGCACGTGTATTCTTTTGCCTACGCTGCAGCGCCGCAAGCAAGTAACGATTAATATGACCAGCGTAGTGACGAGTGTGTGTAATCCTCGTGTAAAAAAAAATTTTTATTTTCTTACGTAATATCATTGTGACGAGTCTCTCCTTTTATCTGTGCCTCGTACACATCGCTTGACATCTCCGAAAACACGTAACCGCAGCGCGACACGACGCGACGGCGACGTTCCGCGTTCGTTATGCGGGATCTACAATACGGTCGTTACGATGTTACGACGCGGACACTGCGATAGACCAATCAGAGAAGAAAAAAAAGCCATACAGTCTCTTCTTTGATTGATCCGTCGCGTTGCAGCGCCGTACCCAATGATTGCATTGTAGATCCCGCATGAGACTACAATCAACCATATATTCTCTAATGGAATGCATCGTGCCACGTGTTGCTTTCGATTGGCGAACGGGTTATACCGCGTCGGAATGATGTGTCTACCCGCGATATAAATGTTTAACATCAAGGACCATGCTTAACGCGATACATGATTTCATGGGAAAGGTAACGGCTGCATGCGTCGGACACCTCTGCCCGACAACTCGAGGCGCGATAAGGCCAAGTATCGTTCAAGTTTATTGAACAAATTACGGTCCGACGATGCAGAAAATGATAGTTTGCGTTCATAGCCCAGAACGATTACATAATTGTACTACTGTAACGTATCTCTTCTCTCGGTTAGTCGACCAGTGTCACAAGATACAGTTTAAACAAAAAAATCTTTAAAAAGTTCTCAAAATTGAAATTGTCTTATTTAAACTCGATAGTTATTTCGTGGAAAAACAGCGCCGAAAGAAATGAGATACAGTCAACGAGTTTAACAATAATTTATTAAAAAGGTTTGCTATTAATGACAAAAATATGAATAATTAAATGGTAGTTTTGCCATTAAATTTCTATTAATGACAAAAAAATTCAGTTATTCAATTCTAATGAGGAACGCCTGAAAAAGAAATATAAAGATTGAGAGAGACTTTATTACTTGAGAGAGAGAGAGAGAGAGAGAGAGAGAGAGAGAGAGAGAGAGAGAGAGAGAGAGAACGAGTGGCGAGGAGAGAAAGAGAGGGACAGAAACAGAGACTTCGTTACTCGAATGGGGTGTATTTCACTTGCACATCGTTCACTTGCCCACAGACCACTCACACGCTTGACCAGTGGAAAATCTCTATACGTCGGCCGCCGTGAGTGGTGGTGGACAAATGAACAGTGTGTAAGTGAACTGTTCCCACTCGAATGTACGGGCGGCTCGAGGTTTCTTTACCTGCGTAAGGAGGCCTGACGCAGTACGAGAGAATCAATTGCCAAAATTCTAGAATATTCGATTCGAGAGAGAAAACAAATGTCTTTTAGATCTTGGTGATCTTTAGACTTCCCTTCAGGAACAACGGATATCTATAAGATCTCGATGATCCTTAGACGAAGGAACGGCGGGTATCCTTAAGATCCTGATAATCTTAAGACGAGTATTCCCCGAAGGAACGGCGAGGGTCTTTAAGATCCTGATGGTCTTAAGACGAACAGAGAGAGGTTGCAGAACATGTCTGTAAGATCTTTGCGATCTTCAGACAAACACTGACCTTCAGACGAACCTGAGAGAGAGAGAGAGAGAGAGAGACCTGCCACCAGGAAGCTCGTGATTATATTGAACGTATCTAGCTCGGTATTTGAGTCTTGGTCTTCGTTTCTGTAACCACGAGGAATTGATCGTTCTTTTTTCGAGAATAGCGTGCACGCACAAAATGAGAAGATTTTCACTCAAGAAGCGTCCGAACAACAATGACTCAAGAATGAATGAATTCGATCCGCCAGCCGTTAGAATTGGAGAGAAGAGTGGGGCGGAAAACGAAAATGTGTCGCTGGCCTATAGTATTTTGTGCATCTCCATCCGGTCGAGGCGAATGAAGCTCTTCTTGAGCGCCCATACGTGCCCAATACCGACGAAACGTTAAAGCGCGTTTATTTAAACAAAATATATAGATAGTTTGTGAAATTTTAAATACATTCCTTCTCTGTTGAACAAGTGATATCGTGTAGTAATTTTTGTAATTGTACCTACTATAATTGAAGATTCCTAACTCTTTGCGTTTCAAGTGCCGGTCTTGTTGACACTTTAAGAATTTTGACATTCAACTTTAACGTATCAATTACTGCCAATTGATAATAACAGTAAAAATTGAGCTAAAATGTAATATATTATTTCTTTTTTAATATCTCTTTTTATTTCGGGATCTTTTTAAATAAATGTGAAATATATGACACGTAGCTATTGTGAAAACCACGGGTGAATCAATATCGGCGCGCGAAATAAACTGTAAGCATTGCAAAGTGCAAAGAGTTTTAATTTAAAGCTGTTATATTACGCGAGAAAATATGGTACATAAAAAAATTTTTAAACCATCGTCGTCGATAACTATCTTTCTCGGCATTTTTACTAAGAAAACAATTAACTTTGAATCCACTTTTGCGAGATAACGCGCGCAGATACAGGATTTAATAATACGGTCTTATTTATGACTTGGCGTAAAAATGCGAGTTTCTAGAATAATCCAACACGATTGCACCCAGAAGACTTTTCGCGTAAAACGCCAGGAAATGGATTCCCAAGGCGGATATTACTTTTACGGGGTTAAAAGACGGGATTCTTGGAATGCGACTTCTCGGTTCATGTCGATAAGTCGAGGGCTTTCTCACCTCAATAATGACCCCTTTTGACCCAACTAGCGATCTCGTAGTTGATCGCTCGAAAGGAGTATGATTGTGAGAATCATTGCAACTAATCCAAATACCACTTTCAAAGAAAATTAAAGATTTTGTGTTACGTTTACGTGAGTTTATATAAATCGAGAGAGAGAGAGAGAGAGAGAGAGAGAGAGAGAGAGAGAGAATGAGAGAATAGACGCGCACAAAAATTGTTTGTCAAAAAGAGTAATCAATCAATTCTTTTATGCATTTATGTGTACAACAAAGAACCATTTTATGCTTTTGGAAAAGTATATCGAAAACGAAACACTGATTCATCATCAACTAATGGTGAATAAACATTTTTTTAGTTATAAAATATTGTGTTAGATTTAAAAAAATATCTTAATAAATTCTATTTGTAAAATTATTTATTATTAAAAATTGAAAAATTCAAAATCTACACGCACACACACGCACGCACGCAAACACACACACACACACACACACACACACACACACACACACACGCACACGCACGCACGCACAATACACACATATTACATTTTGGTTATTTTGAAGCATATATTTAATCTCAATGTTAATCGTATTATTACTTAAGGTTTTATAATATATTTTAAAAAATTACACAAAAAAAGTTGTAGAAGACATTTAATCAAGTTGAAAAATTTAATCAAGTTAACAACTTTTTTCTCAGTGTAGAACTGCTACCCTATAAAGGTGTAAAGACCATTCTACAATAGCATAAACTCAACTATAAGTGGTTGT
This sequence comes from Solenopsis invicta, assembly GCF_016802725.1. Classification (NCBI taxonomy): domain Eukaryota; kingdom Metazoa; phylum Arthropoda; class Insecta; order Hymenoptera; family Formicidae; genus Solenopsis; species Solenopsis invicta. The sequence goes on along the minus strand of NC_052675.1, from coordinate 7,833,660 downwards.
AAAATATTATAAGGCGCAGAAGGTTTTATCCATTTCTATCGAGGTAAATTAACTTTAATCTCGGTTTTTCTTATTCGTAAAACTAAAAAAAAAAAGATAAAAAGGATGTTAAACTAATTAAAGCTAATTAGCATTGGTATAAATGGACGTACAACTGCATCTTACAATCATTTAAGATTATAATTACGCTACTGTAAAACGGCTTTAAAGGCGCTTAAAATGTGTCTACAGCTTACTCGCATAATAATGCAAGTTGTGTACTGCTATGTACGTCTCGTTTACTGCGCAATACTCGCGTATCGTTTAATCGCTCTGCTTTATTTCAATTAAATTGCAAAACTCATTAGTATTGTATTTAACAACTTAACATTTCGTAGTACGCATGATTAAACTGATAACTTGTGTCAAATTTCTGCATAAAAAAGAAAAAGAATTAGAAGAGTATTTTATCGTTCAATAAAAATATTTCGCCATACAATGACGACTGTTGATTCCAAATTTGAAATTAAATATCAAATATCTAAAATATTTTAAACGCACTCGCATTTAATTTAATTACTAAATTTGATTAATCCTTTAATCACACGCTTGTAAACGAGACACTACGTATATAAAGTATGATAATATCAGCTTTTAAAGACGGATTATTTACTTATTCAGTTAGATACTTACTATTCTAAAGTTTTATATAAGTCTAGTATGTAGAGGACTCTGTAACTTTTGTAACAGATGAATATTTTCACATAACTACGTTCGAGAATATACTATACTATCTAGCACTTCGTAATCTATTAGCGCGGAAATACGACAAAACTTTACGACAGCTAAATACAGTTGTGTCTATTGTCTTTTACTACTACCACTATTGTACTATTATAACGCGTCACTATGCCAAATTACACTATGCGGTTTATTGTAGAACAGGATAAGCATAACCGTTTGTCAATGTAAAATGTAATGTCAATATAAATGCAACAATGTTCATTTATCAACATTCATAGAATTCTATATTACACGATTACAATAGCTTTATTTATTTCGGAGGAACACAGAAATGATTCGGAAGAACATAAAAAAAAACCCCGTATGTATGTATTTAATGCTCATGTGAATGCATATTAGTGATAAAATATATCGTGTACTGATAACAGAACTAAAGACCTCATGTACGTTTCGACATTACTTTGTGAACAAATATGTTATTTATGCCTTTCGAAAAGAAATGCATTGCAAGAAAAGAATACTTAAAAAATAATTAATTTTGTTTAACAAATAAAAATCTTTTTTACTTGGAGAATTTCAAAGATACATTCTCTTTTCAGAATCGTGATTTTTCACGATTGACAACAAAATATTGCGTGTAACATTTGGGTAAAATACACCAAATGTTCAACAAATGTGATTTACGACTTTTGGTTAATTGATTCAAGGTAAACAAGATACGAAATTTATTCACTCAACAAAGAACAGAAATATGATTTACGACCTAATCAATATTATCTCGTAAAAATCGATTATTCGTGACATTCGTGACAATCAAGATATACATACAGTCAAATTTATCATGCATTTATCTTTTATCATTACTCCAAAAAAAAAAAAAAACAAAAAAATTGTAGTGGTATCGCAACAATCAAAACCGCTTTATTTTCAATACCTATGACTTTAACTGCATTCTCTTATTAAATTAAACGCGTCGCAAAATTACTCTTCCATCGCACGTCACAGACGAAGTCATTTGTGGAACTGTACGGTCTTCCCGTTGTCACACAATGGCAATGGTGCAAAATAGAAAATTGCGCTAAAGTTCTAGATTATATTGAAAATAGAAATTATAACACTCGTAAGATCTTTTTCGCAAACTTTATCGTGATAATTATGTGATAATTATGTTTTTCCTTTATATATAGAAAAAAACGCGTCAAAATTTTGTATCTGAATAAATTATTTTATAAAAAGAGCGGTCGAAAGCTTTATCGATAAAAATTAATCAGTTTCATCGGCTTGTACTCTCTAAATCTAAATCAATGAAATCTTACTGATTTGCAGTGCTATACTTAAAATTATATCAATCAGTGAGAATACTTCGCTCAAGAGGAGGGTACTCTCACTGATTGATATAGTTACAAGTGCAACAAACAGTTTATCGTTTTCCGATGAATAATACACTGATTCTGTTTTAGGGGGTACAGTGAGCTATCATCTTTTCTAAAATCGCTTCAAGATGTCTCAACAAAAAGGTTTTAAATATCACAAATTTCTAAATCCAGAATAATATATAATTCCTTTCTTAAATAGAGAAAACCTCTATAATTAAAATAAACATTTTCAAAAATGAGAATTTAATTTTTATTTTATCTATATATCTATATATCTATCAAATTTCTCATATGTCAAGAATTTCCTAGATCTATTAAATCAACTATAATAGTTTTAGTCTAGTCGAGATAAATACAATTATCGTTTTCGTGACCACAGGGTCATGGAAGCTCGGAAAGATCGATCGAGGGTTCAGTCACCGCTATTCATACACGCATGGTTCAACAAGAAGCTGTATCAGAAAACTAACGAGATTTCTACAATCTTGTTGTTATATGCGTCAGAATGATTCATATTCACTGAATAATTTACATTAACGCGATTCGTTCAAACAGTATTGCGAAAAGTATTGATTATTGTATCTATTCTATGAAAAAGTCTTCTTGAACGATTCATTTCGCGAACCGAACGATATTTGAAGAAAACTGAACAGCATGTTACCAGCATGTTACCAGTCGAATAATTTTTTGAACGAGTTTATTATTATAAAAATTACAGAACTAATATATTTATATTAATTATCAACACACTAGGATAGACATCGTTTTTATCAGACATTGTAAAAAATGAAAAGAGAGAGATAAATCGTAAAATAATTTTTTCTGAATATTTTAGTGTCAAATAAACATTATTAATAAGACAGCTTGCCCATTAGTTTCATATGTCGAGAAAGATAACATAGTGATCATACAAACGAATTTTTACGAGATACAGATTATCGGGCAAAAATTTTGCAACAAACAACTGATATGACTGCTTGCGTCATACTAAAAAAATGCAAGAAATTGGTCCATGTAATACTTTTTTTAGAATTCATCATTAATACTTTCAAGTTTTTTTAATCAAATTAAATTTTTTCGCGCGCAATTTTTTTTTTTCTTAATCTGCTAATTCGAGCACGAACGCTTCTGAGAGAAATCTATGTAATTACGTCACGAATGAATCGTCACTAACCCATGACTCATTCCCTTTTTCCTCTCAACTGATTCACGGCAGCAAACCGCTAATATTTTTAATTAATTTCTAATCGTACATATAGATGCCACATTGGCAGCGTCGAGGCATCGAATGATGACGTCAACTCAGTAAATAACATTAGGAAATAAATTTTACATTCGCGAATATATGTTATTGTAGCGGGAAAAATAATACTAAATTATACTCGTTAATATACATGACGAGATACTCGTTACAATAAATTCTCAACACAAATTCAACGAAATAATAGTATTAATTATTAACTATAAATAAAAACAGAACTACGTGATAATCCTCGTTTGACATTTTTGAAAAAAAATCTTGTGATAATGCGATTACAATTTCTCATTACTTTATGTATAATTACAGAAATAACTAATATAGATTTAGTAAATAAACCATATGATTTTGAAAGATATATTATCGCTGTTTACATATAACAAGCGTTTCTTATATGTATGCAAATAATTATATTTAGCAAAAACGGTCACAAATATGATGAAATTTGGAGAGTTCAGGAAAATTTGCTTATGTTATATGTATTTAATATACATTTAACTATATATATATATATATATATATATATATTTACTTTTCCAAATGGCTATTTATTTTTATTTAAAAATTTAAAATTTTACTGAAATAATTTTGGTTATTGAACAATTTATATGAGCGTATAAATCGATAGAATTAGGTTCTTTTATACATCCAATACACTTGCCTCTATCGCATGATGACGAATCATAACGCATAAATTTAAAATTGATCAAAAAACAAAAGCGAATAAAGATCAACTTAATTCAATCATTTCTGCAGGCCTATTCTGTAACTTTTAGCGACAATTCGATATCGTTACAGCGTTGTTGCGCAGATATTATACATGGTAGAAAAGCTACGCAACGACATTAACAATACCGAGCTGTCGTTAAGAGTTACAGAATACGCCTACTATTATGTAAAGAGGGCAAGAAGCCATAGCAAAAAAACAATGTTTCGTGTAGGATAATTCCAATGTTGGTAGATACGCCGCGCCTATTGAAAACGCAATTTATCAAGCATTACTTTCTATGTTTATAAGACGAACTCTCTATAAAAATTTTATACTATCTACTACTATCAAAAAATTAAAATAAGTAAAATATTTTTTTTCTTATATTAAAAAAAAACTTAGAAACTCCTTACACTTTTTGCCATCATATCAAAAGTACTGGAATATATGACCACTCGTGAGTGGAACAATGAAGCTGAACAAGAAGTTGAATATTTGTATTTTGGTTTACTCCATCCTTTACTATCTTTTTACATTTATGTGCCTCAAATTAATCACTAAGCCTTTTACACTCTTTACAGAAAAAGCAATAATTTTACATGTTATAATACATCGTTATGTTACTCATAACATTGACAAATTAATTTACGATGGTTACGTTAATATTATTAGTAAAAATCTGAAACCATAAAATACAAGATAACATATAAAGGCAAAAGTTGCGAGCAAATTACCTTCGCTCTTATTTCGTCTGATTACTGCGGCGTAAATACCAAAATTACTTTGCATTGCTTTCGGCTGTTTGCACATCAATTCAATAATAAAACTCCGAGAATAATAAATAAATATTATTTAAAGCTTGTATATTTATCAATGATTCAAATCTATTACATACGATATGATCTTTGATGAAATTGACTTTCAATAAGAATATAGAAACGATTAGTCAATAAGGCGCTCGAGACTACTTTTACTTGTTATTGAAAAAGAATGTACACATGGAAATGCATCAAGTTCGATTCGAAGGTATCCAATATTTTGGATAGAAGAATATATAATTGCACTTACAGCCGATGAAAATTCGAAAACCGATATCTTTTGTGGTTCAATTTTACTAAGTCGCTTCTTAATTCGTTCGTTGATAATCCAAGGATTGATACAGTATCGATGTAAACATTGATATTGATAAGTATCTATTGACAACAGGGATTTGTCACAGAGCCTATCTTTCGCGACGTCCGTCGTTTTGACGTCATCGTCACATCACGGACATAAATACAAAATGAATGTCGCGCGTTTTTACCTATCTACAAATTACTGCAAAGACATTGAACACAGAACAAAGCATTATCTGGGGGAAAATTCATGTATACAAGAAAAAAAAAGGGGAACAGAGACGAGAAAATGTTCTAATTAGTCCTATTGATCATATCATAAATAGTAAAATCAACAGAGCACTAGAGATATCGAGCGTGTTCTTACTCACATGTCAAGTAAAAAAACTGATTGTACAGACTTCATACTGCCACGACACATAATTACTACAGAAAGAAAGACCGCGTGCGGGTTAACGAAGAAAAGAGACACAAAGAAGGAGACGGAGACCTGGAGAGAGGGAAATTGCGGTAACTCTGGACGGAAGAGATAAGCGGGGAAGGGAGAGAGAGAGAGAGAGAAATGCGAGGGCAGGGCCGAATAATCGAAACGACCGACGATGGGCGGATAAAAACCAAGAGTGAAAGTTAGACTCCAGTTAATGTCGCGTATAAAAATAAAATATTTCTTTCGTAAAATTAAAAATTACACTATTATTAAGAGGCAAACACCGATACACAGTTTATAAGAATATGCGCCACGAAGAAGCGACAAATTGTTAAAGAAAATCATGGATATACATACGTGAAAGTGGCGAGAAAATCCAAAAACATGAGTTAAAAACTTTCAAGATCAATGCCGATCAAAACGAAACAACGAAATCGGAATAACGCACTCATGCTGTTTTAGCTATTAGCGGAGCGTGCGTGACGATGGAAACTGAATCAAGATCAAGTGAAAGGCCAAATCGCTTGAGGGCGCCCGCGCCGTGAGAGGCACTGCTCTAAAAATATCTAGTTGAACAAGAATTTGATATTTCACATTGCGCGTGCACAATCATTCGAATTAATGCTACGAATGCTACGAATAAAGAGAAAAATATATCTTCCCAATGTAAACTTTGACGCATTTGGGTACGAGCTAAGTGCCGAGATGCGCGAAAAATCAAGATCCTAATTTTAACAATCTAAAATTTAGCGGATCTAAAAATGGATGCAACGTAACAGCTAGCTTTCTCGCCCGCGCGTTCACTCGTGTACGTGCACTCGGCAATGGCTAAAAGTACCCGCGCACTCGTAATATGTGTCATATGTGCGCACAGGTGATTAAGGCTGTTTTCCAGCTAGAACACGCTGTGTTACACTGTGTTATATTGTGTAAAGTTGGAACGCAGTTTAGTTTTACAGTGTAACACACGAGTGCATTATAATCTTCTCATTTTTATAAGTATTAAGCGCTTCTATAATAGATTTATCTTTTAGGATAAACAAATTTTTCAAAATTGTTTAAATCGGTACTTTGATTCTTATAAATCAGAAATTCATAGGCTTTATAGAAGGTTAGGTTACAAAACTTTGGTCATAAGTTGAATTAATCATAAATTGAACAGCATTTATATTTCATATATTTAAAGATTTATAAATAAAAATTGAATTTTATATAAATGAAATATTATTTATGTAAAATAATTATTTTATTACTAAAAATGATTATAGACTTCTATTTACAAAATAACAAAACAAAAATGTTTTTAAAGATTATAATCGTTAACATAATTTGCTATTATAAAATATTTAAAAATAATTATTATTTGCTGTTATAAACAGCTTGTAACTTAAACTGCACTTATACATTAACTGCAATAAATGATTAGAAAACGATACTATTCTTATCTTAAAAACATTTATTTTTATTATAATTTATTATATTGTTATATATTATATCTTTATTTTAATGTAACTATCTAACTTTTATAAATGTCGGTTGCACTGATGTGCACGCTGAAACTTAGATTTTTGTCGTGTCAGGCAGAGTAATACTGTGTCACTGTTGGAACACTCCGTGTTGCACACAGTGTTACACTGTGGCCTCTGTGTACTTGTTGGAAAACCCCCTAACATGGCAATCTAACGTTACCTAAGCGTCCCCAATCGATCGCTCTTTCACGCGTGATTTTACGCTTGCTTCGGTTATAGTCGCACCTTTGTAAAGAGAAGCTTTGGTGAGAAAGATTGACGAATGTCATAAATCTCAAAAAAGTGTTGGAATCTATGAAGTTGTCACGATATTTTGTTAATATGAAAAAAATATATAGAATTCCAATGGCACTTTTCATAGTTCCAAAGTTCCTTATAAAAATTAAAGTCCTAGAAATCAGAGAGTCGACATAAAAGAATATGATTTGATTGGCAGTCTAAATTACGTCATCATGTGGATATATCGTCCGTGTAGTATTCAACAGGAAAAAAATGGCGGTATCGACCTATTTTACTCTATCTAATACCCATTAGTAAAAAAAATGGCGGTATCGATCTAGCCTAACTATGCCGTGACGCCTCTCTAATAAAAATAACGAAGAGTTCTGCATTTTTTACTCCCCAAAAAAACAAAAATGAAAAAATGTGCTAATTTCGCGAATCCAACACACCTCCTCCTTTAAAGTATAAGAAAACAATAAATATTAAAATATGCGACAAGAGCTCTAGGTAGTACTATCACAGTTCTATCGCTGATTGCAATTTAAAAAAAAATTCACACAATTAATATTTTATTACACTAAAATATTAAACATACTACGACACTTGGAAAGCGTCGTGCTGCCTATTTATCGAAGTTCCAGCGACACTTCTCGCCAGTTCTGGTAAAGATTTATAATACATAATCATTAAAAAAAATAGTTCTGACGATTGCATTTTTAAAATAATTTTGTAATACGAACCAGCACAACACTTGGACAAAAAGTGTCATGTTGTCTAATATGAGAAGATTTAATATTATAATTTAATATCAAAATATTGAATGGCATATTCCGTCGAAGTCCGGTGAAGTCCGACGTAGTCCGATAATAGTCCGTAAAGTCCACAAAGTCCGATAAAGTCCGGAAATTCAATGAAGTTCGATGAAGGCCAGCGTAGACCATAAAGTCTGACCATAAAGTTCTGTAAAGTCCGGTGAAATCCGACGTAATCCGATAAAGTCCATAACAGTCTGTGTAGTCCGGTGAGTCTTAAAGGAAGAAGTCTTATAGTCTTGTAGTCCGAGGTACATCTATTTTCCGAGTGGTACACTTGGATAAAAAATGCTGCCTATTTGTTGCAGTGTCCAAGAAGAATGAATCGTATATTAACCCTTAAACACACCGATCCCGTAAAATACGTAAACACATTTTCGGGTCTGGGAGACCTTTTCAACTTTGAGAAGTTATAACTTTGGTTCCAATTAACATTTTTCAACAATCTTTTTTTTCACGTGAAAGTTCAGGATCTCAGAAATGTGACTGCATAATCAACATTACCGAAAAATGATTTATTGTTAAGTTATAAAAGAAAAATCATTAAGCAAAAATTATTCACAAATTCACTTTTCCTTTAAAAAATCATATCTCAGCAACAAAAAATTTTTAAGGACTTTCAAATATGACGTTTTAAAGCTAAACAGTCATACTTTCAAAAAAAATTATGGTATTGTCATTCCTTATAAAAAGTATAATTATATAACAAGGAAAATATGAGGTATTTTTAGGTGTCTAAAAATCCACTTATTTTAAAAAATCATATCTTTGCAACAAAAAACTTTTAAAGCCTTTACAATACAATACGACGTTTTAAAGCTAAAGATACTTAAAAAAAAAATGTCACTGCCAATTCTATTAAAAAATATACTTACGTAACAAGGCAAATATGAAATATTTTTGATAAACTCAAAGTGTCTAAAATTGAAAATTAATGTGTTTCATAACATATTTCGGATCCTACGCAGAAGTCCTCTTTTTCACGGCACTATAGTATTTTAACTTTAGACAGAGTAATATATGCAAACGGACTTGTTTAAACGTGTTTTTTCCAGTTTTTTTTTATATAAAATTACTCACAAAAAAATTTCACTCACACTATATGGGTTGCATTTATCTTAACAAAACTTTGTTGCCGTGCCGTTCGAATTCTAGTTGACCAAAAAAGTTGATCAACCATGTCAATCGAAAGAGATCTCAAACTTTTTTTCGTCCCGGTCCGAACCTTCTATCTCATTCCGTCTTCACACAGCAAGCGTTCAAAACTTCATATGGAGTTTCTCTCAGACCCACTTATGTGTTTAAGGATTAAAAAAAGTATTTTTAAAAATGCAATTGTCAGACCTTTTTTTAAAAATGATTATATAGAACCAGAGCTGGCGGGAACTGTCGCTGAAACTGCGATAAATGGATAGTGATCAGCACGACACTTTTTGTCCAAGTGTAGTGCTAATTCGTACATTAAAAAACTATTTTTAAAAATACAATTGCCGGAATTATTTTCAAAAATGATTGTATAGCATAGAATTCTGCCAGAACTAGCAAAAACTACCGCTAGAACTGCCATAAATAAACAGCATGACTTTTTTATTCGAATGTTAATAAATATTTTATGACAAATATTTTAATGCAAAAAAATGTTAATCGTGTAAATTTTTTTGAAATTACAATCATCGATAAAACTTTGATATAATTAACTGAAATTCTTATCAAATGTACTAATATTTATTGTTTTCTTGTACTTTAAAGGAGGAGGTAAGCTAGATTCGCGAAGTTAGCACATTTTTTTTGGAGGGGGGAGACACAGAACTCCTCGTTATTTTTATAAGGAACTTTGGAACTCTATGTATTTTTTTCATATTAACAAAATGTCATGCTAACTTCACAAATCCAACGTGTTATCTATAAAATATAAGATAAGTGCGTGATAAGTATATCCCACGAATTAAAATGAGCGGTTGACAAATTGCAATATCAAGTTATAAATTTCAGACTTTTTTTTTACGTTCTTCAGGATTACCAAATTTCTCGAAAAAGCTTAATACCTTTCTATTTTTTATAATTTAAAAAAATTATCCATAATAATACTGTTAAAAAAAATGATGATAGACTCCAGACTTCCTCAAAGCATTCCGGAGATTTTGTTTGATTTATGATTATTTCGACCAATGCAGATTAACTTTGATCTCAGTTTAACTTACTCTTTATCTTTTCCTAGGTGTAAAAATTGAAAAAAGATAAAAAGTAAGTTAACTGAGATTAAAGTTAATCTATATTGGTAGAAATAGGCATTAGAGATTAACGCAACAAATCAGTTTACACACATAACAGATGCATCGAGCTTGACAATGGCCAAGGTCAGTTCCTTTTTATACGAATAGTCATATGGTTGTCGCGAAACGGATGAAACTCGATTAACAGAAGGAGGGACTAATTGTCTTGAACATTGAGATGACGGTAGAGTTATCGCTTTCTCACCTGATACTGTACGCGCTCTGAAATCTATAATTTTATACGTGACAAAAAAGGAGACGATGTCAATTAATCTATTAGGTATTAAACTTAATTCCTGCCGTTTTTTCGTCTATAAAATCGATTTGTTTCGAAGGGAAGATAAATAAATATCTTAATCAAAGTAATTTCCTTTATTTTCTACTACTTTTTCCCATCTCTCCGGCAACAGGGCAATCCCACGACAGTAGAACGCGGTGTCTTTTGAGGCGAAACATACATCCACCCATTTTTGAACTGGAGAAGTGTGTGTCCGTAAGTGCGTGTTGCATCGATCGAAAGAGATGGTAATCCGACGGTGCCAAATCTGGAGAGTACGCTGGGTGCGGCAGAACTTCCCATTCAAACTCGCGAAGTACCTGTTTCACGCTTTTCGTGACATGCGGTCGACCATTTCGGAAGCATTCAACCAAACTCTACATGTTCTTTCCGATGGAGTTTCATCATCATACACTTCGAATAATAAACGATGCGCTTCAACTGCGGTTTTTTTAAGGTCGAAGTAGTGAAGAAGCACATGTCGAAAAAACAGTTTATCGCGATTCATTTTCAGTCGATTGGAAAATGTCTTTGCGTCGAGAAATCTAATTTATGAGAATTGAATCACTTTCAGCGTGTCTAAACTACAAAAGACATATGACTTCATCGTCGAAACTCGTTGGAGTCAGCACCTTCTAGTAGCGAGCGGCAGGAATTAAGTTTAACACCTAATATAACCATTTTAGCATAAATCGAGCTATTTTAAATCGCGTTAGTTTTAAATTATAGATTAACAATCTATAATTAATAAATTCAACTTTTTTATCAATTTTGATGAATTTATTATAAAAAAAAATTTAATTCTCCTCGTTTAGCCTAATCGTTTTGAAAAAATTTACATCGTCGGCACGATGCATTTCAGAACACATCCTCCTTTCAGCATTCCGTTCGCTGCGATGGATCTGTTATCTTTGTAACCAGCTGTTGGAGCAATCGTTTCTAGGTAAGTACGAGAGATACAACTGTATCTGCATTACGGATTACACACGCGTGCAACACAATACAAATATATTTTCTTGCAATACTTTTTGATCGCAATGATTAGCTTTTTAATGCTAAGACTCGTGACATCAGATGATACGTATACAAACATTCGTTAAAGCGATATGAATTGAAGACGAGATAATGCGAGTATTGTCGTGATAACGTTTGAGTTGGACAGCTATAATCACGTAAACGTCGCACACGATATTAAAAAAAAAATGTAACTTTAGAAACGGTATCATTTATATTATAAAAGGTACAAAATCACGTTTAATAAAATTTTATAGAAACCATATTATTAATATTTTAAATAATTAACGTCGTAAGAAAATTTATTTTTTTCGAAGAAAGCAGTTTTGTTTTAATTTTCTAAAAATTTAATTGTACGAGATTACGTTTTTTTAGCATTAAGCTACATCCTCAAATTTTTCACATAATTATGGCTGTTTTCCTTTTAGAGAACACAGTCGACATTTTTAACATAAAGCGACACACTTCGCTTTCCATTTACAAACTCAATCGACACTTTTCGACTCTATTCAGGAGAGTCAAACTGTGTTCGAGTGTATTAACTTGTGTCGATTTGTGTCTTCTAAAAAGAAAACAGCCTATGAAGTCTGCAGTAGAATAGCATACAGTAAAATTAACAGATTGTTAGTCATAAAATTTTATCGCGATAAAGTAGCGTTTCCAATATCAGCGTATCAATCTATATAAATATACCTGTGATAAGTATTTTCATATTGCGATTTTTCAAGTATCTAATGTTCTCATTGCTATTTTAAGTATACTACTTATAATATTCTGTATTTCGTGCAAAAAATTTATATTGATGTTGTGTGTGTAAAATAAATAATATTAATAAATATACTTAAATATACATATACATATTAAGAAAAATATTTGATAACGTACATATACCAACAAATTCATAACACCTGCCTAAGATTTGTGTATGGGGCCAGAAAATTTGATCTAACGCCACTGTTTCAGGCCTTCGGTTGGTTAAACATTAAGTAAAGGTACAATTCTTCATCTTTGTTGTCTCGTTCGTAAGATCTTGCAATTAAATATCCCAATCTATCTACAAGCTTGTCTCTATTACAACCAAGAGCTTCATTCCATCTCGTCCTCCAGCGCTCGGTTTCAATCATCTTTAGCCTTTTCTCGTTAGCGTACAACTAACTAAATTTCAAGCCGCCTTTTTGTACATTGCAGTTAAAAAGATGCTAAAGTAACAGAACTTCCTCGACGTCGGTACTGCAGATTATTTTTCGAGTGAGATCAAGCTATCGCTCTTTGTTCAACTCATAAATCTGTTTTTGTTTTTTGATTATTTCGCCATCTGCGAAAAGACCTATCAACTACTGCTGGACACCATTACTGCTCTGTTTGACAGTTCAGCTTCGCTGAGCGAAATATGCATGCGGTAAAAGCACATTAGCATTTCTTTTTTGTTAGGCGTTCAGTCGTAATTTCACACGGTCAGTGTTATTCGTGCGTGTTTTCTGAAGGGTGCTCTACTATCATTTTGTACGTACGAGCTACACAACTTTTGTATTAAGGTAAAGTTAACCTTAGATGACGGCTATACGAGTAAATTTTTAATGATTTATTAACTTTTTGTTCGATTTTCTTGTAAAATTTATCTGAGCATCTCTTCTTTTTACGCGTATTTTAATTCTATAAAAAGTTTTTGTGATTCTGTAACGCCAATTCGAAGATATTTAGAAGCTGTAAATATCGGTAAAATTCGCGGTACTTTAGCATCCTCTTAAATACTTAAATCTCTTGTCAGATGATGTACGCGCCTGCTTGTCATTGTCCTCTTTCAAGGCAGCAGCATATTATTTCTTATTTCAACATATTTCTCATTTCTAATCTGTTTATAATGCGACTCATTTCGTTTTTTTTTTTATTATATCATATAGTTGAGTTAGAAAATTTCCTGTAACAATTTCGCATATCTATGATACTCAATGTTGTTACTTTTGTTTCTCTCCTTCGCATTTCTCTGAATTTGCCTACTTTATTGTCTTCAAATCTTATTTGTATGTCTTCATTTAATAATTGAACACACACACACACACACACACACACACACACATACATACATACACGTTATCAAATATTTTTCTTAATCAACTAAAAACTGTTGAAAAAAAAATTAATCACAATGAATTCCATAATTCTAGGTGTGAAACAAATGTATTGCAATTGACTCGATATTATTAACATAATTGTGCTGTCATGATAATGGCAGAAATAAAAGCAGAGGACAATGTCCATCTTGCAAACAACAGCATATGTTATCTCCCAAGTGTTTAATCTTACAAAACATAAATGCAGATACAAATATAATATTTCTGCATATGAAAATGAGATTAAATTTCGTGATAAAAATCATGACAACAATGACAAATGCAAGAAATAGAATTATACAATGTAAATCTGGAAAGCATATGATTTAAGAAAAGCAACAGTAAGGAGCAAGAGTTTTGGCGACAAGCAATACCCAGAATTATGTATCCTGAACTTAAACATTATATACTCCTGGCGTTACAAATGGCGCAAAATTATAAAAGAAATTATAGAAAATAATAGAAATTTGTAAATTAGGTCTCGCCATACCTTGTTAAAGCACTGGGCAATTCGACCTTGACAGGTAGTCTTAATTTATGCATTTTACTGTATACGTACACACACTACTATGTCATTTACAGAACAGTCTCTTCTTTGCCCCCTCTCTCTTTCTCTCTCGCTCTCTTTCTCTTTCTCTTTCTCTCGCAATCAGATGCGTAAACGTGCTTATACGTGCTTATACGGCTGCGTGCTACGAGCACGTACAAAGCGACGTAACGGCAAACATAACCAACAAAATACGCATCCGAATACGATCGCTTTCTTAAAAGAGGGAATAGAGGAAGCAGAGAGAGCCTAGAAAGAGAAGGGAGAGTGGTGTGGAGAGACCAAAGGAAAATAAGAAAGAAAAAGAGAGAGAGAGAATGTATGTGTGCGTGGATGTATGTCGTATGCAAGTGTGTATGTGTATATGAAACAAGAGGGCCACACAACACTAATGAAACGACACACGAACGAAACTAACCAACTATATAACGGAGGAGCGGGGGAGAGGGCAGTCTAGTGAGTGATTTTACATGGACACTGGACGACAAACGACTCCTCTTCGAGCTTGCGCTCGTCTCTCGGCGACGACGGATTCTCGGGACTAGATCTTGGATGTAAATTCATTTAGCCACTATTAGTCACATACGACGGGGAACATACGGGGCGCGCACGTACTGAATGTAACTTTGTTTCGTTCGATGACTGGACGACGCCACCGGTGGCGATCCGTAATGCTTAATCCAGTCCGCACGCTCGTTCGTGACGTTTGCCCCGTCGTCACATACACACTGACTACACGGCGGCGGCGTCCAAGTCGAACAACTCTCGCCAGTCTCGCCTTCACCCTCACCCTCGCCCTCGCTCTCGCCCTCGCCTGTGCGGCCCGTTCGGCCGTGGTTTGCACGCTCCAACCAGACGTGACGTTTCATAGAAAAAAGGACGAACGAAGATGGCGTCGTCCAACTCGTACGTTCTTGCGTCATTTCGCACGCGAAACGCGAGACAACGCAAGATCGGAGAATGAGGAATCTATTTTAGAAAACGATGTTATATACCAGAGAATCGCGAGTGAAAATTTCAGCGTTTGTCCGCGAAATTAAATATACACGCGCTCTTATGAACGACTCGCCGCCACGTGATGCGGCGACGTGAGCGCCATCTTCACGGTAAGTAAGCTGCGAGATATCGACCGATATCTACCCGCCAGATTTCGAATTATTTCATATTGAATCGATCGATTTACAAAGTTTGGATTTAGCGTCAATCACAGCCGGTTCAATTTTTTGCCTATATTACACAACATGATCTACATAAAAAAAAAGATTGGTTTGACTGTAGTGAGTGAAAGTTGTGATATATCGCTTGTATGCACATACAACGGTTTCAAGATAATTTGTTTACATGGAAAAACAGAATTAATCAATGTTTATTAAAATGCGGCATTAATCGATGAAATGAATCATGTGTTTTTACCTTGTTTTTAATGAATGACAAAAAAAATAAATTGTTGGTTGATCAAGATTTCTACATCGCCATATCATCAATGATATCACAGACAGTGAAAGACATTTGCGATAAAGTGCAACAGTACCTACGTATGAGAATGAGATGAGACCAACGACAAATGATGCAGAATTAGCGAATTAAAAATATTGCTTTATTCAAAGCGGATGAAATACATTATTGATGTGGTTTAATGCTGCTTGCAAATCTGGCTGGAAGTACAAATGCGACCATGATATACGATCTGATCCTTTCTTCGAGTGATGATGGGATAATGTAACTGTAATAATAAAATAATGGATAACATGATAAATAGCTGAAAGTAATATAGTCTCGTAACAAAAATGTAGACAAGTACATGTGCTACAAGTAGTAATAAAAGTACAGATTAAAAGTGGCTGTGCTACAAAAATTGTTAAATAACTGAACGTGTTGTTGTTAAATCCACATCATTACTCTTCTCCTCTTCGTTATGGATCTAAATCTTAATTCCGATGATTATTGTATAAACATTAGTAAATTAATCATTTGTTATTTGCCTGATTTTTTGCGACAAATAGGCAAGAAAAAATTTACTGTTATACAGTATCTTTATTTGTAAATAGTAGAGAAAAGTAATTAGATCTTAAATAACAATAACACATTCTTTTAATCATTTTATATTATTCGTGCAACTAAAAATTATCTAAACATGTAAACACAAAAATATAGATACAAAGCGTACACGGAGAATATTCTGTTGCAAATAAGCTTACCTAAGCAACGCTTTCCTCCAGCAGTAGTCCGTCTCGATAACGAGCAACTGCAATTTCATCATATATGTAGACGTGGTCCAAAACATATAAACGAATCATATACACCTAAGGGTTCTCCTTTGTTTTCTCCATCTCCAATTCTTTTTCGTCTCGCTTTTCCTCTTCTTTTGTGGTTGGAGACACGACTTGATGTTATCCAATGTTATGCGATTAGTCGCGCGCGACCTAATTATCCGGTACTATCGATCAACTGAAACGGAGCACACAGGACGAAGCGGAGCACACGGATACTTCTTTCTCGTGCTTTTCCGCAAAAGAAAAAAAAAGAGTAGAGAAATGGGTCGAAGGTTTTCCTAGGAAGTGCCCGAAATGACACACTGCACAGTAACCAAAGGATGCGCTAAACACGATGATGACCACTTATTTGGGAAACACGCGAGTTGCGAGATATCAACCTCCAAGAGAACGTTTCTCGATCATCTCTCCTAGCATTTTGCCGTTACATGTCCCTCTCATATGCTACCGTTTTCTCACACTAATCCTTGGATACTGACGAAAAAAAATTCGGGGAAACCTTGTGCCTGGCTGGCTGCCCGCTTGTCTACCTGCTCGCGATCCGCTTGCTATCGTAGCTGATATACGTGCTTGCTGGTACTTGCTTCTGCGTCCGATACGACGTGTCGCGAGTCGCGACGTCAACGAAGGCGCACGCGCTAGTTCATGGATTGCCGTGGTCACTGTGTTTTCGTCACGAACAAATCCGTTACTAGTTGACTACTAATTATTGTCATGAAAGATAAGGGCACTGATTTACTCACGAATGTTTGGCAGCGGTGCAGAGTTAATTTATCTCCAAGAAAACGAGCATTTGGGTGTATGTATAAAGATTCACTGAATCTTTTCTTTTGTACTACAACTTATTTCCTAAGACTAACATCTAAGGAGAAAAATCGATACAAATATAATGACACAATTAGAATGTATGTATTTCAAAATAAAATTTTGTATAAAATATTCTTATTTACATGGAAGACGAAAAAAGTACAAAAAGTATGAACAGTTCTATACATTTTATTCTAAGCTACATTCTAAAATTTTCTCCGAGAAAAATTTTACTTGGTATAATATATAGTATATGTTATGTATATTATGTATTTCGAGTAAAGTTTTCCTTGGAAAGGACGTTTTGGAACCTAATCTTAAAATTGAAATGAATTGACTTGTTGATAGTCTATTATTTAAACGAAATTAATAACTGCATCAAAACTTTCCAATAAATCTTCACTAATCATTACCCAGTAAATATTTTGTACGCAAAAGGATATCAAATTGGCACCAAATTTCAGTGGAATTTCGTACCAAAACCGTATTCTACTGTGTCCGCATTAGGGTGCTTAATGTAAACCAAATCTGACAAACATATCTGAAGTCAAATTGAAACCAATACCAGAACAAATTTGATAATAATAATGTGGCATCAAACACAAACTAAATCTGTTATCAAATGTGTTGACAAAATAATGCCAAATACAAACCAAATCTTTTAAACGTGCTGACCGAATGACACAAAATACAGATCAAATCTGATGTTTCCGAGACCAACAAAAAAATTTATTTTTTTTTAAACAGATTTTATTATTTTTATAGTTTAATCTGTATCTACTGTTTTACATATAACATTTTAATTTACTTATTACAATTACGCATTTTTTTATAAATTTTTGAAAACGCATGTTGGCGCCGGCGGGATTCAAGATTTTGGAATAACAACTTAACACGCTAACACTGAGCTAATCGTACACATATGATATCGTTAATAAAAAGTTATTTTTGAAATAAAGCTGAATTAAACCGAAAAAAACTTGCGTTTTGAATCGCGAACATTATCACTAACCCTATGATTATTTAGCCTTAGATATTTTTAATATGAACTATATAAATAATTAAAATCTTTTCCTGGCCAGATCAGTCAAAAAATAATAATTAGAAGTAGTATCGAAGCATAATAAAACATTATTAACGTAAAGAGCACGTTGCAAAAGTCAATTTTGCAATTAATTGTTAACAAATTATTAAAAATGACTAGGTATAGAGGAAAACTGATTGCACCAATCGATTTACCTGGAAAAATTACTAAAGAAAAATATATGACGCTTTCTTAATTGTTATAGTTGTTATAATTATTATAAACAAATTAGTTGCATAATTATTTTGATAAAAAGATAATGGTCAAATTTCGTAAACAGAGCATAATGTGCGTAATGTAACATTTTATCCTTGTTTAACTTTTGATGATCAACAAGGATTATATCATGTTATTTTTCAATATGTCATTTAGTGAAAAAACAGACAGTGAAGTTATGCGGAAAAATTACACGGATAGACACAAACGTCGTTTAGCACATAAAAAAAGTACAAATGAATTTAAAAGAATATGTAATAAGATTAAACAAAATAGAACTTGTAATACGTCAGCAAATAATAATAATGACCAAATAGATTTATTATTTGGTAATTCTTGTACTGATATGGAAAACACTTATTTACAACATACCGACAACATTTATGTACAAGTGCCCGCAGAAAATTGCGATGAACTAATAAACGAGGAAACTTTTAATAACTACAGTACAAGCATTGAAACAGAAATACAATCAGAAAACCAAGAAAATGTAAGTATAAATAACAATAAAATATGGAAAAGAGAATAAAAATTTATAAGTCTATTGTACACTATAATAATTGTAGTGTTGTTTTATTTTATTTTATTTGATTCTTCAAAATATTATATAAATATAAAAAAATATATACACTATTACAGTAATACAATTGTGAAATATTACAACAATATTACTGTGATAATCTCAGTAAAATTTCAGCAATATTTTTGCTATATTTTATGTAATATTGCTGCGATATTGCTGCAATATTACGTGCTATGTAGGAATATATTATATGAGCACAAGTTTATTTAAGAAGTTTTATTTATATAATTGCGATTATTTTAAAAAAAGATTATATTATTATTTTATTTTTAAGTTGATTTTTTTTATAGAATATTGAAAATGCTGAGGATACTGAAAACATCGAAATTAATCAAAGAGATAGTGACGTTGCAAATAATATTTCTGCATATAAACTTGAGGAAAATGATTTTAAGTCTGAAATTAAACAATGGACTGCAGATCATAAAATATGTTTAAATGCATTGACAAGTTTGTTACGAATTATTTTAAATAAAAAAACTAATACAAAATTTCCTAAAAATAGACGTACGCTTATGTCAACTCCAAGAACATTAATTAATTGTGTTACTTCTATGGATAAAGGCTCTTATTGTCATTTTGGTGTTAAACCAGCTATTTATAAAATGATAGAAAACAGGATAAGTTCAAAAATTAATAACTTAACAATAAATTTAATAGTATATATCTACAGATGGTGCGCCAATTGCAGCTTCTAATAGAAAAGTAATTTGGCCTATTTTATGTTCTGATGAGCTTTTACCAAAAGTACGAGTCATTGGTATACTATAGTATATTACGGTAAAAACAAACCAGTAGATTCAAATAAATTTTTTGAAGCTTTTGTAAATGAGCTGTTACCACTAATAAATATTGGATATACATATAATGGAATACGTTATAAAATCAGGCTGCATGCTCTAGTATGTGATGCTCCAGCAAAAGCATTTATTTTAAAAGTAAAGAATTATACCGGTTATAATAGTTGTACGAAATGTGTTATTCATGGCGATCGCATTAATGATACCAATTGCTTCCCAATGGAAAATAGTGAATTATTAATATTAAGAGACGACAAAGTATTTCAAAATTTTGGTTATTCTGAAAATTATCAGATAGCCGAAACAATTTTAAGAAATATATCTTACTTTGGTGCAGTGGGTGATGTGGTTCTTGATTATATGCATTTAGTGTGCTTAAGAGTCATGAGAAAACTATTATTTTTATGGATAAGAGGACCATTAAATACACGTTTATCTAGCTCAAGGGTATAACAAATTTCAGAAAAATTATTAGGTTTAAAGAAATATATGCCGTCTGACTTTCCTAGGAAAGCAAGATTTCTTGAATTCATTAAATTATGGCAGGCCAAAGAATTCAGGCAATTTTTATTATATTCAGGTTCAATAATTTTAAAAAATATACTCGATATAAACGTTTATGAGCATTTCTTAACATTACATATTGCGATTCGTATTTTGGCCAGCACTAAATATAGTAAAAATCCTCAATTATTGATTATGCAGAAAAGCTTTTAAAAATTTTTGTTCAATTTTTTGCAACAATTCACAGAGCTAAATATGTTTCTCATAATGTTCACAATTTGCTACATTTAACATCTGATGTAAAAAAGTTTGATGCTCTAGATGTTTTTAGCGCATTCTAATTTGAAAGTTACATTTATGAATTAAAAAGACTAGTTCGAAAAAGGGATAACCACTTCAACAAATTGCTAAAAAACTTTATGAATTAAATTTTTGTATTAGTCGTTCCAAAGTACGTAATAAAAAATTTCTTGATAATAATCACAATAATGATCCATTAGATAATGAACGTGATTATAAAGAATAATATAAAATATTAAATTTAAATTTATTTTATTTAAATTGTGATGATAAGAAAAATAATTGCGTTTTATTGAAAGACAATACCGTCGTTTGTGTCCACAATATTGCTAAGAGTCAAAATAATAATCTGTACATTATAGGAAGAAAATTGATACCTGATATAAATTTGTTCACTACACCATGCGAATTACAACTTCTTGGAATAGCCGTAGCCAAACAAAATAGACATATAGAATCATGGCTCTGCCAAAGTATATACGCTAAAATTTATAAAATTCCGTACAAAAATAAATTTATTGTTTTGCCAATATTACATACAATTATATCATATCAAGATGAATGTGCAGATCACGTGTAAATAATGAATGCATAGAGATGACCATATGTATAGATTTTAGAAGTTTTAATAATAATGCATTTTTATTGAAGTAATGTTAAACGTATTTCATAACTGTCCTGACTCTATATGTATAATTTTGTGATACTTTAACAACTTAACAAACTCGTTTAACAACTCTTAATGATATTGTTAACATCAATAAGACGTAATTGAAACGTCGTTTGACATTTCCTTATTCTTTTTAGGATGAAATATTGCAAAAATATATTGCAATGATATCACTGTAATATTTCAATGTTATTATCAATGTGTAATATATTAGTAATATTTCTGTGATATTTCACAATAATATGTAATATTACTGTGATATTGCAATATTACAGTGATATCACTGTAATATTACGTGCTATGTGGGATATATATATATATATATATATATATATAATTTTGTGTACGCTTGTGAAATAAATAATCATTTTTTGTAAGTGAACTGTGCTTAAATAACTTGCATTCCTAATCCAATGCGTCTGGTTTCTATATAACTACTCATAAACTATAAATGCAAGAACTTTATATGAGCACATGAGGAATAAAGAAATAAATGATTATCTCTAAACTGACGTAGTTAAAACAGCCATATGACGAACAACGACGACTGTTGGCGGTAAGAATGAGCTTGGCCAATCAGCATCGGGGAAGCTTGGAACATTATAAAACCTTGAAATTTAAGGCAGTACTTTGGTAATTAATGGGTAAAATTACCTGGCGACCGTGAAATAACAAGTAAGTACAAAAATTACTAATGATCAAACTATCATGTTACAGCAGTCTAGTGCAGAAATAGAAAACAAGCCTAGTAAAGCGGCGTCTACAATAGGGTCGTAAAGTCGCAGGAGTGGTCGCAAATCCAAATAAAGTTTCTGTTAATACGCGATATACCATGTTCTCTTGTAATTGGTCAGTCGTAGTGACGGTAGTCGCTGGAATTGGAATTGAATCAACTCCAAGCAACTACAACTACAGCGGTGTCTACAATGGCTTTGTTTACACCGAATACTTGATACGCGTAATATTTAGTAACTTTCTATTCAATTATCTTAATTTCGGTAATAAATTTAATGAATAGTCAAGGTCCGTGGATTGGCGCTGGAGGGGAAGGAAGGTCGTTGCATAGCCGCCATTTTCGAGACAGCGAGTCAGTATTAGTGTACGTAGGTACTACAGCTATTAGTTGTGTGAGTGAGCGAGTGTGCAGTAAAAGTATGGCCGCCGCCATTTTCGTTCCACATCGTTGAAGTGGATGCAACGACCTTCCTTCTCCTCCAACGCCAATCCACGGACCTTGATGAATAGTATATTAAGCTGGTATGTACACCCATGGAATTTGATTCTGTCATCGACGAGAGACTATTAAAGACCTCTAACCTTACGGAAGTTTGTGTGACTGTTAAATTTTTAATGATAAACTGACAATACAGTACTAATTTTATAATTTATTGTTATCCTGAAGTTTCATAGATATGTTTATGTATTTGTAACCCGAAAATTCTCGATTTTTATTAAAAATTGCAGTTTTGATGTTAACATCCAAGTTTGATTATCGACAGAGATAATAACTGATCAAAAAGAATTACAATTTTAAAGCAATATACAATGATATTATTAAATATAAGTATGCATATTTGCTTATGAAGTATTTGTATAATAAAAAAATCAAGATTTTAATAACGTATTACTTAAATATTTGTATTAACAATCATATGTATAGTCAATAACGTCATCGCTCTTCAATTACCGCCGGGCTCCTGGGGCCCCAGGGTTGACGGTCTTTAATAGTCTCTCGTCGGTGATTCTGTCCATGGGGAAATTTTCCAAACTGAGAAGTCACCACTTTCTACATACTCGCAGTTTATGATTAATGTAACGACTAGAGCTTATTGGTCGTTACGTTAATCATAAACTATAAGTATGTAGAAAGATAGCGACTTTTTAGTTTGGAAAATTTTCCCATGGACAGAATCAAATTCCATGGGTGTACAGTCGTGTTCATTATAGTTGCGACACTTTTTCTTCGATGGTTTTTGGAATGTAGCCTTGCTCATTGAGCGGCGAACGTAATTGGTTAGATCCACAAGAAAGAACCAATCATGTTCTCAGCTCTTGTTATAGTTGCGTGTTCAGAGACGCATCTAAGAAAAAGTGTCGCAACTATAATGAACACGACTGTACAATCGTTTTCATTATAGTTGCGACACTTTTTTTTGGATGCATTTCTGAACGCGCAACTATAACAAGAGCTGAGAACATGATTGGTTCTTTCTTGTGGATCTAACCAATTACGTTCGCCGCTCAATGAGCAAGGCTACATTCCAAAAACCATCGAAGAAAAAGTGTCGCAACTATAATGAACACGACTGTACACCCATGGAATTTGATTCTGTCCATGGGAAAATTTTCCAAACTAAAAAGTCGCTATCTTTCTACATACTTATAGTTTATGATTAACGTAACGACCAATAAGCTCTAGTCGTTACATTAATCATAAACTGCGAGTATGTAGAAAGTGGTGACTTTTCAGTTTGGAAAATTTCCCCATGGACAGAATCACCGACGAGAGACTATTAAAGACCGTCAACCCTGGGGCCCCAGGAGCCCGGCGGTAATTGAAGAGCGATGACGTTATTGACTATACATATGATTGTTAATACAAATATTTAAGTAATACGTTATTAAAATCTTGATTTTTTTATTATTTTCTATATTTCTTAATACATGCGTTGTTTCTAGGTGAATTAATTTGGCGTCAACAATGTGCGAGATTTAATACCAAATGGACGTAATACAGTTATTGTTATGGAAAAGATTTATGTATACATATATAAAGCTAAAGATTACACTGAAATAATCATTTTTTACCTCCATGGAGAATGTAATATTTTCAATGCTGTCGCACAAGCAATGGGTGCAAACATAATTGGAATAAATAAATCACTTGTCATAAGTTCGGTGGTGCAACAAATATTTTATCCTCTATGTGACAGGATCTGGCTTCCCTTCTTCCAAAGACATTTTCGAGAGTAAGGTAGCTTTCCCTTCTTCTAATAAACCAGTCTTCATATCCTTTTAAGAAATAATGCAATAGATAAATATTATAATTAAATATAAAGAGCCGCATACTTTAAAATAATATTACCTTCAATAGTTCCAGCTTTTCTCAACTGGTGGTCTGTCTGGCCAAGAACTCGCCAATAAATCAAGAATTTGAATATCAAATTCATTCTTCATCACTTTACCATCCATCTGTTTCAAAATGTTGCGTGCTTGTTGCATCAATGGACCAGAAAGTGATACCTATGCAAATAATAAATTGTATATTTATTACAAAATTTTTCTTACGTCTTACGTAATTAAACTAAAATCTTATTTACCTTTCTTTCAATATCATCCTTGTATCTTCTACTTCTTCTAAAAATAAGAAAAAGTTAGCTTTAATTAATAAATAACACATTTTCCGTATCGACTTTGGTCTAATTGAGCTTTATAAATTCGTTGTTACAACAACGATGATCTGAGATGCTTAGATGTAATTAAATAAATTATAATTATAACTGTAACAAATATTTAAAATTTTAATTTTTTATATTTATTGTAGTTATAATTTATTTAACTACATCTAAGCATCTCAGCTCATCGTTGCTGTAATGACGAATATATAAAGCTCAATTAGACCAAAGCCGATCCTATACGAAAAATGTGCGAATATTTTTGGTAATTATGAAGGAGACGGTCCTTCTCACCGATTTTGACAAAATTTTACATATTTGTTCATTTTGAAACATACATTAAGAATCTGAAAGAAAAAATCGTCGCTCTCAAGCGGGTAAAAAGTTATGAAGTATTAAATAACGACGTTTGTGAGGTTAGGAAATCTGTCACACTGACGGCATAGAGAGACCGAATATATTTTTTAATTATTGCACCTGAAAGTAAATGCTTAAAAGGGGGAGGGGCTTCGCCCCTCCCCCCCCCTCCCCCAAAATCTAACCCAACCCAACCCGTGTCCCAGTTTTAATTCAAAAATTGTTTTGCGTGGAAGTTGAAAACCCCCCGCCACATGGGTTTTCAACTTCCACGCAAAACAATTTTTGAATTAAAACTGGGACACGGGTTGGGTTGGGTTAGATTTTGGGGAGGGGGAGGGGCGAAGCCCCTCCCCCTTTTAAGCATTTACTTTCAGGTGCGATAATTAATTTTGCTGTGTGACAGATTTTCTAACCTCACAAACGTCGTTATTTAATACTTTATAACTTTTTATCCCCTTGAGAGCGACGATTTTTTCTTTTAGATTCTTAATGTATGTTTCAAAATGAACAAATATGTAAAATTTTATCAAAATCGGTGAGAAGGACCGTCTCCTTCATAATTACCATATTTTTTTATAAACTCTATTTGAAAAATATTTGCGAGTATACTTATCTTATATTTCCTCCAAGATGCCCAAATTTTCTTTGTGACACCTTGTATATCAATATTTGACATTTTCATATCAACATGACATGACATATCAACAACATTTTCGCGCTAACCTCCACAACTGCAGTCGTTCTCATCTCTCGTTATAGTTGCGCGTTCAGAAATGCATCTAAAAAAAAGTGTCGCAACTATAATGAAAGCGACTGTACAATATGAATCAAGATAATTAATTAAATATAGATATCACGTATACATTTACACGTATTGTCGAAATTAAGACAATTTAATAGAAAGTTACTTGTTAGTATGCGTGTCAAGTGTTCGGTGTAAACTAGGTCAATGAGGTCGTACAGTCGCAGGAGCGATCGTAAATTTCTGTATTTTCGGTCGTAGTCGTAGTTGCTTGGAGTTGATTCAATTCAATTCCAATTCCAGCGACTACCGTAAAGCCCGTATCAGACTAAGCATTGAAAATTGAAGATTGAAGATTAAAGATTGAGCTTTGGCCAATCAAAATAAAAGGAGTTAAAATTTCCTTGTTTTGATTGGTCAAATTTCAATCTTTAATCTTTAATCTCAATCTTCAATGCGTAGTCTAATACGGGCTTTACTATGACTGACCAATTACAAGAGAACATGGTATATCGCGTATTAACAAAAACTTTATTTGAATTTACCACCATTTCTGCGATTTTACGACCCCATTGTAGACGCCGCTTAAGGCGATGCTGGAGATACCAACTGAACACTATTATTTTTAATTTCAGTAAACTTTTTATTGAATTCACAGAATGATAAATCCTTCTCTACAATTAAAGTATTGACAAAAATATAATACGCTGGCTATAATTTGACACGAAAAACGAAAAAAAGTTGCAAAACTATGTGCTTCTGTAGTAGTCTTGTGACAATATATATTAGGCCTGTTCGTGTTGCTGCTCTTTTTGAATTAATTTCTTTGTCGTCTCTCTCTTTCTTACGATCGAATATATATTTATCTCATCTCGAGTGCAAAAATTTTTGGGGATTTCAAGCAACTCGAACAGACCTATTGCTTATGAAAGTTTTAGACTTTGTACCTACAAAATAACCATCCAGCATACTGTGAATTACACGTAAGATTAGGCTGCGGTCCACTTGACGCTACAAATGCTTCGAAGCGTTTGATTAACCAATCGGAACAATGAATTTTACAAATTGACCAATCAAAAAATATTTAGAAGCATTTGTAGCGTCAAGTGGACCGTAGCCTTAGTGTGCTTTTAAAACAATCCTAGAAGCTTTAGTATAAAAGATATTTTCAATCAAAAATATCGTGTTTATGTGTGCGTGCAGAATCGATGTGAGAATCGGTGAAGAGTGAGACTGAGTGAAACAGAGCACTAGTTTAGTTTCTCGATGTTGCATTAGAGGCGCTAAAGTCAAAAGAACAAGGAAAGATGAGTGCGTTTGACAAAGAGTGCTAGCTTATACCCCTTACTCTTTGCCTCACGCGCGACCCATAGTTCGTAGAAGTAAAATCTGCAGTAATCTGAAGTACTAATGTCGAGTGAATTTCACCGTCAGTCCAGCATCGCCTTAACTAGAAAGCTATAGCCAGAGAGGAACCTGAGAGCGGCCACGGCGGCCTTTTTCCTATAACGCTTCGAAACTCCCGTACACTAGTGACGCACATCCATTCTGACCAAAATGGGAACTATGTGTCACATCCATTTTGCAACCCGCCGTTAAAAACAGTGTGGATGTTAGCATGGACAACAACCCACATCCATCTCTCGAGAAATGGATGTAGGTTATTGTCCGTGCTAACATCCATTTTGCTGTAAATAAAATCTGACGCGTATCGCGTGTGCTGCATCCACAACAGGGCTCGAGAATGTGCACAAATGATTAATTACGTCTACTTTCGCGTAATTTTTTATTTATTATAGTCTGAATTATTTACATTAACATTGATATTAATACATATCAATACGTTTATGCCCATATTTTGCACATTCATATTCTTACTTAAAAAAGATGTTTAATAGTAACAGAGAGAATTTGGTTCTTTAATAAAGAAACATTCTATTTTACGCAGTACTTAAAAAATAATCGTAATTAACATCACATCATATGATGAAGAAGAATTAATAAATGTCTTTCCACGAATAAATATACCATCCTTTTATTTTTACATAATTTTTTATTATTTAAATGTCTTCAAATTATACTTTTGAAAAAATTAGCTTTTTTAATTTTTTTAAATCTTAACGCAACTCTCTCTCTCTCTCTCTCTCTTTTAACGTGATTGTCCTTTGTTTAGGCCTTCAGTTAGAGAGAGAAAGCATCGTGGTGATAGCATCGACATACAGAATAGACTGCTGATGACCGTGGTGGGGGTAGAAAGACACATAGAGTGAGAGGCAGACAATACGAAGAACGTTCGTTCTCTGTCTACTAAGTTTGATTGGTTGTTGTGGCCCCAGCAACCAATCAGACTTAGTAGACAGAGAACGAACGTTCTTCGTATTGTCTGCCTCTCACTCTATGTGTCTTTCTACCCCCACCACGGTCATCAGCAGTCCATTCTGTATGTCGATGGGTGATAGACATGGAGCAAGCGGCGATGCTATCTTTATGGATACCCTCCTCTCCACTCTCCTCTCTCCCATCACGTTTTCCGTGCTACGTTTAGGCCGTAAAATTCAGAAAGAGGATTTCGGACGATTTCTGGGCAGGGACGTAGAGAGGCCAAAAAGCGCCCACTCTTTATAAAGCGCCTACTTTTTTTTTATTTTGTTACAATGGCATATGCGTGCATACGCATGATTTACAAATGACAATACACGCGTTTAATATGGCATAATAAATATAATAATAATAATAATAATAAAAATAATAATAATAATAATAATAATAATAATAATAATAATGTAATAAAAATCAATGAATACTTAGATATATGGATACTTGAGTATTATTTTTATGCTCTAACTTACAAACGTAAAGATTATTGATCTGATTTTAATACAACCTTTCAACAGTTTTTACGAAATATCACGTAAAGATTAATCAAAACTTTAAAAAAAAAAAAATTAATAAAGAATTATATAATAATATACGATATAAGGTATTGAAGTGTTAATCAGTAAAGTAACGGATTTTAATCAAATTTTTTTCGATATTAATCTTTATTAACTAACAATAAGAGTGAAAAAATGCAATTTACTCAAATATTTTCAAAAAATTAAAATTAAACAATAATTAAAATATATGCAGCAATTTTCTAAAAATGTTTTTTCAAAGCAAATGATAAAAATAAATATATAAATGTGTGATTTTTACAATTATTTTATGCAAAGTTGCACATTGTTGATTTGAAAAAAAAATTATTTATTGGCTTTATTGTCGTCCAAGTGACGTATTTTGTCAGTCCACACAAGGCTAATTATAATGAAATAATACAAAGAAATAGCTTTGAATACGCGTCGCATCTAGGTTTTCATCACGCATGATTGTCAAATCTGACAACATTGTTGCTTCTTACTGTATCGTAACGCGTTAAATTCAAAAATTATGACAGATAATGTATGACAGGTTAAATTAATTTTCAATAATTTATTGAACATAAAACACATAAAACACGAATATTTAAAATCTCAATCAGAAAAGACAATTACGCCAGAAATAAATAAACTAAATAAATAATCCAAACATTTTCATTAATGATTTCTTTTAGTTCAGTAAGATAATTTGTTTTAAATTGATCTATAGAGAGTTTCACTTAGTTTTCATATAATAAAAATTAAAGATAGTTTATCACATGGGTTTTGTAAAAAAATTAAAGATATCACTTGGGTTGGAATAGAAATATTTTTCAATGAAAATACAAAGATGGTACCATTACGTAAATACTTGTGTGATGTCCAGCCTTGAGAAATAAATATTTCAAAGCATACTTAGAATTTGAGGAAGACAGGAAAGGTTTTCGTGGATTACTAAAAGAGTGCGTCCCGAGTTGAATGCACTATTGATAACTTTGGAATGTCGATCTTTGGAATGCTGCAGATGCCTATTTCTACGAGTTATATAATCATCGGTTTCTTGACCAAGTTCGGATTTTTCTTTTAAAAGTTTTCAGAGGAAATTGAATTTAATATGATATAACTTTTATAAATATTATCTTGTATTTAACTTTTTTTACATTATAAAAACAATTCTACAATTATAAAAACAATTCTAATCAAGTAAAAAGATAATTATTATATATATTATTCAAACAAGTATATGTACATTTAATGGACATTAAAACTTACGTTGAAAAAATTACATTTCCAAAGATTATTTTTAAGAATTCAAAATTGGAAAAAAATCATAATCGAAAAACTAATCTTAAATAATACAATACAATAATCATAAGTATTTGAACTACGTTTAATTAATACAATTATCTAAACTTAGCCGTATTTAATACAGTACAAAATTATTTTTTCAAAAAAAGCATCAAATTTTTAATACGCAAAAATTTGGCGCTACTACATAAAAAAAAAACAATGAAAAAAATTAAAACAGAAAAAAGAATGCGTACACTTGGTGTCTCTTTTTACCTTTTTTTTTGAAAAAGTAATTTTGTACTGATATCACGCGTTTTGTAGTGTTAAACATTATGTATATTTTTTTAGGTAAAATACATGATTTCAACTTCGCATGACTGTAAAGAATTAATAATTTATAAATCAACATGTAAATAAAAAAACCACTATCATTTCTATCATTTTCAATAATAATTTACTTTGCTATAAATGACTAAAAAGTAAAATTATTAAACAAACTAATTTTTTAAATAATCGAATGAGGAATCGTACTACATAAATGTAAAGTATAGGAAAGTTAGAGAGTCGATGAGACGCTAGTAAGGGAGAAGCTGAATAGGGAACGGGACAATAAGAAGGGGAAGAGACAGGTCAAAATCAAGAATGCTGAAACCGAGGGATTAGTTAAAACTAACTCACGTTCCAAAGCGGTTGATCAAGTTGCCTATTAGTAAACTGTGCATCTATTGGGACGGGAACTCAGACGTTCGGATCTTAGAAAATAAAATCCCGGAAGTAGGAGAGATTTTCTGAAAATCAGGATTGGGTAAGTTAATAAATTTTTTTAACTAAATTAGATTAAAGTTAACGGCACATAAAATTAATTTAGTTACGTTGTTACGTCTGGCGGACAAAAATTTTCTTTTTTTCACATCATCCGTCTTAAAATTAAACGGTAGAAGCAATTAAAACTAAATTCAGAAACGCCTTTCGACCAATCAAATAAATTCGAAACCATGCTGAAATAATACTCAACTTTAATTTCACGATCATACTGTAAGAAATATGTGAGCTGCGGCGAGAGTGGCAAAGCGAACGGCTGCCGACCGATGGCGCCAGCTGATCGGCGAAGCGAGCGGGAGCGCGAGCGGTCATGCTCCGAAATGATGACACGGTACGTCATAGCAGACCGTCAGGAAAAGAGGGAATAGAATATCGCGACCAAGGTCCGTGGATTGGCGTTGGAGGGGAAGGAAGGTCGTTGCATAGCCACCATTTTCGAGACAGCGAGTCAGTGTTAGTGTACATAGGTACTACAGCTATTAGTTGTATGAGTGAGCAAGTGTGCAGTAAAAGTATGGCCACCGCCATTTTCGTTCCACATCGTTGAAGTGGATGCAACGACCTTCCTTCCCCTCCAACGCCAATCCATGGACCTTGATCGCGACGAGAGGGGCCAGTGTTGTTAGACGGGCCCGCTTTTTCGCGCATGCGCGTCAGATGATGCTTCAGTGAAGTATTTATTACTGACAGAAAGGAGACCTTTGGTAGCCTATACAAATTTTTTTATAAATGTAGGGAAATATTAATATATTCTTTACATTTTCCATATATAAATACACATATATAAAATACAAATTAAAAATTAAGTAATCGCTACTTAATAATACAGAATAAGAAAAGGAAGGTTAAATAATTTGTTAAATAAAATACGCATTTAAATAAAAATAAAATATTTTATTTGGCAGAATGTCATAGAATACCAACATTTGTTGCTAGGGCAAGGAAAAACTGCCAAAAAACCTCACCAGTATTCAAATAAAAACAATTTTATAAAATTAATAAAAATAAAAATAAAATATACAACACATTAATAATAATTAATAAAATAAATCAGTCTTCGTATATATATAATTATAAATGAAATTAATATTAAATAGACAATAAATAATTATTTCTATATAAATAATTTTATATAAATAATATTATTTTTAAAAATAATTGCACGTTTGTTTGGCTGGATTTGGATTTTTAAAATAAATATTCTAAAACACAAATATAATTAATAATAATAAAGATAAACATGCATTAAAAAATGTGGCTAGATGTGACTCTATGCAAATTAAATAAAAAAAATAACAGCGTAAAATTATGCAGCAAAATAATAATAAAAAATAAAAACGAAGCTATTAAGCAAAATAATTATTAAAAAAAAGCAAAGCTAAGACCATCAAATTTGTATTAACTTTTATATAAATTTTGTGCAGTGTGAAGTTCTAAATGCCTTAAATCCGTATCAAAATTTGTACAATTAATATTGTGTGCTTGAAAATTAGACCGAACTACGCACATTGCAGAAACAGTATCATTAGATAATCGGTTTCGTTTTTTATTTTTAATGTCGGTAACCATAGAAAAAATTCGTTCGGTCTCGGCATTAAAATGGGGAAAAGATGAAACTACGTTAACTAATAATTTTAAATTTGGAAAAACTTCTCCGGTAAAATCTTTATAATCTAATATTTTTTCCCACATTTCATCAATTGGCAAAGATTCAAATTCTTTTTTTTGTTTATCATTAAAAATTGTTGGCAAAATTCCTCACTCAAAAGCTAAATTAGTAATATTAATATTTTCTACTAGTGTGCCAATATATATATATATATATATATATATATATATATATATATATATATATATATATATATATATATATACCCTATAAGCGCGTAATATTATTTGATATTAAATAATATTCTTGGTATATCCTTAGAATATTAAATGAATAATATAAGAATATACCAATAATATTAAATAATATTAAATAATCTTCCTGGAATATGATTAGATTGTTATATGAATATTATATGTCCACTTCATATAATATTAAATAAATAACATTATTTGAGAAAAAAAAATTTTATAATGATATTCTGAATATTTAAAAGGTAATATTATTTAATATTATTAATAATATTTAAATATTATCTAACATTATAATGATATTCTCAATATTAAAAAATATCATTATTTAATATTATTTAATATTATAATGATATTCTGAAAATTAAAGAGTAATATTATTTAACATTATTTAATATTATAACAATTAAGTTATGTGATAGGTAATCGGTACTCTGTATGAAGGATATATGGACAAATGGAAAAAATTATAAATTTTATTACTTTCATCAAATAAAATCTTTATTCATAATTTCGTATACTTTTAATTCGTTGAATAACAATTCTAATCTTTTTATAAAAAAAAACAATTTTTTGAGAAACGGTATTTATAATTTAGATTATACAACTAAAGTATATCTCAATAAACAAAAATTAAAAAAAAATTATTAGACAACAAAGATATATATTAATAAACAGAAATTATAAACAAAAAAGGAAACGTTTATGCATGACTTCTTTTTTTTTATAAAATTTTAAATTAAATGCTATAAAAAAATAATCATTCTTATCTCTTGTTTTTTAGTCGATCCGTTGCGTGAGCTAACCAAATTTTAATAGGTGCGCTTACATCCCCCTCAGTGACATCCTTGAACTTGCTTCTTACAACACCTAAAATTATCATAGAACGTAACTATAGAACGAAAAAATAAATTAAAACTTTGATAATGTAAATATATTTTGTTGTTAAAATGTAATGAAATTCAAAGAAAAAATAAAGTATATAAAATTTTGTGTCATGCAAAAAATAAAGTTTGAACGTGTCATTATTAACAATTTTATAATATATTTCAAGAAATGTTTACTCCTTTAAATCTCAAAAAGCAGTATTAACATTTACATAAAAAATAGAATTTTTATTTTACTCATAATTAAAATAAATAAATTATAATATATAATTTATTTATTTTAATTATGAGTAAAATAAAAATTCTAATAATTATAAAAATTAAAAAATGGCATTATCAAATATTTTGTAATATGTTAACAACTCTACTTTTACATAAATAAACGATGTTAAAATTTCAAATTTAAGTAAATTATAAGTCTATTCTTACCATATATTATTTTCCATAAAAGCAATGTTTCAAATCTCTGTTTGTTTTCTTTTTGTCCAGTCCAACTGAATTTTGTAGCTACTTCATTTGTAAACAATGTTGTCATAATTCTCGTAACGGTTTTTTTCATAGTACTTTGTGAGTTGAAATAAAGTGCCGATTTCTGTAAAAAAAATAAATTTTGATAACGGATATTTACAATGATATACCAATTACATTTCCAAAAAAAGTGGAAATACTGTAAAACTTAAAAAAATGTCCAAATTTTTCTAAATAAGTAAAAAATATACAAGTATTATTGGATAATACGTTTATCTATACTTACAACTTGGTTTTTAAATGTCTCATCATGTTTTAATTGCTGTTCAATATCTCTTACGTCATCGAGACTTTTCATGGGGAATTTTTTATCCAAGATTTTGTTGTCAGTATCATAAATCTGATTTTCCAATTGTTGAGAAGAATTGTGCAGTTTCTTTAACAAACACTCGCAACTCTTTATGCGATTAGTAATATCTACCAAACTACTAATTATGAATTTTTTGAATTTTTTTTCTGTTTCTGGAAAAAAGTTAATATTTGAAAAAATTTTTAATTACTTATGAAAACAAAATTTTAAGTTATATAATAAGATTTGTTATACAATAATATTCCAAACATGAAATTTTTACCTGCAGCTTTTTTATTTCTGTTATATGCCAAACTTTTACCCGTAGCTTCTTGACTTTTGTTACATGCCAAATTTTTTACAACAGAGTTATTACTTGTATTTTTCCGAGGATTTGAATTGTTTGATTTGTGATACTCATCAATGTCTTCTTCAATCTCACTATTGGAATCTAATTTATTTGTGTCAATGTAATCCATATTTAAACTGGACACAGATGTAATTTTTGAAGTTGGTGGTTCTGGATACGTCAATTGTGAAGGTTTATTTTTTTTGGCAATTTTGCAGCAACAGAAGCATCTTCATTATCAGAAGCATTATCTTCAGATTCAGAAGTAGTTAAAGTTTTCTTACAGCGTAATTTTCTTTTACGTTTATTTTCTTCTTCATCTGAAGCAGTATTAATGTCGGATATTTTCTCTGCTAATTTTTCCTTTTCTCGAGCCCTTGTATAAGTTTCTTTTTACCAAAAAAAAAAAATTATTTATTGTTATAATTATTTACAAATAAATAAAGTAGCGTCAAGTAATTATATATAATCATATATGAAATATAATCACTTACGAAAAGCATTTTATGTAAGTTACGTATTATAATTTTATATACAGGGTGTCCCAGACCAATGTATAAAGATTACTACGATGAGGTAGAAGGGATCGAGATAAATCAAAAAGTCTAATAACAGTTTGCGATATTTGCAATAATTTTCGTGTAATAAAATATTAAAGTCAGCCGAATAAGAGCGCGCGGAGAGGCAAACGGTTGGTCGCCTGAGCCGTAAGGCCGCCCGATTCGACGCGGTGCGGTGCCAAGCTATCCTTTCCCTCGCCGCGCGCTATTTACCGTCGCCTACAATCGGGCCGCAGCATGGTGGAAGGATAACATGCTATCCCTTCCACCATGGGCCGCAGTGGGCTGTCCTACGGCTCAGACGAGCGACCGCTTGTCTCTCCGCGCGCTCTTATTTGACTGACCTTAATATTTTATTACTCAAAAATTATTGCAAATATCGCAAAATGGTATTAAACTTTTTCATTTATCTCGATCCCTTCTACCTCATCGTGATAATCTTTATACATTGGTCTGGGACACCCTGTATAATGCTTCTGATAAGTAATATAATTATAATAATTATATACAATTATGTACCGTAATTATGTATGGTCGTATATTATCTATAATTCTTATATAATGGTATATAAATGATCCTATATGATTATATATAAATTTGTTTTCCCGGGATTTTATTTAATTGTAACATTAAAAATGAATATATTCTAATGATGTTCTGCAAAATTAGATTTCTTTACTCAAATAATAAATATTAATTGTTCAATATTAAAGCTCTATTATTTTAATATTACTGCTTAAGTACAAAATTAAATATAACTACAAGAGTTTACTAGATTATTTTTTGACAATTATAAAGAGTGATATTTTAGAAATAATATTTATATAAATCAATGATTCAGCATAGAATATGCATGATTAAAATTAAGAATTAAACCAATAATTAAATTCACGTTAAATTAAATTAATTTTACGGCCGAAATTATTGCAAGTCTAAATAAAGGTATACATAATTTAAGAATAGATAATGGGTAAATACAAACCTGCTGTTCCATATCTACATTCTATCTCGTATTTTTCCCATTCTAAGTTTACTTCGGCACAAGATTTAATTAAATTCATACGTTGTGCTGTATTTATATCAGATGGCCAATATGTATATTTCTTGTCATTTGTTAACCATTGTTTAATGGTTACTGTAACTAAGCCATCCTTCAGTAAAACTATGTAAAATTTGTCATTTTTCTGTACTTTTTCTGGAAACAAATGATAAAAATGTACGCACATGCTAACATTTTGCTTCTTTAACCATACTCTAGATCAATCAGAAGTGGGTCCAAATTTTAAGATTCAATATGGCTACGGCTCCGGTACTGAGACGTATTTATACTTGTATTTATACGTGAATTGGAAATAATCGGTGAATCGGAGAAATTCAAAGCTATTAAAAAAGGAAGAACGTGAAGGTAAAGTTGAGACTTTGTACATTAATGAAAATTGTGATAATTGTTATTTCAAATTTTTTAAACTTGGATTAGAAGAAATTTGGAAAATTATAAGAATGAGCTTATGTCTATGGCTAAATTGTTGTATTTCATGTTTATAACAACAGTGTTTATTGAAACAGTAATTTGTGTTAAAGATAACAAATTTCAAGTATTTTTACATTTTTATATTTATTTTTTTTAACAACATCTACAATTTAAGTACGTGTGACTACATATAATTGTTTCGTATTCAAATTGCGCGGATATATTTGGACTCAAATTTCATTGGCTCACCACATCGAGCCACGCCTCTTACCGCGCATCGAGCCGCCGACGATGCGCGTTGTTTCACCTTGTTTCTTACATCATGCTTGAGCCGGCCTTTTTTTATAACGCTAAAATTTCCAGCGCACTAACGACGCACATCCATTCGGAATATGAACTAAAATTACATCCATTTTGTGACTCTGTCGATAAAAATGGTTCAAGTCTGTGCTGAAATCATGTAGTGGTGGTATCACCACCATATAATAATTATCAAAATAATTTATCAAAATAATATTAAAGAATCAATATTTTTCAAGTTTTTTAACTTTTTACTTTGAAGATGATTTTCTTGGTGATTTTTATTATCATATTTGTAATTAGCGCATCAAAATACAGTAGTATACCAATTGGCAACCAAATCGGAGGGTTTACTTTTTCAAAATTCTACCCAAAAATTAAAAAAAAGTTTAATGTTTAATTAAATTCAAGTAAACATTTTGTTACTTTTATAAATGTTTATTGAATTTAAGTAAATATTTTGTTGCTTATATAAATGTTTATTAAATTCAAGTAAATATTTTGTTACTTTTATAATAAAGATATAAATTGTAAATTTTTTACATTGCAAAATTGTTTATTCAAATCTAATGAATATTGACTGTATTAAAGAAACTATTTCTTATAATAAATGAATATTTTTTTAAATATAAAAATCATTTTCTTAAATTAATTGCTAATTTATAAAAAGAAAATTTATATTTTAATAAACATTTACTGTATTGCATAAAATAAATTTGATAATTAGTGAATGATTTATTAAAAAGAAGAATTGCGTTCTTTAAATTAATAAATACAATTCCTTATTTTGAAAAAATGCGCTCACAGTACTATGCAAACATATGGTTTACTAAAATTAAAGATAATTTTTTTTTAGTAAATTTTTTTCTCAGTGTATATAATGTAAAATATAACTTTATATGATAAAATACAATCCTATTAAATAAAATTATCATTATTAAAGTAATTATTAAATATTAATAAGAGCATTATTTCAAAATGATCAGTTAACTTTCCTCGTAAGTCATTAACCAATGTTCGTACCAATAGTAAATCACCTGCACTAAATATTCGTTTTACATGTGCTGAGGATGGTACCGATGCATTATACTGTCATTTATACAAATATAAAAATTAACGTAGAAAAAAGTGAATAAATTAATGTTTAAAAATGGTTAATTAAAGTTAAAAATTAACGCATTTAAAATTATTTAAATTAAGTTAAAAGTTATTGACTTTTTAACTTTTTGTTTAACTTTTAACTTTTTAACTAGTTACTACCCAAACCTGCTGAAAATAAGTCAAAGAAGTGAAGATTTAATTGTTACGACTTAACGGCCAGATTAATCAAAGCGTGGCTCTCTTTAACGACAAGTTTCCGGCAACATCTGAACAAAAGGTACCCGCATTTCATTCCTCTGTCTCTCTCACTTTCAAATAGTTCATTGTAGAAATCAGATAGTCGATTGTTGAAATAACACGTTAACACTAGAACTACGATACAATTTCTCACGAAAAACACGCAATTGAAAAAATCATGTTAATTAGTTCCCTTTTTCAACTTTTATATAAGGAAACTTCATGCACAATCACAAAATTACAAGATTCTACAAGTAATAGATTGATTATGAAGTTAATACGAAAAACTGAAACGGTCATTTTGACCGCGGCCATCGTTCTAGTGTTAACCAAAATCAAAAGTAACGATGCGCAGTTTGATATGAATTGAAATATGAAGCATTATTTCAGCACGAAGATTTTGCTCAACGGTCAGATTAGCAGAGAACTCTACATCGGAGCGTGACTCACTTTAACGACGAGCTTCCGGCAACATCTGAGCAAAAGGTACCCATCACATTTTATTCATCTGTCTCTCTCACTCTCAAGTTTCTACTAAGCTGGCCGCAGACCATCAAAAATCAAGTTCTTACCTAGTCAAAAATTTATTTAGGCGCTAATTTTGTACCACAGTTCGAATTTTGGTGCTCAAACCGTTTAACAGAAAATTTGGTAAAAAGTGGAAGGGTTGACATCCAGCTTGATGTCAACTTTGAATCTTGTTATATTACGATTATTTGTATTTTCTGTTATTTTAGTACTGAAAATATACAAACGTGAAAGTCTGTAAGTATTGTTTTCCTAGGTCGCGCTGGGTATACATTAGGGTTGCCAGATATCCGGGATTTCCGGAATTGTCCCGGAATTTGTCGACTGGTCCCGTGTCCAGTAATTAAAGTTTTTTGTCCTGGAAATGATATTTTTAATATGGTCACATGTAGAAATGATAGTAAGATAATTTATTTTTCAAAGTTGATATGAATAGTACAAATAAAAAGTACAAATTATACTTTATGATAATAAATAAAAAAAGTTTCATATAATAGTTTTTACTTTATTATTTCCTTTAAATAAATCATATACACCGTTATCAGGCGACTCAAAAACTAGGATATGTAGTTTTCTTACAGTTTTTTTTCTAAATAATCAGAGAAAAACTTTTAAAAGAAATATACATTTTAGTTTTTTAATTCGTTTTTCTATCTTAAAAAAAAGTTACTTCAGTTTAAAATTATTTTTTAAAAAGGGATTATAGTATACTATGATTTATGTGGAGACATTACTGATACAAGAACTCTTTAATAATAATTAATATCCGTTTTTCAACCATCGTCTCAGAGATGTCCCGGAAATGATATTAGATCTGGCAACTCTAGTATACATATAGTGATAAACAAGTATCTATGTTTTTTATTTATTTTAATGGTTTCTTTGAGCACTAAATTAGTACTAAATTCTAGTGCACTTGTTTTGTGTTTGTGACCATTATATATACTTTTTTGTTATAAGGAGGTCCAGCTTAATGTCAAGCTGAACTCCCACTTTTTACCAAATTTCCTGCTAACCGGTTTGAGCACCAAAATTCGGACTGTGGTACTAAATTAACATCTAAATAGCACTAAATTTTTGACTAGATAAGAGCTTAATTTTCGATGATAGGGGGGGGGGGGGGGTCCAGTTTAATAGAGATAATATTTTCTTGTAATGGTTCCTCAATGAAGATTAATGTTTTTAAGAAGTGTCTTTTCTTTCGCCGTGAGAATACCGTGAAAGTTTGAGTGTAAAACTAATTCCAAATTTAGTTGAACTGCACTAGTGCGCACTGGTGCATATTAAAGCCGCTGTACACTGATCTGATCTCATTTAAAAATAAAATATAAGTATCTTGAATGATAAAATATATATTTTTTCAAATAGCATAATAAAATATTGATTGAGTATTTCACAACCTAATCAGTTTATATATTTATATTATTACATATCGTTTGATTAGTGAACGGTGGTTTTAATGTGCACCAGTGCGCACTAATGTGTCCAACTAAATTTGCTATAAGTTTGACACGGAGAAGCGTGCACGTTCGTTTGAGCTCAACATTTGTGGGCTCGTCCGGAATAGGACGAGCAAAACGAGTTTTCTTTTCAAAAACAAACGTACAAGCAGTAAATTATGGCTTTTGTGCATACTCCTCGAAAGGGAATGAGCACGCGCTCGTCGGGAAACGTTGTACGTTCTCCGGAAGTGGTCGAACGACCGAGCTCGCGGTTGTCGGTAGATGTTGAACTGACGACAGAGGTTGCCGAGACGAAGGGCATTGTAGGCGTCCCCTGCCGCAAATTTACTTTAGAACACTATAAAAATGTCTATAGTTCTGAATGTGTATTTTGAAACAGGTATTGCATATATACGGAATGGAGGTCTTTTTATACGACTTTTATAATTTTTAATAAGGTAATACGTATGTTCATTATCTTATTAAAAATTATAAAAGTCATATAAGGAGAACCTCATTCCGTATATGCAATACCTGTTTCAAAAAACACATTCAGAACTATAGACATATAGTGTTCTAAAGTAAATTTGCGGCAGGGATTACTACGTGGGGTGATGGAGCTTTGTATAAAGCTGGGTACAGACTTAGCAAACAAACAGCGAATGTTCGTTGTTATCATTTAGTAGATATATACGTTAAAGTAAATGCGAATAGAACGTTCGATTTGCGTTCGAGTCGATTCGCTTACGAGG
Organism: Solenopsis invicta; assembly: GCF_016802725.1. NCBI lineage: Eukaryota > Metazoa > Arthropoda > Insecta > Hymenoptera > Formicidae > Solenopsis > Solenopsis invicta. Next base: position 7,792,222 of record NC_052675.1, on the reverse strand, counting down.
CGGTACATACATCAAAGAGAATTTGTGCGCGATATCAATGTTTATAAGTACGTTTGCAATTGTTCGTTCGGTGTTGGTTTGCTGGTGTATACTTAGCTTAATGAAGGAGAATAGGCATGAGGATGAACTTCTTGAACGTCTTCGGCAGAATAAAGAATTTTTTCAGTGTCTGCAGGAAGAGCAGCTTCGACAAACACAAAGCCAATCGTTAACTAATTTAAATTCCGCTTTAGATTCTCACGAAAATAATATTTAAATTCCGCTTTAGATTCTCACAAAAATATTGAATTTAAATTAAAAAAGCAGGACCCTTGGAGGGTCAAAAAATTTGATTTTTTTTATTGCATGTTATGAAAGTACATATTTTTAATAACCTATTTTTAAATTTTTATCAAAACGTTTAAAAAATTACGGAAGTTATAACATTTTATTTGAAGCGGTAAAAATTTTTACATAGTATTTCTTTTTCATTTTATTTCATTATTTTCCATTATAAGTTACACTTTACTTCAAAATATCTGACTACCAATGCTTCTACTCATCGCCACTAAGCGTCACAGGAAGATCTTTGCACTATTGCAATATGAAGATGTGTGTGTGTGTGTGTGTGTGTGTGTGTGTGTGTGTGTGTGTGTGTGTGTGTGTTTGTGTAATGTCTGAAAAGGGTTACTCGTGTTTAATGTTTACTGTTTGACTGAATTTCAGCTCATACGAACGTAAAGATAGATCGAAAAGGTACAAAATTTAACCGTTCTTGTGCAAATCGCCAACAGAAAAAAAAATTTTCAGGAAAGTATCAAAGAAAAGATAAACAACGGCCCCAAGCAGCAGACAATATTTTTTAAATATTTTTTAAATGTTTCTTTTTTATTAAAATTGATTTCCACAACTTTTTCGGAAAAAAATATTTATTAAACATTTAACATTTTTTTTCATTGAATATTCATTAAAAATAATGATTTCTGACAAACGTTTTTAAAACTTGATATTATTTAAACATTTAATTTTCATAAATTATTCATTTCAAAAAATAATTTTAGTTAACATTTTTCAAAGTTTATTTAACGTTTTATAAATATTTATTTGTTATTAATTATTTATTTGAAAAATTGATTTTAAAAAACATTTTTTTAACATTTATTTTATATTATGTAAATATTTGTTATTAATTATAAATTAGACAAATGATGTTGTCAGTAAACATTTGCGTAACGTTTGTATAATATTTTTCAATATTTAATTTTTATTAATTATTTATTTGACGAAATAATTTCAGTTAACATTTTTTATAACTACAAATTGAACAAGAATGCCTTTTACGGTCGCGGCTAGGTCTTCGTGCTTATATTGTTTGTGTGATTTTTTTATACTTTCCTCAAGTTCAATGAATTTTTTATAAGTTTATTTATTATTATGAAAATTATTTATTTTTTATTAACTATTTATTTAGTAAAAGATTTTTAGTAAATTTTTTTCTAACATTTATTTAATATTTTATAAATATTTATTTTCTATGAAGCACTTGTGTAAAAAAATTATTTCAGTAAACATTTTATAAATTTTTATTTAATATTTATTTAATAATAATTTATATTTATTTTTTATCTGTAAAATTATGTTTATTTAATATTTAAATTATTCAGTTTTCAATTAGTATTTATTTTAAAATCTATTTAAAAAACCGTTTCAGTTTTTACATATTTATTTTATATAATTATTTGGAATAATGATTTAAAATAAAATAATAAGAATTTTTTCATATTTAATACAATTATTGTACCATATTGATTTTTTTTTAGTTGTATTCTTATTTAAACGAATAATAGAAGAGTTATTCTAGATGCTACTTATTCGAGAAAATCAGTAAAGAATTGTAAGTATGATTATATGAATAATATGTTTTAATTATTGTACATATGTTTTATCTTTTTGATAACATGTATTGATTTGATCTATCAGTTATACAGTATACATATACGTATCAGCACAAAGTGTTCATAGTATTTTATAGGTCATCACGAGGGATCAGTTCGCAGCGATCACAGAGGTTTAAGCAACTTCACCGGAGTAACGACTTTTGAACGGATAGCTGCTTGAATTTCCGAAAAAAGAATTCCTAAGAAAAACCTCTTCAAAGCTGACACTTCCACAATTAAAATATAGTAAAATTCTACCATAGTATATTTCACAGAGAAAAAAAATCTTTTTTGATTGAGAAAACATTTTTATTTTTACTTTATATAATTTTAAAAAACATTTTTTAAACGTTAAAATAAACGTTTTTTTTAATGAAAAGGAAAGACTATACCCATAATTTTTAACGTTTTTGAAATAATTGTAAAAACATTAAAAAAAAGTTTTTTCCTCATTATTTTAACATTTAAAAAACATTTTCTGCAAACATTTAAAAAACGTTTCTTTACCGTTTAATAAATATTCTCTTTAAATCATTAAAAAATGTTTTTTAAACATTTAAATGAAGTTTTTTTTAAGTTGAAATAAACGTTTCTTTTTTTAATGAAAAAAAGATTATACCCATTATTTTTAACGTTTTTGAAAACGTTTTTTAAATGATTTTAAAAACATTTTTTTAATATTTTTTTTCTGTTTGGGATATATTTGAAATACTTCTCTTTATCGTTGGAACCAGCAAAATTAAATTATATTACTGTGTTCTTTTTTTTATTTTAAACTTTCAAAATTTTTAATAATTTTTTAAAATTTATTTTTACTTATATAATAATTAGTTTAAAAATACTTTGATTTTAATAATTCTGGTTCCAACGATAATCAAACATCTGTAGATTAAAAATCTTTATTAAGACGAATACAATAGCAGAAATTTTTGTGAATTAGGTGATTTTTAGATTTGATGTTCCTTTGTAAATTCATATTGATCAAGGTAAGATAATTTTGAATCTCGGTTATTTTAGGAATTATCTCGTTTATTGGGAATAAAAAAGACTCGAACTACTCAATTTTATCCTCATTCTAATGGGCAGGCTGAGCGACAGAATCAAACACTTTTGAGTTTCTTGGCAATGTTTGTTTCAGAAAATCAAATAGATTAGGATCGTTGGATTTTTGGTACGAGGTTGTTCAGTAAGTCTTTAACCTTTAGACCGCCGGCATTGGGTCTATTGTAATTCCCTTAAAAAGTTCTTAAAATATTGTACTTATATCTTGGATATAACCTAATGTAATGGGAAATTCGCCGTAGCGTCTATATTTAGACTTTCGGCGACTATCGGTAAGGAAAAAATTCAAAATTTCAAATTTGGCCAAAAAGGTCGTTTTCGTAGGTTTTAATATTTTGGGGTCACTGAATACGATAGCGAAGTTAATTTTTGCAAATATTCGCTTCTTATGACCATGCGCTAAAATTGCATGAGCTTTATGACTCCGTTAGTATTATATCCAGAGCCAATGACAAGGACTTAGAACAGACAATGTGGCTGCATTTTTTGTTTTTTATTTGTGTACGCGGAGGAGAAGGGAGGGGATACGTATTGAATCTCTTGTACACATTTTTGAGTTATTCCAAAGAATCTTTATTTAGATTTGCCGGCGGTCTAAAAAAAGATAAAACAAATTATTTTGAGAAAATTTTTTAGTCATTCTTCAACATAAGCTTCTTTTAGCTCGATACACTTTTCCCAGTGCTTCTCCAACTTTTTGAAGTCAAGAATAGAATTTTGGAAGATCCTCAAAAAAGGCATCTGTTTGGCCGACGATCTCCTCGTTCGACGTGAATCGTTTTCCGCTGAGCCTTTTTTCAAGTTAGGAAATAAAAAAAGTCACTGGATGCTAAATCTGGTGAATATGGAAAACGATGACTCGGAAAACGATTCACGTCAAACGAGGTCATCGCCCAAACAGATACCTATTTTGAGACCTTTCCGAAATCCTATTTTTTAGACGGCTTAAAAAAGTTACAGAAACGCTGGGAAAAGTGTATCAAGCTAAAAGGAGATTATGTTGAAATATAAAAAATTCTACCTAAAATAATTTGTTTTTCTACTTGTTCAAAGAATTCGACATCGGAAGACATCATTGGAAGATTTTTCTTAATTATTGTTGTTAATTATTGTTAATTTAAAAAAATTTTTTTTAAAGGTTTTTTTGGGCTGAAAGGAAGAAGAAGGAAAAAGAAGAACAGAAGAAAATAAACAAAAGAAGACAAGACGCAAGACATGATTATTCAGCCGAGATATAATACATATATTTTATAAATGGGTGCGTATATGTCTAAACACATGTATTGTATCTATAAATATAATACGTGATACGCACGGGCAGCAAAAGTTTATGTTAGTAACGTGAAGAAAGGAATAAAAAAAGGAAAACTGTTGCTCCTCAAGTGAATACATTTGAAGGAAAATTACGCATATTTCAAAAAAGCTTTCTAGATAGCTTTTTTAGATTCTTAAAAAATTATCAGTTGTTATTTCTAAATAATATATAAAATTGCTACTAACTAAACATTTTTTATAATAATATAGAAATTCCTCTATTAACTTTTTATTGCATTTCTGAATATTTCGATTCATTATTTTTTTCTAAAATGAGTGTAAACACTAGAAAACGGAAACGTTCTCTTACAGACAAATATGATACAGTATCAAAAAGTTCGCGCATAGATTTAAATATTGAGAATGAGAATTTAGAATTTCTTGGTGATTTACAACATGAATCTGCACAGAATAAATTGTATACAGATTATCATACTCAACACCACAGACATCAATCTTCTAATCACTTGATCAAACTTATGTATCAATTAGACTTGTCAGTACTTTGCTCGCTTAGAAAGTTTACGTATGAACATAAATATCCTTCATTATCATTAATGTTTGAAGATTCTGAAATTGATAAATTTAATAATGTTGTTATTCGTCATGAAAAGAAGTCAATTCATATACGAATTGAATATGTAGATGAATACTATACAGAAAGTAGTATTAGCTATGGCAAATTATTTTCTAAACGCAACTCTTTACTTAATAGTTATTTTAATGCTTTTGCTAAACGCATATTGAAAACAGATAATTTATTGACAGATGTAGAATATCTCATTATTTATACTAATTCAAAATTGGATCTTACAAAAGAGAAAACATTCAAAATAGGACGATCTAAAACTTTTTATCCTTTTAAATTTGATAACGTACAAATTGGAGAATGTGATATTTTAAAAGATTTTTTATTTACAAATGATGATACACAAGAGGATGGTTTTTATCGGTTTTCACTAGATAAAACAACAAGAGAGAAGCTTTTAAAACAGTTGGAATTTTCGCCTTCTACGAACAAAGTAGTACAAAAAAGAAAACTTACTCAGGAATTTGATAAAAGAATAAAAGCAGCATTTTTAGATAAATTAGTATTTGCAGTTAATCAGCCCAATAGAGAAAAACTGAGCAGCATTGTAAAAATTGAAATGAAAAAAAATGGTAAAGATCAAAATGATTATGTAGCATTACAAGAAAGAATATTATGTGACTTAAAAACTTCAGACCAGTATGTGAAACGTGGAATCGATGTATCCGGAATTATATATCAGTTTAATTTATTAATGAGCTTCCTTCATGATACATTTGTGCATAAAAATGTATTTTCCATAAACTTTGAAAATAATGATAATAGCATTGCTATTTACCATCAAAATAGAATTTCTTATCTATATGTTCATAACGCAGATGTTAATATAGACAGTAGTCAGTTGTTCTCCTTCTCAGAGAAAGAAAATATGTTCTGTATTAATAAATATTTTACACTATTTGTTGAAAACTTTAGTGAGAATATAGAATATTTAATTCTGTACACTAATGCAAACTTTGATCTGACAAAAGAAAAGAAGTTGAAAATAAGGATATCTAATGATACCTATCTTTTAAAATTTGATAGCGTAAATATTTATGAGGAAAAATATAGAGTTTTAAGATATTGTTCATCTATGAACAAAAATGATATTTATCAATTCTCGGAAGATATAACACGAGAGAAGATTATAAAGATGTTAGTGTTGCCATCTTCCTTGCAAAAAGAAAAAGGTGAGGGACAACTTTTTAATGAAAATGAAAGAGAAAAAAAGAAAAAGTTTTTAGATAAATTGATATTTGCGGTTAATCAGCCAGATAAGAAAAAATTAAATACTCTTATTAGAAATAAGATAACTCAGTTACACAATTACGCATACAGCTATGAAGAATTACATGAATTAGCGTTACGTTGGATAGAGTCCTATGAATTCGGCCCTATTACACAAGGAATAATGGAGAAGATTCTTGAAGAAATAAAAAATAATAAATCCAGTTACCAAACAGCTCAAAGTAAACATACTAATAATGAAATTAAATTTGCGAGATGTGTTGTTGGCAAAGCAAAAGCATCTGAATTTAACAAATTCTTAAACTTTTTAATTAGAGGGGAAGGATTAAAATATCTAACAGTTCTGAGAAGGAAAAGAATAAATTTAACTAATGTGTCCAGTATTTTATGTAGATCAGGCGCTAAAGCTCCCAAAGCATTCAAAGACTTATATGATCTGTGGTTTAATAACGAAGGACATGAAACACAATATTTAAAATCTTTAAAAAAAGAAGGAATAAATCTAGCTAATGTTTCCTCTATTTTAAATACATCAGGCGCTAAAGGTCCTAAAGTATTCAAAGATTTATATGATCTGTGGTTTAATAACGAAGGACATAAAACACAATATTTAAAATCTCTAGAAAAAGAAGGAATAAATCTTGCTAATGTATCCAGTATTTTAAGTGGATCAGGCGCAAAAGCTCCTAAAGCATTCAAAGACTTATATGATCTGTGGTTTAATAACGAAGGACATAGAACACAATATTTAAAATCTCTAGAAAAAGAGGAAATAAATCTTGCTAATGTATCCAGTATTTTAAATGGATCAGGCGCAAAAGCTCCTAAAGCATTCAAAGACCTATATGATCTATGGTTTGATGAAAAAGGACATAAAACACAATATTTAAAATCTCTAAAAAAAGAAGGAATAAATCTTGCTAATGTATCCAGTATTTTAAGTAGATCAGGCGCAGAAGCTCCTAAAGCATTCAAAGACTTATATGATCTGTGGTTTAATAACGAAGGACATAGAACACAATATTTAAAATCTCTAGAAAAAGAGGAAATAAATCTTGCTAATGTATCCAGTATTTTAAGTGGATCAGGCGCAAAAGCTCCTAAAGCATTCAAAAACCTATATAATCTGTGGTTTGATGAAAAAGGACATAAAACACAATATTTAAAATCTCTAGAAAAAGAGGGAATAAATCTAGCTCATGTTTCCTCTATTTTAAATTCATCAGGCGCTAAAGGTCCTAAAATATTCAAAGATTTATATGATCTGTGGTTTAATAACGAAGGACATGAAACACAATATTTAAAATCTCTAGAAAAAAATGGAATAAATCTAGTTAATGTTTCCTCTATTTTACAAGGATCAAGCGTTAAAGCTCATAAAACATTCAAAGAGTTATATGATCTGTGGTTTGATGAAAAAGGACATAAAACACCATATTTAAAATCTCTAGAAAAAGAAGGAATAAATCTAGTTAATGTTTCTTCTATTTTACATGGATCAGGCGCAAAAGCTCCTAAAGCATTTAAAGACCTATATGATCTATGGTTTGATGAAAAAGGACATAAAACACAATATTTAAAATCTCTAGAAAAAGAGGAAATAAATCTTGCTAATGTTTCCAGTATTTTAAGTGGATCAGGCGCAAAAGCTCCTAAAGCATTCAAAGACTTATATGATCTGTGGTTTAATAACAAAGGACATAGAACACAATATTTAAAATCTCTAGAAAAAGAGGAAATAAATCTTGCTAATGTATCCAGTATTTTAAGTAGATCAGGCGCAGAAGCTTCTAAAGCATTCAAAGAGTTATATGATCTGTGGTTTGATGAAAAAGGACATAAAACACAATATTTAAAATCTCTAGAAAAAGAAGGAATAAATCTTGCTAATGTATCCAGTATTTTAAATGGATCAGGCGCAAAAGCTCCTAAAGCATTCAAAGACCTATATGATCTGTGGTTTGATGAAAAAGGACATAAAACAAAATATTTAAAATTTCTATAGGAAAATAAAATAACTCTTACTAATGTGTCCAGTATTTTAAAGTCATCAGGTTCTAAAGCTTCTAAAGCATACAAAGACTTATATGATCTGTGGTTTGATAAAGAAGGAAATATGACACCATATTTAAAATTTGGTGGTCACAGTGGATCAATTTAGCCCCTGAGTAATTTTCGAAAGTTAATTATTTTATTCCACATCAATTTTCAAATAATTGCCGTATAAAACCAGACAGTGTAATTAGATCGGAAAAACTTTGATGTAAAGTTTAAACATCATGGAATGCATTCTCTTCATGAAAAATTAACAAATAAAATTATACTAACATTATTTTAACATTTTTTAAAAAATATAAGTCCCAAAAAAACACATTTTACCCAAAATAATAAGTTTTTCAATATTTTTACTAAAAGTTTATGGTAATACTTTTGAAATATACTACTTTAATTAAAAATAATTTTCTAATAAATCTTTAAAAAAATGGGTTTATTTTACATATAGAATGTTGGCCATTTTTGGAAAGAAAAATTAGGTTTATATAAAGAAATTAGGTTTATATAAAGAATTTATTAAGCAAAAATCAGTGCAAAAGTAACTTCTTTTTAGTCTCAAATGGTTTTGAAAGTTAAAAAAAAATGAAATTTTGCAAATTTATTTTGATTTGCCGCAATTGTTACATAAGTAAAAGTGATGAGTGTTGTACATCGGGCGTAAACATGGAAGAATAATATTGATACTTGATTTTACGATTTTTTTATATAATAGCGTAATGGACAGCAATTGTCTTTACTAATAAAGGTCTTTCTATTTCTTGTGTAGGATTAAACGACACACTGCCTGATACCCTTACGAAAAAAAAACTATAAAAATACAAACAAATTACTGATACACTATTGAAGAACTATTGAATTGAAGAGGGTTAATATAATAATGTCACATACTCTATTTTAAGTTCTAATTAAATAATTCTAGCATATGGCGATTTCCAATAATCAACATCTTGTTAATTATTGCAAAATATGCAAAATTGTAGAGAACGTTTCTGTTTAGTTCGACTGACTCTATCAGCTCGAGGTTTTACTTTAAAGAAACTTTTCTTCAAAATTGAAGTGAGTCATTTAAACCTTGTGTAACCTCCAAAGGTTAAAAATTCTAAAAAATAAGAGAGGAATAACTACAGTTGTCTAATTTAACTATAGTTGTCCAATGTAATGTGGAACAGTTAATGCTGCAACAACTTAGAATTATGCAATCTAATGAACTCACAAAGCTTCGGAAATAGTCTGAAAGCACGATTTATAAAAATACTGCATGGTGACACATTTGCCTTATTTTGTTTGTTTTTTGTTCGTAAGTTAAGGAATCGCTTGTTTCTGAATTTCACACGGCGTTTGCGAAACTAATTGTAAGTCGGAATCACTTTTACTCCGACCGTGGAATTATGTTGTTCACGTATTCAAAGTCGGAGTCGCTCACTCGAAGTTCTGTAATATTCACAAACCTGTAAAATCTGTGTACACTTATTTATAACATTTGTTTGTGTAAGTAATTGTAAATATTTCTTGTAAATACTTTATTTAATGTTAATGTGAGAGTAACTTACATGTAAAAACTATAGTTACAACATACATTTAAATTGTTGATTTTACGACATAATTTTCGAGAATATTCTCCCGAGAAAATTTCGAAACAGTCTGGAAGCACGACGTATAAAAGTATTATTCGGAGATACATTCTTCTCTTTCAGCATTTAGTATACGAGAGTGCGAGATTTCGTCGTAAAAAGCAATATGTGATAGCAGAAGATTCTGTTTTAAAAATTGATAAGTACAAAGAAACAGTTTTAAACTTTAACTTTAAACTTTTGTAGAAACAGCTTTAAACTTTTTGTTTTATGTAATTTTATAAAACATCGTTTTAATCGGATTTACGTTTAAGTTATGATAAAGAAATACTGCTTGTTTTTATCCTTTCTTAAGAATATCTTATTTAAACAATTAAATACTAATGTAAATTACTACATACTAACGTGTATCTTTTTTTATACAACTTTTCGAACTATCTAGTTTAATTTAAAAATTCGCTGTATGTATAGTCGTGAGCTAAAAGGTAGCAACACATTTTTTTTGATGGTAAATGGTTTGATGCTTAATTGGTTGGATCCACAGGTAAGAACCAATGACGTTCGCCGTTTAATGAGCAAGTCTACATTTCAAAAACAATCGAAGAAAATGTGTTGCAACCTTTTAGCTCACGACTATACATATATACACATATGTGTAAAAAATATAAAAATAATTTATATGTAAATAATAAAATCTTTAAGTATTGAAATATTGTAACATTGTAAACGGAAATGAAAGTCTAATTCGAATAATTTTGTTTAAGGATGTACTGGCGGTAACGTCCTAACATTTACAATGTCTTGAAAATTTTATAAATCGTTTCTATTTATTATTTAAACACATGTTTAAAATCTGAAGTCGATCTTCTAACTCTGGTTCACGAGTTATTCAACTTTAAATTTTGCACGTATTCTTATGATATAGCAATACATTTTCACTTATGTCAACGAAATTATTAAGAAGCAACATTGTCAATATTGTGAAACTTTGTTTATGAATAAATAAAATACTGAGCAATATTTCTAAACAAAAGTTTATATCGATTTACTAATTTGTTATTACCCATACAGCACAGAAAATTGCAGCAACATTGCAGCAATGTTGCAATGTTGCAGATTGCAATGCAATATTACGGAGACATTGCAGAAACATAAATTAACAATATGCCTGCAACATCGCATGGCATATGCCAGTAATATTCCGGAAACATTGCAATATCATAATTTTTTAATAAATTAGTGGCAATAAAGAGCCAAAGCAAAATATTCGCGTATAATAATATATTAATTTAACTCATCCATTATTATTCATCTACATTTAGCAAACTAAGATACTAAATTTTTTGCTGAATCTCTACATTCCCTAACAATACAACCGTCCATATATCGACTGTAAGCCGACTCATCCAAGTCAGACTTTCAAAGTTGATTGCAAATCGACTTTGCATAGACGTCTGCAGACATCCTTCAAATGTTGACTCTAAGACATTTAGAAAAAGGCATGCGGTCCCGTGGTGCTGTGTGCATCATAGTATTGTTAAAAAACATAAATATTTATATTAATAAGTCCATATATGAAGAAACCTTGATCTACAAGAACCCAATAAACAAACAATATATTTTAATTGTTTTTTTAATAAAAATTTTTTCATATTTAATTTAATTATTGTATTATATTGATATATATTTTCCAATTACATTCTTATTTAAACAAATATCAGAAAAGTTATTCCAAATGCTATTCTGCATTTGCAAAATTAAAAATGGTAAAAAATTCTATAATTTTATATTTGTTTATATAAATACTGTGCTTTAATTATACATATTTTATTTTTTCTATAACGTATATTGACTTAATCTACCAGTTATATACACATATCAGCATAAAGTGTTCACAGGTCATCATGAGGGATCAATTCGCAGTGATCACGGAGGCCAAGCAACGTTCACCAGAGTCGCGACTTGGATGGGTGACTGCTTGGAAATTTCCGAAAAAGATTCCCGAGAATTTCTTTTTGCAAAAAATGTTTTTTAAAATGTTACACAAATATTGTTTTGTTCATTGGAATTATGTGGTGTAATAATATTTATGTGAATATTTTGGAAAATGGGATGTTTTAATGCAATATTTCAAAAAGCGGACATTTTAATGTTGCTGCAATCTCCATCTTCCAGCAATGTTGCAGCAATGTTTTGCAATCAAAATGCAATATTACAATGTTTCAATGAAATCATTCTGCAATGTTCCTGCAATCTCTCTGTGATGTATGGGTAAGATATCAATGCTAAAACGATGTGCAATTTCAGTAGATGTCAAATTTCCGAATGGGTGAAATGTCTAAAAACTATCGATTCGTTGTTTATGTTATTCCGAAGATTTTTGACAAAACTAATAAATGCACCACAGTAATAATGCAACGTACGATACTATAAAGATCTTAAAAAGAATATATAAAATAATTGGAGTAATTTTCGTTATATTATTGTACGTAACAAAAAAATTCTGGCTTTACTGATTTATATATAATATATATTTATTTTTATTCGCACATTTTAAATTTTGTCTTTTATCATCATATTTCGTTATTGAAAATTCAATAACATTTTTCAATACATGTGGATGAGAAACCAAGAGATACCTAGCCATTTGTGAAATCATTTGTAACAACATAGTCTATCATTAGAGTAATAACATAAATTACATATTCATGTTAGATAAGCGGGTATTATAAATTTAGGTGCAAAGATCTTACACGACATCGTTAATATCTGCATGAAGATTGTGGAAGAAACATGACGCGAATCAGTGCTGTCTTTCCGTTATTAATATTTGTTCTGTGCGGCATAACATCTTCCTTTGCCTTCGTTTTGGAGGACTGTGGTAAGTTGGTACTCTAATAAGTTTGAAGAACTTTTCCATAAGAAGCTCAGTTATTATTTTCTTTATCAAGACTGCTCATTAATTTAATATGTTAATTATACTAATTAAAATAAACAAAACTAATAAAAAGTATTAAAATCTATTATTTGATCTATTATTTGATAGCAATAATCTTTATATTGCTTATAAAATAAATAAATTTATTATCCTCATGTTCAAAATTTAATATTTCAATATTTTTATGTCTTGAATTATAATCTAGACAGCATCATTCAAAATTGGAATATTAGATTTTCAAAATGACTTATAAAAATGTTGTTAAATTATATAACATTAAAGAATATCTTTAATCCTAAAACACATTGTGCTATTAATAAAATCAAAATTTACTTCCGTGACGTTTAAAGACTCTAGTTGAGCAATAAAGTTGATTAATCATAGCGATTAATAGTGGAGACTCATTCAAACTCCTCTTCTATCCCGAATCTTTTTTCTCATTCCGTCTTCACACAAGTGATCAAAATTTCATAGGTGGGGGAGAGGGTCTCCCTACATCTATAATGTGTTCTAGAGTTAAAATAATTTTAAGTCATCTTACGTCCCTATTTTAGGCCCTACGTGGTATTTTGGAACATTTTTTTCTTTTTATTTGTTAGACAATTCGAAATAACTAGATTTTATCGGACCAAAAATGTTACTCTTATGCGTCAATAAAATATATAAAAGATATAAAAATAAATAATGATATATAAGATTTAAAGTTTGAAAATGGAAGAAAATATAATCAATAAGGATATTTTTTAAATGTATTATTAAAGTTGCCTCGAAAAAATACTAAAGAGTGATGTCAATTGGCTAATTACTTATTATTGTTAATAATATTAAGGGTCAAGATGGGTATCAGATTAAAGATCTCAACGAACAGGTTACAAATATGTAGTTTTTATGGTGATCCGGTTTTCGATTTTAGAGATAATAGATCAAAAAGATTTCAAATTTTAATTAATTTCAAAGCGGATTTTTAAATACAAAAACCTAATAAAAAATAATTACTGATAATTCAGAACGTTGCAGGATGACTGTCACTTTTTCCTCTGCACTACTTTGCAATTGTTAAACACTTTTATACATTAAAATCGTTTTAACCTTTGATATCACTGAGTCAAAATAGGGCATATTTTGATTTTACTCTTTATCAAAGAATTTGCAATAAAGAAATAATTTCAGAACATTCTATATTTTATTATACGCACTTTACATATATATATATTTTTTATTAAAGTTATGGACTTTTTCAAGCAAAAAATATTGTTTCATGCAGAGTTCAATTACTAAAATTAATCGCTAATTTTTACTAAAAAAAAAAAAGAATTAAGTATAAATAACAATTAATTTGGTAAATAGTGAACGATACGAATTTTATAAAATAATTTGAAGAAGCATTAGTGTTTGTAACGTATCAATTGATTTGCGTTGCGTTAATTATAAATTAGAGGAAGAATATTTACATAATAAAGACCTTATAAATTAAGAATACCGGCGTAATACCGGAAGCTAGTAGTATTACACATTAAGCTATTTAATTGATGTATACTTTGAATGTTTGTCTGAGTGTATATAATAACAGTAGTTTTGCAGTAATTAGCTAACATGTAATTATTATTACTGTAATTACAGCAAATCAGCAATACAAAAAGAGTATCTTTGTGTGATACGGATGTTTGTGTAATCATTAATAAATTGAATTAAAGTAAATTAAATTCACGTGTTGAATAAACATTTATAAATCTTATTTAACAATAAATTAATGTATAATACTTACGTATAAATCATTTATTTGTGATAATGTATACTTGATGTATACAATTTTAAATTACTACTACTATACTACCCACTTTAGGTTCGGAGATAGGCAAGTTGACGGAACTTTCAATTTCATCCTGCCCCGATATGTCTGTTGAGAAATGCATATATACTCGTGGTTCCAAAGTAGATATAGTCGTCAAATTTTTAACAAGTAAAACAAATGTATTTCAATTATATTTCATAGGAATTATTTTTTAACGTTAGAAAAAGTTTTATATCTTTGAGAGGAGTCATTGTTGATACACATAGATAGTTATTGAGAGAGAAAAAAAGAGAAAAAGAGAGAGTGTTATTAATTCAAAATTATTACTTACTTACAATTTTTAATAAAAAGTTTATAATATTGATGCAATAATTTTATTTATAGAATATTGATAAAATCATATTAATATTAAACAAATCCCAAAAAATTGTTCAAAAAAAAGATTTTTTGCGCACTGCTTACCGTGCATTCTCATCAACTCTTTGTCTACTCTTTTTTGGTCATATTAATATATATTTTTTATAGGCAAAGATGTCTCGGAAGTGAAAGCATT
This sequence comes from Solenopsis invicta, assembly GCF_016802725.1. Classification (NCBI taxonomy): domain Eukaryota; kingdom Metazoa; phylum Arthropoda; class Insecta; order Hymenoptera; family Formicidae; genus Solenopsis; species Solenopsis invicta. Next base: position 7,777,202 of record NC_052675.1, on the reverse strand, counting down.
TGCTGTGATGCTGGACGTGCTTATACCCCTTCCTATAGAAAAACCTAACATATGCAATGATCCGAAAGGCGGACATTATCTTTTACTTCGGTTTTCGTTCAGAGAAGCATCGTTGAGCTCGAATACAGCAAATCTGAGTACGTATAATGAAATTGTTCAGAATGAATTCCGATCAGACTTATTTAGTTATTCTTTAAATTTTTATTGTGTTTTGTAAAGAAAACGGAATAATTCCAATCACAATTCATTCCGAAGAATGTCATAATATATGCCCTGTTCGAGATAACGATTAATCCTCGTCGTCGTTACTTGCCTGGTCAAAACTGCAAATCGGTGCAAGATCACCTGTAGCTACTTCGTCCTTAATTTGTCGCAGTTCCAGGAACTTACTCCTGTCAACTGTACCTGTCTAAGAAATACTAGAAGCCGAGGTTACATACAACTTATTGTTAGTACACTGCTAATTCCATATAAGCCGTGTACACCGTAAAGTACAACACACATATTATAAGGCGTGTTGTCCAGGATAGTATATAATAAATTTATACATAATCCTTTTGTTAATACGTGTTTTTGGCATTTTCTGTTTTAGGTTTGAAATCTTAATGAATTAGTTTTTATTACTTTAACAAATATAAAAAAATTCTTTAGCAACTCTTGTCTATGCATTTCTAGAAAGCATTTGAAAAACAGAATAAAAAAAAATTGTATATAAATACTGTAAGTAATTTTAACGAAAAAAAGAAGTTAGAGAAATCCATATTTTAACAGGTAAAAATTTTTTTCAGATTTTTTTAATAATGTTACCGCGGTATGCAAGAAGATCTATCTCGATAATGACAAATGATCCTCCCGTCAAATAGCTGTTGCTCGTGCAAATCATCTGATCAAATTGCTGAAGGAGTTAAAGCGGCTAATCAGAGCCCAGCTTTGACTCTGTTGTAATATTGCACGAGACTGGAGAATTAAACAGTGAATTGCTACAGGTAAATAAATTTAATAATTGAAATATAGAAAACGGGTTATCTACTGCTTTTTCATTTACAATTTTCACAGTATGTAATCAACTTTATACAAAACTACACAGGAGATAGACAAGAAAAAATAACGTAAACTCCTGAGAAACCCAAGCAGAACAGGGAGTCATCAAGACGTCAAAATGATGTCAAAGTGACTGCAAAATGATCAAATTAAAAGTCACTTTTCAATCAATTACGATTTATTTTAATGTCATTTTGACACAATTGTAAATCACTTTGATGTCATTTTGACTTGTTGTTCTGCTTGGGAAATATACTACTTATTTTATTAATAAAAAGTTGACCTATTAATTGTTTGTAAGGATAACAGCATACAATACTTAAATAGTCATCAGTTATAGCAGTCTTGTAGCATAACGATGGTATACTTGCAAAACGTCGTATGTCTGAAAATAATTATTTTACAAAACAAACAAAAAATTATTTTTAAGTAACATTACATTACATTTATGATTATCGTTCAAGTCAATCTTGGACTTAATGGGAGGAAATTATATTGAGAAATAGATGTCATTTCCATTCTTTTAAATGTATTCTGTTATAACATCAAAATCCCAAGGTTTGTCTTGAACGCCTCTCGTATTACAATCGTTACTGGAGCGCTCCACGATCGCATTATAACATCATAAAAAAAACCAAAGAATCGGCGATAATGTACTAAATACAACGATACCAAAAACTCGATTTTCTTTTGGAAGTATACCATCGATAATATCTTTTAAAGGATATTGAATAAGAAAATCTATTTTTTTGTTCTACCTTTCCAAACTACTCACAAAAATTTGATAATATTTAAGTCAGGCAATTAAACTGGTTTATAAAAATGTTTAAGTTGTAAAAAACAGAAAGCAATTTTGAAAAATATTTTTTCCACCAGCATTTAGTGTTTTAAAAACCAATTTAAAATATATTTTAATAAATACTATACATTAAGGTATTATGAGAAAAATTCTCCATAAAGTATTTAGATACATCGTTAATATTATAGATAGCAGAATCGCATTAATGATAATAACGATAATAACTCAGGGAAACTCCAATACAACGACCAATAATCTGGACGTGTTAATGAAGATAGGATTACGTCTGCGCATGAAGAACGATCTTCTTTTAGCGCGAGATATTTGCAGAAAGTTAAAAATAACACAAACTAGCAAAGACGTCAAAAAACCATTTCTAAGGTAAGTTTTCAAAGTGGTGAAATTAATTCAAAAAATAATTTGAAACTTTTGGGAAATTAATTAAAAACAAATTTTCTTATACAAGTATTCTAATCATGACATATTCCAAGAGATCTTGATATTATTAATAGATGTTTTATTAGCATGGAAGAGAATGCTTATATTTCTTTCGCGGCAGATGCACCTAACGCTATATCATGTCAGTGCGATTATTATGTGTTAATTAAATACAACTGGTATGAAAACATTGCATACAAAGAATTTTATTTTAATTGCAGTTAGCGAATCAAGGTAAAAGAAAAAATCAGAAAAGCGCGTACGACTCCAGTTATTAAAGTTAAAATTGGCGAACGCATCAATCTTGAGAAACTCGAATGCACGACGCGAGTTCCTCGAGCTAAAAATACCTCGATGCTCAGGATAATGGTGAAGAAGCCTTAGAGAGTGCGGTGGACGATGCCGAGGCGAAGTTTGTGAATGGCGCACTTGAACATGAAATCGTTACTGGGAATGGATTGCTCGTGAAATTTGTGTATGTATTTAAATGATGAAAATTGCAAAAATTTGAACTTAATCGATTATTAAATATTGTAATTAACATATGCGCGATTATTTATAGTCCGCTGGTATTGGATGTATGCCAGTATCCCGACAAGTATAACAACGAAAATGTACTCAGCAAAATGATGACGATGAGCTCTGAATTTTGCGAACAAACTGTGCAACTTTTGATCACCAGATTGGAGCGATCGCCGATTCCGGGATCCGATCAAATATATGCTGATTGGATTAATTGTAAGTAATCTCGCTACTAGGTTCCTTAATAAGGTAGAACCATGGTCGAAATACATCTACGGCGAGTAAATTAACTTTTATGCATCAATTTTTAGCATTTATATCAATATTTTATAATTTATATTGATAATTATGTTTCACATAACATTTTAAAATATAATTTTTTTTTCAAAATTTTGTATATAATACACATTATCTTATTTCTCATAAAAAAGCACATAATTGAAAGAATTACCGTATAGTATTATTATGTTAATGTTTATTTTTATAGATCTCAAGATAATATGAACGTGCGTAGAACATGCGTTCGTATGTTGTCAAATCTAGCTGTTAATGAAAGAAATGATACGCGTGAAGAGACAGGTTTCAATTTACGAAGTCATTCTTCGTTCAACTTTTTCAAAAAAGCAACATTTTATATAATATAGTTTCGGATATATTGTCGCTTTTCGAAAATCGTCATTTATGAGAGGAAAAAGGAAAAGCAGAAGCTGGATAAATGGATCCAGACTTGGATGGAAGGGGAAAAAAGGGATCAACATTTGTCTTTAATATTAAAGGTTAAAAGAATAAATTAATTTGTAAGATCTGAAATATATACAATTTGATTTATAATTTTTCATTTTTTAATATTTTCAAAGCTATTTCCTTGTATTATTTCATTATAATTAGCTTTGTTGTGGACTGACAAAATACTTGGACACACAATCACTTGGACAACAATAAAGCCAATAAATAATTTTTTTTTTTTAAATCAACAATGTGCAACTTTGCATAAAACAATTGTAAAAATCACACATTTATACTTTTATTTTTACTATTTGCCTTGAAAAAACATTTTTAGAAAATTGCTGCGTATATTTTAATTATTGTTTAATTTTAATTTTTCGAAAATATTTGAGTAAATTGTATTTTCTCACTCTTAGTTAATAAAGATTAATATCGAGAAAAATTTGATTAAAATCCGTTACTTTACTGATTAACACTTCAATACCTTATATCGTATATTATTATATAATTCTTTATTAATTTTTTTTTTGTAAAGTTTTGATTAATCTTTACGTGATATTTCGTAAAAACTGTTGAAAGGTTGTATTAAAATCAGATCAATAATCTTTACGTTTGTAAGTTAGAGAATAAAAATAATACTCAAGTATCCATATATTTCATTCATTTTTATTACATTATTATTACTATTATTATTATTATTATTATTATTATTATTATTATTATTATTATTATGTCATATTAAATGCGCGTATTGTCATTTGTAAATCATGCGTATGCACGCATATGCCATTGTAACAAAATTAAAAAAACGTAGGCGTTTTATAAAGAGTGGGCGCTTTCTGGCCTCTCTACGTCCCTGCCCAGAAATCGTCCGAAATCCTCTTTCTGAATTTTATGGCCTAAACGTAGCACGGAAAACGTGTTTGGTGAGAGGGGAGTAGAGAGGAGGATATCCATAGAGATAGCCGTACCCTCACTACATGATTTTAGTACAGACTTGAACCATTTTTATCGACAGAGTTGCAAAATGGATGTAATTTTAGTTCATATTCCGACCAGAATGTGCATCGTTAGTGCGCTGGGAATTTTAGCGTTATAAGAAAAAGGCTGGCGTGGCCGCTCTCAGGTTCCTCTCTGATGTATCCAGTTTTGATTGATGGCTACTGTCAGCCAATCAACATATTAGGATCAGTTTGCGCTTCTCTGATTATTTCATAGACATAGGATCTATAGACCGAGCATTCGAGGAGTGGGGGTAAAGTTCTCGCGTGAAAAACTAGAAAGAGATAGCCTGTTTTGGACCACTATTTTGTCTTTGTCAAATGACGCGCGTGGGGGTACAGTAAAGGTAATGCAATGAAACTCTCGATAAGGTTAGGGAAAAAGAAAATGGAAATGTAAGTGAATGTGAAAAAAGAATGAAGGGGAATTGAAAAGCATTGGAAAAAGTACCGAAATATAGAATTATATATAATGTAAAATTGTGTATTAAAATTTAAACAATAAAGTATTGAATAAACATTTAAAGCACCTGGCATAACAGTAATAAAAAAATTAACTCTGCTGATCTTTATATATATCTATATATATAATATATGTTATTGATTTTTAAATAAAATGAGTTTTGTGAATTTAGATCTTATTTGTCTAATTTTGTTATTCTTAGAAGGAGCATAATGATGTATACAAAGAGTGAAAAACTTTTCTAAGAGAATACAAATCAATTGATTTCTATGATCCATCAATGGAGCTTGATTAAAAGCATGTTTCTTTTCAGTAAATAAATCATTTATTCTTAGTTTTATTAATGTTAAATTTATCAGTTTCTTTATTACGTTTGTAGACGTCAAAATATAAAAAAAAAAAAAAAACAAGTGAAGATTCCCCACGCGCGTCATTAGACAAAGACAGAATAGTGGTCCAAAGCTTGCTATCTCTTTCTAGTTTTTCACGTCCCCACTCCTCGAATGCTCGGTCTATAGATCCTATGTCTATGGATTATTTACAATTATTCAGGACTCTATTGGCAGACCTGGCACTACAGAACATAACCTGTCACTAGTGTCTTCCTCCCATTTTTTTTCTTTCTTTCTCGATTCTTTGCAATTTAAAAAATATTCCGGGATGGATATCCAGAGTGTCGGAACGCGTTTAACCTTAGTTCAAATGAATTAATGCAGATTGGAGCAACGTAAAGAAGAACAACAATCTATTCAAGAACATAATTTAATCATGGAGTACTTTAGTGAAATATTTTTGTTCGGAATTGATACTATTGTATTCACTATCTGTCTGAAACAGTTTATTTATTACAAGAATGCGATTAAGGCGATCAAGGTAGAAGATATTAATTTTTCTTGGATTCTGAAATTTAGTAATTTAAATAAAAATATTAAAGTCAATTTTAAAACATGTCCATACATTTTTAGAATGTTGAGCTACATGACATTGGCACAGATTTGGAAAGTCTACTGGATAAGAGTTCAAATAACAAAGTAGATTACATTGCTATTAGAGGAATCGTGAAGCCATTGAGAGAATCGTTGCAAAGTATTAATAAAAAAGATGTCACCGGAGTCATACAGAAACTTAGTGTCAGAGAACACGTTGTTGCAAGAACGTCTGCTGGTTATTGGTAACATTATATATCACAATTTTCTCAACAATTTTGATTACATTATAAGTATCAATAATTTTGACGATATACTTTATTGAAATTATTCAATTTGTAACTTAATAGGTCTGATCAAAAACGAACAATTCAGCAAGTATATCATACAGTACCATTTGTTTTACGAAACAAATGGTACTCTGTAGAAATAACAGATCCATTGTCCGCTGACATTTTAGATTTGGATATAATTTCTGACAATTTTCAACCAAGTGCACCTACAATTACAGATCATGTATGGGGATTCTTTACAGGTAATTGCAATAGAACTATTTGTTATTTTTATTATGTAATATACATTTGTGTTTGTATATTTTATATATATATATATATATATATATTTTAATAGACAATGATTATATGAAACAATTAAACTTGCACTTGTAATCCAATTTTGTAGGAGTGCGACAACGTGGTATACAGTCTACAGAAAAAATGTTGCGTGAAGATTCAATTATTACAGCGATAGGTGAGCTTTCAAAGTCGGAAAGTGAATCCAATTATCTTACTTTACAACCCCCGTTAAACGGATCTCCTTTTTATATAACAAGCATGTCAATTACTTCTTTGATACGGAAATTAGATGATCGTAAAAAAATATATAGGCAAGTAAATTGTAGTGGATATAATTAGAATATTATTTGCTATATATTATTAAATTTATATTTATGTAATTTTATAAACTTTATGATTTAGGATATTTTGTTTAATGAGTGGCACAATTGGATTAGTACTCGGAGGAATTATGGTGAGACGCTATTGGAAGAATAAACAAGAACAAAGATTGGCAGATCAGTTACGTCAGTCGCTCGAAATATCTCGTCAAGAAAGACGACAAAGAGTCAGGGACAGAGATCTTAGAGAAGATCAGATATGTGTAGTCTGCAATACAAATGCACGTGAAATTATTTTACTACCTTGTGGTCATGTATGCATATGCGAAGATTGCTCAGTTAGTATCAATAATAATTGCCCGATTTGCAGAACACAAATCGTTGAAAGAGCAGCGGCATATATAGTATAAATTTTATTTTGATATGTGAATATGTTTTATATAACAAAAATATTTTTATTATACTAGAAAAACTATGGAAATGAAGATTGTGATTAAAATAATATTATTACATATAATTCCGTTTCCTTTATTTGTCACATACACAGATGTATATAGTTTTATTATTTACAAATGAAAACCTAATTTCTAAAAACAATATATAACACACGTACATCCAATTACAATAATTATTAAGAGCACAAGATTACAGAACTGTTCTTTTTTAATGTACAATATATTAACATATTGTGCGAACATCAAAAATATAAATTATTTTTATTTTATTCACCAATTAGCAATTCTACTTTGTAGCAATTCAACTATGTTTTGAAAATTTATTAGATTTTTAAATACAGCACAGAATGTTTTTTTCAAATAGCAAGTGAAAAAATGTGTATGCAAAAGATACATTTTTATAAAAATATATTTTGTGTGTACACATGTTACATATTCAGATACATAAAAATCTTAACAATCTACACTTTGCTTGTTTTTGTCTATAATAAGCTTTGTTTGTTTTCATCTATATGCATCATTATTTTTTTAGCTTTATTAGATTTGCCAATACCGAGTTTTGGTTGTCCTCTATTCAAACCTTCCAAAAGAACACAAGCTTTACATGTTTCTTGACTCGAAACAAATCCACATCGGACACAATTTCTTCTCTCTGGCATTTTCACATTATCATTTACTTGTAACTGTTCACCTAGTACATGCCCAATAGATAATATTAACTATTTTTGTAACTTTTAGATTATACAACAGATTATTAATGCAGGTACAGTAGGATAGTAATATTAAAATATTCTCTTACCCGAATGTATTATGTCTATGATAGATGAAGGTCTTATTTTCTCTAAATCTTTTAAAAAGGCTCGTGCATAACCTCTGTAAGCATTTGGAGCATATATGCATTCTGTGGAAAAGTATACAAGTTTTTTAAAATATGCATACATGACAATCTCTTTTTCATATGCATATTTCAGTGGTTTACAACGCATAATGGAATCTGCACCTCCAGTCTACATTAAATAAAAATATAGATATCAAATTGTAATTTCATGTACACAATACATATGATGGTATATATGCAATAATATTCTTACAGTAATAACAGATGTACATCTATGTAATCGGGCAATATCGCCTCTCAAGATATTCATTAATATTGTTTCAGCGATATCGTCCGCATTATGACCCGTTGCAATGCAATCCACCTTCAAAATTGCTGCTCCTCTATCCAATGCCTGTCTTCGGAAAACACCGCAAACTGTGCAATTATTTTTACGACCGATCTGAAAGATAAATAACATTTTTTTGTAGGATTTTAAAGTTCAAGGCATACGGTTGTGTCTCGTGTCAACTTGCACAATGACAAGACTGACCCTGTATCGCGATAATTACTAGATTAATCAAGTTTTTAATAGGCCTAATCAATAGCTTAGGTTTACTTTTATTTTACCTCTGCAACTATAGAATCCATTGTCCATCCATACAGTTCCTTATATGATAAGATTTTAAGTGGAATGCCATAATCATCTCTATTCTGTACTACAGTCTTTAAGCTATCATCTCTGTATCCTAAAATAATGTATTTTAGAAATAAAATTATATTTTCTTTATGTTACATAACTTATTGATATTATTTTTAATTATATTACCAGTGATTCCTTCATCGACAGATAAAAGAAACAAATCCAATCCATATTTGTATCTTTCATTCAAAGTCTTCAAAACATATGCTAGTACAGTGGAATCCTTTCCACCTGATGCTCCAATGGCAACCTTGTCACCAGGTTTGAACAATTTACCATTTATAATAGTATCGTGAATCTCGGTCTCAAACGCCAAGAAAAAGCATTCCTTACATAATGTATCGCCAGTTTTTGGTCTCTAAAGATGTACACATGTATTTTATCGATATTTAATATAGGGTGATAATAGATTACACAAATTTTTAGATATATAGTATAATTAGGAAAAAAAAAATTTACCTTTAAAATCGCATTTTTTCCACACTTTGTAGAGCAGAGCGAAGGCATTTTGATACTTTTTCTTTTTTATAACTATTAATACTAAAATATGAAATCTTGTTAATTATTTTAAAATAACGTAAAATTACATAAAAACGTGTTGTACATGTATTTTTGTTAACGCAAGCACAATTAATGTCACTTATGGTTTTATATGCGATGTAAAAATGTAACACGCTCACAAATAATGTATCAATTGATCTAACTGATCAAAATCCAGTATTCACTCGAGTTTATTAAATTTTCTTGAAACATCTGAATAAATAATAAAAAGTTAATGTTCTTTTTTATTTTCGAGAATTACAAGAGTTTCTATCACAAGAAAAAAAATGTTGAGGGACAAAGGTGCAATTCAATCCTCCGGCTTCTCGGGTGGTGGTCCACAAGGTTGCAGCATCTTCTCCATAAGATTGAATCTGACTCGTGCCTTGGCTTCGTTCTCAGCGATTGCGAAGAAATTTAGCAAGTCATAATGACCCATATACGAGCTGCAAGAATCCCGATGTTGATTCACCAGCCACTCGAATTTCGTCGTGTCCGCGTGTCCGGTGCCAATATATTTGGATTGCAGATGCTCCAATTGGCTGTGGATATTGTAGCGCTCACCCATCTTTTCGAGCTAATTACTGCTCGTGGTCTCGTCCTTCCTTAGTAGATATCGTTGATTATAGAATTAACAATCACGCTGCTCGTATCTCTTTCGTATTCGAGTCTTTTTTCATAATTTCGTAACGTTTTCGCAAAAACTTTCTTTCTAGGTTATTGTAGGTTATGTCGTGACGCTACGGTTAACGAAACATAGGGTGGGTGGAGAGATGCATATAGACGCGCAACTGCTCATTGCCAGTTGCCCGAGTTGTCGCTTGTTGCCGAGCAGTCTGCGGGTGCACACATACAACACATACACATCAATCGATGGTGATTGGTTCTTGCCTTTGGAGCAGTAGGTCAAATTTGAAGTGAGCCAATCGGAACGTTCCACACTCGCGCGACAGCGCTGGGGTATTTTTGTGTTCATACATTTGGAGTGATGGGGGAAGACGTTTATCGCAAAGTACGAATATTGACCGCGGCGCGGCGACACCGCAGAGTCGTCGATCGCAGCGCGCGTGTGTGGCGGCGAAGGGCGAAGGCGTTACGTTAGGCAGAACGACCACGACACGACGTGCTAATGGTTAATGGCTTCCATTCGATCGAGCTAGGCTTTTATGAGCGAGCCGGAATTCAATCGAAAGAAAACACATGAGATATGATGCGATCGGCCGGTAGAATCATAAAAATATGATCGCCTGAGATCCGTACGATCGGGAGAGAGATAAATTTCTGGCCGGAGACGTCGCGGTCGTCCGCGAATTACGTGCTGAAACTGCGCGAAGAGGAAGGACGTAACCGTTACGCATTCTCATCGTCTCGTTACGCTCTGGTTTCGGACCCTGATGCGAGGAACAGCGAGGCTCGTCGCGACGTTGCAGGACACACATCGCACGTAAGTACGATCGCGTATCTATCGTCGCGACAATTCTCGTCCGGGTCATCGCGGCTCGGCGGACTCGAGCTCGGGGGAAAAAAGAAACTGGGCGAGTCCGCTGGCGGCGAGCGGGTGTAGGTATAGGAGCAATGGCGGTCGTGTTGGCTGGCTCGAGATACTCGTGGCTCCGCGTACCTCGCGTCAACCGCCGATTCTCCCGTCCGCGTCCGCTCGCTCCTCGTCGATTCGCGTCTGGCTTGGATCCGAGCGAGCGCGACGCGACTTGTTAACGTAACGCGACCGTTCGCTCGCAAGGTAATCGCGTCGTTTTTACGATATCGTTCTCTACACCATCTACTCTGCCGATGTGTGCGTGCGTGCGTGCGTACCTGCCTGCGTGTGTGCACATACGTGCATGTTTGTCGGTCGCAAGCGTGTGTGTCATACATATCCATGACAATCAGCCTCGAGTTCGAAAGGCCCGAGACCTGCTATTGCTGTGGTGGCCGAGACAGTGTCGAGACCCCACGTCTAAGCGATAACGTTACTTTTGACCATCGCGTTTCCATCGATGTTAGGAGGGTAAGCCAGGTGGAGGAGAGGAGAGGAAAGCCGACCGCTCGTCCCCTCGTTCCTGCCTGTTGATATTTTCTCTATTCGCGCGATGGTCTCGGCGATGGCTCAAATATACCTCTAAGCTTACGCTTTTATTTACATAATAAGTTTATGTAAAATTACTTGAGTAAAAAAGTAAATAAAAAAAAAACTAATGTATATACACGTTCCTACGAATCAAATTTATCGAAACAGTTTTGTACAAATCTTATACCTTCGAAATTTATTAGTGACATCTTCCGTGTGTGCGTGTGTGAGCGTGATGAAATGGTGTCCAAGATGTGTAATAAACTTATACACTCGTTCGCGTATTTTATTTGCTTAAAATGTTGCATCTATCAGTACATGTAAAAGTGTGCTAAAAAGATACTTAAATAATATTTCATTTTCAGTAGGTGACATGCCTAGCACTCGTGATATTGAACGGGCTGAACGTAATGGGAGATTCCGTTCACGAAGAAGAGGCAGTGCGAGCAGCGACGTGAACCGACAACACAGCTTTGACGGTACGAGCGACAAGCGACACAGAAGACATGGCAAAAGCAAGAGCTCTGGGAAAAAGAAGAAGAAACGTTCGCGCGACAAGTCGCTCGAGACAATTCCAACTGTAGCTTCATCTGTGGTAAAACCATTGGTTGAGTACTCCGACGTGAGTAGCGAGGATCTGTCGGAACCTGAAGCGGGAGAGATACAATCGGAGGATAGTCGTGCTAATAGTTACACGGACGGAGAAGTACCTGAATCGTTCCTTCAAAGACGATATTATGGCGGCAGCCCGGTCCGTGCTCTCGGAGCGTCGCCCATCAGTCTGTCTCCGTCGCCGTCAGTTCAGCATCGACACTCGTCGAGTAGTAGACGGTACGGCTCGTTGTCGAACGAGCAACAACAGCCGGCGATGCATGGCGCGACGCCGGAATACGAAGAAGAATCGAGACGATACGCTCGACGAAAGGAGAAGAAACATAAACGTGAGAAAAAGAAGAAGAGAAGTCTGAGTCCGTCGTCGAATTCGGGTAAAAAGAAGAAGAGAAAATCCAAGAGGCATTCTCACAGCGTAAGCCCACATCGCGTACTCGTTGAGGAGGAGATGGTCGGTGTTTCGAGTCCAAATCGCGAGAAGCAACCGTCGATTGTCGCTTCCGTTAATTGGTCGGAATCACCACCGATGCCGCTCAAGGACAACATGTCACCCATCTCGCCGGCTACGCCGCGCGAACAGAGGTATCCCAGTGACGATCCAGCGGAGCTGGAGATGTCGCGGCAGACCTCTCGAAACGTAGTCACCCCACCGTCTCTCTTGTCGACGCATGGACAGATGGAATCGCCGCACACGCCTCTGATGCCTCCATGCGCCATGACGCCGGAGAACTTGATGAGTAAGGCCTGCCCTATTACCGTCATAGCACCGAAGCACAACAGTCCCGATCGACAGAAACGTAGTCCCAGTATCCACGTGACGCGCCGTCCCAGCGTTAGTCCTGGACCCATCGGTGGCGGTGGCTGTGGCGGTAGCAGTGGCGGTGGCGGAGGCGGAGGCGGTGGCAGCGCCACCGTCGGCATCGGCATCGGCATTGGTGGCGGTGGCGGTGGTGGAGGAGGAGGAGTCGGTGTGAATCGCAGCAGGAGGCCGCACAGTCCCCCGTTGAGTCCACCGTCGAGACGAAGGGATCACAGTCCACCGTCGCGAAGAAGAGATTTCAGTCCTACGCCGGTGCTCCACAGACTGAGGCCGCACAGCCCGAGCCCGGCCACCGTCAGACGGCGAGAGTTTAGTCCGAGTCCCGGAAGTAGTCATAGACGACGAACGGACAGCGGAGTTATTTCCCCTAAACGTAGAAGACGAGAAGAGTCCGATCGACGTAGTCATCGGCTTCACGATAAAGACAGAAGGGACAAGCGGAAATCCAGATCAACTAGGAGTCCTACCACTGGAAGGTATATACGCTTGTGAGAAAAACGAGCATTGATCCTTTCCTCTCTGTCTGTTTGTATTATTAAAATAAACTTACCCTTACCTAATGACAATAATAATTTCTCCCATTTTTCTCATTTTAGATTGCACTTGCCTCTGTCTCGATCGCGATCGCGCAGTCCGGGGAGATGGCGAAAACTGTCTCGCTCGAGATCGCGTTCGCGTCCCAGAAGAAGTCGCACTCCAAAGAGATCACGCTCGCCCAGCAAGTCCCGCAGTAAGACCTCGAGGAAACTCAAATCGAAGAGCCCGCGTCCTAGAATACCCTCTCCTTCTCCTCACAGGTCTCGTGCTAGAAGCCCGTCGAGCATTACCGCCCGAAATCTTCGAGTACAGGCCAAGATCAGCGAAACCAGTTTATTCGCGGAACTCGTCAAGGACCGTAATATGAGGGAGTTGGCGTACAAGAAGTTGCAGGCTGCAAAGGAAAAGGTTGGAAATCAAGACGAAGTGCAAATCATAGAGAGTACCGACGAGAAAGACGGCGACGGTGGCAACGTCTCCTCCGAAAATAAAGCTTCCATTGACAATAAGGACAGAACGACATCGATAAATCACAAGCAGGAGCAGGCTGGCGCGAAGACTGGCGATAATGTGCTGCTCGACGTCACCGATATTCCCGTTCCGACGAGCGACGACGGTGCTGTAGCGTGCAAAACGCCACCGTTGCCACCAACAACCGGACAACCATGCGGCAGTGTTCCGCTACCTAATCCGATGTCTACTGCGATGAATCCACTCGCTTCTCACGCGAGCATCACCTCGCCCAATCCGTCATCGATGATGCAATCCAACAGTTGTTCGATCGTTGTGTCGCACAGTCCGAATTTCCCAGCTCCTACTCCTGGAGTACAGCCACAACCACAGCAACCACCGCCGCCACCGCCGCCGCCGCCACCACCACTGCCGCAATCCGCCGAATCCGTATCGTCGAACTCGGTGGGCCTGGCGCAAGTGTCCGCTCCTATGCCCATGTCGGTGGTGCCGCCGCCAATTCCGCCTACACCGATTTTACCCAACATGTCTGTTCCACCACCACCGATTCCTGTTCCAGCGCCCAACACTATCATGTCCAAGTTTAATCCACCTAATAATCTTGTACAACTTAAATCTGTGGATCCTCCAAAACCTCCCATAGTAACGTTCACGACCAAAAGTCTGAAGAGATTACCATTGCCACCTGGCATTAACCAGAATGACTTGGAAAGCATAGATTCTCCACCGAGCCGTTCTCCGAGCCCTCCCAGCAAGGCGCAATTGAAACTCCCGTCAGTGGCATCAACAAAGCCACTGCAGAAAAGGGGTATCAAGGATCTGCCAATGCCACCAGGTGAGTTTGATTTTCGGACGAGCTTTACTCGCACTTACGTGCGAACCGCTATTACTTGATAACAACTAATTAATTTTAACTGTAGTTGTACCTGGCTCGGAAGACTTGAGCGGTGAGGATGATCCAAACGCAACGCCACCGCGCTTGAAGGTTGAACGAGTGGCACCAAAACCGAAATTGAAAAGACCGAAAATATTGAAACGCAGAGGATCGCGAAACTGCCATGCTCCCATGTCGGCTTCTGGCGGCAAGGATTGGGGCGAACGATGCGTCGATGTGTTCGAATTCATTGCGCAGATCGGAGAGGGTACATATGGACAGGTGTATAAGGCACGAGATAAACGATCCGGCGTGATGGTAGCTTTGAAAAAAGTCCGACTTGAAAATGAGAAGGAAGGCTTTCCCATTACGGCAGTCAGAGAAATAAAGATTTTGCGACAGCTAAATCACAAAAACATTGTTAATCTTAGAGAAATTGTCACTGACAAACAAGATGCTCTGGATTTCCGAAAGGTACCTTTTTAATTGTGGTTGTATTATAGAAAATTTGTTATTTCTTTATTGATTAACAAGAATTTTGTTGAATAATCTGATGTAGCGACATGTTGCGCACACGATATTGTGCTCACGTACAAAGAGAATGAGCAAATTTTCTATTATGCGTTAAATAGATGTAACTCGATTTGTCTTGTTAATTTTATTATCTTCAATTATTTACTATTTTTCAGTGATTTAACATACCGACAAACATCACTAATAGAGTGTGGAGTAATTTTGTTGATTTGCAAATTTTTGCACAATCAATTAATTGCGTGTTTTTTTTGTGTTTTAGGATAAAGGTTCCTTTTATCTAGTTTTCGAATACATGGACCATGACTTGATGGGTCTGCTGGAATCAGGCATGGTGGATTTCAATGAGATGAATAACGCTAGTATCATGAAGCAGTTGTTAGATGGTTTAAATTATTGTCACAGCAAGAATTTTCTACATCGGGATATCAAATGCTCAAATATATTGATGAACAACAAGTATATATACGCGATCTACTGAATGTTATAAATATTTCTTACAATTTCTTAATATAATATAATGTACAATTTTAATAGGGGTGAGGTTAAATTGGCTGACTTCGGATTGGCAAGACTTTATAACGCAGAAGACAGACAAAGGCCGTACACCAATAAAGTGATTACTTTGTGGTACAGACCCCCTGAACTTTTGTTGGGAGAGGAACGTTATGGGCCTGCGATTGACGTCTGGAGTTGCGGATGTATCTTGGGAGAATTATTTTCCAAGAAGCCTTTATTTCAGGTAGTAACCACCTCTTTAAGTTGAAAAAAACAGTTAAAATTAATTTGTTATTAATATTGGTAACTTTTTATCAGGCCAACGTAGATATGATGCAACTGGAGATGATTTCGAGAATTTGTGGGACACCTACTCCCGCTGTTTGGCCTTCTGTGATAAAACTACCACACTGGCATACACTTAAGCCAAAAAAACAGCATAGAAGACGTCTAAGGGACGATTTCGCATTTATGCCAGGAGCAGCCTTGGATCTTCTGGATAAAATGTTAGAATTGGATCCTGAGAAGCGAATAACGGCAGCCGATGCACTTAAGAGTGCTTGGTTAAAAAACGTTCAGCCCGAACAGTATGTTATCTTTCTGCATTTTCTTGTGTCGGCTTTTCATGTGTGTTTGTATACATATGTTTCTTCGTTCAAATCTTATTTATAAAATACATTACTATGCACTTTCACGATATATCAGGATGCCAGCACCACAACTTCCGACTTGGCAAGATTGTCATGAACTCTGGAGTAAAAAGCGAAAACGCTTATTACGGGAACAACAAGAGAGTGTTGCAGCAAAGTTGCCTCCTCTCCTTCCCTTTCCGAATAAAGGAGGTCCCAACAAGGATGATCTGTCAGATGTCGGGGGGTGAGTAAAGCCGTAAAGAAATCGAATTTACGAGCTACTGAGACATACGTCTCGATGCCAATCAAGAATTAATTTGCTTATACACGTAGATGGCTGTGTACGACAGTTGTGCTTGGCATTTATTTTCTTTAGTGAAATGCATTGTTCGAATAATGAATTTCTTGTGATAAGTGACATCGAAAAGAAAATGTTATAGTAGTATTTCTGTATGTTCCTTCTAATTCTCATTTGCATGCCGACCTTCCCTTCTGTCAACCTAATGAATCAACGAGTTAATTTTAGTTTCGTTCACAGTCGTTCGAACACGACGATGGCAATAATGCAGATCAATGGAAAATAGAAGCACGAAACACCCTTCTCTGTTCGTGGCTTCGCTCTCCAGAGATTGTTTATTCTTAAACGATTGATTCAATAGACTGTGTGAGATATACTTAAATGTGTATTTTTCAGGGCATACACAACGTGCCTCGATGATAATATTTTATCATAATCATGTTTATATACCATTTTATTAACTCTTTGGCTGCGCTACGAAAAATTTTTTAGACTTGGAATCAAATAAAGTTCATAAACAATATAACTCAATTTTATTAATTTCATACTGATTTAATATAAAATGATGTAATAAATTAATAGTGAGTATAATCTCTTCTGTAGTCCTCTACTACAAAGTTTTCAATTTCAGTTATATAACATTTAAGTTGTATACTTTACATGACTGTAAAGTATATACATTTGCAGCTAAAGGGTTAATTATTGTCCATAGTGAACCATTTTACAAGGATTATAGAAATGATTATTAAAATACTTTATTATTATAATCCTCTATATGTATGCCTAATAATCGTCATTCATAACGTACGACCTATATACAAGAAGAAGGTATACATATCCTAGTAATCACTGTGATTCAGTCTACCATTCGTTTATAAGGACGATTGTAAAAATTAAATTATCAATTTATTTAGTTAATTTGCTTAAGTATGTGTACATATCTCGTCAATATACGAAAGGAAAACGTACATGTATATAGGACTTTACTATAAATAAATGTACACATCAACATATATGTACCACAAAAAGAATATAATGCATGCGCTCACGTTAATATATCGAAATGAGAAATATTCGTATATAATTTTTGCGCACATGCATACTGATTTAGGTACTTTTAGAGATTGATTTATATCATCTCTGTATAAACGTATGTTTGTGTTCATATTCAAACATACAAGTGGCAAAATGGTTGAAAGAAATAACGATTGTAAATAAATATACAGGTCACATCAACGTGATTTCTCCTTGCTGTTTTTCGCGAAAAGACCTTAGGTATCTATAAGTAGAGCGTAAAACAATCTGTACAAATAGATGAGCTGTAAGGCTCTATAATGTAAATATATAGGCAAAATACACAGGATATGCTGCTTTGGAAGACCGAAGAAGACGAATATGAGAAGATCAAGATTAAAATCGTGAAGATGTTAACCTTCTGTTATTTTTATTTATCATTAATCCAATTTATTCAAATATTCATTTATTCAAACATTTTCGGCGTACATTTATACTTTAATCATCCCCTAGCCTTGTATCACAATTTAATGATTTCGTATTATAGATAATAATGATGAGTTTCTCATAAAATACAAATGGCGAACCATTGTGTATTTATTTAGTATTTACATATGTTTTTTTTGCATGTGCGTTACTTTAACTGATACTATTTTTACGATAAAATTCAGTCTTCGGATGTTTCCTAATGTAATATCATAGCAATATTGTAAAATAATATTCGAATGCTGCAATATATTTAAGCATACTCAAAAACATTTACTTGAAATGTTTTCATGAGCAGTGAATGAATCTTTAACGATATCAAATATTTTATTATATGATTTTTTTAAGTTGTAATATTTTTTTTATTTTTATTGTTATATATTATGTACTAGTATCTGTTGAAAAAGTCTAGCAAGCAGCACTCGACAATTATCATGAAAAATACTTATCTGTTAGTATTTACAGATTCATATATGTAAAATAATCATAAAAAATATATGTTACCGTTTCTCTCTCTACTTATTCCACAAATATTTTGACACGTATAACTTTTTTCGCTATTTATTTTTTTTTTTTTTTTTAGAAATAAAAGCAAGTAAATTGAATGTTTCATTTCTTTAATATATAATATTTAAATCATGTTTCTCCACTAGTGAATTAAATAATACAAAAGTATACATATGAAAAAGGCATAAAATGAATATTAAAATGTTTATTATATTTGTAGTAACAAATGAAAACTTTCAGTAAGTAGAATTTAAAAAATTGAACATTGTATAATTTATATGTATTTGTGATATACTGTTAAATACATACATACATACATACATACATACATATATATATATATATATATATATATATATATATATATGTATGTATGTATGTGCTTTTCTTTGCACAATAATAGAAATTACTCTCGAGTGTCTTTATCGTAATATCGTAAGTTATCTCATACGTACATATACACATACTGAGCGTTTTGTTTTTGTATATGTATTCTATGCTATTATATGTGCACACATATAATTGCGTGTTTATGAGTATGTAAAATAAGCATATAGAAAAGGTAGAGATATAACAAAATCGTTTTTATATACCAAAGTTTATCATATCTCTTGACACACCTTATATACACTTGTGTGACAATATTAATATAAATTAAATAACTTAATTTATTCCTCGTGTTTTTAAAAGAAAAAAAATATAGTAAAGGATATGTATTTATCCCATGAGGTTTGAAAAAAATTACATGTGAAAAACTATAAAATTATGATCTTTGTGTAATTTGCGACGTTCTTAATAAGCCAATAGATTACAGTATCAACACAATGTTCACATTGTAATTTTATTCGAAAAATGCTTTAAAAATTAAAACTGAACATTTAATCTTTTACACTATAATGTATTCTGTGGAAAAAGTGTATGATGTAAGAGATGCAGATGAACCTCTATCAATACAGAGTATATTCATAATAAAATGTTTATATATATATATACATATATATCATAGATTTATAAATAATGATGTAAAATGATTTGGAAAATATAGTCTTTCAAAATATGTCACATGTTTTTACGTACAACTTTTATTAGGAATCTAAGTGCGTGAAATCTGATAATATAATAATTTGTAAATTACATATTTATTCTATGATTTATCTGATGCATTGATAATAAAAAATTGTTCTTCTAGTGTAAAAAAATAATTAAACTTTGAAAATAACTTATATTAGTCAAATTATAATGTTTGATATTAATTTATAAGATCATCTTTCTCTCTTTTAAATAATATAACCTTCCAACATTTTTTCTAAATCAGTTTATACGAATAAGGGTAAAAAATATGTTTTTATTCATATTGGTAACGAATGTTTCATTATTAATATATAAAATATGATTGTCAATCGTAAATAATAAACGAGATAATGCATTATAATAATGTAGTAAAAATATATACAGTGCTTTTCATTCAGTGACACAAGTATTGAACTATTTTTATTACTCATTGAATATCAAAAAGATAGAACAACTATTTGTATTGACTTGTGTTACCAAATGCAAAACACCCATAAGGATCCAAATTTTAATAAGGATAATTTATAAAAATAGATTTATATGTATATATACAATACATAAACGTATATCGTTTATATATACTTATACGTTACACACATACACGCACACACATGTTGTATAAGAAAAAAAATGTATTTAAATTATTCAGACATATAATAGTGATTGCTACAAAGATATTGACACGTTTGTGTGATTATATCATAATCTGTATTGTGGAATATGTAGAAAGGGGACTGAGATATATGATTTAGGATAAAAAATTGTAGACAGGACAGTTGGTATAATATCTAATAGGAGAAAATTATGTTTCAGGAGATAATATAATTGTGGCTGAATAATAGATGGACAAATTTTGTAGCACTTGTAAGAATATATAATAGGTAATGAAAGTTCCAAATCTCAATACGTGTTTACGTCCGGAGTGTCCAATTTTATTGACTCATATCTACCAAGTATATGAATCAATAACCATCCATGTGCTTGAGCTTTGCTAACCAAATATAATAATCAAAATAGCGATCATAATATTCTCACATCCATAATATTGTTTTATATAATATAGGATCTATGTTGAGCGATGCATTAACTCGCAATGAAGAGAAAATACTTTGCTCTTCTTCATTGTTTTACAAGATAGTTACATATAAGTAAACAATAAATACAATTTTACGATTATATCTTTATATTAATACGATATGTGCATGTGTATGTGTATAAATTTAATATGTAATATGCATATGTAATTGGGCTTGCTTTAAGTCATGCTTGTATGGCTTAGTAGTTGCATGATCTTTCATTAATTTTTTTATGTATTTAGGCTATTAAGTACAATGCAACAATATTAATAATCAAGTTAAATATAATGTTCATAAATCTTTTGTTGAAAAAGTTTTATAATTTATAATTTGTTATTGAAATTTATAAAATATCATCAGTAATTTTTCATCAGGAATGAATTTCTCCCTCCCTCTCTTCTCTCTCTCTCTCTCTCTCTCTGTCTGCAAGTGAATTAATATCATTGTATTCATTGTGTATATTCGTTTGTTATGTTGAAGTAGTACTTATTGAATACTCACACATGTCTGTAACTTTGTTACAGGTCCTCTAAACGATTAAAGATGGAAGCAGGCTATAACTCGCACCCAAGTAGACTTGGCGCGGAATCTCATTATGGTGAAGATAATTTGTTTAATCAGAGCGGGCCGTACGTAGTGTCTACGCCATCGTATTATTTCAACACTTCACCGTCCATTAAACCGCAGTCAAATCTAAAGGGAGATAATCAATCGGACATGTGTACTGAAGATAATCTTGCCCGGAGACTGATGATTCTCACGAATGCCTTGAATCAGGGAAAACCGATTAGAGTTGACGATCTTCTCTCCTTGCGGTTAGATCAGAATGAGGTAATTATGTAAAGAGATTCTATTATGTAAAGATATCTCGTATCTTAGTTATGACAATTGCTTCATGTAACATTAATTTTATATATATATATATATATTTTTTTTTTTTTTTTTTTTTTATATTTATCAATAGTAGATAAATTTTTCTTCTGTTAATATGCATAATATTTACAGTGCGATCCGAAAGTGATACAATTGTTAGCTGATCTACGCGCGGAGCTTCGTCTCGTCGCGAATGCTCGACCAGGTGGACAACTGGATCCTCATCTTCCCATATTGAACCCGCCTCTTCTAGGTTTGTGACTCCCGGCATTCACATCCTTTGTAGTGACATTGCTATTGACTATATAATTTATCTTGCAGATACGAACACGCCACACATGCCAAGTAATTTCGACGCACACGCAGTGTATGCCGGCGATGATGCTGTGAGCTCTCACGGGAGATGGTCCCAGTTGGCCACTGTTGGTGTTCGGAATGCTCTGTCGGCGCTTATATCGTATCACAGTCTGGATAACATTTATAATCCCGCTACTTCTGCGTCCGCTATCGGCCGATTGCCGTCAAATAAACTGCCCGGGCAGCCCAACCTGGCGCAGAATCTTTTCCTGCCCTCGACTTCCTCGCAACAATCCACTTTTAGTTCGTAATGATTTTACATAGTCGTCATACGGCACATGACCGTATCCTGTGTATGTTGTGTATGTATGTGGGTGCGTGCGCGCGTGTATGTGTGAAATCAGAAAGAATCTATAAATCGCTATTTTTCAAATTATGCTAGTGACAGAGCAAAAGAGAGAGAGAAAGAAAAATAGAGAGAAAGAGAGAGATAGTATGATCATATCATCGATTTGTTTATAGTCTCCATTATCACCACTCCATTAGTTCTAAGTGCACGTTCAGTGTATAATTGTACGATATGCGATCAAATACTTAATTAGAATGACTTCTCTCCCAATGACAATGGTATTATAGTTATCATAATACATACTAAATTACTAATGATACAATCATTTCCAAGTTATTCCTCAATCAGTCATGTGCGCTGAAGAATATTCTCTAATTTTCTTTTTTGCATCATTACGAAAGGTCTGTGATACACATGTGTATATACTTATATATTGCGAGTGTAAGAAGCTGAATCTAAACGAGAGCTTGACTCCGATGCTTGTTTTCATTCTGATGAAAGAAAAGAAAGACTTTTGTTTATGAGATGCTCGATGCGAAAGAGGTTTTCATTTTATTTTAATCTCACGAAAAAATTTATTTTCAAGAGAAATTAGATGATGCTACGAGGAAACGTCGAGAAATTTGTGTAACAACAGTAAGACAAAATGTGAATATTTATTTATTGTTTAAGATTTTTTATATAAGATACTAGTGCTTATTTATTACGAACGTATTTACAATATACAATGTACATATATGCTAAGGATATATAATAAAGATGTCGCGACAGAAGAATCTCTCAAGGCTTATCAAATTATAATAAAACGTCTATACGCACATATAATATATGTATGGATACCACACACACACACACACACATATATATATATATATATATATATATATATATATATATGTTCTGTGTACATGTATTTTCCAACTGATGAGAGTTATATGAATATTTTTATGGCTCCCAGAGGTATTTTTATCTTTCTCTGTAAAATTTGAAAAATTATTCCAAATTATACTTTTGGTGCCTACAAACAGACGATCCTGAGCACCTAACTTTTCATGTCATCATGTGTATACATACCGTAGATATGTGTGCATACTCATACATATGTGTATTGTATGAGAAACGCCAGATAACTTACTGTTATTGCTGTTATGGCGGAGTGTGTCGAAACGTCGCGCGTTGGTGCATAATTGACAATATATACATACAATACAAATATTAAAAATAAATCAGAATAATTCGTATTCGTGCAATTACGACTTTTCGAGAATAATTTACGACATTTTGCGAACATTCACCAAAGAAGCAGCAGCGTAGCTACACGTGTTGCTCCGAAACGGATATAAGCATACTCCGTTAACGATGTCAGTGAGTTTGCAGTTTAAATGTTTGATACATAACGAAACAGCGAAAAAAGCGATAGAGAGCTACAGTGAAATCTTGCAAAAAGCATTTCAACACTATCAAAGTAGGTATATAAAATACTTTATCAGCTATACTTATTTTTTTCCTTAATGAATATTATAGGAGTGCTCAAATATTAAAAAAAAAAGATAATATTTACAATGTTTAATTTCTACATCGTTTCACACGCGCAAATTACATATTTTGGAAGTAATAGAATTTATAAACTTTGGAGTTATATAAACCTTTAAACACTTTGGAAACTTTCGTAAACAATTTCTGCCCTCTAGAAATAACAGAAGGAACTAAGTACACAGAAGGCGCAAAATATTTGGTTCATGCTGCTATCTGCTAGTAAATATTCGTACTATGTTGATAAAATTTCCTAGAACCAAATATTGGAAAGAGCGCCAAAATTTAAATATGTTTATTTTGTTGCCTTTTAAAGACAATTCTATCTACTCTATCTATCTATCTACTCTAAAACGCAATTATATATTAAAAACATTGTTTACCTATTTTAGCGAAAATTTGAATATTCAATTAATGTACAATTGGTAAGCGTTTTATATAATTAATCGAAAAATTGTTTTGTTTTACAGATTTATGGGAAGATTATATAAAATTGCAAGAAAAATGTAATGCGTAAGTTTATATATATTATTTATTAATATGATTTATATATAAATTAAAATTGAATTTAACACATTTCTCTCCCTCTCTCTCTTTGTCTTTCCGTGGAACGGTAATATTTTATTAGTATGCATGTGTGCATCTATATGCAGATGCACACACTCATACTTATATGTATACATATGATTTTGTAGGCATTCTTTGTCCCAAGTGACGATCGATACATCTTGTACAAAAATAAAAGACGAAGCAATATTCCAACATTTTACTAATCCCAATGTGCAAGGAAGCAATAGTTTTCGATTAGTGGAATCAGACACGTTAAATACAAATTATATTAATTTTAATTGCAATACGAGAACTAATCCGTCAGATGCAAGTGAATCTTCGTACAAAGATGCCGATGAAAATAATCCAGTTAGTCCACCAAGAAGTCCAGTATTCTCTAGAACATTTCTAAAAACTGGCAGCAATGCTGCAAAAAAATTGATGCGTTCATCTAAAGCAGTAGGCAACTCAACGCCAACCTCAGACATGAAGCCACATCATAGCAGTGAAAAAGTTCCTCCAAAGGATAACCACAAATTAGAAATTAGTACAACACACCATGTAGAAACTACATTTTTGCCAAGTGGAAAGAGAATGAAACAATCTCGACTTATATTTCATCCAATTAGGAATAATGAAAAGATAGTAGTGTCTTCAGATGTAGATAAATATAAGTCAACTAGTATGATACATAATGTGCAACAGAATTTTATTCAAGACATTTCTACGGCAGATGTAGTTGTTATTGAAAATAACTCTGTAAATAATACTAGTGAAATTTCTGATGATGTGATAGAAATTAGTCCTACACAGAAAAATATTGCATCAAAAGCTAAACGGTGTTTAAAATTCAAGAAGAAGATTCCTACAAAGCACATGATAAAAATTTCTCCAAGTAAAGATAAATATCCTAGCCAGAATCTTGGTCCTAGTGCTGTTTCAAAGATAACAGATATTAAGTTATGTCCTTTTACTAAACATAATTCTATGCAAATGAAAGATGATAAATCTTTCATTGATACTGCAGTTGGTACATTACAACATAAAGTCGAGACAAGTTATTTTTCACCAATAAAAATGCATAACGAGAGCAATATTCAAGTTAAAAAATCTATTGAAGTTCAAAAGAAAGATCAATTATTAATAAATGAGTTACAAAATCTTAGAAATGATTTTGCTTCTGAAGACGAAACCTTTTATTTGCCTGCAGAACAAGCTGCAAGTAGAAATAATATGGATAATCTAAACTTGAATGATACAGAAAACAAGCCACCTAAAAAAAAAATGTTATTGGATAAATTGAATGTGTAAATATCACTTAACGATTGTGGTAATATAAATAGCTTTTAATTGATTTTATTATTTGATGAAAATATTACTTACAGATTGCCAAAAAGAAGGGTAGAGGTTGAGAAACTTAATATGCGATGTAAAACTGATAGAGAAAAATTAAATGGTTGGGATTGCTGGGAATGCAGAGAAGTAAATGCAATATTAATAATATAGTTAAATGAAATACATAATGAAATTTGTATATATATATATATATATATATATATATATATATATATATATAAATATATAAATACAATGTTTTATTTTAAAAATTTACTATATTATTTGATTTTTAGTATTATAAGAATTTGTCACTGTCAAAAGAAGAATTACAAAAACGAAGGAATCAATGCTCGCGGCATCGTCACCAATATGAGAGGCCAAAGACACCAGAAGGTATAATACTTGATTTTATCATTATTTTTTATGTTACTAAAATATAATTTTTTTTCAAGGTTTTTGGGACCCAGAATTTCCTGAAACATTATCGTCCACTTATCGACAAGATACAAGATGAAATGTGTTATCATTCGAATCTGCTTTTCAAGACTTTAATGTGACTCACATATGTATAGGACAGAGATATTGGGTGCTTTCCAACAAACAACACAGGCGACACTGTGTCCATTAGTGTGAGTGAGACAACTAAAATCTCTCTCACACTAATGGACACAGTCGCACTGTGTCACTATGTGTTGCTTGTTGGAAAGCCATCCATTATTACAATATATATGTATACAAATAAAATTATTATAGCAATGTGTTTGTTGCAATTATCTTGACATTTCTACATAATTTAATTAAATAAGAGAAAAATTAGAGATTGCAACAAGTTCAGAATAAATTTAAATAATAACGAAAGAAGGGAGGGAGATTACAGGATGAAAGCAGTTCTTTATACTTAATAATTTTCCAGAATAATCTTATGTAATGATTATATATTTTAAATATATTATTGATTTAAGATATAAAAGTGTATCATGTATTTCTATTTCTCTAAATAAAGATTTTGTGTAATAAAAATAAATATTAAATGTTTACACTTATATATGATAATATAATACAATTATATAACATGATAGAATATGAATGGAAGGAAATACAAACGTGTTCACACATGGCTTGAACATAGATTGATTTATTATTTTACAACATATATATATAGCATTATATATTGGGTAACATAGTATAGATTTTATATAATTATATCATTTATATATATATAGTCATCCCTTTACATAAAAATATAGAATTTGTTTTGTGAGTCAGTCGGTGCTAAAGAAGGCTAATCAAACTCAGTTTGCGGTGATCAAGCGAAGTTTGACACAGTTTCAAGGTACATTAGTGTTCCTGCTTTTCAAAATCCTCTCTAAAATAATATTTGCATCGCGTAACACTGTTAAACAATTGATATATAGGCTCGCGAAACATTGATTCTTAAACCTATCACTACCCACACAGCATATCTCATTGTCAGGACATCCATACGTTGTGGCGTAAATAAATACGTAACGTCCTTCGAATGATATGTGCTGTGTGGGTGATTTTATTTAGTATCAATTTTGACACTGGTTTTAAAAATATATTTAAAAAAATGTTATAATTCCTTCTTAGTTTTTGCTTCTTAAAATTCATATTTTTCAATAAATTAAGTAGATGTTACAAATATGCAGTTTATAATACATTCGCAAAAAATAATATAACTAATAAAATGTCAAAAATTCTGATGCGAATTTAATCGCCAAACAGTAATAAAATATATAATATGCCTATCAGCATATACACTTACGTATGTATTCTGCACCATTTAACATCATGTTCATCAATTTATATAATTTCTCAGCAAAACGATCGCACCCACACACAATACTTAAAAATATCAAATCATATTACCGATTCTGTAGTAATTCTGAAAAATAAAACAATGATTAACGATTGACCAGACTAGAGACCCTCTAATAAGAGTGACACGAGCCGATTTTTGTAGTCTGAGTAATCGTATGGTCAATCTTCAAGACAGAAAGAGAAATACATTAGACAGAAAAATGTATTTCTCTCTGTTTAATATACCTCTGTCTATATTCACATCTCTCGATCAAATATTTTGGACCAATCAAAAATGATTCTCCTCTTGTATCGCGACTCTTATTAGAGGGTCTCTAGACCAGACCATTTCTTACTACAAACGCACGCTTTTTGTCTTTTTGTAAATTAATAGTTTGCGGCTGTTCGATCGATCATTCGCGTACTTGAAAAAAAAAATATATATATACCTGTATAATTTTATAAAGTGTAATAAAATTTTTTATTTCATATTGTTACGTATAAATTCAATTTGTTTATAAAATAAATATATAGGATATTAAAAATTTTTTACAAAAGAAATAAAAAAGATAGGAAGTGCGGCTGTTTTGAAATTGTACATGACGCGCTTCACTAAAATAAATTTTATGCTCACATTTTATAATATACGTATTTTGGTATCGTGCAATTGACTTAGCTGATTGGTTTACGCTAATTATTATTCATTGAATTCGAGAAAAATTCATTCATTCCTTTAAAGCTATTTTAAAGCACGTTTATTGGAGGACACGCGCGTAAAAGTTAATGTAATTCAATCAGTGTACATAATTTACGTATACGTAAGAAAATCTTATCTTTTTGCAAATGTTTTACAATACAATAGAAATGTATTGTTTTTCGCGAAAGTGTTTAACATTATAAATAAATTTAAATAATTATGATTCAATTTGAACGTGTGTGTGTGTGTGTGTGTGCGTGTGTGTGCGTGCGTGTGCGTGTGCGTGTGTGTGTGTGAAAAATATGTATATTTCCAAAGTATTAAAATCTACAATTTTCAATGGAAAGATTTTTATATATATAAATATTCCATAACTACTTTACGAAAAACAATACATTTTGTTTACAGACAATAAAAATTCCGACCCGTATTCACAATCGCATATTTAATGTTAAACGCAGCCAATCTGATCGTCAGTCCATAAGAATATTGAATATAATCCTTATATCAAACAAATAAAATTCTGATCTCAAACGACCGCGTTTAATGACAAAAAATCAAAGTACTAATTAGACTCTACTAGTATAAAATGTTCCATTGTTTCACCGATCGATCGCACAGTGTAATAATCATTCAATTATTGATACATTGCACATGCCTCGAGTATCACATAACCATGTCCATCTGTTTGTTGTCTACAAGTACTTGACCCTTGAAATAGGCCGCGTTTGCATGAGCGGAAGGGGATGTTATACGATTAGTCGATGTAATAAAACAGTGTTATCTTACAGAACATAGCAGTAAAAAAAAAGCTTAAGTATCATGCACGTTCACATACATAATTAAAGTTAGTCTTAACATGCGTATCGTTTATTATTCCTCTCTTTAAACATATCTTACTTAAATAAAAAATGTACTTATTATAAATTAATACTTTTCTCTGATTATGCCATTACATATTTCTCATTATAGGAATTTAAATCGATTTTTTTTGCATTTTGGGAAAATACAATTAGAATACGAAAGAAAAAGCTCGTGATAATTGGTGCACTCTAAAACTATAATCACGCGAAAGTGCGTTAATCGGGAAAGAGAGCGTGTAGAAAATTCCAATGAAAGAAACCGATTGATTCACTTTGCTTCAGTAAGTTATATCGTAGTAAACAGCTAGTAAAAGTATTTAGCATTTTCATGACACATCGAAATCAATAGAATAGATATCTTTTACTCTCGTTTGCATCTCAATTACGATTAATTTAACCCTAAAGAGTATAAAAATAGTTGATACAATTATACAGATATGAGCAAACAAAATTAGATTTTTTATACATTATAACAAATAAAAAATGATAAATCACGAAAAATAGCTTTGGAAAATAATTAAATTAAATCTTTTGAATTTTTCATAAAATATATAAACAAACATAAAAAAGTAACAAAATTTTGACTAAATCTATTAGAAATCTAAAAAAAAAGAGTCAACGGACCAATTGTATACCATTTAAGGTTAAATTTACGCCGTAATTTTAGCTTCATTGCTCCGATTTCGTGGGTGGCGAAGAACCGGCAGCCGTAACGGATTTCTCACTAGATACAGGTAAAGCCTTAAGAATCGCATGTACCTCTTCTGCCACTGCCATCAAGACAAATTCAAATTGTTGTTTCGTGGCAACCATGTCGGGTCTTTGATCTCTAATATGCTCGAGAGTAGCGGCGATATCGATTTCTTTCGCTCCTTTCGTCATACGGTTTAAGACCATGTCGATCAAACAGTAAGTACCGGTTCGCCCAGCTCCATCACTATGGAATAATTAAACATGAGAGAATACCCCAATCGTCACATTGATTAATCAAAATAATACAACAATATATGCTTACCTGCAATGCACGACTATCGGACATGATCTTCCGCGGTATGATTTATTAACTTTCCTAGAAAGAGAAAAGATTGAAATAGCTTGAAAATAACATTTCCAAATATTGTTCAATGCAAAATATAGAATAGTAAAATATAGTATCAGTTGAATCCTTTTTTGGACTTTTATTGACATATAAATATAATTATGTATGAAACGCAGTAGTCTCAATTATTAAATCTTTTTTAATACTTAATTTTTTAACAATGCGTAAAAATAACAAAATTGCATATGTAATATACTATATAATAGAATAATATGGGATAGAATATTATACAATATAATACATATTTATAAATACATATAAATTAAGTAATAATAAAAGACACGCTGTGCGCGCACGCATGCATCTCCTTATCCCCTACAAATACCAGTGAGCAATTAAATCAACACAAACCTACGAAACTCGAGCAGAGCCTTTGTAGAATACGGGACGCTGTTCTCCGGCCAGGAGAGAAAGTGAAATTGCGTAACAGTACGGGTCTCACAAGTGCGCAAATTTTTCAGATAGAAAGAGCGCACTAGATAATCATCACACCAAAAGTGCTCCGACACGAGATGTACTTCGTAGATGTGATAGAGCTCCGATCCTTCCTCGGGCCAGTAACGATGGCACATGGCATGGCCTTCTTCGGTAAGTCGCGTTAACATCACAATCACCACGCTGCCTTGCTCCCAAACCAATTGCCAGAAATCAGCTGTGGTCTGCGGTAACGGTCCTTGTGTGGCTATATAAGCCGGATTTCGAGGGTCGTGATCCGTCTGCAACGAGTAAACGGATATTACGACTACGGCTTTGACAAGATGACTCGATAAACGCTCCATTATAATCGATAAATTAGGTTTATTCTTATTCGTATATTAAAAAAAAAAAACAATTAAATTTTGATCACTTAGGCTGCCAGTATTGAAAATTTATTAGTTCAGGTTACGTATACTATAGATTTTCAGTACTGGCAATGAATTTCGGAACCTTAATTGATGTAATTTGCTCAATACCTATAAAGATTCTGTAATCTCACATTTTTTTTTGTTAGTTCAAAAGAGGATCGCGTTTAAAAAATCATGGGTGTCTTCAATTAAAGTCTTCAAATAAAATGTCTTATTGTATTTCCGTTATTGCCAATTATTTATTTATTTATTTATTTATTTTTTGAGTTTTCCATTTACGAATATACATATATGTATCAGTTGAACATAATATACGGTCATATTATACATTGCCGATTGTGCATTTAAAAAATACAAAGCTTGCTCGATAAACATGCTGGTTCGTTCGTTTGTGTTACGATTACGATGCAGTAAAAAAAAAAAAATCTACCACAAGCCTTTACAAATTGCGCTGAGAAACGATTTTACGATTTTTTTAATAATCAGCTTGACATGCGCCCATCGACTGTGAAACTTACCGACTTCTATATGTATATATTGAGATGTAGCAGCCGGAAAAGCAAATGTCGTATGTATTTCAGCAACGTTATCGTGAAAACGAAAATATTAATTTTATTTTTAATCAAATTACTTTGTAACTAT
Organism: Solenopsis invicta; assembly: GCF_016802725.1. Taxonomy (NCBI): domain Eukaryota; kingdom Metazoa; phylum Arthropoda; class Insecta; order Hymenoptera; family Formicidae; genus Solenopsis; species Solenopsis invicta. The sequence goes on along the minus strand of NC_052675.1, from coordinate 7,745,475 downwards.
TTCGTGAAACGATCAGTAAATTTTCACATGTATATTGAAATATTCGCGAACGGAAACATGATATCCTCCTGAATGTTAGAGTTTACAGAACATTATGCACTTGATATAATATTCCAATGTATTTCAACAAAATAGTACTCCCGCGCGACATGTAGTGTACATACGTATATATGTATACTCTTATAAGATCACCCTTATGAAAATCAGAGCGACAATTTTTTTTGATCACATACCGACGTTCTCTGCGAATTATTTCATGATTAGATATAAAATACATCAAATTAAAAAAATAAATATGTCGAGATATTTCTCAGGAGGATTCATTGAAGGAATGATATGAAATACAAGAGCTAAGAGTAGAGATACATATGTACTTACGATCGTGGAAGCGTTTATGTAGTCAGAATTATTGGCGTTTGCAAGATCGTTCAGGACTACTCGAGAATGATCGTAGGGAAGTGCCGCGTTGGGACGATTCTGCTTGACGTTTGCCTCACTCTCCGCTATCTCCGTAGATGATGGTTCGGCTTCATAAGCACACAATGCCGCCCATTCTTGATCCAAACGATCTTTGTTTTTCAAATGATCCTCCATATAACTCTGAAAATACAAATTTAATATAGAATAAGAAACATGAGAAGTACATGAAATAACGATTCATTAAATTGATTAAGTACTACAACGTAAGTTTTGAAAGCTTAAGTATATTTATTAAAATCTTTCATTTTTCTTTTTTTCTCGTTTTTAGTATGTACATATGCTTACGAGAACCATATGACCGGTCGAGATATCCATATTGGAGAGAGTAGGTTCCTCGCCCCAAGAGGATGTGCTGGAACGATTGGAGGGCAAATTATTGAATTCGTTTTCGCGCGACAAACTTGTAATACGTGGTGACTCCAATTTCTCGCTCGGTTGTTTCGCGTGCATTCGTGCTCTACATAAATCTTGATAGTCTTTCGATGCTTCTGGATCCGGAGTGGTCAGTCCGGCAAGCTTCGCTCGATATTTAGCATGGCGACGCGCAATTATCAGGGTAACTATTGCGGCTGCGACCGCAGCTGCAACTCCAGCAGCTACTAACGCACCGAAGAAACTGGAACTCATCTCACTATCTCTGGCTACCTCCAAAGTAGCTGGTAATTTAGCCTGTTGCAAAAAATACTTTTATTGATAATATTGATAATAAAGTAATATTATGTCTATATGCAAAATTTGCCAATTACTTAATCTATATCAACAATGTATATAGTATGATTTATTGTAATACCTTATCGCCTATACCCGCTCGAATAACTTTGATTCCTAGAGCATCTTGTAATTTACCACGTATGTTATCTAGAATAAAACATATTTTATTTTTGTAAATAGATTTGTTTTTATCTCGCATTTTATTATAATATTCATATATCTTTATTAGAATTCATATTCATATAAGTAGGGTGTGTAAATTATTATACCGATGCTGTTAGCAACATCGGTTGCATTGTAGTTTTTGTCATTTGGAACAACTTTGAACGTTACTTCCGCACGACCCACTCGTGTACCTCTTAATGTTCCGAGAGGCAATCCCAAGAATTTTTCTACCTGTAAATTCAAACAGTTGACATAACATTTTAAGTGCTGTTTATAATTAATAAATAATCTCTTTTTGAATAATCTTTTCATATTGTTCTATTCTATATCTACCTTAGTAACCACGTGTGCTCCTTCACTCCAGTTATGAAATGGTTGCTCAAACTCGATGTAGACGTGATCTAAATCGACATTCTCGTAAGTTTCTGGCTGATCATCGTTCATTTTATTCTTATTACCGCGTAATTCCTTCTTAGTCAATGGTGCATATATTTGGTTATTCTACAATATGACGCTGATGTAATGTCCACAAGGATATAATAGGCAAAGTTAATTCGATTACACTTACGTCTTGATTGTCCATCTCGGAGTAATCTTTGTCAAGGAGGGCTGCAAAAACGTGAATATTATGGTAAGTGTGAATTACGTCTTTGGAATGCCAGTAAAAATGACTTTGAAATAAACAAGCTAATTGTAAAAAAACAAAAATCAAACGTGTACTTTACTTTTACTAGCTGCAGATTGGGTTTTAAATGCATAATTATTTGTCGAAAACAGCGGTCCAGGCTTTTTAACGTCCAAGCGTTCCCTGCGCTTAAAGCCAGCCAACTCTCGTCTCCACAAAAGCGCGTCCAAGTCATCGTCATCGTCGTCGTACATCTCGTCGTATACAGTTCCTGCGTTAGATGCAATTCAATTTAGTAAAAAGATACTTAAGTGATCTTTTCTAACGATAAACTTACCACTCGTATCGGATTTAATTTTATATATAGTCGGTCGGACGACTCCTCCCTCGGTATACATCTCACGTATTTTCTCGGTACCCTCGTCGGGTCTCTCGATTTCTGACTTATCTTCATCGATTTCGCCATTTTCATGGTTGAGATCCTCATTAAGTTTCGTCACCGTCCTTTTTGCATCAACATCGGAAAATTCGAGACGTAATGGTTTCTTCCGATGCTTATACTTTCTGGAGAATGCTCTTTCGTATTCTCTCTCATTTGTCTCGTCATCGGAGGAAGGCTCTAACAGTGTATAATCTGGCAATTTTTCGTTCCGTAAGAATTCCAAGTCCTCAGCAGACAAAAATTGAGTGTCATAAATAGTTTCATCATCCTCGGACAATGTCTTGTCTTTCAAAGTATCTGCGAGCGATTCGGTAACGTCGTTTTTATAATCGTCAATGAAGCTGAACCGACGTGTTCTGGGCGGATAAAATTGCTTGCGCACATCGTTCAGTGATTTTCCATATTCATTGTCGAATTTCTCCTTGTTAATTGAAGCTCGATTGCTTTCACTACGCCATTTCATATATTCAGAACTGTAAATAAAGTTTATGAGTTTTCTTATGATGATGATAATTGTTGTTTGTTATAAAAAATTGATATCCGTTTTCAAAAATTCAAAAAAATAAATAAAGAAATATTGAATCATCCTTTTGATTAATGTTAATTTTTTTATTTGATGTATTTGTTAAATATATTTTTTTATTTTCTTTGCGATTTGTACCAATTTTAAAACTCGTACATCATGTTGTATGGATCCACACGGACCAACAGCATACTTTATTTATACTTTACTATATTTGTTAAGTAAAATGTGATAAAATGTATTTCACATTGTTAAAGACTAAAAATTATTATAAAGCTAATAGTGCACTATACATTATACAGGGTGATTATTAATGAATATCCCCACTTTTTACCATAGAAGCACGCATTTGTAATTTCTAATATAATAATATGTTAGAAATACATATTCGTCGATAAATCATGCTCCTATGGGACATTCATTAATAATAATCACCTTGTATGTATTATTTATGCATAGTATTAAAAATTAATGTACTTATGACTACATTTCTTTTTATATAACCACAGAATTATATTAAACAGCTTAAGCGGAAAATTTAGCACAAGTCTCCAGGGATTCACGTGGTACAAAACGCCTTATTTTATTTTAATATATTGTTACGACCGGACAGGTCGGTTCGCACTCGCGCACTCGCGCACGACGGAAACACGCGCGCTCCTGAAATAATAAGACGGACCTTAAAATTACGGTCTTTAGTTCAAACGACAGTTCGTTTACAGAACCAAAGACAAAGACAAACGACAGGTAGTTTCCTAAGTGTCTATGGACGACAGCCGATCGTCAATCTCGTATCGAAACTCCGTTCACGCGCCGGACTGTCAATACCGAGCGTAACAATATATACACAAGTTAATTTTTAATAACAAATATGATGATTCATATTCCGTTTAATTTTTTATTTAAGTCTTCCGTTGTATTTTTAAATAATAGAATATAAAATTAATAAAACAATTACTAGAAATTATTTTTATAAAAGCAATTTGAATTTAATTGTAATATAATAACTTACAATATTTTTAGTAAAAAATAAAACCTACTTGTCTTTAATGTCTTGGGGATGATACAGAATATCGGCTAAATTGTTCTCAGGATTCTCGTTGTCCGCAGATATTCTTAGTATGGCAATCGCTGGAATTATCTGAAAAAAAAAAAAAAAAAATCAAAAATGACTGATTAATACCAAGTAATATTATGATTATAATAATTACATATTTTCAAAAAATAAATTACGATCAGCAAACAGAGATGTTATTGGAAAAAGATATTTCTCAATGTTTGCGAACACGTTTGTGATAGTCAGCAAACAAAAATTACGATTTACACTGACCTCATCAATAAGTTCATCTTGTTCATTGAGGTTCGGTTTTTTCAAATATTCGCAGAGACGAAAATCACGAAGATTATTTTGTCTGAAAAAATTCAAAGTTCTATTATATTAAGTATTACAACTAACACCAAATATTACATTTGTAGCGCGAATGAAAGTCTGCTAACATTCAATTTATTGATAATTATTGTGTTATAAATGGAGGTGGTCCTGAAAAGGGCTGTTTGGTCTCTTCAATAAATTCTCTTTTTTGTTCTATCGTTTCCAAGATTTATAGGAAGATCAAAAAGACTTAATCTCTTCTGTATATACAGGTCCCAAGAGAGTAACCACTAACTAAAATGTTGTCCCACAGATTACATGATTTCATTTGATTTCATACGATTTCATCTGATTGCAAATGATTTCATCTGATTGCAAATGATTTCATCTGATTGCAAATGATTTCATCTGATTGCAAATAATTTTTCTTCATTGCATATGAAATTATTTGATAAAATAAATGACTTCATCTGATTACACAATGATTTCTTATGATTGCATATGTAATCATCAGATTTCTTGTGATTAAAAATAATTTTCTTTGACTAGAAACATTATTGATTGCTAATTTTTTTTAAATAAAATTAAATAAAGTAATCATTAGATGTCAGTTTTTGTAAATTTGTGTTGAACTTCATCTGAAGGTAAAAAACTTGTGCTTTTGCACACTTTTCTCTAATAGTAACTACTGCAATCTTGTTATGAAATGAATAATACGTGCTTACACGCATACAACTATGATAAATATTTACATATTCACCAAAAGAAGCAAATCTTTCGGGAAAATACAAAATAAGTTGAAAAAAAATTCAAATGCAATGTTTATTGCATATAGAAAATAATTGTGTTTTATAACACAAGAGTAGACTTTTAGACGATTTATAATTTGCGACAAAATTCGGAATAGAATTCGTAAACATGACTATATATACATATAAAAAAAAACAAAAACGAAAAAGTTATATATTATATAACTTCCCAACAACAGAGAAAGATAAATGATACCATTTATAAAACTTATCCTAATTTGTAAGTTGCCAGTTCCTGTTGAGAGAACGAATAAAATCCTTTGACGTCGATATTAAGAGATGATAACTTACGTATAATATTAACAGATTTAATTATACAATTATCGACTCGCTTTGGAAAATAAAATAAATATTTTTTTTTCTTTCTCATAAATTTAATTTTATATTCATTCTCTTTTGAAAAAATTACAACTCCTATAGAGTAAATAAAAGATTTTTGTTTTTTCAAAAAAAAACTAGTACATATACGTATATTCATTTAGATTAGCTATTGGCTCAGTCTCAACAAAAGATTTGATGTATTTTACAACAGTCTCATGAAGTTTTAATTCTAGTTTTGATTTGTTTTCTATAAATCCACTAGTAATGGTACATACATAATTTTTCAAACTTATATATCCATGGCTCTCTATTAATACAGGTTTAACATTTCCTTTGGTATCGTAATTATACCACGAACACAATACTCCTACTTTATTTGATTCATAATTGATAATTGCACATTCTTTGGAAAATTCTCTAGATTTTCCACTTTTACCTTGAAGGTAGGAAAAACTTCCTAAAATCAAACCTAAGAATATTACATTGTTTTCGGTTTGTCGAAATAGACACCACTCACCGACAGTTACATTATCACAAATTTTACAAGATGGTATTGAAAGATTCGATCTTAAATTAGATTTTGGTTTAGAAAAAAATTTTTTTTCCATTACACACTGTAAACAATCACTACTGAGGCGACCACAACTTTTATTAAGAAGCCAACAGATAGACGATTTTCTTTACCATGTGCATCTGTAATTATAGTAAATAGACTTTCTTTACTTAATACAAGGATCGTTTTATCATAATTTTTCATATTAAGGTAACCATCAGACACGCATGATAAAGTGGATACATCTTCAAAGATATTTTCTTCTAGAAACTCTTCTTTTTCCATATTTCTAAGAGTAAAAGTTGATGTAACTGTACTATTTTCTCTAATTTTCGCCGTCTACAGAGTCATGCAAGTTACCGTTTTTATTTCGATTTTCAATATCTTCAGAGTCATTAACTCTCGCATTAACTTCAAAAGGTAAATTGCAATTTAGTTTCTTCGGTTCTAAATTAAATTTGTAAACATCAGTGACTGCCTTTTTCTTAGCTTCTTCAATAGTTTCATAAATATTGTCATTAGTTGGTAAATTGGTTTGAATCTGTATTGTTTTGACTTTATGTCCTATTCTCGGAAAATTAATATTTTTAGTTAATTTGCTAGCTAAGATATCACTTTGTAATTGTATTTTCTTAATTCTATGTATGATATCAAGTAAACAATTTACAATAAAATTTATTTGGCATTTGTTTGTTTTTGGGCGCACAATACCCAACACGGCTCCTTAGCTCGTATTGTTATATTTGAATCATTATTCATAAAAGCCTTAAAATTGTATTTGTTTTTAATTTTTACAATTTACAATAGTTGAATAAGTAGTGGGCATAGATCTAATCTGACGAAAAAATGATTTACAGCGTTGATTACTAAACAATAATGACATAAACAGATCTGGCAGATTGTTATCTCTTAAATTTTTTATTATATTTTATCATACTATGTGCATTAATTTTAATACAGGTACAACAATTTAAACTTAAAAAGTTGTCTGCTAAAGTATATTTTTGGTTATTTTTTATTCAATTGCGCCGTATTATAAATACACAATACCATAATTTAGAAAGCCTTCTATTAACGGCGTTAAATTAGTAAGGAATTAGTATATGACAGTATTATATAATTTAATAATTTTAAATATAGCACGGTACCTTCAGAATCAGGAATATGATTAAGTAGTAATTTTCGTACATATTCTTGTCATATTTTCTTAGCAAATTCAAAATTCATTTTGACCTTAGGTTCAATATCAGATAAAGATAATAAGTGTTTATCATTGGACATAATATTTATCAGTATTTTTAAATAACTTACAGAAATAAATTTGTACCCTAACAGTAACAGAATAGAGGGTTTCAATAACCCGTTTCTAAGTTTTGTATGTGTATGGTATCTTGTACAATATTATTGTCAGTATATATAGCATTAAACCACGTCCAATTTGACGTCAAACTCGAGTTCGAGGTACTGCACACCTGTGAAAGTCCCAAATGTATTTCCGTGCGCATTGCTTTTAATAAACGAGGATCTCGATCTGACGAAAATCCGAGTACATTTTTATTTTATGTTTAGCTAGTTTTTTACAAATAAATTTCCAGCGTGTGATGACATCTTGTACGGTAAACTTATTATCAGTACCAAATAATAAAAGACAAAATGGAATAGTATGTTCTGCGATGGGTTGTGCCATAATAACATAAACTAATGAGGCAGTTTTTCTTTCATTGAAGTAATGTTCAATTTCCTTGGCTGATCTGGCCAGAAATAAATACGATATAGGCATTCCATGCTTATTAAATGGTAAAAATAATCCATTTAATTGATTTGTAAAGAGATCATATTGAATTTTACCAGTTATTCTTGTAGCATCTTCCGAGATCCATACAGGAAGAAGCAAGTTTCTTTCAGGTAGGTAAGATTTCAGTTGATCGCAACGTAATTTTCCTTCAACAATTTTTTCCCCTTTCTCTTGCAAATGTCTGCCTATACAGTACTGGCCAAAATTATATCACCTTTCTATTTTTTTAGCATAGCTTGTTTTAAAGGACATGAATCTCTATTAAATCATAATATATTTTGATGATAAATATAACTTGCGTAAATAATAACTTTTTATCAAATAATGGAAACAGCAACTTGTGAAAAGTTATTTTTATTAAAAATTTTTTCCAACATATGTAAAATTTTAATCATAATTAGTTTTGAGTCATAACAAGTATAAATAATGTGGAATATTAAATCTAACGGCTAAAACTATGTTATGATAAATGGTAAAAACAATGATTGCAATGCAAAAAACAAAAAAGCACAAAAATGCGTCTATGAAAAAATTTAAAAAAATTTGAAGATTATAGTCAAAGGATTATAGTATATATTGTCAAATCTCATTACACTTTATGTACAAGGTGTATTTTTCATCAAGTGTTTATTATAAAATTTTGAATGCATTCAATACACTTCAATAAAAGTTATGCTCCAAAAATCGAAAGGTGATATAATTTTGGCCGGTACTGTATACGTAGGAGAAGGTAATTGAAGATTCTTATATAGTGTTTTGTATAATAATCTTCCTTCAAGCATAAATATATATGTCGAAAATAACTTGAGAGTCTCATTGTATCTAGAACTAGAGTTTGACGTATTTATATTCTTCTCAGCAGAATTAATTAATGTTTGTAATAAAAAAGTGTTTTTCTTGTCATAATTTTGTCTAACAATATTTCCCAAGTTTTCTTCTCTAATTAATAAAGCATTCTCTAAACATTCCTTTAACTTTATATTTTTTTGAAAAATTAGGACAATTTTGTTTAAAATTTTTAAAAATTGCGGTATTCGAGTTTGGTTTTTTTATAATGGATTTATAGCTTCTGTCTTTTGTATAATCAAGATTTTTTGTCCTTACGTTTTATAATTTTATTTAAAGTTTCGTTTTTAAAACTACTGGCGCATGATGATGTATTTCTGGAGCAATATGCGGCTCGACTATACTCCAGGAAGTTATTTCCCTGAACTCGCAAAATCCATAACAGAAATCGTCGATTTATTGTCTTCAAGCTGATTTTCCTCGACGGAATGCAAAACAAAGTTCTCAAAAAGCTTGCTTTGAATTTGCTTTGAACTGCCCACAATGGAAAAATGAGATTTGATGTGCTTCACAAAATTTGATTTTATCTCTCTCATTTTTCCTTGTTTTCGGTATTCGAGTTTATGGGCTTTTATTTTTTTTGTATGTACATATGGGGCAAATAATATCAGCCTTAACCTTAGCATTATAGTTAAAGTTCTCCGGATTATTTATTTCTTCTTCAATGATGACTATTTCCACAGAAGCAGGCAAAAATTTCTCTACAACTTGCTTGTCGATTTGTTTATTTATCTAAAAAATAATTGTAGAACATTGTAATTTTACATTATTTTAATTTATATTATCATTGCTTTGTTAATATTAAAACATAAATTGCAATGTAACTAAAGAAGTAAAACACATTAAACATTAGAGCAAAATTTCCTTTTTGGTATTAATAATTATCTCAAAAATTATTTTTGTAATTATCTATATTAGTTGAATTTTGTATAGTTGTTTATTTATTTACACTTATTTGTGTAATTTTAATAATTAATTAAATATTTAAAAAATTTTTTAAATTTATTTTTTAGATGGTAACTCTGTTTTTTCTTTCATCTATTAAGCAATGTCGTCATTTTGATAAATCGCCTCTTAATAAATATTTCATAATGCGAAAGTCAGTGAGACAAATATAATATTTGTTGAAATAGTCGCTAAGTTTCTCGTCCTTTTTTATGAACTTAAACATTTCATTTTTATCAAAGAATTCTAGATTTTCAATGCCATCTTTCGTCATCTTCTGTATGGCAATAGTTGTGTCATAACCTTCAAGATGCATGATATTTTTTAAATATACAGGAACTTTTAGCCCTATTCCCATTTCTATTTTATTCCACATTATAACTACAGCCATGGCAATTTGACCTTCTTGAGTTTCGGGTTAAGTTTTAACATTAACATAGGTTGTTTTATTTTTATAGATTATTTTGTCATTCTCCATTATTTGAATAGAAAAAAATCTATTGATAAATCAAAACCCAACACTATTGATTCGTACGTCATTTTTGACGTACAATCGTTTATGCAGGTCAGTAATATTTGTCTACAATAGTATGCGAAGGGTAACACACATAAGCGCGACCGCATGCATATGCGCTGCGTAGTATAGATGTAGTATAGACGTTGTATAGATGTTGAGCAGTACGACGGGTAGCGCGGCAGATATTGCAGAAACTGCACGACTCAATAGGTAATGACGGCATATCCAGCATATATTTATGCTTAACCTATCTTAGAATTATTTGCACTTATTTTATTAGCTTTCATGATGATCATACATGATTTTATTATAGATTTTATGATGATTACACATGATTTCCAATAATTACACAGAAATCCAAATTCATTTCTGTTGATTACATATGTAATGATTACATATGAAATCATATATATATGAAGTGGTTACCCCCTTGACAGGTCTCAACTTCTTTGCTGGAAGGTGATATCTGTATACCCCTGAATATTCTTCCGAAAGTTAACTGTTTGAACCACCTTGTCTTTCTTCCTTATTGGTAACTTAGGAAGTGGACTAATTGGTTTCTTGGAAACAAGTTAAGAAAGTAGACTTGCTTTAATTTTCCGGTCACCAAAGATGTAGCTAACAAGGAAATCTCCTATTGCCGGGTATCTTTGAATCTTTGTTATGTCAATAGGAATTAATTTCCACTCCGCCATTTGTTGGACTCAAGCATACCAAAGGGGCGGAGAACTCCTTATATATCCTTTTTGGAATCTTTTTTTTCCGGAGAATTCTCGCCATTTGTTTCTTAATTTGTAATCAACTTTCTTCTTTCATTTAAATCTTCTTTTATTTAAAAAATTCTAATTTCTTTTTCTCTCCACTAAAGTTGTCTTTCAAATGTTTCTATTTTAATGTTTTATTTTTAATATTTCTTTGTATAATCAAGATGATCGCCACGCATTTATTAAAATTACCCTTGCGTACACATATATACATATACAATTTTCGGATTTTAAAAATTTATAATTTTTCTCCATTAATTTTGTCATGCTAAATATAAATATACTGCAAACATTTTTCCATCATAGGACAATGGTATTTCGGCGTTTAAATGTTTCTCTGATATAATACTTATACAAATATAATTTTAAATATCTTTTTTAAAGAATTTGATCTAAAGGAATAAATATTAGAGAGCAAGTATATGACTTTTTCTTCTTTTATTGACTGTGCATAAATTTTATTTGATGAGGCAAAAAGTAACATCTCTAAGATTTATATATATATATATATATATGTATATAATATTAAAATTGTAAAAATATATCGTTGTATTGGTTTATACGCAAATTTCAGTTTGTTATGAGTTATGATTATAAATTTTAACAAAGCGACATACCCATATCGGAGATTATGCAACAAGGTTTGCACAATGCATTGTGTAAAAGGATGTTTCCATTTGTATCCATCAGATTCCAGTCTCATTAATTGTAGTCTCACCGATTGTAGCAGCTCCAGTTCACCGTCATTAAGATTATATCTGTGTGATAGAGAACAGACTTGTATTGCAACCCAATAATATTGGTTGATTATGCTACATCTTATGCGCTAAAACATTACGTAGGTGTACGATAATAAAGACGATAAAGACGAAGTAGCGAGACCGTTTGACGACCCGACGATAAAATTAACTGATCGGAAAGAGGATTCAATTCCGCTTGGTTCATATATATCGTGTTCACATATATCTCGAATTGACATTTGAGACGTAGACGTTGCAGTACGAATAATTTATAGCTGCCATAAATACATCTCAGTTTTAAAGATGATGATTTTTATCTTTTACTTACTGATATAAATCGTCATTTTCTAAATTCGTGTAACGAGGTATACATTTTCCGAATGCCAGATCTGAAAAAATAATGTTAATATAAATGTTGTACAAAAACTACTGAATTTTACTAATAGCGTATTGCAGTTTTATTATTAACATAATTAAATATTATTAACTTTGATTAAACTAAATCATGTAAAATCTATCATTAATAGTTTATTTCTCAGTATGAAAAATAAAGGGATCACAAGAGCTACGAAAGAAAAAGAATTTTAATTAAAATGTAGAGAAAGCCAACGAACGGTTATAGCAGAAGTTTAGTGCCTAATTATATATATATATATATATATATATATATATATATATTTCTGTGATTTTATATACATTTTTTAGTTTTCAAACTGCGTGCTGTTACATTCGATTTTAAAATACAATTTTTGCGTTAAATCAGACTAACAACATCAAATTGATTTCAATCCCCACCTCGAAATATTGTCAAAAAGAAAGAACTTTCTTGTATTGTTATTAACTTATTAATTAAAGTGGATTGTGCAAAATTGTTACCGTCAAAGCACTTTTCCGTCTGAGGATCGCATATATCCTCGCTGAATAGACATCCTGAAATCAGAAAAATTATATCAAAAGAAACTGTTTACGAGAAACATCGAATGTGTGTGCACACGCTTCCAAACTGTAATAAATAATTAGCGTATGTACAATTCCAAGTATTTACGTCAAATACAGAATCAAGCATAGAGGAGAGAGGGGTAAGATGACGAAATGGGTAAGATGACGAATTGTTAATTTTTTCAAGTTAATAACAAATAACGAACCGATGCTTAATTTATTAGAGACTTTAGATAGTAACAAATAATCTGTGGCAGTTTAATTTCAATCTGTCCATAAGAATAGATAATATAATAAGAAATGTGTTTTAGAAGCACCTATCCGTAACTTTTTAGTGTTTGTTCATAAGAATTAACATACTTATGATAAATATTTTCTCTATAAAATCATAATATTGTATAGCTAAAAACGTATAAAATAATGTATTTATATTTTTCAATTTTTGTATTGCAATATTTTATATTTTATAAAGAAATAAACACGGCGACTAGAGGTAAAATATGACACAAGTTGTGCATAGGTAAGGTAATGCTTTAGTTTTTTTGGTTTTAATAGCATTCTGACTATATATAACGCAATTTTAATCGCAATATGTATCGTAATGTATATTACAATTTTAATAATTTTATTTTTAGATTACATAAATATTTTTTTTACATTTTTATATTTTATTAAATTTTTATATATTTTTTATATTTTATTTATATTTTTCTTTAATTACGTTATAATATTAAAATAGTATAAGATTATTATACTATAATAAATCTTTTTTATTCATTAGAGTACATTTTTAACTTTATTTGACTGTTTTTTACCTTATTCGATATTAAAAGTTATTTTACTCGCATATGGGGGCAAGATGACGAAATTGACATGTCCTAAAATAATTTAAATTAAAAAAAAATCTAGTTTAACAACTTCTAATTTTTACTGATAATAAATAAGGTTTTGGTAAATCTAAAAAAAAGTAGATTATTATTTTTACATTACCACAGAAATTAGCAAAAATCGACAAACCTTAAGATCATGATTTTACCCCCCTCTCCCTCTTATATTCTGCTTGTTTGCACAAATATTTGAACAGGTGTGCAATCTGATTTTATTCTGCTCAAAGGTGTTTATTCGTGAAAGAGCAATATTGTCGCATTGTATTACTTATGAAATACATTGTAAAATGATGAAATAAATATAACGGCACGCTGAAAATGTCTAGGGCTAGACTAAATTTAATCATACAAATTATTTAAAATAGCTCTGATGCGTTTAATATCACGAATTTTGAACAAAGTGTTTTCTATACATTTGTATCATATAAAGTAGAAAGAATGTATATATATAGTATATCTATTGATATTCCCATCCATACGCGTTTTCCATTGAAATCTTATATAAAAACTTTGACATTTTTCGTAAGACGATAACTTTATAAGAAAAGAAGAAAAAGATTCAGGACAGATATCAACTTCTTCCTTTCTTACGATTTTTAATCAGTTCTTTATAACATTGAAAACCTTTCAATTATATATTCAATCTGTATTGTGATTATTCATCTAAAATCGCGTTTTACATTATTTTATTCTCTTATCAAAAATAAATTATTTATCTCGTACATGTTATTACAGTCTCATCGAATGTTTAATATTGAATTAAATTCTCATGAGATTGGGGATGTAAATAAAACACTCGAAAGCATTTGGAATAAATGGAATAATGTACTGAAAAAAAAAGAAAAATGTTCATCCAATTATTAATTTGTTAACAGGAGGAAATAAATTTCTTAATCATCATTTTATGTTATACCAAATATAATACTCATTGTCAACTGTTTTTTTCAATGACTGGAATCGTGCTTGTTATGTAAGGGAATAACTTCGGTCATGATTAAGTATACGGGTAATCGATAACATTGCTCGATTGAATAGCTGCATATATTGTACATCTAGCTACTTCGCTTAAAGCAATCATAAAAAGAAAATAAAATTATATTGAAATGAAGGCGGTCATGTGCACTTCAATATACTTCAGTATATCAGTGGCAAAAGAATTGCCTGGAATTTTAGAGTGGACAAACCGAGAAGAAGATAGGAGATACAAAATAGACAAGCAAAGTATTGCATGATACAGTTGAGGAAGCGAGAGAACGTAGCGATATTACGCACGTACGATAGAGAGATCTCGAGGCTCACGAAGGCGGTGGCTGCGTAGGATGAACGGTTCGATAACTGTCGAGTTGCTGTCGTGGGCGAAAATCGAACACCCTCCCTCTTCAATCTCAATCTCTCTCTCTCTCTCTCTCTCTCTCTCTCTCTCTCTCTCTCTCTCTCTCTCTGTCTGTCTGTCTCCCTCTCACTCACTCACTCGCTCACTCACTCACTCACTCACTCACTCACTCACTCACTCACTCACTCACTCTTTTTATATACATACATACACCATTCAAAGTTATTAATTATATTTTGTACTGAAATAAAATATTATTTCTTTCAGTTATTTTATTAATACCCGTAAATAAAAGAACCGCTAACTTCTTCACAATGTCCAACCTTTAAATAATTTTCTCATGTAAAGCTTACGGAAAATTATGTAAATGTATGGATTACAAATATGCGGCGAGTGAATTGATATAATTCTAATGCACGTGAATCCAGAGAGCCAAACTTGCCTAGAACATGTATTGCAATTTGTTGCACATTACTACATATTATTAGTAGAAATCTAACAACAGCTCAGCACAGTTTACTATTTCTCTAATATCATTAGAAATATATCAGAAAAAAACGAGTAAGCCCCTAAATTACAATATCAAGATTTGAAGGTTTGCTCTATTTGCGCTGTATTTACAAATCATTAACTAACAAATCGTAATGGCAGAAAGAGGACACAGCGGATAAGAATCTGCTTTATTGTGAACGAATTTGCTAGTACTGTTAACATTTTGCTATCTGGGAAGAGTATCCTGATAACGGGATAACGGGAAATCAATAAAGATCAACGACCTTAATCTCGATTTCTTCTAAAAGTATACTGGGAAGAATAGTATCGCGAAAGCTCACGGCTGACGTCAACTGCTGGTGGAATATATTACAAACTATAGAAATGCTCCTTTAATCTTTAAAGTCTAGTTGGGCTAACTTTCTACCTTTTTTCTTTAATGGCTAAACTATTGTTTCAAAGGGATATACATCATACACACATATTACACATACGCAAACAAAATCAAGATTAGTTTGGCTGAAGCTAGAAAAGCTTTATTAAAATAGCCGAGTCTTTCAAATACCATGTCGCGGTTTAATTGATAAAATTTTCCTTCTACATATTATACGGTGTTATGCACCTTTTATATGTTTATTTTTCGCAATCATCATTATGATTGTATTCTTGAAGATTAATATAAGTAATATCTTTAGTGGCTAAAAGTAGTAGGGCGCTGATGTTTGCTCGCTTCTTATATTTCTTTCAACGTATTGTTAATCAATAAGTGCACTTTCATGTGGCGAAACAGCATGGTACTTACAGAAGTATCATAATGTCGCGCGTTAACTTAATAGGGCGTCAACCATTGGGGCGTATCATACGATCGATGTTAATACTTGAATGTAAACACACGCATCGTCTAAAATATATAGATTAAATATATATAAAATTTTCTTATATTTGAAGAATATTTTATAGATTAATTATTTATAGAAATTATACAAAATGGATTTTGAGATTTTAATTCAGAAACATTCTTAGAAAGATTAAAAAAATTTTTTTTTATTTTTTGAGAATTGAATTTACAGATATTTCAAATAAATTAAAAAAATATTTGAAAACATTTATTATTATTTTAAAAAGTAAATAAAAAATTAATAAAGTTTTGTAAATAAATTTGTTCAAATAGTGACATTAAGTCATTTTCAAGTCTAACGGTCCAATTTTAGACATGATGCTTATGTAACACATGTGATACATATTAAGCAGTTATATAGAACCCGCCAAAAGTTTCGGACCGGCGAAATATTTCGAAAACTAAACATTTTAGGAAAAAGTGTTTCAGATAAAAGTTGTAGAATTTAAAAAGATCCATTTACTGATCTTGTTAGTCTGACCTTGGATGGCGTCAAAGTCAGAACAAAATTACATTAACTTTTTTAAACGGAACATTCTACTTTTGATTCCAGAATCTAATAGTTGATGCCAAGAGCTTTCCAAAACACTATAAATAAGTTCATTTTCGTTGAGTACTTTCCAAGTTATGAGGTTTGAAAGTTATAGTACAGCTGCAGCTTTCAAGCCTCACAACTCGTAAAATACTTAATGAAAAATAACTTCTTTATAGTATTTTAAAAAATTCTTGAAATTGACTATAAGAAAATGCAATAAAAGATAGAGAATGTTAGGGAAGTATCAATATCCCTCAATTAGGGAACCACCAATACTCTAACATTCTCTATTTTTTATTGCATTTTCTTGTAGTCGATTTCGAGAACTTTTCAAAATACTACAAAGAAGTTTTTTTTTATTAAGTACTTTCCGAGTTGTGAGGCTCGAAAGCTACAGTGTAACTTTCAAGCCTCATAACTCGGAAAGTACTCATTAATTTTTGTTACGTCTACATCATTTTCTTAGCGTGCCGTTACATCTACGTAATACATTCCTCATCCTTTGTTTCATATCGTCACATCTACCGTTCATGTACAAAGGGTTTCTAGTTGATCGCACGGAATATTATAACAGATGGTTCACAGTGAAACATATCGAGTGGAAGGCTTCAAGGTGTACAACGTTAGATTTCCTGTTTTTTTAAAGGCCTCACTTCTCGACTTAAAGTTCATTCGCTTATTAATTGTAAAGAGAATGGTGCGCGCGCGCGATATTCCGTGCGCGCACGAAGCATTTTCACAATCTTAAAATATTCTATAAAAATATATAACCGTTTAAATATTTAAAAATGTCTATTTCAAATATCCATATTTAAAAATAAATAGAAACGGAGCAATTTACATTCTATACAAGAAGAAGGTAGTCAAATTGATTAAAAAAGACATTGTTGGAAAACATTATTATAATCTCTCTTTCTGTATCCTCTAATATATTCTCATAAAAAGTAATTACCGTAATTTTACTGATTACTAAGTATTCGCGTCGAGAATTGAGTATATTGTTGAGAAGCGAAAGCCGTTATTTTCGCATTTGAAGGATAATAATATATGCAATTGTACTCACCGACGTTGCCGTCAGCCAGAACAGCGTGATGGAGGGTACAGAGCACCAGCAGCTCCACCAAGCCTCCTTGCCACCACCGTTTACGGCCCATAGATGTTCCTACAATTGCGAATCCACTTTATGTCATTCTATCCACTATCACGTCTATAATTTCTACCTATTTATCCTTCGGACGCTTCTTGTCTATAAAATAAACGCTATAATAGTAAATAATACACATAAACTGTTTTATTATGCTATTTTATATTTACCGTTGTTTTGCGGTAAATATAATTTTTAATATAATTTTGTTTTATAGTTTTCAATGGCTAAATAGTTACTAACAATTATTGCAACTACTTATGTGATGAAAAATAAAAATATTGTGTCAAATGTAAAGTTCTATTTCGCAAATTGATTATATTTAATATGTAAATACACTTGGACTTGTAGCAATAGTTTCTAGGGCTGGTGTAAGTACCATCCCCGAGTGCATCGCCCCAGAGTACAGTGCCCGCACTCGATTGAATGTAAATCCAACAAAAGCTATAACACACTCACGCCATTTTCAATCAACTACAAAAGAAATGCTGCTGAGAATTTGAGTTACTTTTTTTTCAAAAAAGAAAAAAAAACACAAAGAAAAAAAATTACTTGTCCTACGTGACGCGACGTGACGCTCTTGTATTTTAATATTATTTTTCAATTTCGTTTCAGACATTTCGGTTCTCTATTTACTTATCCTTTTTCCGAGATTATATATCCTTGTATATCTCATAGTCGAAATATCAGGTTGCAGCCATATTCATCCATCTCTCCAGAGACAGAAAAATTAATATCCTCTTAGGAAATCTGTGTACCTGACTGCACACACATCATCTGATTTTAATTCTTCTCTAGGATTACTTTTAAATATTATTTTTAAATCAAAATATTGGCTTGAAAATACGCGCGACTCGCATGGAGCTTTATTAAATATCGGAGTTTACACATCTCATTTAATATGCAATATGGAAAGTAAGTGAAATACACTCATTCACTCTTGGCGTTGAATGAGCAATGTAAATATACTAGTACGCTGAGAAAACTGATGAAAAGAAAATGCGTTTTCACGTATCCTGGCAAAGTCCCTTTAATCATACACACGTATCTTACACATGCATATGTATATCTTAAAGAAAATATAAACAATTGTTTCAAAAAGGATATATGACATATTCAGTTTCCACAGCATTACAACCAAGTTGTTTAGATATAAGAGCAAGAGTTTCCTGCAAGCTCACACAAGATTAAATAGAGCAAGAGAGAAAGAGAGAGAGCATGCAACGTAGGTCCCCTCTGATCTTTCGTTCTCACCTGGGCGTGACGCAACGTAGCCTTTTTCACACCCTGCGGCGCATCGTACGCGTCACCACGAGAAACACCGTCGCCACTCTGTGCCCTCCGCTTGGCGAGTCGCGAGAACCGCTAACGATCACCACTTGGCGCTCCTGGCTGCGGGTTCCTGGACCATGTCCCCGTCAATGTCTGCCGGTTCCACCGCAACGATGGCACTGACTGAAAAGCGAGGGCAGACAGGATGATGAGGAGGAGGTACAACAGGCGGCAGCGACGGCGGCGACGACGCGCAGGGCCGTGCGACGTCGGATTTTCAAATCGATTGCAACGCGCCGCCGGGTAGTGGGCCAACCAAGACGTAGGATGAGAGAGAGAGAGAGAGAGGAAGAGAAAGCGAGGAGCTAAAACTATATAAAGGAAATAAAACGTGATAAAAATTGCCATGCGTCGAGAATCAAAAGATACGACTGCTGCGAAATGAGGCTCACAATCAGTGTTACATCCATTATTAACAGTGACATTTTAATTCCCTTGTCAGAGAAAAAAATAAGGGCAAGTAGGGAGGGTGGGGGAGGAGGACGACTGATGACGCGGCAAACATGGTTGACGCCAAAGTCGCAACTACTAGCTTTGTGTGTTTTATCGCATTATTATTTATATTTGCATATGTAAATCTCAAACGATGTACGTTTCCTAATAAGGAAAAATAAGATATGGCATGTCGAAGCCGATACAATCGGAGAAAGAACGAAGGACATTTGGAAATTGTTCACGTTACGTTGGAAACATTTTGCAGGGTGTGATATCGATTAGAGAACACTTGTTGCGGACAAGTGGAAAGCGCGAGGCAAATGTGACCTATGCTCGCCGGAATGCTCCCGGCTCCATGAGAGAAGAAGCGCACTAGCGCAGGCCGCCAAACGGAACGTGCCGTATATGATTTTTAAATGGCAGCTGAGGGAACAAGAGCCATTAATAGAAAACGCTCGATAACGAGGAATGATTAATAATCGTATAAATAATTCTTTCTCTTTATATTGTCGGAAAAATGTCGCTTTTCGCTAATCGTTCAGAGAAAGATGGACGCAAATATCTCGACATTCACGATATCCCTCACATACCACATAGAAGCTTGCAGAAATATATATTGTTGCGATATTGCGCTTCAATGCATTGCAATGTTCTACAAGTTCTGTACACAGGGCTGCGTTCGAAAACATCAGAGACATCCTTTTATATTTGTTGCTCATCAAATATTAAACAAGGATAAAATGATATTTGAATGCAGCTAGCAGTATATGGGGTCTTATGTAGAATAGTTTTAACGCGAAAAAAGAAAACATGTGAACGTCGAGATGTTTGTGTCGTGTGAATTATGTAGAATAGAATGACTTTTAAACTTTATGCTCAATAAACACTTGTTTTACTTCCATCGTAACGTTTACTTTTCTATCTTCCATTTCTCCTTATTTTTCATTAGGATTGAAATTGCCTCTTATTGATCGTTAAATGTGATGGAAAGGGAAATGGATTATTGTAATAATGAAATTCATTACCAATGAATCACACATGTATCAATGATATAACAATTTGGCAAATAAAATCAATGATTCTCAAGCTTTACAGAGAGAGCTAAGAGATAAAAAATATTACAATTTCTATTTCAATACTCGTCAAATTCGATAGAATAAGTTGAAGAAATACACTGTTATATGTATATTACAGTATTATTGCTAATAATGACGATATTTAGATTCTAATTTTGCGTTTATTGACGTTTGAAATTTTCTTAAGCTGTGATCACACTAGCGATAGAAATTGAAGATTGAAGATTAAAGATTGAGTTTTGGCCAATCAAAATAAAAGGAGTTAAAATTTTCTTGTTCCAATTGGTCGAATTTCAATCGCTAATCATCAGTTACAATCGGCAATTGCTAGTGTGATCACTGCTTTAAATGCCATTTGGATTATATACACATTCTATTACACGCTAACATTGACACGTACTGGATCTACCTTTCTTGATACGAAACGGTCATCAGGCCTCTTGGTCTAGGGGTATGATTCCTGCTTTGGGTGCAGGAGGTCCCGGGTTCAAATCCCGGAGGGGCCCGTTTTTTTTTTATTGTAAGTTTCTTTTTTATTTGTTAATAAAGTACATGTTAAATAAAAAAAGAATCGTTGAAAATTAAACGTGAAAATATTTCGCGCAATATACATTTCTCCAAAACTTTGATTATAACCTATAGTTATAACCTAGACGTAATTGAACAATAAGTGTTAATCGTTATCCTTGATTCGTTCTATGTGCAAGCTATTAATTGAAAGTTTGTTTTTCAGAAATGGTCGTAATGGATCGTAAACGTAAGATGAAAAAAACCGAGACAAATTACGAGCGACGAGCATCTCGAGCCTTCTCACGTCCTCTCTCTCTCTCTCTCTCTCTCTCTCGTTCGAATACGTTCGGTTCAAAGCAGAAGAGGCGCTAGGGCACCACGGCCGCGGCTCTTATCTCGCTAGTAAAATGTCGATGGAACGCGCAAGGGGCAAGACGCATGCGCGGTTGATATTGCGCGATCAGGCAGCAGGCGACACCAGGCGACGTTGGACGGTATCACGTAGCGCGATAGTGGCGGCATCAGGTGGCAATGCACGCTGGCATCTGGCATATCCCGCAGACTGTCCCAGAGAGCGCCTCAGCGCATCAGCGCATGCTCGAGTTCCTCGATGGTCGGGCAAAAACACAGCTGGTCTATGATCTTCGAAGCGAGCTGACGTTCGAACGGCTATCAATGTGATTTTCACGAATTTGTACCACGACTTGTCGGAGCCGAGCGTCGAGGCTCGCGCGAGCGTGCGGCAAATTGGCGACGAAGGCTCGTCGTCACGATCGCGACTGTCTCCCGCAGAGTGAGAACGGTGTGGGAGTGCCTGGAGTTCGCCCGATGTAGCCTAGAGGAGAGGAGCCGCCTCGGTGTGTCGCCACGAGGATTTTTCGTTTGGTTTGGCCCTGGATACAAAGGAGTATCCTGCCACTGTCTCGACGCCTCCTTACCGTGAGTACTCGTATATCCCATATCTCTATAGATAGACGCGTCGCTCTCTCTCTCTCTCTCTCTCTCTCTCTCTCTCTCTCTCTTTCTTTCTCTTTCTCTCTCTCTCTCCTTCTCCCTCTTCCTCTTCCTCTCAACGACATTTCTTTCTAACCTTTCGTTCGGTCGGACGTTGGACCTCCATCTGCGAGATTCAGGTCGCGTGACGTGAGATCCCGTTTTTTTCGAATTTACTCCGAGACCTACCTACCTACCTACCTACCTACGTACCTATCTATCCATCTATCTATATAAGTACCTATCAACATTGAAATGGTATGCGACTCGCTTGGATTCATGCTAGAAGAGCAAAACCTTTACAGTTTACACCATTGAATTTTTACGGCCGAAGACTTACGCGTCGCGTCACCCAAGTCTTCGGCCTTTCTTTTCATTCTGTTTTTTTCCAGCTGCACTCCACACTCCCCGCAGTCGATACACGGAATACCGCTGCTGTTCCGTGAACGGCGCGAACTTGTCTCGCGCGAGCGTTCGCGGCGCGTGATTTATGTGTCTAGAGACTTTTCCTCTCTGTTTATCTCTAATTTCATCTCACGGAATACTCAATTGCTTACACACTCATTGTAAACGTACTGCTCAGTGATTTCTCTTACGTAACATTAAAATAATTCGTTCATCTTTGCGAGAACGCGTAACCGCATTTTTATACCATCACCATTATTTATCTTGATGCAGGAAAAACCCAAGCAGAACAACAAGTCAAAATGACATCAAAGTGATTCACAATTGTGTCAAAATGACATCAAAATGAATCGTAATTGATTAAAAAGTGACTTTTAATGATCATTTTGCAGTCACTTTGACATCATTTTGACGTCGTGATGACTCCCTGTTCTGCTTGGGAATAGTCTGAATGATCTGTGTTAATTCAATTTTCTAAATTAAAAGAAAGATATTCAACGATATGTCGTAAAACTCCAATTTTCAACTTTTATATCATCCATTTGATATGATTATCACTGCAATAAACACTGCAGAAAAACTTTCGTTACTTTTTTATGTACGTTTTACGTTGTTTTCTAAATTAAATAAAATAATGTAATAATTACGCAGCCATACAAAAAAAGTCATGTTAGAGATATTAGATCTATGTATCCCTATGTATTTTGAGGCCCTGAAACCGAATATGACCTCAGAATTGCGCCATCAGATCAGGATTTTTTTACCTTCAAAAAAATTGCCAAACATTCCTTAAAATTACGCACTATTCAGCCTGGTAAAAAAAAATCCTGATCTGATGGCGCAATTCTGAAATCATATTCGGTTTCAGGATCCCAAAATACATACATAGGGATACATGGATCTAATCTCGCAGACATGACACTTGTTCTTTTTTGCGTGGCTGTGTTATTATTATACAAATCATTTGATTCTCACTACTTGTGCATCTTTGTTGTTACAGACATTGCGCACAATATTTTTATGAAATACACCTCGTCATCGTTTCGTGATGCTATTTCAAAATTTCAAGCCTTTAGGAAATATAAGCAGACGATTATGTGCATGCTTTCCGCTTAATCGATGACGATTGGAAACCTTCTTTATATATAATATCTGTATTCGTGCATACATCATATATGATGTATATTCCGCATACCGACTTTATATGCAAAATATAGATCTCTCTCGGATCGTCTTAGCTTTAATTGTTACGTCAATTAACATAGATAGTTGCCTACGCAGCCATCCATTAGATTGACGTGCACGTAGGAATAACATCATCTCTTTTGTTGTAATTACAATTCTCATGTATATTTACACAGAAAGAATCAACTAATTTTGGGAGTCGAATTTTTATTTACAAATTAAATAACTACAATTTAATTACAGTTTAAATAAAATAACTGCGCGATTTGATAATTAGCGAGAGAATTAGGAGTAAGAGTGGGAGTAGGCGAAAATTATTAACTTGGAGAGGAGGAAAAATTTTCTACGTTCCCGCATCGGTCCCGCTTGGTTTTGAAACACGTCTTTGAAAGTTTCGACCATTAAAATTGAAAGTCACGTATAGCTGTGCGTTTCTTGATTTCAAGTAGTCGTTTCGTTATCGTGACAGTTATGTAACGCATTTCTCGCAGACGAGCGTGAACCGTGTTACGTTTCTTAATGCGATTACTGAAAAATTTAATGTACACACACATGTCCCACCAAATGTGTCAAAGAAAGAAAGAAATCGTCTTGAAACAATGTCGGGATAGCATCGTAATAAAAATTATTTTATTTCAATGAATCTTTTAAGGATGTACTGGCGATAACGTTCTAACATTGACAATGTCTTGAAAATTTTATAAATCATTTCTATTTATTATCTGGACACATGTTTAAAATCTGAAGTCGATCCTCTAACTGGTTCACGAGTTATTCAACTTTAAATTTTACATGTATTCTTACGGTGTAGCAATACATTTTTATTTATGCCAACGAAATTTTTATTTATGCCAATGAAAAGAAGCAACATTGCCAATATTCTGAAACTTTGTTTATGAATAAATAAAATATTGAGCAATATTTCTAAAAAAAAAGTTTACATCGATTTACTAATTTGTTATTAAGATATCAATAAAACGACGCGAAATTTCAGTAGACGTCAAATTTCTGAATGGGCTACGTAATCACATTCTATTTTGATTTGTATAAAGTGCTAGAAGGGCAAATATTATGTTAATGATATTTATTTAAATATCTTATGGATTTTTAAGTACCATTCAATATCTGATATACATTAAATGTTATCTATTGATAGCATTGACGCATATTTGCGTCTAGTTCTTTCATTTCTTACAATTGATTTCAGGTAAAATTCATGTCCAAAAGTTTTTTTGCCGACGATCGCAAAAATTGCAATATATACAAATATATTTATTTGTAGTGCCAAATATCATGTTAACTGGCATTATTTCAGTCTTATATACATGATACGAGCACATATGATGCACGTCTTAAGTTATAATAAAAACATAGAATTTCATCAACTTTAAATTTAATAACTTTTGTCTGGGATTGTATAGCCAGAACATCCTGAAACGCAGTAAGAGACTTGGAGGCACATATATCGCAATATAAAATTTACATTTAGATAAAGAAGAAGAAACGGTAACACTTGATAATAATATAGGATTGATACGAAATGAATAATAGACGTCATCACACATTCCTCGCGTCTACTTGACGTCAACTTTCACGTTATCGCGTCTCTTGTACAATATTTTATCAGTTTTTATGCGCACAGACGAGAGACGAGAGATAGATAAAGAATTTTTCTTTTAAATTATCTTCCAAACTAATCATCTCAATATTTATATGTTGATCGGCGGCATTTCGGAGTATCGTTAGCGCAAGTTCTCGCGTACAAAAGGTGATGCTAAAGTCATCCTTTTTTACCGACCGAACGTTAATTTTTGGGCACGTCGTTCTTCTAATTGCATTTACAGATTTAAAAATCCCTTTCCACAATTAAAGTATAGACAGTAATGTATAACGGACGCTATATAAAGATAATGAAAACGAAAAAAATTGGAAAATCATTTTCAATTTTTTTTGTTTTTTTATCCTTATATAGCGTCCGTTATACATTACTGTCTATACTTTAATTGTGGAAAAGGATTTTTAAATCTGTAAATGCAATTAGAAGAACGGCGTGCCCGAAAATTAACGTTTGGTCGGTAAAAAAGGACAATTTTAGCATCCCCTTAACGATAAAACGACCGTTTCCTCGTTCGATCAGTTATAACAGTTAGTAGAATACTTTCAATTATTATGTTATAGATATTATCATACTCTACATTTTCACGTTGATCGAAAGTCGACGCGAAATCTAAGACAAATTCTGCGCAACGTTCACTCTTAAGCTCTTCTCAGCGTGTGAGAGTCCGAGCTCTTCTACATGCTAAGGCACTTTATGCTGCTAGGCTTTATGCGAGAGAACCCACGCGTTGCGCGTAGGCTTCTCTCTTTATTTCTCTTTATTCGAGTGTTGGCTGCGAGGTTGCGAAGAATCTCATTCACACTAGAAGAATTAATAACAACTTTTACTTCTGTCGATTGCCATGCGATTTTATTCCTAACTTAACATTCATTTTTACAAATGGTTACTATACGTTACGAGTAAAATGGACGGATCAATGTGCACGTAATTTTGCATACTTTGACATAATCGAACATTACATCAGGAATTATAACATTATAAATATATCGTTTTTAGATATACATCCATTTCTTTCTTGATCACTTCTCATTTTACTAAATGAGAAATTTTGGCAATCTAAATTCACTGGATTATGTAAAAAATCAGTAAAATAATAAAAAATTTTGATTAGTAAAGCATTTCGAATTGCCGAAGAAAATAAACGAAAGAGTAAGGAGGGATGTTGCCGAGCTATTTAAAAAGTCAATTTTTGTCAAGTACAGGGGAAAGTTAATAATAACAAATGTGATGAAGAGCTTGAAATTCATAAATAATTAATTAAATTTTGTTTATTTTTTGAGTTTAAAAGCATTTGTAATAAAGTTTAAGATTTCAGCGACCGAAACTGATTATGATAAGTCGGTAAAGTGAATAAAAATTTCAATTCAGAACTAAATAAAATTTGTGAGACAGAGCATGCAAGAACACGCGTTATAGCATTGACTTATATAACTTGTAGTGTCGCATTATATTTTTCTGCATTGCAGTACATATTTATATTATATCTCATTCTTCTCCACAGAAAGAGAGGAGGGGGGGAGCGGGGAAGGAACGCCGAAACTTTAACAGTGTGCGACAATACGATGGTTTTCATTTGCAGTTTCAGTGATTATCTAAAATATTTTGTCATGTAGATATTTATCAAGTTTTTCTTTACGCACAATGTGAAAGTTGAAAATAACAGTCTGAATAAACTGTACAACTTATGTACTACCTTTCACTTGTTACATATTTTTTTTTAATTACTGGGCTCTGCCGTTCATAGAATAATTAAAATTGTAAGCCTAAAATTTGGACAGAGGAATATAAAGAGCACAAAGAAGAATTGATTGATCGTAAAATGTAGGGCATGCCACGCTCATTGTCAGATCCAGCTACATTTGAACTGCCTAGATTCTCGCTTTCGACAAATAATCTACTG
The DNA here is from genome assembly GCF_016802725.1 of Solenopsis invicta. Classification (NCBI taxonomy): domain Eukaryota; kingdom Metazoa; phylum Arthropoda; class Insecta; order Hymenoptera; family Formicidae; genus Solenopsis; species Solenopsis invicta. The sequence goes on along the minus strand of NC_052675.1, from coordinate 7,718,185 downwards.
TCACGAAGGTGGGCGGTACGATTCTTATAAGCGCACGTATGGCATTGTGCAACGGTGAATCGAAGCTTTACGTGTCGCAATTTACAATACGGTATCACACATTAGAGATTCGATAATTCGAGATACGTCGATCTTCTTTTAATGAGAGTCAATGATAGTTGTGTAGACATAGGATATACAATATTTCACATTACACACATATCTAAATACTTAAAATGCCCTTTAATAATCTCTATTTGTTGTGCTATTGCATAATAAGAAAAATGGATAAAAAGGATATCGGTGAAAAGTTGAAATATCGCGTTGTAGTATAACGCGGTCTGTGGGTAGTTGGTATAAATGCAAGGGTGAAAGGGTGAAAGGGTGACCTACTGGCCGCGCGCGAGAAACTCCAAGACCTCCTAGCACGCGAGGGACTGCGTTCGATTTGTGTGTGTGTGTGTGTGTGTGTGTGTGTGTGTGTGCGCGCGCGGGGATGGATAGATTCCTCGACGGTTTAGGTCGTCCGTGTCGCACCAGTACGCGAGGATGAGGTCGACTTGGTACTCATATCTGTTAGCTTGCCGTTGCGATCGATTCGCGAGCGAAGCGAAGCGAAGCAAAGCGCACCGCAACATTCATTTCCGCACTCGTGCATCCGAACGGAAATGAGCCGTACGCCGCACGCCGCGTGCCGCACGAGATGACCGCTAATCTTAACATTTATTCTATTTGATTATTAATCATTTTTTTCAATTGGTTAAACAATGATCGATCGCAATTTTCTTTGATAATTCTCGACGTTGCAATCTCTCGATGTATTGTACAAACGATATCTGATCTTTGGAATTTGTCGTGTACGTTTCTATGCAAATTTTATGATGCAAAAATCTATCACACATACTAACGTGCCAATGATCAAATGGGGAGGAAGTGAAATTAAAAGATGCGTGCGTACGCATACGATTGACGATGCCATGCGCCATGCGTTCGCAAGTTAGCGGTTGGGTTTCAAAGAACGATCAGACGCGACAAAAGAAGCGACGAAACGAGTGGTTCGGAATGAATGAATGAATGATCGAAAATTGCCGTCTAACGGTACATGCTCTAGTTCATTGCTCCTTGGTGTCTGGCGATCTCTGCGGCGCGACGCGGCGCGGTGCTCCGTAATTCGGTATGCCGCGCGCTCCAAGTTTGCGATCGTAATGACTCATTCTGGCTAATTATGGACCGGTACAGATTAGACAGGTGATACAGATGGTAATTTATACTGCCGTATTTCATTTTAATCGAGTTCCCAGTTGAATCTCCTCCAGTTGAATCTCCTCCAAGTTGACTGTCCTCAAAGGAACGAACGTTAGCGAACAAACGCAATAAATATATTGTAACCAATTGCAAACGTTATATTAGGTAATTCTGCATGCTCATTTACGATCAATAATGGTTCCAACGAAACCATTTTTCCGAGACGAAACGCCTTGGTTTTGCTTGCGCGTGACGAATGACATGCGCTATTTATATCTCGCGTGTGTCATATGGATATCATCAGTGCAGAAATGAGTATAATCTTGTTTGAACGAACGATAACTTATTCGGTTGAACGCGGTTATCTGAATGAATTTTTTCTCTAGTTATAATTTTTCTATCTTATTCTCGAATAATGTTTTTTTTATTACATTTATTAACATCAATCTACGGTTTTTCCATAACAATCCCTTCACCTTGAAACAGCAGAGAATACCCAGGAAATGCCAGGTAATAAAAGTTCCGGATTCCTTTCAGGGATGACTGGAGCAAACCTGGCTTTCTATTGTATTCGCACGTGGACACGTGGTTCACAGACGGATCAGATAACAATGGTCGCTTTGGAGCGGGTTTTTACGATCCAAGGACTGATCATAAGGTGAGCATTCTATTAGGCAAATTGGCCACGGTCTTTGCCAGTCGCGAATGCATCAACTTCCTAGTTTCAAGTAGAAAAATAGTCATATGCTCTGAACTAGAGTCCTATATAAAGAGAGAAGCGACATTGATGTCCGAAGCTCTGATTGGTAATCTGATTGATACTTGATTGGCTAAGTGAGCAGCTATATTGTGACCACAGCTGTTTGCAGAATGATACGAATGGTGTTTGATGACGTTAGAGCGGTCCCAAAATGGCGGTAGAGGACTCAATTGGATACTGAAGGTTGTGGTGGGGGTTCGATGTCGCTTCTCTCTTTATATAGGACTCTACTCTGAACAGCTCTGTGGAGGTTCTCGCCAAGCCCACTACCGAATCCTCGGTGTGGGACTGTATGAAGAGTCTTGATAAGTTGGGCGAGTTAAATGAGTTTATCCTAATGTAAATATTCGGACCCCCAATCAAGTTGTAGGTGTCCCCGTTTGCTGTTGGCAAAAAATGCATCAGGGACCTCTTAGACTAGGGGACATTTTACTTCCTGATCGAGGGAGAGAAGCTGCCGATAGACGAGGCTCCTGATGCACCCCGACTCTCGCCAAGCAGGACTGTTAAACTTTTGACGATGAACAAAAAGAGGCTCAGAGTGAGCATTGGCCTTCTATAACAGATCATGTTGCCCTAAGGGCACATCTTTTTAATCTCAGCTCTGGTTAACCAAAAAGAATGCCAGTGAAGAAAGAGAGGACAGCATACACATTTTGTGCAACTGTTCTACACTTGCATTAAAAGAAACAGATCTTTGGGGAACATGTGTTTTTCAAGTCCGAGGATCTGCGTGATACAAAGATGTAACCTGGCGGAAAACGCTGAGCTCGATTTATCCTTAAAGCCGACCTCGTAGAATAGTGGGTAGTCATAGAGAAACCGCAAGGATTTAGATGACGTCAGATACTGTATGGTTCCGCCCACTGCTTAATTACTACTACTACTACTACTACTACTACTACTACTACTACTACTACTACTACTACTATGACTACTATTACCACTACATCATATTTTCCTACCAACACATAAACATATAAATTTTACTGTAAATTGATCGCAAATGTTTTATTCTTCAACAGCTATACAATTATTGCTCGAGGAAAATTGGTAAAGAGAAAAAAGATGAAAGAGCATTGCGACAATATGTTACCTATATTGCATATATTTTTGGTTTGTTCGCGTTTTTATGTAAAACAGATTCTTTTCCGAGGGAAAATAATATGAAATGTCTATATGTATATAAAAAAGATTCGTATTTCTGGCAAATTTAAATGTATAACCTAGTAAGTGTTAACGCACGCGTATCTCTTTTCTTTTCTTTTTTTTTTTAATCTTTCAAGACCTAATGTATATGCACTTTGAGCGCTCTCTAAATGTTTATTTATGTTTAAATTAGGATGTTTATTGGTATAATGCTTTTGATTCATTCTAGATGGAATTAGATTTTCCGTTCTAATTCGAAAAACAATCATGTTTTTACTAAACAAGCCATTATTGTAGTACCGCAAAGCAAATTCACTGATATTTGATTTCGTGTAACATTATTCACGAAAACATATAAGTATAAATGATCCAAAATGACATTTTTTACTCTTATCTATGTCATCTTAAGAGGATGCTAAAGTAACGAAAGAACTTTCTCGGCATCATATTGAAGGCTATTTTTCGAGGGAGATCAGGCTATCGCTCTTTGTCCAATTCACAGATCTGTTTATATTTTTTAATTATTTCGCCATTTGCGAAAAGATCTATCAACTATTGTTGGACACCATTACTGCTCTGTTTATGATGGTTCAGCTTCACTGAGCGAAATATGCATGCGGTAAAAGCACATTAGGATATCTTTTTTGTTAGGCGTTTAGTCGTAATATCATACGATCAGTGTTATTCGTGCGTGTTTTCTGAAGGATGCTCTACTCTCATTTTGTATGTACGAGCTACACAACTTCTGTATTAAGGTAAAGTTAATCTCAAGTGGCGGCTATACGAGTGAATTTTTAATGATTTATTAACTTTTTGTTCGATTTTCTTGTAAAATTTATCTAAGCACCTCTTCTTTTTACGCGTATTTCAAGTCTATAAAAAGTTTTTGTGATTCTGCAACGCTAATTTGAAGATATTTGGATGCCGTAAATGTCGGTAATTCACGGTACTTTAGCATCCTCTTAAAGTATAACATTGGTTTTTCATTTATTATCATAATTATTATTATGATTATACGAAAGATTTAATTTTGTAGCTGAGACACATATGCAAATATGAATTTATAATAATTTGGTTTATTCAAAAAATTGAAGATTAATTTTATTCAACTCATAAAATTCTTAATCAGAAGTATCTTTTCAGATTATGAAGAAAAAAAAAAGTTATTTAAACGGAATCGATGCCTGGACCTTAAAAGATTAATTTTTTAGCTGCCTCACACAATCAATAAAAATTTTTCAATGTTCTATATTTTTCTCACTGGGTTGAATTAATCGAAGATTGACGTACATGGAGATGGCCGATGAAAGTTGTACCTGTTGTGCCTCACTTTGTCGATCGATCGTCAAGCATGTACCGTAAACAACTCGCTATATCGCGACCTACGATAATGATGTATTATAGATAGATCGCACGTTCGTCCTATCGTCGGTATCCCTGACTTTGAATTCGTTGTAGCGATCTATACTATCCAGCTGTACCCCCTTCAATTTTTCAACGACAGGAAATCAAGGACGCGTGCAATCGATAATCTAAAAAAAACATGAGAGAGTAGCGGGCGTTCGCACGCTTGCGTTTACTTCGCGACCAGCGGTAGGAATGTGATTACATCGTCGAACAATCGATACCGACTTGCGTCTAATCATCGAATATTACTTGCTCACGATATCGATCGCGTTGTAAAACATAATACTATAATAATTACTTGTACAGGTATATCTTGGCATTTTTTTGAAGAATACTTTTACACCCTCAGATACGAAACTATGGGAGTTGCGCCTTTGCGCCTTGCGATATATTAAAATTTTTTTTCTTATCTGTTTTTTTTGCGAGCGATAATGGAGAACAGAATAACGTATGTACACACAATCAAGTTTATAAACGCGCGCGAAGTGTTGTATAATAATGTTTGTCGAAAAAAACAAGTTGGTTTTACCGAAACAAAAACATGTTAGTTGCAACATGAATACACGGGGAGAGAGAGGGTAAGATGACGACCTTAACGTTTGTCGATTTTTGTTAATTTCTGTGATAATATAAAAATAACAATCTATTTTTTTTTAGATTCACTAAAACCTTGTTTATCATTAGTAAAAGTTAGAAGTTGTTAAATAAGAATTTTTTAAAATTTAAATTATTTTAGGACATGTCAATTTCGTCATCTTGTCCCCCTATCCGAGTAAGATAACTTTTAATATCGAATAAGGTAAAAAACAGTCAAATAAAATTAAAAATGTACTCTTGTGAATAAAAAAGATTTATTATAATATAATAATCTTACACTATTTTGATATTACAACGTAGTTACAGAAAAACGTAAATAAAACGAAAAATATATAATCTGCAAACATAAAATTATTAAAATTCATATACATTACGATACATATTGCGATTAAAATTACGTTATATATAGTCAGAATGCTGTTAAGATCGAAAAAACTAATGAACAAATGCAATATCTTGCCTATGCACAACTTTCATCATCTTACCCCCAGTCGCCGTGTTTATTTGTTTATGAAATATAAAATATTGCAATACAAAAATTGAAAAATATAAATACATTATTGTATACGTTTTTAGCTATACAATATTGTGATTTTATAGAGAGAATAAAAATATTTATTATAATGTTATTCCTTATGAACGAACACTAAAAGTTACTAAAATAGGTGTTTTCACATTTCTTGTTATATTATTTATTCTCATGGACAGATTGAAATCAAACTATCACATTATTCGTTACTATCTAAAGTCTCTAATAAATTAAGCATTGGTTTGTTATTTGTTATTAATTTGGAAAAATTAACAATTCGTCATCTTACCCACTTCGTCATCTTACCCCCCCCTTTTCCCTACATATTTCCGAAACGTAAAAACTTATGCTCGAGAGTGTTTCTTTCAAGTGATTCATTGGTCCGATGATACGTAATGTACCGCGCGTATAATTACAGCAAATATAGTTATTCTCTAATAGTTACCTTTGCTATAAAGATGATAACGATAGAGTTTTCTGATAAGAGCACCGTTCGCATCTTCGTTGTCGTCTTTGAAACTTTGAGATAACAATTTGAGAAGCTCGTGAGCGTTTTTGTCGATTGTCTGTGTGAGAAAAGAGCAGAAAAGAAGACTGCAACTTGCGTGGTGAAGAAGTCGAGACAAGTTGATTCGAGACGCGCGTTATCGTTATCATGCATATAAAGAACACGCGATTAAGTACATATAAGTCGTCAATAGAGAATGTACGATGACCAAGTAATTTCTGTTACAGCTAACAATGTCAGCGGTAAAGTCGTAATATTGGCAGCGGGACGTAAGAGGGGCGAAAGAGAAGAGGAAGAGAAATGGCGTCAACCAGTGGGCACAAGAGAAACGGCTCCAGCTCGAGTATGTTTGCGCACAGACGTACCGAGTCAGGGGGTGGTTTCGTCGGTTACAAGCGACCCGAGGGCGGTCACAAACGTGCCGAGAGTATATCCAGTGCCTTCGGCCACAAACGATCTGAGAGTGGCCACAAGAGGAACGAGAGCAGCGGCGGTTTCGGTGGTCACAAGAGGTCCGAGTCTGGCAGCAATTATCATGCCGGACATCGGCGTAACGAAAGTATGTACGCGATGACGGGCCTCTATGCGGAAAGCGCCGGCACTGGTACCGACGATAATGCGGATCCGCTGCAGGTGACCACCGGTAGACTGACTCACGACACCGTCATAAGGTGTCATAGTAGAAATCCAAGTTCTGGCCTTGTGGATCATAGGTGAGCGCAATCGGAATCTGAATGTCGACTCACTTCGCGTCTACATTTCAAGAGAAAATACAAGATGATGCGTACCCTCCTTTCATCAAGCTTTTCTTCCTTTTTCCTTTTTCTCTCTATTATATCATCGCTAAACAATTCTTCGCGCAATTTCTTTACTGGCTTCTTTACTATTCAAGGAAAAGTTGTCGCGTTCTGTCTCGTTCCGAACCGATATTAGTTCAGTGTCAATATTTGCTCGTGCAAAATTACATCTTTAAGTTATATATTTTTGCATATTATGGAAATGATCACACATGATCGTAAATGTAACAAAATCATCATTGTAGGAATGCGCGCGAAAAATAGCTAGTGGAAAGGTAGAAAGTGAAAGCACGTGATGACCATGACACATTTTGCTGTGCGTCAAATAGATTTAGACCTCACGTCACCTCTTATCTCAATATCTTTGCCTTCTTTTCGTTCCTTCGTCGTACGCTTTGCAGACTTTTGTTGGACGGTATATATTTTTACTTTTAACATCTTAAACGTTTTCGTTTCGCCTACAGCGTACTTTCGTTATTTTGTTTAATTTATGAGAAAATGACGCTTTAATCACTTTATTTTGGCGCAGATAATCAAACTTTATCAATTAATATCGCAAATAATATTTGTACTTTGCGCCACACAGGATAATGTATTCATGCTTTATTTTTCAGAGATTTTATCATCAAATGTCACAGCAGGAATCCCAGTGCTTCTATGGTGGACAGGTAAAGTTGATATCGTTGCTCATTGTTTCTTACATATTTGTTATAATTGTCGTTATCCATTCTCATTGTACACGTGTATACTTGTTTTAAAGAAGCTATGGCGACTATGTATTAAACGCAAAGAAAGCTCAAAGCGTTATATGTATACTCTTTTCATCAGAGTATATGTCAATGTGATACATGATCGCGTTATAATCTTTCTCTTTCATTGCTCGTGCGTGATTCAGCTTTTCTGTTCGAACTCAATCTTTATCTCTCGTAATTACTCATTGTTCTTGCTTTGCTCTTACTTTGAGACACTCGGTCGTTGATTGTTTCATTTCCTTGAGTATTCAGGGTGGAGAAGGAGAGGGCGCAAACTCCACCGTTTAATCCGGATTCCAAGGACTGTGGGATTCTGAGTTGTAGACCGGCCTTCATTCAAAGATTTGCCGGAATAAAGGTAGGTCATTGAAATATCTTGCACAGTCATTCGGATAAATAAATTCTATATACATGTCATGTACATATAATATGTTACGTATATCGCTTAAAAGCAATGTGTGTGAACAAAGCAAAGCAGTGCGGCGAACGTACACATGTATGTTGAAAGCAGCTAGGCCTTGTGTGATTCATCGTTCGAAATAAAATGAAACACATCCTGTTAAAACTACGAGAGACTCAATTAAAACTTATCGATACATTTTAGCATATCGTATTACTTGTTTTAATCGCAAAATAAAGATATTACACAGCTGCGTTCTAAATTTCTACGTACGCGCCCAATGTTATTACGTTTATTGAAAATGCACACGTGAGAATTGTAATTTTTCAAATTTTAAAGATTAGATTTAAAATTTAAGCCGTATTTTAAAGTACAGTTGTACTATCCATTTTCTGCGAATGTGTTCTTTTATCCGATTTTTTTTTTTAAATATTACAACATGTAAATCAAATTAATCTAATCGTGTCATACATACATGTGATGATTTCAGGTGTTTGTATTTCTCCTGTCGTTCCTCGTTACGTTGCAACAAGCACTTAGCTCAGGTTACATCAATTCTGTGATAACAACCATAGAGAAAAGGTTTGAGATCCCATCCAGTCTTTCGGGTCTCATTGCAAGCTCTTACGAGATCGGCAATGTTATCACTGTCATTTTTGTCAGTTATCTCGGCAGTCGCAGACACATACCTGTGTGGATAGCGATAGGTATAATCTTTGTTTTATTTAAATATTGCAATTTTCGTGCTACACGGTGCTGGTTAGATGTTGATTTTATTGTTGATCATACGTACGTCTTACGATTTAGGTGCAGTGATAATGGGACTGGGATCGATGATCTTTATGGTGCCACATTTCACAGCAGAACCCAATTTGACGACAACTGCGAATCATTCCAATTCGGATAACATCTGCCGCGGAGTATCTTTACGCGAACAAGATATGGGTTTGGGTGAGTACCCTATCATTTGGTAGTTTTTGCAAGTTGGCAGTTAATTCCACGTTATAAATAATAAATATATAGAAGAGGAAAGTGATTATTATATTAAAATTTAACTTGAAAATTTGTCTACAGGTCGGCTTTCATCAGGATTATCCTCACCTCCCTTAGCACCCCACAATAATTTAAGAGGTGACAATTGTATACAGGGATCTCCATCTACAGCTGGACCTGTCATGTTATTTGTACTTGCTCAGTTACTATTAGGATGTGGTGGCTCTCCTTTATTTACCCTTGGTACTACTTACATAGATGATCACGTGAGACCAGAAAGTGCGTCTTTATATATTGGTTAGTATTTTGTTTTCGCGTTACATTAGACGTGAATAATGTATGGAAAAGTAATGCACATTCAAGATTTCACATTCTTCCCTTCATTTTTTCAGGTTGTATGTATAGTATGGCGGCCTTTGGACCAGTTTTAGGTTTTCTTCTTGGAGCATATCTTTTGTCCTTTCATATGGACTCGTTTTCTGGGACGATAAGTATCGGTAAGAAAGACATTTTTTAATATTTTTATTGTCTTTTTTATTCAATCGATATAAATTTACAAATTCACTGATTAAATTGAAACAGATCCTGGTGATCACAGATGGGTCGGTATGTGGTGGGGTGGATTCCTACTTTGTGGCTTACTTCTCATTCTAGTAGCGATACCTTTCTTCAGTTTTCCTAAAACTCTACAGCGTGAAAAGGAAAAAATACGAATTATAGAGAAGAATAAACCAATAACACAAAAAGAAAAAGAACAATTGAAAGAACCTAAGAAAGATACAATCGACGATAGCGGTTATGGCAAGGATGTTAAAGGTAAATGTGTTTCTATTATCAACATTCTGTTATTAAAATAGGATAAATTGTTAAATCTGCAGTAATGTGGCATATAGCGTGTAGCGTGTAGAATGACAAATTTTTTTTTATCTTATTTTTCTCACACATTTAGATATTCCTCGAAGTATGTGGAGACTCGTTTGTAATCCAGTTTACGTTGTAACGTGTTTGGGAGCATGTATGGAGCTAGTGATTGTGTCGGGTTTTGTGGTATTTCTTCCCAAATATCTCGAAACGCAATTCAGCCTGGGAAAAAGTCAAGCCAGCATCTTTACTGGTTCCGTCGCTATACCAGGAGCTTGCATCGGCATTTTTTTTGGCGGATGTATGCTCAAACGTTTAGAACTAAGGCCGAAGGGCGCAGTGCAATTTGTTCTTGTCTCAAATATAATTTGTCTGGTGTGTTACGGTCTGCTATTCTTCCTCGGCTGCGAGAACGTAAAAATGGCTGGGACCACTATTCCGTACTTTAACAGTAGTACAAAGGGTCCTGAACCCTTTCAAGTAAATCTCACTGCCGCATGCAACTTTGGTTGTGAATGCCGAATGACGGATGTCGAGCCGGTTTGCGGAAATAATGGTCTAACTTATTTTAGTCCGTGTCATGCAGGTTGCACTGCCTTCAGTTCCAAATCGAATTTTACAAATTGCGCATGTAAGTTTTGTTATGCGATATACGATATTCTTGATATTATTGTATTTTTTAAGGGAAAGTGTATCGAAATTTTTTACGTCTTAGGTATACATGGCAATTTGACTATGCTACCACCGGCTGCTCCGGAATTTGCAGAAGTGACCGTCGTACCAGTAGCAACCGCGGGTCCTTGTACTTCACCATGTAGAACTATATTTCCATTTCTCATTCTTTTGTTTTTTATGACATTTATTGTCGCTGTGACTCAAATGCCTTTGCTTATGATAGTATTACGGTAAGTTAACATTTTTATGCCATCGATTATTATCTATACATTAAAATTTACTGTTAAATATAGGTCCGTTTCTGAAGAAGAAAGATCTTTTGCTTTGGGTATGCAATTTGTAATTTTTCGACTATTTGGCTATATACCGGCACCAATATTATTTGGTAATTTGATCGATTCCACGTGTTTGCTATGGAAAAGCACCTGTGGAGAAAAGGGAGGTCGATGTTTACTCTATGACATTGAACAATTTAGATACAGGTTGTTTTCCTTAATATACGTAATGCGTTTAAATGCTTATTTTCATTTTTACCTGAATAATTTTGTCTAATTATTTGCGTGACTATTTTAGATATGTCGGCCTATGTGCTGGGATAAAAATTTTAGCTTTGGCATTATTTTTGATTGATTGGTGGCTTGTAAGAAGAAGAAGACAAATGGAAGATCAACCGCCATCTTTCACTGTCAACGAGTTTGTAGGATCAATTATCAGTCTAGATAAACGTGAGTAGTTGGAATGTTGTATTTGTATTTAGACTTTAACTGCATTGTAAATGCACGCTGTCATGTATATATCGTAGTGTTCGAAGAGAAGCCACATCAGAATTTAGGAGATGGTGATGCGACTTTGCCAAATTCCGAAATTGCAACGCCATCCTCTATTTCGTCGCCTACGGAACCTACCAAGTCAACGAATCTCGAGGAAACAGGGTCTTCGAATCAAACGCAGGATTCAGTGGAGACGACAAATCGCTCAAAAAATATGGAAGTTGAAGTTTCCGATACGAGGCAAGCGCCACTTGCCTTACAAGAACCAGACGTCGAGATCAAACTTTCAAGTGGTATGACAGAAAATCATAACCGCAACGTTTAATGTTTATTTTATATTAGAAACTGTAGAACGAAATATATCAAATTGATGATATATAAATTTGTGACAAATTATATGTACTCACTAATGGATTTACCTGAATACATAATACAGACTCACATATCCATAGATGTACGTACATCGTTTATTTCTTCTATGTTGAAAAAGAAGAACACATAATATTTATAGGAAGAAAATTATAGCTTTCTATCATGTTAAACATACTAAGGAATATAAAAATCATGGATTTAATTATATTTTTTATCTTTGTTTTTTTGATGTATGATACATTGTGGTTATATGTGTACATACATAACTGTTATTTATTATTCAAGATAACTTGTCACAAATTTAATTATCTAAGTTGGTTACTGTTAGGAAATATCATTAGAACGTAAATTTTTACAGCAATCATATATATGTCAATAAGTAGATACGTAATGCATAAATGTAGTTTATTTCAGACGTACAACCCGAGATTGTATTACTAATATGGCACACTTAGATTTATACCGTTATTACGTATATCGTTAATGAGAGTAGATATATGTAAGAAAAATAAATACGTGCGAATGTGCGACACGAATAAATTTCTATCGTCCGAATGGAATCACGATAAAGTAAGCCTTGCGCTATTGCAAGAAAAGGCCAACGTAACGACGAAAAAACTGTAAATATGAAAATTCCTGCCTTAAGAAATACAAGACTAGACAAATGTATATTTAAAAATATATATATATAAACTAAATATCTCTCAGAATTAATGATATCTATACAATATCACTAGTACAGAGCAAAAGTTACGATTTATTTTATAACTAAAAGATATAGGTTTCTCGAAACAAATAGTCAATTTAGTGTAGTAAGACGTCTATAAATGACGAAGATTACTGTAACAAATTGTGCGTAATCTCTATCATTGAACAACGCATTTTGATTAATATTTTATATTTCTCTGTAGGTAAACGCAACTATAAGCAAAACTGCGCAATGATTGCAAGTGATCTCTTATCTCACATTTTCTTTCATACTTTGTTTTCAATTTAGTCTACTATTCAATAATCTTTCTCAATAGATTTTTAGAAAGTAATAGTAATAGATCACTTACAAGTCACAATGTACATGTATGTGTGTGTGTGTGTGTGTGTGTGTGTATATATATATATATATATATATATATGTATAAATATATATACACACACACACATACACATACACAAATGATGCTTCCAAGCAACAAAACTCTTATTTGCATGTAATGGCTCGGTAATTAATCACATAATTAACTTTAATATTATTTTCATTTCTAACAAGTTTTCTTTGGTTTTATGCAAACAGCTCACTTTATATAAAAAGTTTGCTTTGTACCTGATAGCTTCTTGAAGAATCAATTTTAATGTGAAAAGAAATATAGAATTACTCAGGAATAAAATTCTGCAAAGGGTAGGGGCAATTTTAATTTAATTTGAAATAAAAAGTTTCGAAATATATATACTATTGTTAAATGAGATTATAAGCATAGAAGAAACGTAAGCTTTGTTTTATCGCACCTGTATTTCAATGAAACATTTGAGAGAATACTGAACCATAAGTAAACTATATTAGAAACATTTTATATATATACATTGCTTTTTATACATACGTTTGCTGGCCAATTGAGAAATCTGTTGAGATACTTATCTGTAGTTATTTGCTTCAATGATAAGGGTACTACTAAATAGATTTGCATATGCCTCTAGAAGGATAGTCTTAATTTCACATAGTTTTATTATTCTTTCTATTTGGCTCGCCACTGTCAATTTTTCAAATTGTAATACACAATACGCTATATTTTAGAGGGGTATTTGAGATTAATGTATACTTCGTCAAAGTTGACCGTTTGCACCAGTTTTGAGATAACGGTGTGATCTCTCCATAACGCGCATATTGACATATTAACTAAACAATTATACATACTTACTTTGTGATATAAACTTCTTCCGAACGGTAACCTTTGAAGAAGACCGTAGGGAATAATAACAAGTGCTGTGAATAAAGGAAAAATACACATGTTAAATCAAATTCAATTCAATTTACATGCTGATAGGAAGAGTTGCGGATTAACGCCGGATCTTATTCCATGCGATTGTACTGTAAATAATTAATGATTTATATTGAGAAAATCTCTGAAAGAGAAACGCGTGTGTTATATCATAATGTAATATCGTTCGCGAGGATGCCATGATATTTCTAACTTTTATTGACGAAATGGAGCTGACGAAAGAAAGGGGGACGTGTGGCGCGTAATTAATTTCAATGGTTTGACGATACGCGCGTGTACTCTATAATTTATGCGTAGCTGACTTTCTCTCTCTCTCTCTCTCTCTCTCTCTCTCTCTCTCTCTCTCTCTCTTTCTTTCAACGATGTTACTTAAATACTTTTGTAAGAATTTTTCTCCTATATACATTGTGTTTTCTGTTTAGATAATATTGCGACATACACAATGCCTACGATTATTGAACTTTTAGTTGCATTTTTTTATTATTCTTTTTTTTAGTCTCACGATTAGCATTAGTTTTATAATTATTGTAAAGCATTATTATAATTACTACCACTATTATTGATACTACGAATATTATTATGTTATTATTACTAATTTGTCACTTATTGTTATAATACTGATACAATAATTTTCACTTTAATAGTACATTTTTAATTTTATAAACGCTTTGCTCGGTTCAATTCAATTTTTGTTACGCTCAACAAGATTATAACATGTAACACATTCCAGAGCTACAATTAATAAAATAAACTGTTTTATAAAAGAGATGTATCCGCACGCGCGCGCGCGTGTATGTGTGTTTATGTATGCGTGTATGTGTGTTTGTAGCCAAACTACGAATGAGCAAGAATCCGTAAAGAAAAGTCAAGAAAGAACGAGAATCGAGTATTCATGTATTAGAGATAATACATATATTTAAATGAAAAACTGTTATGTACATACATATGATTATTATAAAAATATAAGCTGCTTATAGACGTAATGTATTTTTTGTAGGGACCATAAAATATAAGCGGAATATATAATGTTATATGAATATTAACGAGTGATACAAATATCTGAATATTGATAACTAATTCTGTCACATTTCTGAAAGCAATATGATCGTGCGATTCAAAAATAGTGAAGACAAAAAAAATTGCGAGAGAAAAATGTCATTTATGTTTCTCTTTGATGAATCATTATTGATAATGATTACTAAGTGAAATAATGTGGCTTTCGTTAAACAATAAAGCGACTTACGATGCAAAATATTAGGTAATAAAGATAAATGATGCGAGAAAAACAAAAAATTTAAATCTATATAATTTTTTCTACTTTAGAACATATGGATCGAATTATCTCGAGTCGAGATATGCCTTAAAAATAGAAAGATTAAGTAATAAATTTTCTCATAGGGACGTTGTTAATTCAAAAAATGATTATAATTTTTCGAGATATTAAGTAGCAGTAATCGAGTGTACTGCTAAAAGAGAGAGAGCAGGGATTTTAAGATGTTTGAATTGTAATTGCAAGATTTTGGATGGTATTGTGAAGAAATGATCGATTATTAAATAGCAATTCATTTTTTTGTAATCTTTAGAACAATTTAGGAATCACATTAATTCTTTAAGTATCGTTAGCGCATATATACGCTCAAAGTTAAGAAGGATTACTATTTTTGTTTCAACTACCCAGAGCGTTTCTTCATTGCGTTGTTCCGTATCGAAAGAGTTAAAAATTTGATCGACGTTGTACATTTATCAATAATAAGACATTTAATTCTTTATAAATTTTGTTTTCTTTTAAAATAAAAATTGGTACCTTGGATACTTTTAACAAATTTAAATTATACAAACGGAAAAATTGTCTGGCACATAAAATATGATAAGAATCGACATTCAATCAATTGCGAAGAAAGTTGCGATTTTTGTAGTCAAGCTTCCGTTTCGACTCGAGAAAACAAATAATAATCACCATGATCGAAATCGCCTTTTAGGTGACTCATATGAGCCTAATTTTTTGAAAAAAATCACAAATAAACAATGTATTTATAATGAATAAATGTTTTGAAAACTGTTAATTCTGAGTACAATTGATTTTTTTTTATATTTTATCTTTGAGAATTAGTATGTATGATTTATAATTTTTTGGGATAAATTTAAAAAAAAGAAAATTTAATGACAGTAGCCTGTACATGTATTAATTAATGTGTGCATTTCCGAAATATATTTTGCGCATCATATGTACTATATTTTACATTATGTTTTGTAAAGTTTTTTTCTCTCTCTCTCTCTCTCTCTCTCTCTCACTCTGTCAGGAAGTGTGTTATATGGTAATAGAATTCTCTGTTTGGTGTTGCGCGCGAGTTTGAGTTTCGCGCGTTTTTATAGTTCTCAATTGGACCGTCCACTAGCGAGCGAAGCGCCGAAGGAAGCATCGTTTCTGCCATTTCCGCCATTTCCTAAACGCGTTTCTCGCCGTTGATCCGTCCGTCTCGGAACAGTCAGTTGTTCACGGGCTTCTTCAGCGTACGGACGTGCGTGTGTGGCGAGTGTTTGGCGTGTTTTCTGTCGCCTACGGAGTCGCGTTTTCGCTAACGAACGCCCTACCGTAGCTTCCATATTCAATGTGTATGGCGATTCAGGTGAGTGCGAAGACTCGTTGCCGTTGCGTCGTCGAGACCGCGGCTTGGAGAAACGACGCGTTTGTCGTGTGCGAACGAAAAGTCGATCGCGTCGCGTTTGCAATTCCGCGGCTCGAACGCGAGTCTTGGACGCGTACGCGCCCCGTTCACTCGTTGCTACGCGCGCGCAAGTGAGTGTGTGTGTGTGTATGTGTGCATGTGTGCGCGCGTGTGTGTTCCATGGACGTGCGCGGCGTGGCGTGGCGTAGCGTGGCGTGGTGCGGTGCGGCGCGGCCGACGAACCCTAGCGTCTCGTTGCTCCACCTCCGCGCCACGCCGTTGTTACCGAGTCATCACGTTCTCGACGCTTCTTTGGCGCGTGGCGCGAGTGGATGACTATAGCTTTCCGACACGATATGAGAGGAAATTCCCGTAGTTCTTCGCGATCGTACCCCCTCCCCGCCCCCCTCGAGTGACGCTTCTCTTTTTCCAGCTTTGGAGCAAGAATAACTTGGCGAGCGTTCGAGTTCGACTGCAGATCGAATGGATCTCGATTTGACGTGGCTCGAATGCACGCTTTCGATCGACCAATTATATCGCGATTCGCTTCACGACACGATTGTCCCATGTAGCGTGTATCCGATAAAAAGTGAGATAAAATCGTGTGTTTAGAAAGAGAACCATGTTAAAACGCGTGGCGCAACAGCAAAGTTTATAATCGACCGCGTCACATTGTTGCCGTCACATTGTTGCT
The DNA here is from genome assembly GCF_016802725.1 of Solenopsis invicta. Classification (NCBI taxonomy): domain Eukaryota; kingdom Metazoa; phylum Arthropoda; class Insecta; order Hymenoptera; family Formicidae; genus Solenopsis; species Solenopsis invicta. The sequence continues at coordinate 7,701,040 of NC_052675.1, read as the reverse complement.
CACATTTTCGACATAGCCGATATCGCCAACTGACTGACGTCAGTGTAAAGCTCAATTCGCCGAGCTACTTGACGATTTATCTTCGCGCCATCCACGCAAATCGCAAAGTTAACCCTTTCGATCGTATTAAACGGCTGGTGGATGAGTCATCGCCTAACAATGTTGGCGAGCAAATGCGAAATCGCAATCGCGTTCGTTCTTGACCACGACCTATCTCGAGAGGATTTGAATCACTTTGGTTTCAAGTACATCAAACGTCTCTTTCTCTTCCTCCCCCCCCCTCTCTCTCTCTCTCCCTCTCTCTCTTTTCCTCGAATGAAACCGTACGATTTCGAAGTATTTTAAGTATACGTGCAAATATTCAAAATCTCTCACGAATGGAACACAATTGAAATGAGGATCGGCGTGCAACATATAGATAATAACAAGATTTTGAAAGTGAGATTACTCCGAACTGGAGGACCAACGCTTATCGAAAATCTTGAAATCATTTTATCGATATGTACTTGCGTTTTCTTTTTGGTATGCTTCATTTCTGTAGAAAATCTCGATCGGTTTGCTAACTTGATCAATCGCTCTTATAAATCGAGTAAAAAAAAGTTGGCGGTTAGTGGATTACTTGGAAACGCGTCCCTCATCATTTGATAAGTTTCATCCACAATTTTTTCGCTCGATTACTCCGTATATTCCGTATCGACTGGATTTCTTAGAAAAACGGGAAAATGGATTGACGTCATCCGATAGAACGCGGCGTGGCATGGCGTAGTGTAGCGTGGTGCGGCGCAACGTAGCATAACGTAGCGTGGCGCAGCGCAGCGCAGCGCAGCGCAGCATAGCGCAGCGCAGCGCAGCGCAGCGCAGCGCAGCGCGACTCGGCTCGACGCGACGCATCCCGTCCCGAAAGCGGAGCGGAGCGGAGCAGAGCACGAAGAGGCGTCTACAGCGAAACAAACGAGCACGCGCGTGCACGCTACGACTGAGAACGAACGGGCCGATTATCGTTCGTAAGCTTCAGCCATGTTTTATTCTTGTGTTTCGCGTCAATCGGTCCAATAGATGTGAATCGCAGTTGTTATCGTCAACGTCTTATCAATTACGTGAACAAATCCTTGATCGTATTCAACCAGAGGGATTGTAATCGATAAACCTTCCGTTTGTGTTTAACCCGAGAATAGTCAGCTCGAGTTTTCTTTTCTTTTCTTTTTTTTTGCGTAAATGATCACCTGAGATGATTTCTGCATCTTAGTAAGTTTCAACAGATCGACACTATGAACATTCGTGACTGGTTTCTATTGTACAAATTGGATCTGGAAATATTCGAATGAATGATGAGTACAGATTCTAGGTCAGTTAAAAAAAATTGCCACGTGTTTAATTTTTTTGCTTGGGAGGTGTAAAAATCACCCTAGGTGTAACTATTCTTAGGTTAAGGAGAAAAAACGTCGACGAATCGTTAATAAATTTTCTCTGCAGTATGGTTACTCGATAGCATGTTTATCGACAATGAAAAGAAAATTGTTTGAGTATACATAGTATGATTTTGCCATTATATTACTCTTGTGTTACGATTATACATGTGTATGTTGGCGGGCTTAAATTTGCTAATCAGAGTCAATTGGATGAAAAAAATTCTATCAAATTTACTACGTATGAACTTTTAAATTATTTATTTATTGTTTTTAGAAGCTTTTTAAATGTCCATGTACTCATTCATACTTTTATAGAAGCAATGTGTTTTTTCACAAGACAGTTTTATATTTTATTTTATATGTGTAGAAACTATAAATTTAATAAAACGGCCTATGCATACATTTTATTTTAATATTTATGATTCTACAGTTAAACTTGGGGGAAAGAGGGGGGTAAGATGATGAATTGTTAATTTTTTCAAGTTAGTAATAAATGACAAACCGATGCATAATTCATTAGAGACTTTAGATGATAATAAATAATCTATGATAGTTTTATTTATCTACAAGAATGAATAATATAAGAAATGTATTTTGGAAGCACCTATATATAACTTTTTCATGTCTGTTCATAAGGAATGACAGTAAAGATTTTTCTTTTCTCTATAAAATTGCAATATTGTATGGTTAAAAACTTATACAATAACGTATTTATTTTTCATTTTTTCATATTGAAACATATTTAATAAATAAATGAACACGGTGACTGTGGGTAAGATGGTGAACGATTCTACGTGATAATTTTATATCTATAATTCTAATTTTAATTCAAATATATATAATGACATATAACTTTTATTTTTCTTATGTAATTTTTAGTTTTGTCCCATTGAAGAAAATAAGGCTGATAGTAAGCATACTTCTGTATAAATTAGAGTTTCTATGTGATATAATTTTTTGCAAATCACAAATATTTTTTTATTTACATTTTTTATTACGTTGTATAATATCTAGATACAGATTGGGAAGGTCGAAACTTTGACGCGAATAGTTTACGTACATTATAGAAATATTATGCAAATATTATATAAACATATGCTCTGCCTGGAATATTGTTGCTCATGCTGTCGCAGATTCAGAGAACCCTCCGGCTTAGTTTTCCCGAATAAAGACTCGTTATCTCTCTGTCATCTCGTCTTACGTGACCACGTGCGCGTTTAATTTGCGTGTCTCCTCAAATTACGTGCTATCGCACTTCATCTGTGTACTGTAATACATATTAAATTTGATTGTAACTCGTAAAATCGATTACGTGATAAATTGCTTACGTTAAATAAACAGTCGGGCATGATTGATCTAATGTAAGGCCGCGGTCCGATTCGCGTTCAAAGCGCTATTGGCGTCATTCTATATCCTTGTTTACGCATAACGAACGATAAAGATAGAATGATACCAATAGCGCTTTGAGCGTGAATCTGACCGCAATCTAGCAATAAGTCGAGCGATCGAGAATCGTTGCTGTTTTCGACCGTGTTTCTCACCGATTATTTTAATTTTTATTCTATTAAGGTGCAATGAAGTCCTTGAAATTGAAGCGAGTATTAGAAAGTCTGCGATCGATCGATGAGTCTTCCAAATGCTTTTTGTTTTTCATTCCAATGCCTATTGTTCATCGTGTTTGTAGATGATTATTGATGATACTTGATCGGCATTGAAAGTTTATCAACGTACAGACTTCAAACTTTATTTTCCTTTTTTAAACACCTTTGCATTATAATTATTTACTGAGATACAAGTGTTTGAAGTTTCGTCCAAATTTTTACAATTTTTCTGCTGTACCCTCTTTTTTTTTTTGTTGTTAATTGAGTGTGTATTAAGCTGTAATGATTCCCAGAGGTATATCGGTGTATTTGAATGGAGTACTCTATGGATCATACAACAGAGATGTGCCACGAAACGCTGGTAGATATTCAGCCAACCTGAGTGTTGAAAAGATGGGGTAGTTTGCTTAATTTTCTGATTCCATAGGAGTAGCGTTTTATTCATTCGCATTTTATTCATAATTATTGTCGCAATTATCGTACAGTAAACTGATAGTGATAGTCGCAATTTTTTCGGGCAATTAAAACAACTCTATTCCCTTCATATAATCTCAATCTAATTTAAGAAAATGTTGAAAATTTCAATCAACGTTACATTTGGAAAAAAAAACGATAGCAACAACGTCTAGGAATCGTAAAGTTAGATCTAGAGTTTCGTTTCCTGTTATGTAAATTGCATTACGTTACATAATAGTGAATACTCTGGACAGGAAGCTAGGAGTGGCACAAGTGGCATATTGCGCGTGACATAATTGCAATAATATCATTCAATGTAATTAGCTTTACGTCTCATATCTTCCGTCTCGTGTGCGCTATTAGCGTCCCTTTTTTTTACGTACATATCGTATGTTAATCATATGTAAAAGCTGTATATGTATACGTAAAAATGTTTATTTACAAAGTTAGAAGAAACGACGAGTAATTCTTGAAAAATTTTGTTAATTTTCACTCTTAAAAAATATTTTTTCACGGTTAGTACTAAATCCGTTTGTTCCGCAATGTAGGTCGGAACATTCAATAGTGTTTTGTTTCGTCCATACGAATCGGATACTAGAAGCACGCGCTAAGTCAAATGATACGTCGAGTAATTCGACGACGACAACGACGATGACGACAACGGCGTCGACTGCAGCGAAGGCGAAGAAGCGGTAGGCGGCAATAGCGCTAGCTCTTTTCTGGTCGGTGTCACCTTTTCAGAAGCCTCCGACCACCCTCCACACAGCCGTGACCCAGGCGTTTCCCGCAAGATTATTCCGAGACGTTCCTCTTTCTTTCCGCCGTCGCGCGCCACGTGTTGGATAGAATTACTATCTCGGCTAGACCGGTTGCGAGCGATACGTGTGGCTCGAGGCGAGGACGGTAAGACCATGGGGCGCAGGGCCGTAGCCACGCTACTACCAACGACTGTCTCCCTATGTTCTACCTTTTCGCGCATCTTTGCATTCTTCGCTTCTATTCGTTCCTCTCGATCGTGTCGCACTCGCACGCGCGCACCTAACGACACGGACGTTTCAATTTTTATTAGGCAAATTAGGCAAATCGAGGCAAATCGTCAAAAAGTAATGTTCGTTTCGTCTCTCACGAGTTTAATGTCGATCCGTAATAGAGTCACTGATTTCCCGATTTTCTGTAAAAAGCGCACCCAGTTTACGAATAACAAAAACCGAGTATAATAAAAATCGGAGTAAAAAAAGCTCCGTATAGATCCAAATATTCTTGTAAACGTTTTTAACGCAGCGGAAGAGGGAATGCTTGTCTCGATCAGTTATCCCCTCTTCATCCAAGAACTTGAATCTTCCATACAGATTGCACGCATCCAATTCGAATCTTTTTTTTTCTTTTTTTTTTCAAAGAAAGAAATGAAAAAATAGAAATTGGACGTAACCACCATGTATTCGTAAAGGGACCGAAACGTGTGGTGCGACCCAAACGTGTGGTGTATGCCGTTTTGTATTGGAATTTATGTAACATTGTGTTTTAAACTTGGGCCGTAGACGATTGGGCCGTAGACGATAAGGAGCTTATTCAGCTCGTGGATTAAGTGCCCTCGGCACACGAACGCACCGTAAGACGCGCATGTAACCCTTCTTTCTCACTTCACTCTCCTACCTCGCTCTCGTCGCAACACGAGACAAAACACACTCGCGGAGCAAAACAAAGAACGTCGTCGTCGTCGTCGAAAATAGACCACCATCGTCGCACGCGTATATCGTATCATTTTATACAAGGTGCCGGGCGATCGAACGTGCTTCCGTAAGGATCAGATTCGCCGCGTGCAGATTTTGCTATTTTAAATCAATTCAATCAGTGTATTTTCGAGAAAGTTCTAGTATCACTGAGAACCCAAGAATTCGGGCAAATTCGAGAAAATTGACAATTATTAACAATTGCGTTGTTGCAAAATGTAATTAGATGTGAGTAGACGACGAAACGTTGACGGATAAATCGCTCCCTCGCGTACGTTTTTCAGCGATTGATTTAAACGAATCGCGCTAGCGAGTTAAAAGTAACGATCGAACGAAATTTCCAAGAACCAGACACACAATCGTGCAACGTGATGCAAAAGAAAGGGAAACATCTCACAATGCCAATTTACGTCAGGCGCTTACGTATTTACGTTTATTTTAAAAAAATCGAGCATCGCGTAACGCGGAATAAAAAATTCCGTAAAACGTGGGGATAGTTTCCACACAACACGAACGCACAACAGACGAAGCTGCGTCGCGTGAATGACGTCTGTCGGTCGTTCGCTTAAAAATAGTATCTCGCAAGAGGGTTGTCGGAGAGTTTTTAAGCGGTAAGCGGATCGAATGTCTCGTCCCGAGCCGGTTTCGAAAGGACGACGAATGTTATAAGCCTCCGCAGGAGCATCGCTCTCGACGGAGAAAAAAGATATTCGAGACGCCAGACGAGACGCTAGGGTGGACGACCGATGTCACTGACCTTGGATAACGATCGCCAATGTCTACGGGGCCACTGCGCCTAGTGGGACCAGCTGGGATTTTAGAGGGGAGCCCATATATGGATGTACAAAAAAAGAAGGCTTCTCTTTATGTCTTGGCTCTCCCTTTTTCGTCTCTCATCGTATTAATAAATTTTAAATTCACGCACACTTTGCCGCACGCGCGCGCACATGGATGAAGACGCGCTTTGTTTTTTCACTAATTAATATTTTACTAGTAAGGCATTTTTTTAATTTATAAATACGTGTAATTTATAAAAATGTGTACGCGCCCGTGCGCGCGCGCGCGCACGTACCTGTCGGAGACGGTACATCGTTTCCGGTACATTACTCATATTTACAATCGCATATCATTTCCTTTAGTATCATGGATAGTAGCGCTTCTTAATCCGAGTGGTCTGTTATCATCCTTCGCCTGGTAGCCTACTGACCTACTTGAAATATCGATTTTAACGTACACCTGAGACCGACCGCTCGTGCCGCGACCGCTTTCATTAGCCGCGCCGCACCTTTCGACGGCGACGAGTCGCCGTAAAATCGCCTTTTTACGTCACCAGGAACAGTTGTTCGGCGAATATTATGTTACGAATACCAATTGAATCAATTTGGGATTACACAAAGTTTGCAAATTTTCTTTCGTTTGTGTAACAACATAGAATTTTACAATAGTGTTCTCTCAATGTAGTTCACTGCAAATTATTAATTATGCTGTAGCGAGTAATCATACACCTCCGTATATCTCCGTATTTCAAATTATTCGAAAGGAGCGGTACAGAAATACTTGGTTAAGTAACCTTTTATTAATTATCTTTCATGAAACTATTCGTATTGTGTTGGATCGTTTTTAATTAATAGACCTTTTCGCTTTGCGAGTATAATGGAAAAGATCGGATCCGATAGAGGCGAAAATGTTGCTAGCGGCGATAACGCCGTTATGAACGTTACCTAATATGCGCGCGGTTCGTCGTCCTGTGGGGCTTGCTCGCTCGCCGCTCATTCAACCCTGCTGATGCGCTTCATTGTCGTCTGTGGAAAAGTCCTGATAGTGGGCAGAAATGTTGATAGGGAAGAAATAGGAGCGGACGACGGTACCATAAATGTATATATAGTAGAGGCTAGAGAAGAAAAATGTACGTATAGGGACATAATAGACGATTTTTGATACTTTGAGACATTACGTAGTGAGGAAGGATACCATTTTTGGGTAAAGGAGCGTTGTGCATAACCGGGGACGACCGGTGGTCTCCGTTCACGCGTTACATTTGCACGCGTATATACTATGTGCGTCTCCTACGCGAGTGACGACAGTGACATCACACTGTTATCAGACCGACGTCATAACGCCTCCTCCTGCCACGCGTACCTGCCGCGTGCCGTATTGATTCCTAGTGACGTCATTGCTTTCGTTGCTAAAATTTTATTTTTTTCAACCGCGCATCTGAAAAAAACATCGTATCGTTGTTTTATATCAATTTTACTAAATTTATACTAAATTTAGGTTTAAGAAGTAAACGCGTTATCGTCGGATTATCCGCGTACTGTCGTGCATAATGCTTTAATAATTTTTATCAAATTTCTCAGAAAACATTTCGTGCTCGAAGGACACGTGACGGTGGTGGTGATGGTTCCATCATCGGTACTAGCATGATATAAAAATATAAGGTATTCCATTCTCGAGGATGCGCAGTCGACAACATGGCGGTTGCTCTTTGACCAATCAAAACGTTGTCCCAAGTGTCAAAAGTGACATGGCTGCTGCCGTGACGTAGCTGCTGTCATGTTATATTAATTGAACGAAGACAATTGCATGTATCCATCTACGGAATTTTTAAATGCAGCTAAAATTATGGACCAAGAATTTAAAAATTTTTATGGTAATTCTTTTAGTAAAGAATTCCAAATTTTTGATAAATTAACAATTATTGTTTGTTAAAAACCAAATTGTTAAAAACCAAATTTGTTAAAACCAATAATATGTTTTCAAAAGATGTTATTGCGTGCCTTGTTCGTTCTAGAACGTACTGGAACGTACATCAAACTTTGAAAAATAAATAAATCGTTGAAAAATATTGTTGAAAATAATTTATTAAGAAAAAGAAGCAATAAAATATTTAAAATGTGTAACAAAGAAAATGTTAATAGAAATCAAATAAAATAATATATGTTTAAAAGTGCGTTTATTTGTTAAAAATTTTATGTCAATCAATAGTTTATAATTTTTAGGCGATTTTCAATATCAAATTGGGATAGAAATTCCACTCATATCATTTTTAATAGTTATAATAATCATTTTTGTTTCTTTTTTCAGTAATAATGTTCTCATTAATATTCTTAATTTGCAATCATTCATTTTATATTCCATTATTTTTTCATTTACGAATTCCAGTATTGTTTTCATAAAAATAAATTTTGATTGTATGTTTGTTAATTCGTTATATATACATACATACATACATATATATATATATATATATATATATATATATATATATATATATATATATATATATATTTACCAATATTGTACTTGAATTTGGTGCTAGTATTTAAAGGGCAAATATTTGATTAGTTCTTTTACTAGTCTACCGTCATAATGCGTAATGGAATACCTTATATTTTTATACTAGGACTTATCTCGCCGTATATATACTACGATTAACAGGGTTAACGCGTGTCGATGGACACGACGCGCCGGTCTAAGTTCCACAGGTTTCACTGCTAGGCGCGCTTTGTACTCTCTCATCGATCCGTGATTCTCCGAAACAGATCGCATCGAGTTGCATCCGAGTCACTCGCGCGCGTGTCCAGTGCGACAGTGCGTGTATACATATGTACGCTACTGAAACGACCTAGTAATTTATCCGGCTCGACGAGTTTTGACGTCACACCAACGATCTTGTTTTCTCTTCAATGTGCAGCGAAAATGACCGTGAAAGTCACCAATCGACGGCGACATTTTCATACTCGTGCAGGACGATTATTTGCACCCCGCGCACGCCCGCGTATCGGGTAAATGATAAGAAAAAAAAAAATGGCAATTGAGAGAAGACTGGATCACGGATCGGTATACCGATACTTTGCGCGTGGCAAAAGGATCCATGCAATCTTATGCAATCCCATGCAATAACGCGCAACCGTCGCGTCGCTAGTTTCTTCGCTAAATCGCGACTATAATTACGTTTCATCATTTTTGTAACCGTTAATTGACACGTGGCGATTACCAAAATCACGTTGTATCGTTTAATTAACGATTAGCTGTTGTATAATTTTCATTTCTTATCTCGTAAATTATTTAAAAATTCGATTTGTTTACGTGCCATTTGACACGCGATCATCGATCGGTATCGAAATTGATTGATCATGCGGCGTCAGTCACGAAACGTCGCCGCCACCGGCGCCGCTGTCGCTAGTGATGGGCGATTAATCGATTCATAATCGACTATATCGATTATCCAGGGATGAATAATTGGAAGCAATCGATTATGAGTGGAAGAGGAGTTAATCGATATAATCGATTATTTAATGCAATCGATTATTTTTTAATTCTTTTTTATCTTGTTTCTTTTTACAATTGAGGCTGAATAACGTCCCACAGAACGCATTACGCGTGGCGCAATAGTCAATAGAAGCATATGCGTAGTATGAACTGTTTGAACCAATGAGCATCTTGTGTAAATGAATATGAATAACTTTATGTTGGATGCTCATTGGTATAGCGGTATTATGCTGCATCATGTATTTCATGTGTGATGAGTTTTTCTCTTAAATCTTTTACAATCAATGTAGAAAATATCACTTTAACAAGAAATTTTCTGACATGTTTGAATATTAATCTTTGTTAATCTGTTTAAAGAACCTCTGAATTATTTGAAAACTAAGCATCCAGCAATTTTTTAAATAGCTTTAAAATATTTATGTACTTTAGGCAGTTCTGTGCCAATAGAGTGATTATTTTCTACTACTGGATATATTATTTCTGATAGAAAAAATAGATTATCTCATATAAAAATAAAAATTTTAAATTTTTTTAAAAATTATTTGTAAAAATTACAAATACATGTATTCTTTATGTGTAAATAAAAAAATGTTTTAAAACGAGAGTAAGTGAACATAAAAAGAACGTCAATAGAGATGCACCAAAATGCTCAGTAATCACGGAACATACGCTACAACACAATCATAAGTTTGATTGGGATAATCTAGCAATTTTAGATTACGAATCAAACTATTACGAAAGGTTTTTAATCTCTAAAATAATTTATATTAAAGCTCCGAAAAATATTTAGCATTAATTTAAATAACGACACTGAGCACATCTGAATGAATCTTATTTTGATTTACTATAAAGAGGCTTAAAAACAATAACTTTCTAACTATACGGTAGTTTCGAAAACATGTTATTATTTAGTTCAATATGATCCACGAAAAACTATAAACCTTATTACTGTGTTTAGTCTGTCATGATTTGTCAAGTTCGTTCCTCTCCTCCTTTCTCGTTTGCGGACTCAATCTTGTACTAGGAGAATCACATATTTGATTAATCACTGTCCGATATGTATTACGACGCCCTTAGAGAAAAGAAGCAGATAAAAAAATAGAGTAAAGAAAAAATTATCACAATTGATATAGGCAGGAGTACTCCATCTACGATAGACGGCATTATTCGGTGGCTATTTAGTGTATAAAGAAATAAATGTACAAAGAACATCTGTTACCAATGAAAAAATAATGGAGGAAAGTAACACTCAGGAATGATGCTAACAGCACAGTAATTAATCATAAATTAGTAACTAGGTTCTATAATTTTTATTTAATTTTTAAATCTTGATTTTGTATAACGGTTTAGGATATGAATTTATTATTGTTAAGAATTTTATAGCGGCCGATGAAGGCTCAGTCAAATAGAAACTTGTTCCGCGAAAAAATAATGTATATGTCCGCGATCATTTGTTATATACGCTGAAATTCAATATATTTGTGCTTATAACCTGATTATTATTGCTCGTTCTTGATCTAGTTAACTTTTAACGTCTTTAACAAAAATTTTTTTCGATTTTATTATTACAATTTGTATATTTTAATTATTTTTCAATTTAATGAGGTGAGCACGCAAAATAACTCTGGAATAAATAAAAAATAAAAAAACAGAATAAAACAGTTATACAGTGGCGCTCATAAATGCTTTGCAAAAGCGGCGGTATTTTTCATTTATCTTTTCATATGATGCACGTGGCGTGCATCCTTTATGATAAGGGCTTATGAAAATGCAGCGGGAAGGAATTTATAATCAATACTGTATCGATTAATCGATTATTTAAAAAATGTAATCGATTCCCATTTTTAATATGATCAATATAATCGATTCTTAAAAATAATCGATTTGGACGGATTCTCGATCCATTCGATCCAAATAATAACGCCGATGCATAGGTATTATACGAATGATGAGAAACGCAATATTTACGCGATATTTACGCGATATTTGGTAATCAAAGATGCGATCTCAATTTTCATCAAGCAACTATGCAAACGCCGCGAAAGGCAAAACGTTACTGTTGTGAGAACTGGTGAGAACGGAGTCGGACGACATTACGCGTGGAATGTATATAGCATATGTGATGCGTGCGTACATGCGTGGTGCTTGCGTGCGTACGTACGTACGTACGTACGTATATACGTGGAGGGGGATCGGATGACGAGTGCTCTCGCTCGATGGAGAGAAGGGTGGAAGTTGTCTCGACACTGTGCTATTTTGATCGGCGCCGCCACGCTGCGGCTGGCCCAGATTCGACGCGACCGTCAGCGCGAGCGTCACGGTATCGTACCACAAGTAGCCGCGTACGCGCGCTCGCTCGCTCGCTTGCTCGCTGGGCCTCACCGCCGCTTCTCGCTCTCGCGAATCGAGCCGATTGTTCTCTCCGTAAGCCGACGAAGGATGTCAATTTTTCGCTGCGTGTTCCATCGTATGTGCAACGACCGCGCGCGAGTCCAAGTCCAAGATAATTGACGGCGAGTCTCGAGGACAAAGTTGCCGATTACTAAACTTGAAATCTCGTGACTTTGACGACATGGACGATACGGAAGAATACGATTTCCCATCTCGAGTCGCGTAAATTTGGAAAGTAGTTTGGTGAAAGTGCCTCGCACGAACGCACGCGCAAGTGCGCGCGCATCAAATTAAAATGTGACTTGTTGGTGATAATACGCGGCGATTTCGATGCATTGCTAACGATCGTTTTGATCGCATGACAATACGCCAATTGTTTTACGCTGAGATCTTAATTATCTTGGAACGCGCTTCCGTGTGACCTCGAACTTTTGCAGACTTTTTATCAAATCCTTTATCATAAGGTACAGTTATTTGAAGAGTCGCTTAATTACTTCGTAAGTCTAGATGTAGGACACCCAAGGACTTTGATTCTGTCCATGGGGAAATTTTCCAAACTGAGAAGTCGCTATCTTTCTACATACTTACACTTCATGATTAACGTAACGACCAATAAGCTCTAGTCGTTTCATTAATCATGAACTGCGAGTATGAAGAAAGTGGTGACTTCTCAGTTTGGAAAATTTCCCCATGGACAGAATCAAAGTCCTTGGGTGTACGACTGATTTTTTTTCTCTCGTATAAATGAAATAATCTGAATAATTCTAAAATAAATATTATTAAACGTTTTTTTTCCTCACTCGTCATTTTTTTTTTATCTTTTCACTACATGGATTTTTAAATAAATCATGAAAACTTGTTTGCTGTCGTAGAGCTTTTTCACACGTGTAAAAAGATACACATTTTCGATAGCGTAAGCATTTTGCTAGTTTAGCGTTACGGAATAATCGCTTTTATTTTTGATCGATGCAAATTTCTTTCGGAGAAAAAAAAACGGGACAATTATCAAGTATACCTGAAAGTTTGCGATAAGTGCGACGTAGCGGCTGTCGAAAGCGATGATACGTTAATAGAATGAAGACGGAATAGAATAAAGTTTTCACATGCTTTCGAAATAAGTATAATTGTACGGTAAACCTGAGTAATGCCGCTTTACTCGGATGAGAAAATTTTGGCACGACGCATCTATTTGTCGACGACAAGTTTGAAGGAAGCATCGGTGTGTTTGTCAATCCTCGTAGGAGATTCATCCATCTCCATGCCTAAATAATAATGATAATGATAAAGAAAATCGCATTCGACTGCGTCACTAGTTTTGAGAATTTTTTTTTAAATACGCGTATCAATACTTTCGTGTTCGACAATTTTATTTATTTTGTGCGTTGCTTTCTCGATGACAACCGGTAGAAACGCGATAATAAGTCTAATATTAGAATTTTGTCGACATCATTTATGATTTTCTTCGGTTTCTTCGCGAAAAACAAAGAACAATCACGCGAGCGAGAGTCATAAATTCGTTGACATCATTCCCGACATTATACAATTATACATACAAAAACGTTGCAACAGGTGCAAAGCACTATTCTTTCGAGATTTGAATTGAAACATCTCCTAGGCATATATCTTATTGTTCTTTTATCAACATTGGCATTGTTTTAATTATTCGTAAAATTTATAACGTCACAAAATTGTCTTGTACGTACACAGAGAGAAAAAATTGTAGTGACGGCAACTATAAGGGAACAACCACACCAATTTAGTTCATAGAATTATAATTTATAGTTAAGCGAACTATATTATAGTTACTGCAACTAAGTTAGTGATTAAGAGAACTAATAAAAAATAGTTGTAATTAATATATTAGTATATTGCAACTATTTTTTATTAGTTCTCTTAATCACTAACTTAGTTGCAGTAATTATAATACAGTTCGCTTAACTATAAATTATAATTCTATTAAATTCTACTAAATTGGTATGGTTGTCCCCTTATAGTTGCCGCCACTACAATTTTTTCTCTCAGTGTAGGAATTAGACGAGAGACGTAAGGTGTCGAAATTTTCCTTCGATAGAAACGTTTAGTAGACACAGGTGAAGTCTTATGTCTCTCGATCGGATATATCCTGACTCCTGACCCATGATTTCTCTTGTATCGCGCGTATATGATATATATATGTATGTATGTATGTATATACATGTATATCTGAAACAGCTAACGTTAAAAGAGAAAAATTTTCGACGTATAAATACTCAGCATATTTATTTTTCCCCCATGGAAACTTTCATTATTTCAAGTTCTATCGATAGAAATGGGGAGAATGATTTTTGTCATCTTGTTCTTCGCACGTCGTTTTGGTTTGCGGTCTATCCGACAGCGTTCACGACGTAACTACACGCAAATAGAATTTTGTTTACTATCACGAGAACCAACGCGTCGTCGATCTTGCGACAGTCTCTTGACGGTTCCGATGATGAATACAAGGATGAATTGATTCCAGACACACGCGCACATACATACAATCGCGCTTATTTCTCTATAAAAATAAAATCTTAGTTACGTTACACATGCAAAATTTTGCAAATTCTCTGTAATGTTGTAGAGACTTTGGAGAAAAAGCAAAACTTGTTTTGATCAAATTAATTTTCTCTTCGAACTTATAAGAAGAAAAATATCAAATTTAGTTTCGTTTTTAAGATATTTGATTTTTTTCTCCCTCTCTTCATCGATATATTAATTGGACATCTTATTGTGTATGTACGATAAATTGGTCGGTCTATTTTCTTAGTTCGTGCATCGCCATTGCGGTAACATCGCGATGACATCGCACCTTCATACAATACGACATAAACTACGCATAAATCGTTTATAAAAAAGCACGCAACCATTATTCGTAAATCTCTGACCCTAATCAATTCTCTCGCAGTAAAGTTTTGATTTATTTTTAAATTTTTTTTGGCGAATTAAAGCAGTCTCACATATATATACCTTACGTTGTCAACATATAAGCTACGATTCCTATTATTCTTGTTGCCTTATTTTTATCATTATATTCTTTGGCAACAGTTTCTTTATTCTTTGCTATATTCCTGTGTGTCGTTACATAAAGAATTATGTGCTCAGATAAGATAAAATACTACTGTATTAGTTGACTTGTGCGAACATAATTTTTTTTAAATCTAAATGAGATTAATATATACGGAAACATATCGTTTAAGAAATTCTTGAAAAATTGTTAATATTGTGTCAAATTGAGATATATCATCTTTATAAAGTGTAAACTGAGTTTTCGCACATTCTAACATTACCTTTGGGAATCGTGTGGACTTGGGAGTCCACATGATTTAGTCGGACTAACGGCGCGTCGTAATCTTAATTCTCAGCTGACACACTATAGCGGATTCGATATTTTGCTACACGTGGATGTACGTCACTCGACCTTTTTCAATTGCGTATAGCTTTGTATGTAATGCATAGAATTTGAACAATTTTTTTTAATCGATACGCCTGAAGGTCAAGAAAAAAGAATGAATAGAATAAATAGCAGAGAAATCGAATATATTTGAGAAATTGACAAATCGAGAAATTGAATGTATTTGAAATATTCAGGAGAGAATAAAACGTATTCGCGAAAAAAAAACGGTTTTTTTAGATTCATAGTTTTGAAGGAAAAATCATTAGAGAGATGGTTCCAACGGATTTTGAAAGGTAATTGAACGTACTTTAAGAGAAAAATATCGTTATTTCGATTATTTTTAAAAACATTTATTCTGCAAGGTGACGTTAGATAGTTTTTCAGTGTAAGAAAAGATGAATCTTTATCTGAAAAAGTCCATGTTAAATCGATAGTCGAAGTTTATTGTTGACGCTTTTCTGTAATGCTGATTGGCTCTCACGCTTACTTCGTGAGCTACTGTCATCGTAGAGATCGCACTTTGACAGTTATTATAAGAATTATGTGTGTATCGAGTAAATTTGTAATTTATAATATCAAGGAGTGCGTATTGCGCACGTAGCGCGCGCCTGTTTTGCTAGTTGAAAACTAACAAAATAAATCATTCGTTTTTGATTATAAAACTTGAAAAAACATAAAATACAATATAATATACTTTATTATTATTTATTTAAATGGATCATTTGCAACAAATTTTTGCACTATGTTGCTTACACATCGGTTTGGCACATTTCAAACATTAATACGATGTTTTTCGATTAAGGGTAGACGGACATAAAGAGTATCTTTTTGATTTGGCTATTTTATTTTTTTCCAACAAATCGTGAGAATCTTGAACTTTGGAAATGTCTGTATAATCTAAGAATCTTTCAATTTGTACACGCAATACCGTTTGCAATGTTGAAGAAGTGAGACGATGTGTCAGAAATGGCTTGATGAGAGCTACACAGTTAGATCTCGTATATAATTTTTGCGACATTTTTTCGAATTATCTTTCAGTAAATTATAAATTGTGAACGAATTAACGCTAGTCTGATCTAACGTCCCATAAAAGTATTGCCATCTACATGTTTTTCTTGTGTGATAAAATCGTGACATTTTTTTATCAAAACGCAAAGATTAGTCTTTCGTCGGTCATAGTATAAAAATAAAGTCAAAAATTATAAAAAAATGTTATTAATCAATTTATTTTTGCTTGTTAAAGATAAATCTAATTTTTTTTTTTTTATACTGACGGTGCGTACGTTTCTGACACACTGGGCGTAGTGCACCCGTAACTTGAAAAAACACTATGTAAAATTTCCATTCGATTCTCGGAGACTGCTATCATGGAGAATTAGTGGGGATATTGATAGAAATGTTCCCCTACTCGATCTATCCCCCTAACTCTTACGGTTTATAAATGCCAAGCATTTTTGTAAATAGCCCATGATATATCACACCTAGTGTGTCAGCTCAGGATTAAGTAGGTTTGTAGGCAGATTCAAATTACTTTATGGATTTTTTCCTTGAGATTTTTTAAAAATCTAATAGTCTTTTTGTACAGTTTCTTTATGATGCCGATCTTTATATGCCGTTATAGACGGCAGCTCTTTATTAATCGAATACTTTTACTAATCAGGAGCGTTCCATTTTGGTAAATTTTATTGTCAAACGTTACCATATCATATAACGGTACGCAAGTATTTCTTACAATGGCATCATGTTGAAGAAATAGAGAATATACAGTCGGAATAGTGGACGTGCGACGTCATCGTGATGGATTTGGCCTTGGCGATGTTTCACCAACATATAGTCCGCGTGCACGTCTCTCTCTCTCTCTCTCTCTTGCTCAAACTTGCGTCCTCACCTGCCAATTTCGGTTATTCTGGTGCATACGCGCCTGGATGTCGGTCGGTTATACTACTCTTTTCCCGTCAATCAGTAGCGCTCGTACATCGCATATCGACGGCAGCGTTACGCAAAAAGAAGCTTTCGTAAATCAGTCCCGGCGAAAGATCGAGAGGTCAACTACGCGCGCTGTCGAATGTCACACGCAAGCTTGGCATAGAACAACTAGAAATTGCGACCTAAAATGTTACCGTATATAATATCTTCTATTTAAAAATCTTCCGCAATCTACAGAGTAGCGCGAATGATATTTTTACCGCAAATGAAATTTTGTAATTTTCGTAAAGACGAAATTTATCAATCATTGCTTAAATTCATTCATTCATAAGAAATAGAATAATATTACATACATATGAATTTTAACATTTATATATCTTATCACATTGAATTGGCTGCACTTGACAAGTCGCCAGGACGCAACTTTACCGCGTCGCGCGCGTTAATAGCAAAGTTTGCGCGCTATTGTTATGTGCAAATATGATGCAAATATGATAAAAACATGAAAATGATGAAAAGCAAAACTTATTGCGTAAGCGAGGAACGCGTGGTCATATCATCTTTGATGTTGTGTTGCAGTTTCCTGGTGAGTGCATCCTCACATACATGGAGTTTCAGTTGGATAGCGCAGAATACTGCCAGGCTCAACACAAATAGAGAGACACGCCCACATACTCCCTGACAATTATTAGATATCGCTAAAGAGAGGAAGACAGAGGAAGGATAGAAACATCTTGGAGGGAGAGAAGGATATTAGAAGTAATAGAGAATTATCACCGGGGAAGCCAGAAAAAATCATCAACTAGTCATCACACAAGACATAGAAGAATTTAATAGAAATTATTAATTTACCTTATAGTAGATGCAAACGTCATAGATTACTGAGCGCACCTGTCACAGGAGCACCCAGTGCCAAATAGGTAAGCAATAGCTTACCGCCTGTCGTCCGTTTCATTAAAAGTAGTAAAAAATTTCATCTTAATTTTAAATTTATTACAATTATACTGATTTTTAGGTAATCTTCCGTGAAATATTTAGTCAAAAAGTCTCAAGTTGGAAGAATAAAGCGCATATCAACATCGCCTAATGTGACCTAACCCTTGTTTTTTCGGCCACGTTTATACCCCGACCTTTCTTAAAATCTACATGTAAACGCCCACGGTTCTGTCCTCTGTAAAAAAATAAAATATTTCTATTAGTTAAATGAAAAACAACTTTATAAGACTGACATTTAATGGGCTAAGTTGTCAAATCCAGCCTTTGTCGCTTCGTATAGTGTGGCACACGTACGAGATTCTAAGAGACACAACAAGATCTTTAAGAGTTAAAAACAATAAGAGGAGATAAATATATATAACCATTTCTGTGGTTAAGAAGGAAATGAGCAACATGAGGGTGAAGGATATCAGACCGGCGCCCGCCGAGATTGAATACAAAAACATGAAGTTCCTCATTACTGATCGGCCCAATGATCAAACCATCCATACTTTTATTCAAGTCAGTATACCAAATCAGTTCACCAACATCGAGACATCGCCAAATATCTCTGTCTAATATAAATCGCATAATCATGTTTCTTTAACAGGAACTGAAAAAGCACAATGTAAAGGAGGTGGTAAGAGTCTGCGAACCAACGTACAAAGTAGAGGAACTCAAATCAGAAGGGATCAATGTGATAGATTTGGTATTCGATGATGGTACATTTCCACCAAATGAGGTAAAGATTTTATTTTTAGACTGTAAAAGTAAGCAAACTCGAACACGAATGTTTTTTTTTCGTATTTCATTATTTATATACATCTTCTAGGTGGTGGATGTATGGTTTGAGTTGTTAAAGAACCGATTTCGGGAATCGCCTGACGCATGTGTGGCTGTGCATTGTGTCGCAGGTCTTGGTAGAGCACCGGTCTTGGTTGCGTTAGCTCTCATTGAACTTGGGCTCAAGTTCGAAGATGCTGTTGCCCTTATCAGAGAGTAAGTTATCTTGTACTCTGTAATTTTTTTTTGTTTTTTTTTGTCTTAAATAGTGTGGAATAGAGACCCTCTAATAAGAGTCGCGATACGAGCCGATTTTTGTAGTAGTATGGTCGATCTCCAAGACAGAGGGAAATATATTAAACAAAGGGGGAAATATATTGTATTTCTTTGTTTGATATACACATCTCTGTTTATATTCACATCTCTCGATCAAATACTTCGGACCAATCAAAAGTGGTCTTCTTGTGTCGTGACTCTTATTAGAAGGTCTGTAGTGTGGAATAAGAACTGTCGCGTCACATTCCAAATGGAAAATGGCAAATGAAAGTGATTGTAATGATTCTTTCTCTTTGCTTTAGAAAAAGACGAGGCGCCATAAACGCGAAGCAGTTAACTTTTCTTGAAAAATATCGTCCTAAGTCTCGATTGAAGCTCAAGAATGGACAAAAAAATTCCTGCTGCATCCAATAGATCAAAGAACTTTTAGAAAAGGAGAAGAAAGAAGATGAAAAAAAAGTCACTAATTCATACTGATTGGTATAAATGTGTAGAATTTTGCGCCTGACAACAAGTGGCATATTGTAGCAAATCTGTTCTGAATGGTCTATCACTGGAAATGCAACGGTGATAAGTATCAACCTTTGAGGCATATTTCGCATTACCTAATTTTATATTCCGAAATGAGTCATTAACAGGGGAATTCGCTTCAAAATATATCGTTGCTATTTCCTTTTATGAAAATGAACCATGTTATTTTTGATACTCGATCAATATTGACCATGGAAGAACAAAAGTTAAGTCTTGAAATGGTAATAACTATTTGAAAACAAAAAAACACAATTGACTATATTATTGCCATTTAGCCTTACTGATTTGTAAGTCATGACGTGAGAGTTATGTACAAATTCGTACATTATGTAATATATACTCATCTTTTTTTTTCAATATGAGACCAAAATCCTTTATCAACTATTGTAATGAATGAAGAGAAAATATGATTTATCCAATTAGAAAAATGAAATGTATGTAGGAAAAAATTGTAGCTGTAATGAATCAAATGAATGTAACACACATCCAATACATTGTCGATTTGTTTTGTATTTTATTGGAATAGTAAATTATGTTGCATTTGTGATATATATGTACACACAGAAAAAAGAGATACATAATTCGCGAATATCATCTAAAACATGTGTGTGTGCTACATAATAAACAATTGTAAAATTAAATTTTAAGATTGAATAAGATATTATTTAAAGAAGTATTCTTTATAAAGTGTCAAGATGTGTGAAAATATCCGAATCGGAATCTTAATATCTATATAGAATTATATTTCTTTAAACAAAATATGTCAAAGCAATCTTGTTTTGAGAGAGGCAGAGAGAAAGGAAGAAATATGATATTACTATTTAGGAAGATTTTATATACAAATTTTTCGCAGCATGCGATCGAAATAAAATAAAAATACATGTATATGTATTATTCTTTAAAAAGAAAAAAAATGTGGCTTTTCAGATAAATGTTTTCGATACAATGTATCAACTTTGCCAAGTATGAAATTTCGGGATGCTCAATGTGAAAAATTATTTCTATGATGAATCAAGATATAACAAAAGATTATTAATTTTACGCTAAAGGAGTATGTAGGCATATTAAATACATTACACTTATAAAATGACATTGCAATATACCAAAACCAGTGTCCTTTTCTTCTTTTTTCATTTACATACATTATGTGTATGTTTTAATTACAGTTAATATTAATTTTAATTAACAAAACATTGGACGATAATAATTTATGCTTGCATTGTATATTTTGATACTTGGCACAAATGTTTGATAGATGAAATCTGAATCGCAACATTAGAGCTGTAAAAGAATTTTTAATGAAATTTAAGATTATCAATTTGAAGAACGAAAGAGAAATACATTGCGTTGCATTTCCAATGGCATGCCGAACCGCTGATGGATGTTTTTAACTCTTATTGGACTTGGAATCTGCGTTAACTTGAATGATGGATAATGAGAAACTAATGTGAAGCAAATCACTCCAGAGCTGTATATCACGTATTACCGTAGCTCAATGACAATTTCACCAAAACTTTTGCATATCTAACTTTTAGTCAAAGTAGATTTTTCAATCTGATACAAGCATATTATGTAAAGTCATCATCGTCTTTTATTTTGGTAAAATTGTCAATGATGCTGTGTACGCCACACTAAACTGTGTTCAAAGGATAGAAAAATTCACTCGCGTAAAATAATAACGAATATAATTAACTTAGAACATTTCACGCGTGTCTGCTGATTTTATGTGAATGTACGTTATTTTATACTTATATACCATCTTTGTTTCTAATTGTTTTGCTCAACAATAGACGCGTGCGCGCGCGCGTTCCGGAAATGAAACTATTGCACAATGACACGCGGCAATCAAGTCTGGTTGCTACGTGTTTTGCTACAATTAACCAAACAAATTTAATTGCTACGAAACACCCGAGAGAGGCACTGTTGTGTTTCAGAATGTGACAACAATGATTACGTATCATTATACGTTTGTTAATCGTGTATTTGGCAATTTATCTTTTATAGTAAGCTTTGTAACTAAACATCGTTAACACAATTGACTTGTAATCGATTATTTAGCTACCAAATAGACGACAGGAGACAACTTTACCTTTAGTTACTTATACATGTTCTTTAATGAGTGACAATGGAGTACATTCACTACAATCGCAGACTCGAATCGAAAATTAAAATCTGGTGCCGCTGCTTTTTTTGTAATATTAAAAACTGCAATATTTTTTACCAGAGGATGGGACGAGGGATATATTCGGATATATATAAAAGCAAATGATCCAACCTTAGATGCAAAAGTACCATTACTTTTACCCGTTTAATTCTAGTTCAATTGTAATAATTAAAGCAATTAACATACATGTTATTTTTAATACAGTCCTTTTCGAAAGAAATTATGCCGATATTCGTGATGGATATTATCTTAACAGTTACCAGTATAATTTTCATTATCTTTTTCTTCGTTTTTAATCCTTGCGCATCGATTCACTTCTTCAACAAGGTGTATAATTAAATCGCTAAATAATTAGAAATATTAACTATTTTTTTTTATATCTGTGATAATTTTTATGTGCATAAAAAGTATAGATTGAGAAGCAGGACTAGGACTGTGGTTATCGAAGCTGTGATGCTAACAGTTGTAGAAAATTATGCACATTGATGTTTTATTTGAAATTAAATGTCCAATTACAATATAATGTGTAAAAATTATTCTGCTGTGCAATAATGCTTATTTATAAATGAGATAAAAAATTAGTAGAATATCTTATTTCTCGAAGAAATGAATCGAATCGCTGCAAAAATTAATATTACTCGAAAAAAATAAATGCAATTGTAGTTAAAATTGTCTTTTCTAAATAGTTACTTGATGTCAATCTAAAGAATACAATAATTTTATGTATTGATCTCTTGTGTTTAATCATACGTCTAATGTGAATATTTCAAGGAAGAACAATTTAGATAGCAAAGAAATCCTCTATTTTGAACCGACATAATAAAATAAAAACAAACACTCCCTACAAATTGATTAAGCAAGAAATAAAAGTAACGAGTTAGCGCAATTTAAACAAAGTTCACCGTTTATTTTCTCAATATAATTTCCTATCTATTATTACACAATTACTCTTAGTTAAATTAAACAAGAAATCGTTTTGTTACACTGTAAACATTAATAATGAAATAAAAAGGAATGGAAGTTGTTTTGTGAAGAAAGAAACGTTTTATAATAATTCTTATACCCTGATGTATACTTTATATATAAATATAGATTTTCCAACTTTATTTCCTTCTCCAGGCAAGTACGACAAGTATATGTATCATTCACATACGATAGTTTACACAATCTTTACAATATATATATATATATATATATATATATATATATATATATATATATATATATATATATTGTAGAAGATATACACATACATTAGCAGAAGGAACATAAGATCGTACTGACATTTCGTATACATAGAAACTGTGAACCTGTGAACTCTTTACTTTTATTTTTGTAATGTTTAATTTTGTTTCACACGTCACTGAAACATGTCATCATATCCTGGAGGAGGTAAATGATCATGGTCAGGTCTACGGAGTGGTCCACGACGGTGTAGATCCAGCTCAGGTGGACCAAACGGATCGAATCTTGCACCAGGTGGTATCGCACCTCTACAAAATAACGTTTAAATTGCGATTTTTTTTTTACTACAATAGAGATCTCTTTTTACACACGCTAGTATATTAGTCATAAAGAGACGCAGTCGCGATTCAACATTTTATGTTTAGAAACTTGGTAATCTACAAAAATTTTTGCGCAAGTAAGTATGAAGAATGTCAAAGTCACAGCAAGATACATAAAGATTCATATTTGGAAAAGTGATACAGATTCTCATTATAAAGATGAGAGTGCAAATCAGGAAGGTCAGAGAAGGAAGAGCAAGTTCATTAACGATAATCCGGCGCTAGAAATAACTTAAGTTATCTGGTCGTAAATGGAGCATTATTTTATGAATACTGATGTAAAGTCTGTTACAATGAGCTTTGTTGAAAGTGAAAATTCATTGTAACTCATAAAAAAACGCTCCATATGTTAACGGATGACTCAAAAGTTATTTCTAGCACCGATTTATCGTTAATAAACTTGCTCTTCCTTCCCTGACCTTCCTGATTTACAATCTCATCTTTATAATAAGGAGTATCATTTTTCCAAATATCAATAATTGTGAACCTTGCTGTGACTCTGACATTCTTCGTACTTATCTGCGTGGAAATTTTTATCAAGTGTGTAGGTGTATCCCATAAATCTTTATTTTTTTTTTACAAAGCCCAAGTGGTACTATCTTTGTATCCTCATTCAAAAAAATTTTATATTCTAACCTATGTGATACTCTAATTTCTATACAAAACCTAAGTGGTTCTATTTCTTTATTCTCATTGAAAAATCTTCCTATTCCCAACCCAGGTGGTATTTACTTAAAAATATATATTTTAAATTTAATTCAATCTAAATGTATTTTTCCCGAAAAATGTATGAAATCTTTAAATTGCGCCAATTATAAAAAAAATATGTTACTCTGTGAAATAACTGCTGTATCTACTTAAAAATAAATATTTTAAGGCTCTCGACTCCTAAGCCGAGAACTCCGCGTTGACGGTAGCGATATTCCGTCGCGGACAAAATTAGAACTAATTTGTTATTATGTGTTTTATTGTGAAAATATGACTTGTCTCGTATTTACCAAGTTCGTAAAAATGAACCCAAATAAAGTTTCTTTGAATCTTATACATAAAAGCACATTTTTCACTCCTTTCAATAGCTGTCTGTTTTCTTATCTGAATAGACGTCACTTTATGTGTTTTTTACGACTATTTACTGACTGTTAGGCGAAAAAAGGATATTGATCCATTTTTACAAGTGTTTTAAAACCATCCGATTAGTCTGTTTTATCCAAATTGGCTTTATTTAAAATAGTACATCAGACGAAATTACGTGTCATTTCACGCAATTTCTCGCTTCTGACGTCACGACTTTAATATGGCCGCAGCGAGTACTCAGGAACCTTAAATTTAATCCAACTTAAATGTATTTTTTCCAAAAAATGTATGAAATCTTTAAATTGCGCCAATTATAAAGAGAATGTATTGCTGTTTAAAATAACTGCTGTAGTACTTTTAACAAATAAAATGCAAGTGATAGTATCTTTACTTTTTTTAAATAAAATATAAGTAGCGATATCTTTAATTCCTTTTTAAATAAAATTTAAGTAATATTATCTGTGTATTTCTATTGAAAAATTTTTCTGTTCTTACCTAAGTGGATGTACTTCATTTAAAACAGTTTCAATGGAATATACAATCTTAAAAAATTTACATTTAATCTTAAAGAATTAAAGAGGAAACAGAAATGAGTTTTACTAAAATAAAAAATTTTTTAAACTACAAAAACTTGGTGCTACTAGATAAGAAAACTAATGAAAAAAATTGACATAAGAAAAAGTGCGATAAATTATAACACTTGTGAGATATGCGTTATAAAATTACGCAATACTTTGCATAAGTTAAAGATTAAGTTTCTTTAGTATTTAAGCAACATTGTAAATCATTATAATTTTTTAAGTTACTATAACTATTATATTTTACAACATTTTATTTAGATTATTATATTCAGATATCTATCAGCGCCAAGTTTTTGTAGTTTAAATATTTTTTATTTTAATAAAACTCTCATTTCTGTTTCCTCTTTAATTCTTTGAGATTATATATTTCATTAAAACTTTTTAAAATTAAGTACATCCATTTAGATTAGAACAGAACAATTTTTCAATAGAAATACACAGATAATATCACTTAAATTTTATTTGAAAAGGAATCAAAGATACCGCTACTTAAGTTTTATTTAAAAAGTAAAGATACTATCACTTGCATTTTATTTGTTGTAAGTAGTACAGCAATTATTTCAAAGCGCAATATATTCTCTTTATAATTGGCACAATTTAAAGATTTCATATATTTTTTGGAAAAAATACATTTAGGATGGATTAATTTTAAGATATTTATTTTTAAGTAAATACAGTAGTTATTTTAAAAAGCAATATATTCTGTTTATAATTGGCGCAATTTAAAGATTTCATACATTTTTTGGGAAAAATACATTTAAGTTGGATTAAATTTAAAATATTTATTTTTAAGTAAATTTTAAGTAAAATTTAAGTAAAGTATTTTTAAGTAAATACCACTGGGTTAGGAATAGGAAGATCTTTCAATGAGAATAAAGAAATAGAACCATTTAGGTTTTGTATAAAAATTAAAGAGAGCATCACTTGGGTTTTGTAAAAAAAAAATTATTTATTTATTGTGGCATACACCTACATACTTGCGTACGCTTGTTTCGTTTTCTCGCAAGAAGGTAATTTAAAACATACGCCGGTAATACTCCAGGTACTCCTAAGCCACCCGGTGGATATTCAGTTGGAAACCTTCTGTCAAATGGATCGTATATCATACCACCACCTTCTCTAAATGGATCCAGATCTCTAACGCCTACTCTGGCAGGATCATATTCGGGTCTAGTAATAAAAATAAGTAATTTAAATTACAACACTTAGATCATTAAGATTGTTTAAAAACAAATGTTAAAACATACAGTTAGTCAAATGTGTAATTAGATATATAAAACACAAACTTTTTTTATACCTATACAATTTTATATATAAAATCCTAAAGTGTGTGCAATAAACATTTAATTCATCCAAAAGTATAGATTTATATATGATATTAGTGCAGAAATATATTTACAAAATTGTATACACAAATTAATGTGCAACCTAGCAAGTCCTAAACTAATCTAAAAAATGACGTAGACACATTGATTAAATCAATGTTGAATTACCGATTGACAGTTGGCCGACGACTAGTCCTCAATGATTGGTGATTATCATCTCTTTCAGTAGTGATAGCTAAAGCATTTATGGGGCTTAAACTTGTTTGAGTCTCTGCTTCATTAAAGCATGTTGGTTTTACAAATTCTTTTTGTATACTATGTAAAATTGTTTGATAAGATGGTATTACAATCTCTAAAGGTCCATGTAATACAGATACAGTTTCCTCAATAGGTAATTGAATGTTACAAACAGAATTATTGTGAGTCCTCTGTAACAATAATCAATTCAAATATTTCAGGCAATTGGTTATTTTGATAACTAGCACTCTTTGAAATATTTTGATATATTATTATATAAATTACCATAAAGTTCAATAGTAGATCCATATCTGATTTGACTCCGAGAAGTACATGTATTTTTTTATCCATTACATAACGTAATGCATAATTAGGACGTAAATTCCATTCCATTGGAAGTAATTCAGAACCTTTTTCCAATGGATCCGACACTGTCTAAAAAATTACAATTTATTTTTAAAATAATTACTAGATGACATACCATCCTTATGTTCAAAATTCTCTTTAAAACTACAGTGAAAAATGCTTGATACAACTAATCTAATACATTCAATAATACTGTTGAAAAAATATTCAAACTTGAATAAATTATATCTAAAGAACAAATTCTAATTATATAAATTATTTTGACAATTTTATATAGGTTAGAATTTTGTGTATGAAAAAAAAGCATTGCGAAAGATGCTTTTAGTATAGGATAATAAAAGTATTCGACAAAATTTTGATGTCGCAGTATACATGGATGGTATTATCCCATGACGCAGAATGTTGTGGAATGTCTATCTTGATGACATCGGGACTTACCTCATTTCCGATGCCGATGCATCGAAATCCAGACTTTACTAAATACCAATGCACTAATAAAATTATCACATCTTCCTTTTTCTGAATTTCATCGTGATAGAGCTTTTGAAAGAGCTCGAAGCCAAACACTCTATTTACGTCGGCCATCCTGATTGATCCTGTTAGTCGCAGTTAGACGCTACTAATCAACGACGGATTTGAGACTTGAGATATTGGATTTAGTTTACAAGCTTCTCAAGCACACACTTGTCAAGTGTATACCGTCCTTACTGTCGTTTTTTTATGCAAATGTTACAAAAATGACAAAAAACTTACAGCATGTGATGAATCAGACGAATTGAGCCGAATGCGTTCGGCCACGCTTGATCCTGCTTGTTCCTTTATTCGGCATTCACAATGCGCGCGCAGCGTGCGTCATGGGCTACGTTCCGTTTCACGCATGATGCGCATGATGTATCATTTTATCCTTGTTTAACATTTGGGGAATTACAAGGATAAAATAATAGGCTTGTTTTCTATTCCTCCACCAGACTGCACTGGAACGTTCCTTCTTGCTTTCACTAACCAGAGAGGAACCTGAGAGCGGCCACGGCGGCCTTTTTCCAGTAACGCTTGAAAACTCCCGTACACCAGCGACGCACATTCATTTAGGCCAGAATGGGAACTACATGTCACATCCATTTGCAACTTGCTGTTAAAAACAGTACCGTGAAGGTGGATGTGGGTTGTTGTCTTTGCTAACATCCATTTTCCCGTCGATAAATCATTTGACATTATGCGTGTCCGTGCTAAGACGTTCTTTTCTGGTTAGATAAAAACGGACAATCTTTGTTCGTTCTCTGTTTACATCACCGGTCAGAGAGAGAAAGCATCGCGGTGGCAAACACGAAGCAAGCGGCGATGTTATCTCTATGGATACCCTCCTCTCCACTTCCCTCGCACCGATCTCATTTTCCGTGCTACGTCCTAGCCGTAAAATGCAGAAAGAGGATTTCGGACGATTTTTGGGCAGGGACGTAAAGAGGCCAGAAAGCGCCTCTTTTATAAATTTTTTTATTTTGTTATAATGGAATATGCGCGCATATATGATTGAATTAAAAATGATAATACGCGCGTGTTTAATATTGTATAATAAATAATAATGTAATAAAGATTAATATGGAATATATATATGAATATCTGAGTATTATTTTTATTTTCTTACAAGCGTGAAAATTATAGATCTGATTTCAATAGAACCTTTCTACAGTTTTTACGAAATGTCACGTAAAGATTAATCAAAATTTTGCAAAAAGAAATTAATCAAAAATTATATAATAATACGATATGAGGTATCGAAGCATTGGTTGATAGAGTAACGGATTTTAATAAAATTTTTCTCAATATTAATCTTTTGCTAACGATAAATCTGATGCGTGTCGGCGTGCAACATCCACAACAGGACTAGTTATAAGTTAATATAAATATTATATAAAGGGAAATGTCTTTCTATTCAAGGACATGTATTAAAAAGTGAACAATTATATATATTTTATTAGACAATATTTATTAAAATTTATTGTTTCCATTAATATTAAAAATAGATCCCCTCTTCTACATTCCGCGTCTGGATCCACTTCTCCGTCCTCTTCTTCCTTCTCCTCTCCTAATTGAAGATTTACTAAGCGCAACAATATATCCGGAACTATATTGTATAAGACATTGCCTTTTTGAGAAAATTGAATGAAGAATTTCTTCGTATCCCGACGTATCTGTTCAGCCTCATCGATGACGCAAAGGGCTAATTCCAAGATCTGTGCCTTCACGCATATCATTTCTCTTATTATCAGATTTGACAACATACGAATTTATGTCTTACGCACGTTCATATCATCTCGAAGTCTATAAAAATAATCAATATAATAAAAATCAATGTAATATAATTATCAATATTAATCCTAAAATATTGATTTTAAATGCTAAAAATTTATGCATAAAAGTTAATTTACTTGCCGTAGATGTATTTCGACCATAGTTCCATCTCATTATAGTAGCGAGATTATTTAATCCGATCAGTATATATTTGATCGGATCCCAGGATGCGGCGATCGCTCCAATGTGGTGATCTAAAGTTGCAAAGATTATTCGCAAAATTTAGAGCTCATCATCATCATTTTGTTGAGTGCGAGTAAACCTGCAGCCTGTACGTTTTCCGAGATACTGGCATATATCCAATACCAGCGAACTGTAAATAATCGCGCATTCGTTAATTGCAATATTTAATAATCGAGTAAGTTCAAGTTCTTGCAATTTTTTATATTCAAATACATACACAAATTTTACGAGCAAGCCTTCCCCAGTAACCATTTCATATTCGAGTGTGCCATTCACAAACTTCGCCTTGGCGTAATTCATAGCACTCTCTAAGGCTTCTTCGCCATTATCCTGAGCATCGAGGTTTCCTTAGCTCGAGAAATTCGCATCGCGCATTCGAGCTTCTCGAGATTGATGCGTTCGTCAATTTAACTTTAATATCTGGAGTCGAAAACGCAATTTTCTGTTTCTTTCTTTTACCTTGCATCTCTCGTAGTATATTTTTACGCTTTAAATCCTTGTAAATGAACACGTTCAAGTAAATTAACTCTTTGATGGCGTGTTCAATTTTATGTAAAGCAATTTGGAGAGCGCAGTACTTGACATATCTGACACTTCGTTCGTTTTTTTATTCATAAAGTGACCCTTCTCGACGATGTTTAATAATAATTCCTTTATCAACTTGTCAGGTTGATTCGCTAACTGCAATTAAAATAAAATTCTCTCAGTGCAATGTTTTCATTCCAGTTGCATTTAATTAACACACAATAATCGCACTGACATGATATAGCGTTAAGTGCATCTGTGACAAAAGAAATATAAGCGTTCTCTTCCGCGCTAATAAAATATCTTATTACTAATGTCAAGATCTCTTTTAATATGTCATGATTGTTAGAATATCTGTATAAGAAAATTTGTTTTTAATTAATAATTTCCCAACAAATTTCGAATTATTTTTTGAATTAATTTCACCACTTTGAAAGCTTACCTTAGAAGTGGTTTTTCGACGTCCTTGCTAGTTTGTTTTTTCTTTAATAACATTCTGCAAATATCTCGCGCTAAAAGAAGATCGTCTTTCTTGCGCAGACCTAATTCTATCTTCATTAACACGTCCAGATTATCGGTCGTTATATTGAAGTTTGCCTGAGTTATTATCGTTATTATCATTAATGCAATTCTGTTATCTATATAATATTGGCGATGTATCTGAATACTTCATGGAGAATTTTTCCCATAATATCTTAACGTATAACATTTATTAAAATATATTTTAAATTGGTTTTTGAAACACTAAATGCTTGAGGAAAAAATATTTTTCAAAATTGCTTTCTGTTCTTTAAAACTTCAACATTTTTCTCAGCCAGCGTAATTGCCTGACTTAAACATCATCAAATTTTTGTGAGCAGTTTGAAAGGGTAGAACAAAAAATAAATTTTCTTCTTCAATATCTGTTAAAAGGTGTTATCAATGGTATACTTTCAAAACAAAATCGAGTTTTTGGTATCGTTATATTCAGTAGATTATCCCGGATTTATTGGATTCTCTAATGATGTTATAACGCAGTCGTGGAGCGCTCCAGTAACGATTGTAATACGAGAGGCGTTCAACAAACCTTTGATGTTATAACAGACGGATTTTGATGTTATAACAGAACACATTTAAGAGAATGAAAACATCTATTTCTCAATATAAATTTTCTCCCATTAAGTCCCAGATTGACTTAAACGATAATCGTAAATGTTTTATTATAATATTACTTAAAAATAACTTTTTGTTACTTTTGTAAACTAATTAATTTTAGACATACAATGTTTTGCAAGTATACCATGTTATGTTAGAAGAATGCTATAACTGATGACTATTTAAGTATTGTATGCTCTTATCCTTACAGACAATTAATGAGTCAACTTCTTATTAGTAAAATAAGTAGTCTCAGGAGTTTATGTTACTTTTTCTTCTCTATCTCCTGTGTACTTTTATATAAAGTTGATTAGAGACTGTGAAAATTGAAAAAGCAGCAGATAACCCGTTTTCTATATTTCAATTACTGAATTTATTTACCTGTAGCAATTCGCTGTTTAATTCTTTATTCTTGTGCAATATTACTATCAGCAGAGTCAAAGCTGGGCTTTGATCATCGGCTTTAACTCCTTGAGCAATTTGATCAAACGATTCGCACGAGCAACATCTATTTGACGAGACGATTGTTTGTTATTATTCGTATCGAGATAGATCTCCTTGCACACCGTGGTAACGTTATTAAAAAAATCTGAAAAAAATTGTCACCAGTAAAAATATGCATTTTTCTAACTTCTTTCTTTTGTTAAAATTACTTACAATATTTATATACAATTTTTTTATATCTATGTTTTTCAAATGCTTTCTAAAGATGCATAGACAAGAGTTGCTGAAGAATTTTTTATACTTGTAAAAGTAATAAAAATTAATTTATGAAGATTCCAGACCTAAAACAGAAAGTGTCAAAAACACGTATTAACAAAAAGATTATATAAATTTATATAAATTTATTAGATATTATCCCAGACAACACGCCTTATAATATGCGTGTTGTTTAAGATTAAGAAAAAAAATGTTTGTATTTACTTTACGGTGTACATGGCTTATATGGGATTAGCAGAGTACCAAGTTATACGAAACCTCGGCCTCTGGTATTTCTCAAACGGGCACAGTGTACAGGAGCGATTTCCTGGAGCTGCGACGGGTCTTGGACAAAGTAACTACAGGTGATCTCGCGCCGATTTGCAGTTTTGACCAGGCAAGTGACGGCGACAAGAATTATTTATTATCTCAAACAAGGCACATATTATGGAATTATTTTGAATGAATTCTGATCGGAATTATTCCATTTTTCCTAGAAAATAATAAAAATTTAGGGAATAATTGAATAATTCCGATCGAAATTTATTTCGAACAATTTCGTCATACGTACCCAAGTATTCGAGCTCAGCGATGATTCTCTGAACGGAAACCAAAGTAAAAGATGATGTCCGTTACACCACACTACGCTGATCATCGTAGATGATCATCGAAATTTGTAGCATCGCGGCCGATTCCGTAAGTCAATTACGCACCACCACATGAATACGCGCATCAATTCACATGGTTATTTTACTCAGGGTGTGCTTGTATATTTTGAAATTATATTTACAATTTTTTAACGTGTACTTTACGTGTAATTTACACAAACCTTTTTCATATTAGAGAATACAAAAATGTTAATTATTGTAAATTGGATAATACAAAACACAAAACAGAAGAAGTAATAATAAAGTTTTAAAACATTGTTAATATATCTGACTTTAGGATATAAAGTAATATATATATATATATATATATATATATATATATATATATATATACTAAAACCTTTAATCAGGAGGCGCGGTCGCGTCTCGCGGTTTTTTTTTTTTTTTTTTTTCATCACCAGCGTCAGCGTCATCATCATTTAACTTACATTAATTTAATCTGAACGTAACTTTTAACTAGTTTATTTTTTGATCATGAAACATTTAACGTAACTAAATTAATTTTTTAAACAAATAACTTTTTAATTTAATGTAGTTAAAAAATATATTAACTTACCCTGCATTTTATACATGTTTACGCATAACTATTCATACTATACATATACTATTCATACTTTATGCATAAAAGCACAACACTGATTTCAGTATTTTTAAAATGCATTTTGCGCTCCGCACCGCAAATTATTGTAAAATGCATTCTGCGCTCCG
Organism: Solenopsis invicta; assembly: GCF_016802725.1. Lineage (NCBI taxonomy): Eukaryota > Metazoa > Arthropoda > Insecta > Hymenoptera > Formicidae > Solenopsis > Solenopsis invicta. The sequence goes on along the minus strand of NC_052675.1, from coordinate 7,667,700 downwards.
CGCAGCAAATTGTTGTAAAATGCATTCTGTGCTATGCGCAGTAAATTGTTGTTAAATGCATTCTGCGCTATGCGCAGTGAAATATTATAAAACATTTTCCTCATTGTGCAATACAATATATAAATTAATAGATTTAGGTTTGTAAAATTAATATCTTTACATTATATTTGTTACACTTTACTTATTATGACAAATTATGATCTGATGCTAATAATATTTTATTTTTGTGTTATTTTTAGATTTTATCGTATATTCACTATTACATTTTATTTGTTTAAAATGTTTTTCATTTTTCTTTTGGAGGTATTACTTTTTATTTTCTCTGCACGATTGTTGTATCTAGTGCGAGAATATGTTTTTACTCTAATCAAATATTTTAAAGCTTCCATTCGATGATTATAACACTCGTGACTAGTATCCAACCATCCAGCGTGATTTTTATTTGTTGCTTGAACACATGCAGCTACAATATTTTCAAGAACGTGGTTAGATGCCCAATGATTTTGCCACGTATGATTAAATGTTTTTAATTGTGTTTTTGTTATATTTGTTAAGATAGTAGTTGGCCTTACTCATTTTTTTACTGTTGGAGCATCTTCATCATCATCTGAATCTGAATATTCACGATATTCAATATACTTTTCATTTGCTGTCGCATCATCCATGGGAGTCTTCATCATATCGTTTCGACAATTCTCACATTTAGTTTTTTTCAAACTTCGTCGTGCTACAAATCCAGCGAAATATGCAATAGCATTTTCATCATAACCACTCAGTGGAGTTATATTTTCTATATTTTCAATATTTTCATAATCTGCATATTCTTCCAAAAGCTGCGCATCTTCCAAATATGAATCATCTTCAAAGTCAGCATATTCTACAGTAGAAGTACTTGTACTCATGACTTTTTCTACCTCTTTCATGAGTTGACTTGGTTGAGTAATAAGTGCCTCACTTTCTGGACATTCAACGTTACCTTTGTCGCTTGTTTGTATATATCCTGTTGAGAGTATATGTCTCATGGATAATCGTACCATTCTTGCTGTTGGATTTGGATTATGCCCTCCACGTTGTCTAAGTTTAGAAAATAAGTGCTCCACCGAATCTTGGTTGTACAATCCTGTTGCCAGTTCAAATCCTTGAAATTGATTTGAAAGTTTTTCATAAATTGCAAGAATAGCTCGTACAGTTAAAACGAGGCCTCTGAAACATGGCATTTGAGTTACATTGTTTGGTGATTTTGACCATCTTGAGCACCATTCAGTAAAATCTGTTAACAGAGCAATTAAATCGGGATTTTTAGAGGACAATGGTCGTTTTCCGCTAAATCTCATTTTAATGCTATAACTATTACACGCATCAATAATATTGTTCATGCGTTCTGCAAAATCGGCAGTTGCTTCCCATGTTTCAGTGTCTAACTCGTTTTCATTGCCAGCTGTTTTTATCGCACATCCAATGGTATGGCTTAATAGCTGAAAAGCTAAATTAACCCTCATCGCCTCGAAATTATTTGGACGAATGTGAGCTTCTGTGATGTGAGATAACAAATTTGAGCCTCCTTTTGTGGCATTGTCGATAGTCCAGGTCATTTCGATATCTGTATATGATGCAATTATTTTTCCATCACAATACAGATTTGTATGTTTCCTCAAAAAACTTGTTAATCTTTTTATCAAATGAGGAAAATCAAATGAGGCATAATATGTTTTACCGTTATGTGTAAAATATGGTTTTTCTGTAGTAATATTTAGTTGAGCATAAGCACTTTGATTGCTGGTACCTTGGTCACATGTAAGAAGTTTTACGTCAGCTCCTGCTTCGTTTAGTCTATCTAGACATTCTTTTACTAATATCACTATTTCCTCTGCTTTCATACATTTTCCTGGTAGAAAGTATGCTAGAGGCTGACGCCATGGATGATGCGCATTCAAACTATCCAAACAGAATACAAGAACACATTTACTTCTCTCGGATTTTCTTCCTAAAGGTCCAAGATCGACAAGACCTTCTATTTGATCTAATTTCTGCGAATATTCCTCATAACTTTTTATAGACATTTCGTCCCATTTTAGAGCGCACACTCTTTCCTCTAATGGAAGCTGAGAAAGTTTGTCTTTTAATTTTTTAAATATAAAGTCACAAAATCCTGATATTATATCATGTTCTTCCAGCCACTTTCGAATTGTTCGCTGTCCCGGTAAATTACAACCTGCTTTTCTTAAACGACAGAATGCAGAAGGCGAATAATAATACAATTGCCTTGCAAGATTTTTTCCTTTTTGTGTGTATGGTGTAGCTGCAAATTTATCATAGTTTTTGCAATGGGATGTAGGTCTTGTTTATTTATTAATTGTTTTACCAACTTTTTATTTTGCTTTTGTGTTTTTGGTTTTCTATATCTTCGAGCTGTAATTTATATTTTAAAGATCTTATATGATTCTGTAATCGACTTATCTTACGTTGTAAAAACTTAACAATGTTTGAATTATTTACATTTTTTATGATCGTTATTTTCTTCTTGTTTGTTGTTTTGTTTCTTATTTTTTATATTTTCTTTATTTTCTGAATTTTTATTATGCATAGGTGACTCAAGATGTGTCCATTTGTTATTATCTTCTTCCTCTGAGCTGTCACAATCATTCAGCCATGATTTATATGTTTTTATTGGAGGCTCTCTTAATTGCTCTTCAATCGACATATTATTGGAAATGGATGTAAGTGCAGATGTAATGTTCATTTCATTATTTTTAGATTGTGACTGTCTCGTGATATTTTCAACTCGATATGCCTCTGTTTTATTTAAATTTTTTCTTTTTCTATTATATGTTTTAAAATTGTTTTCAGCGACATTGAATTCAAATGAGACTGGCATTGAACTTTGAAAAACGTTCTGTACATAATTAGGCGCAATAGCCGTTGAGGTTTCTTTACACATATCTGGCTCAAGGTGTAGCCATTCGCTAATATCTTCATCTGAGTTGTCAAAATTTAGCTTTGATATATAAGTTTTTAGTCGAGGCTCTTGTAATTGCTTTTGAATTGAAATATTATCGGAAATTGATATAAGTGCAGATGCAACGTTTGTCTCATCATTTTCAGATTCTGCCTGCCTCGTAATATTATCAGCTTGATATTCTGCTTCATTTAAATTTGTTCTTTTTCTGTTATCTCTTTTGGAGTTTTGTACACTTAAGTCAAATGGGACTGGCACTGCATCCTTTTTTAATCGCTTCATTTTACTGTTTGGATTAAATGAATCTGCAGTGAAATGATTTTCGCACATTCCGGCACGTCGAAGAGAAAGACGAGACCATTTTTTCAGATTAGTGTTTCCTACAATAAAGTAATAAAATGGAAAGATTGAGAATTACAGTTAGATAATTGTATATGAAATCTGTCCCCACGCCGAAAGAAATTTATCATATGTCAATCTGTAACCCTCTATGAAAGAACAATTTTCTCCTTTCTTCAATGTTGAATAATTCGGTGAATATAAATCGCACACGCTCAACCAAAACGCAAATTAAAGGTAAAGATTTACGCTTTCGAATGGTGTAAACCGCATTTGCGTGCAATTTTTATTTTACGCCGTGGAGCTGTGCAAAGTTTGTAAAATATTTTTTTGACGCAGCCCCATTTGAATCCGCGTAACTTCGTAAACAATCTATAAATTGTTTAATGACTTATCAATCTCAAAACTAGAGATTTCAAGCTTTAAAATGCTTTTTTAAAAATTTTTTACAATTATTTTTGACAAAGTTACACTTTCTTGAATTACGCCTATTTTTCGGATTCAGAATAGGTGATCCCTTAATTTTGGCGTCGAGTGTATTTTATTTTATTTATTGTTCATAATAATGGAATTTTGTATTATATTAAAAAGTTTGAGTTTTATATGTATATAAAAAATAATACAATTATATATAGATTATAAAAAAAACAATGAAAGTTGATTTAACTATTTAATTGTGTTGGAATTGTATTTGTCTTGCTTTAGAGAAAATAATAAATATAAAATTAATTTTACATATTATCTTTATTAACTGTTTATACATCATAGTAAAAATATTAGGATAATGTAAAATAGTTAATACACAAAATATTCTACTTAATATTTCTGCAGGTCTTTTAATTTTTGAGAGGTATTGATCATGAGATAGATAATAAATTACTACAGATACGTGTCAACAATATCCGATTACCATTATCGCGACATGTTAATAATAAAAGTTATAAATGTTATATTGATTACATTCCAAGTTTCATTAGATATTTTATAGTGAAATGTTATTATTGCGAATGTGCTAATGGTAATCGTACTATCGGATGCTGTTCATACGTATCTGCAGTAATTTATTATTTGTCATAGTTGAAATCTCTAAAAAATTATAAGACCTGCAGAAATATTATTTTATAATAGATAAATAATGGTGAAATAATGGATTTCTTTTTCCTCAACCTAATATTAAGTAAAATATTTTGTGTTGAAAATGTAAATCTTGTGATTAATAATGATAATAATGATAACATTAAGAATAAAGATGTAATTGTATTATTTTTTATATACATATAAAACTCAAATCATTTAATATAATAGAAAAATTACATTATTATGAACAATAAATAAAATAAAATAACATGTATTAGAAAGTACGTAGATTTAGAATCACATTAATTTTATGCATAAAAACTTAAAAAAAATTATATTATCAATATTTTAACATTGACGCTTATCTTTAAAAAAATCTGAAAAAATTGAGGTAAATAATGTTGGAAAGATGTTGCAACCAAAAAAATATAAAAAAAGTCATTTAAAAATTTCAATAAAAAATCTACAATTTTAAACTTTTTAAATTTTTTAAAATTAAAACTTGAAATTTCTAGATATGTACCTAGATGACTAAAAGATCAGTGATTTTTTTCATAATTTTTTAAGAATCAGAAGAATAGGAAAAAATAAAATTAAATAATTATGATTTTATTTGTCACTATCGCAATAGCAAGGATATAGGGTTAAAACTTGGTGAAAATTGTTCTTTCATCAAGGGTTAAAGATTGACGTACAATAATACATCTATTTTGGAGCGGGGGCAGATTTCATAAACAAATCCAGCTATACCCTTTATTTATACTATTATTCAAAACAAATATCTAAACATAAAATCTTTATAACCAAGTCGATTTTTTTATACTATTAAAAATTAAAACGATTTGCCATAAGCGAGCGATGTAATAATAATACCGCAGCATCACGATCGTAAGCGCGTGAGGTAGTTCTAGGACATCGCAAGTCCGTATCACATTATTTTATACTTTCTCTTTCGATCGTGCGTCCTGCAAAAGGATGCAGAATTGTGCGCGTCTTGCTACCTCGAGACATGTATCGGACTGATAGGAATGAGATTTGTCGCCGCGCGGCACCTCCGTGAAGTTGGCACCCGACTTTTACGAAATCACATTTGAAAGTGTATTTCTTATAGGATTTTATCTGTAGATAATTGTAGTAAACATTACTATGTTTGTAGTTGAAAAATAAATAAGATATCGGTTTTTAAAAAACAGTAAGGACTTATTTAACAGCTACATCTCAAATGGCATCAGATTTTATTCTGAAATCGTTTGTAGTTGTTTGTAGTTGAAAAATTTTTGAATATAGTTTAAAAATAAGTATGTTATTGGTTTTTAAAAAACAGTTAGGAATTATTTTATAACTACAGCTCAAACGGCATCAAATTTCAATCTGAAATCGTTTGTAGTTGTTTGTAGTACCAAAATTTTTGTTTGTAGTTAAAAAATATGTTTATAATTGACATTTTAATAACAGCTAGATATTAATTTATAATTATATAAAAAATTACATCATATCCTCACTAAAAATCGTTTGTAGTTGTTCGTAGTTTAAGAGTTTTCGTTCGTAGTCGTTTGTAGTTCAAGAATTTTTGTTTACAGTTGGAAAATAAATATCGATTTAAAAAAAATTAGAAATTATTTAATAGGTACAGCTCAAATAACATCAAATTTCAATCTGAAATCGTTTGTAGTTGTTTGTAGTTCAAAAGTATAAATATTTTTTTAAAATATATAACATACTTGTTTTTAAACTATAAACAAAAATTCTTAAACTACAAACAACTACAAACGATTTATAATGAGGATATGATGTAATTTTTTTATGATTATAAATTAATACTTAGCTGTTGTTCAAAAGTCAATTATCAGGATATTTTTTAACTACAAACAAAAATTCTTAAACTACAAACAACTACAAACGATTTTAGATTGAAATTTGTTGCCATTTGAGCTGTAACTATTAAATAATTCCTTACTTTTTTTAAAAAAATCCATAATATATTTATTTTTCAACTGTAAACAAAAATTCTTGAACTACAAACGACTACGAACGAAAACTCTTAAACTACGAACAACTACAAACGATTTTTAGTGAGGATATGATGTAATTTTTTATTTAATTATAAATTAATACCTATCTGTTATTAAAATGTCAATTATAAGCATATTTTTTAACTACAAACAAAAATTTTGGTACTACAAACAACTACAAACAATTTTATATAGAAGTGTGATGCCATTTGTGCTGCAGTTAAAAAATAATTCCAATAGGAGTAGCTACAGCTCAAATGGCATCAAATTTCAATCTAAGATCGTTTGTAGTTGTTTGTAGTTTAAGAATTTTTGTTTGTCGTTAAAAAATATATTGATAATCGACTTTTGAACAACAGCTAAGTATTAATTCATAATCATAAAAAATTACATCATATCCTTGTTATAAATCGTTTGTAGTTGTTTGTAGTTTAAGAATTTTTGTTTATAGTTTAAGAACAAGTATGTTATATATTTTAAAAAAATATTTATACTTTTAAACTACAAACAACTACAAACGATTTCAGATTGAAATTTGATGTTATTTGAGCTGTACCTATTAAATAATTCCTAATTTTTTTTTAAATCGATATTTATTTTCCAACTGTAAACAAAAATTCTTGAACTACAAACGACTACGAACGAAAACTCTTAAACTACGAACAACTACAAACGATTTTTAGTGAGGATATGATGTAATTTTTTATTTAATTATAAATTAATGCCTAGCTGTTATTAAAATGTCAATTATAAGCATATGTTTTAACTACAAACAAAAATTTTGGTACTACAAACAACTACAAACGATTTTATATAGAAGTGTGATGCCATTTGTGCTGTAGTTAAAAAATAATTCCAATAAGAGTAGCTACAGCTCAAATGGCATCAAATTTCAATCTAAGATCGTTTGTAGTTGTTTGTAGTTTAAGAATTTTTGTTTGTCGTTAAAAAATATATTGATAATCGACTTTTGAACAACAGCTAAGTATTAATTCATAATCATAAAAAATTACATCATATCCTTGTTATAAATCGTTTGTAGTTGTTTGTAGTTTAAGAATTTTTGTTTATAGTTTAAGAACAAGTATGTTATATATTTAAAAAAAATATTTATACTTTTAAACTACAAACAACTACAAACGATTTCAGATTGAAATTTGATGTTATTACAGCTGTACCTATTAAATAATTCCTAATTTTTTTTTAATCGATAACATATTTATTTTCCAACTGTAAACAAAAATTCTTGAACTACAAACGACTACGAACGAAAACTCTTAAACTACGAACAACTACAAACGATTTTTAGTGAGGATATGATGTAATTTTTTATATAATTATAAATTAATATCTAGCTGTTATTAAAATGTCAATTATAAGCATATTTTTTAACTACAAACAAAAATTTTGGTACTACAAACAACTACAAACGATTTCAGATTGAAATTTGATGCCGTTTGAGCTGTTGTTATAAAATAATTCCTAACTGTTTTTTAAAAACCAATAACATACTTATTTTTAAACTATATTCAAAAATTTTTCAACTACAAACAACTACAAACGATTTCAGAATAAAATCTGATGCCATTTGAGATGTAGCTGTTAAATAAGTCCTTACTGTTTTTTAAAAACCGATATCTTATTTATTTTTCAACTACAAACATAGTAATGTTTACTACAATTATCTACAGATAAAATCCTATAAGAAATACACTTTCAAATGTGATTTCGTAAAAGTCGGGTGCCAACTTCACGGAGGTCCGCGCGGCGCACGGCTGCCGTACACACACAAAGCCGTGCACGTACATGCACGCACCGGCTTAAAAAATACAACAACCTGTTATTCGACATAATTTTGACACATTGCAACCTTTATTAACGTGCAACTTACAATATTTTTCTATCTGGTCATATTTGTAAAAATTATTTCGATAACGTACAACTGTTGTTTCGTAAACAATTAATTCCTTTTTATTATTATGCGATCATAAGAAAAACAAGATTTAAGAATACTAAAAATAAAGAAATATAAAAAACGTGTGAATTGAGTTAGGCAACACTGAAGCAAAAATGTCCTCTTTTGCTTCAATGTTGAATAATTCAGTGAATAAAAATCGTACAAAACTCAACAAAATCGCAAATTAAAGCTAAAGATCCATCCTTTCGAATGCTGTAAACCGCATTTGCATGCAATTTTTATTTTGCGTCGTGGAGCTTTTCAAAGTTCGTAAAAAAAATCCGACAAATGTAAAAAATTTTGAGATTTGACGCATCTCCATTAAAATCCGCGTAACTTCGTAAACTATCTGTAAATCGTTTAATGACTAATCAATCTCAAAACTAAAGATTTCAAGCTTTAAAATGCTTTTTTTAAATTTTTTTACGATTATTTTTGACAAAGTTACACTCTATTGAATTACGCCTATTTTTCGGAGTTAGAATAGGTAATCCCTTAATTTTGCTATCGAGTGTAGTTTTACGCAAATTATTTATTAATAAAAATTGAAAGTCTATATATTTACACTATTTTTCAAGCAAATATTTGTAATCAAGTAATTATTTTTTATGCTATTAAAAATTAAAACGATAAGCAACAAAATACCGCGATACCTCGTTCGTACAGAACGTAAGGACACCAACTTTCTATCTGATCGTATCATATTTTCTCTCGATCGTGCGTCTAGCGAAAAGAATGCATATTCACAGCTTACATAATTAGTAAACTATTCTTTAGATTTAGTGATATTATTTAAACTACTTATTTATTGATACTATTTAATGATCGTACACAACTGTTCAATATTTGTAACGATAGAACACTCAGCCCGCGTAAAGTATTCTATTATTATATTCTATTATACATTTATCTTTATTTTCATATGAACAAAATTAGATAACTTTTTCTTTATTTATTACGTAAGGAATAAAATTAATAGTTCTTTTATTAACTTTTCATATATAAACCATAACAATACAGAAAGGAATGTTGAAACCCGATATTTATAATTGATTTTTTAAGATTGTCTAAGATTTTTATATTTAATACTGTCTTAGGAGTTTTATATTTAAGATTGTCTTAAAATGCGATGAATTAATCATAACACGATCGTATTAGCATCTTAAGAAGACATTATTCATAAATATGAGCCAAATACTAGGAATAAGTGAGTGAGGAACGCGCACTGTTCCTGAGCGCCACATAACAAAAAACGCTTATTCGTTAACTTTAACCAGCTATCCCGCAAAAATTATGTCTTTCGCAATTTTACTAAAGGAAAAAGTTATTTCTTTTAACATAAAGTATCATGTACTCCAAAGGTGCAAATTTTGGGGCACTCTGTATGTACCCTAGTAGCAATTTGCTCAAGTTCTTGTAAAAATTCTGTAACTTACATTCTTGCAAGAAATTGCACGTATCTGCTGCAAAAATTACAGCATTCTGTTTATAGATTTCTGCAATAAATATCTACACACAATTCATTTGCATGTTAGGTTATTTCGTGCGAAGCGAATTAGTCAACTCTTAGAAATTTTTAAAATTTTGCACATTTTGTAATTTTGTGCCAAAAGATTTTTTTTAATTGCAAAATTAATCGAGATATAAACAATTAAAAATTTGACTACTATTTTGTTTAAAAATTCATAATTTTATTGCTGATAGCGGTAGTGTAATTTTTTTTAATTTTCACGGAAAATTTTCTACTTTAAGAGAAAAATATGAATAATGCAAAGTTTTTCTTCAGTGTTTATTTAATAATAAACATTTTAACAATTTTGTAAACAATCGGGGAGAGAATTGAAAAATCTGACAAAATTGTTTTTATATACTTTAAATTTTCCTACAATTTTTCAGGATTTTTTTGATCTGTCCCTGATTGTTGAAAAAATTGTTAAAAAATGTATTGTAAAATAAACATTAAAAAAAAAAACTTTTACAATATCGACATTTTTCTCGTAAAGTATAACATTTTCCGTGGAAAATAAAAAGAAAATTGAGCTAACGTTATCAGCAATAAAGTTATAAATTTTTAAACGAAATGATAGTCAAATTTTTAATTGTTTATATCTCAATTAATTTTGTAATTAAAAAAATCCTTTGACACAAAATTACAAAATAAGAGATGACTAATTGGTTTCACGCAGAATAGCCAATGTACATTACACGAATCTTGCTGACAGTCTGTCAACAGGACTGTATTGAGAATAATCTTTTACACATTTAATTTAATTTTGCTACATATAACCACACACACATTCAGCTCTGCAGAAAGTGCTACTAGGATATATTTATATTTGTATGTATGTACATAAACTTACCACTATTATGTATCCATATATTATGCCTAGCATCTGTCGGTAGTGGAAATCTATATATATGTTTGTCATGAGGCACACGTCCATTTACACAATCTTTATACATGCACTTTTTATAAAAGTTTTTAGACGTGCATGTATTGTTCAAATCATTGTTATTTGCCATTGTTTAACTTACTATTATTTAATTATACTATTATACTATAAATCTAATATTCACTGCGTGAAAGTTTATGATTAATCGAAGTAAATAAATACAAATATTGATAATACAGATCTTGCAAATTTACTATATCTACGTGAACACGAGATATGCTAAGATGCATATATCTGCGATTGCAACTGATTTGTTTTGAACGTCTTCAAAACAAAACAAACTCTTTTTTGCAGCCGCGAGTCCTGTCAGTTGCTATTTCCCCCCGCTCCCCACCATCAATTGTTATTTTTAACACGTTTATTACCAACTTGGTTATTGTAACTCGCCACGTCGAGCAGAAATTGACAACGGTGCTTAAAAATGTAAGTAAAAACATGCTTTATCTTTTTGTAACATCTCGAACAATATGCATATTAAAAAGCGTATTTGTTTGGGATATATAAATACTTGCATCCGTCCCACTGAATTACGGATTACATCGAATATAACGTCAAAATGATATGAAAGTGAATTGTAATTGTTTGAAAAATGATTTTCAATGATCATTTTGCAGTCACTTTGACATCATTTTGACGTCGTGATGACTGTTAGTTTGATTATCTGTATCTATCTTAACGCGAATAATTCAAAAGTTTGAATATATGCATCAAATACATAGAGCATATGTTGTCCTTGTAGTTTATTAGACGTTAAACGAGGATAAATAATGCATACTCTATATACTCTATGTATTTGAGGTGTATATTCGAACTTCTAGAATATTTGCATTAAGATAGGTCCAGATTATCAAGCTAAGAGATTGATCCTATAACCTTTTTATAGTGTCGTTATGATTTATGATATTGTTGCGCAAGTTTTTAAAAAATGCCAAATTAAAATTAATCAACATTATCGTTTAAAATTATAATACGGGTCAGAACATAAGAAAGAGGAGAAAAAGAAAAAGAAGGAGTTAGAGAAAATGGACGTCGACAAAGAAGAAAGTTTAGGCGAAGCCACCTTGTTGGCTGATGATGAGGAAGAGGATGAGGAAGAGAAGGAGGAGGAGGAGGAGGAAAAGGAGCAGACGGAAGAAAAAAGAAGAACAAAGAGAGGAGGAAAAAATTTAAAAGAAAGGAACAAAATGTAAGATATATGTTATTAATTTTTTAAGTGCATGTTATATTTTATTTAACTACTTTTTTACGATTTATATATTATAATATTATTTATTTTATTTTAAATTTAGAAAAAAAAGAGGAAATTTGGTTCGAGGCAAAAGAGGCGGAAGAGTCGGAATAGTCGGAAGAGGTGAAAGAGACGGAAGAGGTGGAAGAGGCGGTTGGAGAGGAAGAGGCGGTTGGAGAGGAAAAGGCGGTTGGAGAGGAAGGAACGGAAATTGGAAACGCGAATGGAGAGAGTGGAGAAAAGGGCAAGAGTGGAGAAATGAAAGGCAAGAGTGGAGAAATTTAAGCGGGGTATCAAAAATTTTTAATTTTTATTTTTAATATTTTACCTTATTTGTAACGCAATAAAATTTTAATAAATAAAAATCAAATAAAATATATTGTTTACTTCTTAATACATTTCCTCGTGTGTGAATAGAAAAACATTTTCTTAAATTTAAAGCGCCGTCTACAATGGGGTCGTAAAATCGCAGGAGTGGTCGTAAATCCAAATAAAGTTTCTGTTAATACGCGATATACCATGTTTTATTGTAATTGGTCAACCGTAATTACGGTTGTCGCTGGAATTGGAATTGAATCAACTCTAAGCGACTACGATTACGACCAAAAATACAGAAACTTAAGGAATACCGGCCGTAATAACTTTAATGCAGACTGAGAACTAAGCGCCCTCCCCTCAAATCGCGTCGAGGATGCAAACTCGCCCACGAGGCGGGAGGATTCAAATATTAAGTTTGCACGATTTGAAATATGAAAGCACGAGGCAACACAATTTAGTGATAGGATAACTAAGAATGGGAAAAATGTTAATTTGAAATAAAGGATAGTTATTTTTGAAATATTGTCTGAGCTTGGTGGATTTAGGAGTAGTAAGTGGATTTAGGAGTAGTAAGTAATAGAAAATGATGTGATTGGCGTCTTGCCGACCCTCCCCGCAGGGGCAATTTGGTGAATCATACATGCTTTTTTCTGAATAAACTGTATTTTAAATTGTAGTGATTGCTTCTGAGCCGGTTAATAATCACTATTTCTTCTCTGCTAAGAGGTTTACGATGAAACCAAGGTCGTTTGTAAAGAGTGTGCTATAAAGTAGCATGTTGGTTGCCGTTAATACGTGCCGCTTTTTCCAGGTATGCTCTAAATTTGTTGGTTGTTGAACAGTTTGCTTGAGCAAAATAATCCGCATAAGGAATGCGAAACGAAGGAACGAATCCTTGACGAGCCGCCACCTTGGCGGCCTTGTCCGCACTTTCATTTCCTGGAATTTCCTTGGCGCCGGCACTCAGCAGAGAGTCAAGTTGAAATTTGCTTTGTTTAGAAGAAAGAGCTTGTATTTAAGCCTGTATACGATGTGATTATCAGCCTTGTAGTTGTTTTGCGAGATGGCTTGAAGCATACTTAAAGAGTCGGTAAAAATGACAAAGTTAGTCCAATGAAGTTCTTCGATGATTCCTGTAGCCTTGAGTAACGCTCAGGCTTCGGCGGAAAAGATAGATGTCTCAGCAAGGAGTACGTGTTTTATTGCTTTATTTAAGTGAGGAATGAAGACGCTGGCCCCAACGGTCGCAGAATATTCGGATTTCGAGCCATTTGTGTAGAGGTGGGTGTGATCTTTGAAGGATTTGTCAATCATGTGCAGAAGACTTTGGTTGACAAGATCATTGAAAGCGTCCTTGTCAAGCTTTGTAAGAGAGTTGTTGATACGTGGGGTGAAGGTGCAGGCAGGATAAGAGTACTGGAATTTAGGAGGAATTGTGCTGCGACATATTTTCTTCTCATCGCCAGAGGCCTGAATATAAATTCCAAAGATGGGAAATTTTTTAATAAGCTTAACTTTATTCTGAACTGAGACCATCGCGCCTCTGAGAGACATAAGGAACGAAATGGTAAGATTACTTTTATTAGAAAGAGTTTTATATATGTATTTAAAGGAAATATGAGAGATTCTAATTTCTAAGGAAGGTTCTTTAAATTCATAAAGCATTATGTTAAAAGGGGTAGAGATTCTGTAACCAAGTGTAACCCTGATACATCTAAAAAGTAATCTTTTACGTTTCAAGTCAGATAAATTATTGCAAAATTGAAAAATCTGACCACCATACTCGATGGAGCTTTTAAAGGTAGCACGGAAAATTTGCAAGAGTAAGCGGGAATGAGCGCCCCACCAAACACCAGAAAAGGATGAGATAACATCCGCCAATTTTCTGTCCTTGCCTATCAGGTATTTTAAATGTACATCTCCTTTAAGATTTTCGTCAAATTAGACACCCAAAAAGCAAGTACTAGGGACTCTAGAAACGAGAGCACCGTTTATGAATAAAGAGGGGGGAACATTGCATATTGTACGAAGAGCGGCGTTTCCGAGAGAAGATCAGAAATTGTGATTTCTCAAGGGATAGAACCAGACTTCTTTTCTTGAGAAAAATGGAAACACGATCCAAATTGTGTTGAAGGAGACCGAGAGCACTGCTGACATTTTCAGCAGATACGAACAGGGCAATGTCGTCTGCATACTGTAAAATCTGGCCATTTTTGGTTAAATGATTACCGATGTGTCTTAGATATATGTTGAAGAGGGTAGGACTTAATGTGGAACCTGAGGGAGGCCCTTACGTGAGAAGAAGGGACCTCTAAGCTCGCCGTTGATAATGAAAAAGAGTTTTCTTTCCATAATGAGGTTGGCAATAAATTTACAAAAATTGGGAGGCAATCCCATATCCACCAGATCTCGAACCAATATGGAAAGAACAACGTTGTTAAATGCTCCCTCAATATTCAAAAACATGCAGGTCACAGTCTCACCCTTAATGAAGGCAGAATGTATGAAGCTGGAGAGAAAGACAAGATTGTCAATACAGGACCTGTTTGACCTGAACCGGCTTGAAAGTCCGAGACAGAACAATTGTTCTTGATGACCCATCTGAGTTTGTAATAAAATATTTTTTCTAAGATTTTGAGAAAGTTTGACAAAAGGGAAATAGGTCTTACTACGCCTAGAGGCTTGGGGATAAGAACGACAAGTGATTAAGACCATTGTTCAGGGAACCTTCCCTGATGATGGCATTATATAAGTTTGCCAGAGTTGAGAGAAAACAGTCAGAAAGTGATTTTATGATATTGTTACGTCCAGCCTTACGGAAAAGGTAAGGAGGATAGGCTACCTGGAGTATGAGCAAGGCGTGGAGGGACGTAACAAATGCTTTATCTCGTAGCCGTACAGATCGGACGTACGGCACGAGAGCAAACGCACTGATATGGCTCAGAAATATGGGTCAGCGTGCCGTAACACGTTTTAACGCCTATTCTTGAGCCGTGCGATCGTTGGTCTTGATTAAAGTCAAAGAACTTAATTCCTTTAACTCGGGATTGGACCTTGTGTGATCTTTTTTTTGTGTTAGGAGTAAAGCGGAGCAAGATTTATTAATTAACAATTATTAATTAACAATTGAACGCTTGAGGTTTTTGTTAAACTAACAAGCAAACCTACCCAACTGTTACACTCCGATTTTGATGAGCTTTGAATATGTTGTAGTCTAGGTCAAAATAAGAGACTCGTATTTTTTTATAAGGGCCCATACGCACTTTTAGGGGATGAAACACCTCTTTGAAGAAAAAGACTTTTTTTTTTCGAAACGTATATCGTCGAAACTATAAGAGATAGAAAAAAATGTTCTAATTAAAAGTTAAATGGCATGAAAAGTACTATACAACAGTAATAAAAAATTTTTTTTTAATTTTTTTTATACTTTTCCTCATCACCTACCAATTTTTTTCAAAATTTTTATTTCTTTTTATAAGCGGAATAAAGTTTATTTTATTACGAATCCAACGATGTATAACAAAGTTATATTCCGACATTCCCATTTGCCAAAAATAATTAAAAACTTCTCTATACTCATGGTACGCGCACCCGTCCGTGTGCTACGGAAGTGTCCCTTTCCAATTTTGAGGAGTTTTTAATATGTTGTAATACAAATAAAAATATGGGACACGCATTTTTTATACGCCCATATGACCGTTAAGGGGGTGAAACACGCTGTTGAAAAAAATTGATTGTTTAATTTCTGAGGTAATACTGTCGAAACGGTAAAAGATATAAAAAAAAGTTTCAAATAAAAGTTTTATGGCTTTTTGTGTACTTTATAACCGTTCGCTCAGGTTTTTTAAAAATGTCATTTTTCTCAAAATCTTCTTCCCTCCTGTTCTAAATTTTTGAAAAATTTAAAATTTATCTTATATCAAAACTTATAGCCTATTTAACAACAAATTTAAACATGTATGATAAAGTTGTAGCTCAAAAACACATTTTTCAGAAATCAACTAATTAATATAGAAATAGAATAAATAGAAAACAACATATTAAAAACTCGTCAAAATTGGAAAGGGACTCTTCCGTAGCACACGGACGGGTGCGCGTACCATGAGTATAGAGAAGTTTTTAATTATTTTTGGCAAATGGAAATGTCGGAATATAACTTTGTTATACATCGTTGGATTCGTAATAAAATAAACTTTATTCCGCTTATAAAAAGAAATAAAAATTTTGAAAAAAATTGGTAGGTGATGAGGAAAAGTATAAAAAAAATTAAAAAAAAAAATTTTTTTATCACTGTTGTATAGTACTTTTCATGCCATTTAACTTTCAATTAGAACATTTTTTTCTATCTCTTATAGTTTCGACGATATACGCTTCGAAAAAAAAAGTCTTTTTCTTCAAAGAGGTGTTTCATCCCCTAAAAGTGCGTATGGGCCCTTATAAAAAAATACGTGTCTCTTATTTTGACCTAGACTACAACATATTCAAAGCTCATCAAAATCGGAGTGTAACAGTTGGGTAGGTTTGCTTGTAAGTTAACATTTATTTTTGCTGGTTGGATACATCAAATAGATGATGATTTATTCTTGGTTAAATTGCTTATTTAAAATAAAAATAATAGTGAAATTATTTAATTTATACAATAAAGACAACCCTTAGACATAATGTGTTATTTTGGGAAATTGACAGAACACATGATCTTTATAAATATCTGAAATTATTTATTTAACACATAAAAAGGTAACTTTACTAACATTAGCATAATTAATTGCTACAATTCAAAGTTAACATAATTGATTGATATTGTTTTTTGGTATTAACGTTGTTAGGCATTAATTCTATTAATATTACTTTTGTTGGTTTGAGAGGAGGTGGGTTTAATTCGATTCCTATAAGTTTATTTAATCTGATTATGGTTTACATTCGAGGGAAATCATTCATCGGAAAGAAAGGTAATTATTTCTTCCAGGAATTCCACACCTGAGGTGGAATTTGTGGGGGAGGACAAATAATTTTTTCTAGGAATTCCACGCTAGACGTACAATTTGCACGGAAACGGATGAAGGAGATTTTCTCTAAGAACTCTACGCTGGACGTGGAGTTAGAGGGGGGAGGGTCAACGAAATCTGGAGGGGTAGGAGAATATGATGGGTTTGAAATGGAGGACAAAGGAAAGTCGGGGTAAATCCTGTAGGTTAACTGGGACGATATGGAATGAGTGGGAGAAGGAGGTCAAAAATTAACCGGAAATTCCTCTTCTTCTTGAGGAGAAGGAGAAGGTGGATCTTTGCGGATAGGTGCCCATTGAGCAATCTGTCGTGGCTCCAAGGGGTCCGGCCTGCTCTTTTCGCAACAAAGGCAATTCGTGGGGTGGTTAAATTCTCCGTGATTGTCCACTGACAATCAACGCGTAAGTTAGTTAAAAGATAAAGAAAAGGAAAAATATTGATGACTTACTTTTTTTGTAATATGAAAGCTTCTCAGGGGTGTTTTGCATCTGTGGTGGCTGGAGGGGCCTCGCAAGTCTTGGAGGTAACTTGAGGTAAAACTTTGAGTCCAAAACCTTGACGCTGCGCACTGCTTCAAATTTTATTTTAAAAGTTGAAAAGACTCTGGATCGATTAAGAGACGAAAACGTTGGAGAACTCGAAAAACTTGTAAAATTTGTAAGTCTCGTAGAAGTCGAGGAAAGACTGATGATTGATTATTATTGCTGATTGATCATTCATAGCGAGAAAGTTGGACATTTTATAGGACTCGAAAAGGTGTGGGGTCGGGCGGAATAAAAGCTTGATTGGTGTGGGATAGTTATAAACTTTATCTTATTTTTTAAAAATTTTGATTTGTCGTTGGCTAGTTTGCCAGCAGCCTTTCTCAATCATCTTTTCAGACGATGTATCATTGGTTAATCCTTTATCTTTTCTCGAGTTTGCTCGATTCTAAGAGGGGCTAATTATTGAGTCGCCTAATCGCTCGAGAGATTCTCTATCAATTTTGTTTAAATTTATAATCCGTATCCTCTTATCGTTAACTTGCCGAGGATTAGCTACTGTGAGCAATCCGTGATGAGTCATGCTCATGAACAAACAGATCTAGATCCCTTATAATTTGTAATTTGATAATTTTTGTACGACGTCCGGACTCAGCTTTATCTCGGTTTAGATAAAGTTAAATTTTCTCTTCCGGATCCTGGCTTTATCCGTTCTTACAAGACAAATATTGCTTTTGATTTTGTCAGGTGAACAAACAAGCCAGGGTTATAAATTATGATTTCGAAATTTCTTCTTCGTCATTCTGATTTAAATTTATCTTTCTCAAATAATTTCTTCCGATCCTGGTTCTGTCCGTTTTCACGAATTGTAGCGTCAGATTGAGTAATTTGTTCCAAATTCTGTTAGTACATGATTCTTTCTGTATTTTTATGTTATCTTTTAGATCGTATATTTACTAATTGTATTTTCTGTCGGAACAAATTTCGTCACGTTTTTTTTTATGATAACGCGAGTGATACTGGCCATCGGTAAAAAGGGAAATTGTGGAGTCCCCCTGGACGTAACATATAAATACTGTGCTTTAATTATATATATTTTATTTTTTTAATAACGTATATTGACCTGATTTACCAGTAATATATACATATCAACATAAAATGTTCACAGGTCATCAAGAGGGATCAGTTCGCAGCGATCACGGAGGTCAAGTAACGTTCACCGGAGTCGCGACTTGGATGGGCGACCGCTTAGAAATTTCCAAAAAAATATTCCCGAGATTTTTTTTGCAAAAAATATTTTTTAAAATGTTACACAAATATTGTTTTGTTCATTGGAATTATGTGGTGTAATAATATTTATGTGAATATTTTGGAAAAATTCAAACATTGCTATGTTGCTGGGATGTTTTAATGCAATATTTCAAAAAGCGGACGTCTTAATGTTGTTTCAATTTTTCAGCAATGTTGCAGCAATGTTTTGCAATCAAAATACAATATTTTAATGTTTCAATGAAATCATTCTGCAATGTTCCTGCAATCTCTCTGTGCTGTATGGGTTATATATGTACAATCATGAAAACATTTATTAATAGTAATAATAATAATAATAATTTTCTGTTTATTTTTATAGATAGACGAATTCTGAGAATTGGGGGAAAAATTCGGGGTAGTTTATTCGAAACATAATGCGGTGGTTAATTTTTGATAGATTTGCATCATAATTGTCGTGGTCGAGACAACGAAAAACAATAAAGTTTAAAAACTTTAAATTGCACATTGATTATCGGTGCATATAATATATAGCAATCCTTGAAATTTTTAGAGATAGAAAAGTTTCAATAGTTAGTGCTCAAATCACAATTGTAATGTTATTTAAAATAACATTTCCGAGAAAAAAAATAAAAAACGACACTGTATTCGATTAGCTAATTCAACTCGACTTTGAGTTAACGATTTATTCCTTTTAGTGGCATTTTTTGCAGTTTATTGACTCCTTTAAAGCTAAAAAGAACAAACAATAGATTCGGAAGGAAATCAGCAAATTAAATACACTATGTACATATTTTTTCTTCCTTACAAATACATGTAACAGTACATTAATGAAGACAATATAATATTGTTATGCTCGCTTTTCGGCTGAGCTTGAGAAGCTGGCCGAAAGAACATTGATTAGACAGAAGAAGCGCGGTCAGCTTTTGTTCTGTTTTCGGAACGCGGAGCTGTCAAGCGATATTTAAATAATTCTGCTACGAATTAATTGTACATAGTCATTTGATTAAAGTCATTATTCTTTTTTATGAAAGAGTGTCTAATCATTTCGTGTTGTGCGTTTGTTCTTCTTTTCGCGAGTGTTTCGTGTGCTCGTCTCGTCGAGTACAACATTTTGGAGGCTCGTCCGATTTCGGACTACGAAAGACCATGAACATTTCAAGAGATTTAACGGCAGCGACTCCTGCGAGAGCGGAGCGACGTCCTCTTCGAAAGAGAATGCGTGTTCGTACACCTGCTAAATCTCGACTCTCCACCGAAACATTGTTGAAAGATTAAATGACGTAGTTTATCGTATACAGAAATTGCCTAGGCATAAAAATAAAGTGGCACATTTAGATAGGTTAGCTTCGTTTCAAGAGAGATAAATTTTCTTTAGGAAAAATACTCTGAGCTTAGTTAAATTTTTTATCTTATAAAATTGTCTTCTCGCATGTATTTCTTTTTTTCTTTAAGGTAAGAAAGTCCTGTTCAGACGATTGCTGGGAAACATTTTTTTTTTTTGGACGTTTGAAGATACGCTGAGATTATAAAGACAAGTCTTCTGGTTATTTAAACGAAAAGAAGACTGTCTCGCCCCGGGTTTTTCTGAGCCGTGGTTTTCCCCGTGGGACTGAGGACAAATGCCAAGGCAGGAGCTTGGTGAGTCTTTCGAGACGTTGACTCCACGGTAGATACCCCCACCTTGCTCGAAGTTTTTTTGAAGAAAGATTTTTCAGAAGAATTCTTTAGAGAGGATTTCTCTGAAGAGGTTGTTCTTTGAGAGAGAAGGATTTTTTCTGTAATCAAGAATTCCAGGATGTCATTTGGATTCAAAAAAGTGTCGCTCAGAATCTTGTAGCAGCAGCTCAAGAAGGAGAGCAGTAACACTCATTGTCAGATGGGTCCTGGAGACGACAGGTCTGGAGATATGAGAAGACTGTGCTTGTCGGGACAAGTTTTAAAAAGGGGGGGAGGGGCAGTGTTATACCTGCTTTTCGGCTGAGCTTAAGAATGCTTAAGAAGTTGGCCGAAGGAACATTGATTAGACAGAAGAAGCGCGGCCGGCTTTTGTTCTGTTTTTGGGACGCGGAGCTGTCAAGCAATATTTAAATAATTCCGCTACAAATTAATTGTACATAGTCATTTGATTAAAGTCAGTGTTTCTTTTTATAAAAGAGTGTCTAATCATTTCGTGTAGTGCGTTCATTCTTGCCTTTGCGAGTGTTTTGTGTGCTTGTCTCGTCGAGTACAACAATATAATAATTATCTCTCCTATTTATATCAATGATACTTTTGATATACTTTTGTCATTGTCATAAACTATTATGGTTATTACTAATAAAATGTAAGGCACAAATTTACTAAATAATACTAAAAATAGATAGGTACAAAGATGAAATATATTTTTTTATGCAGAGTTAAATTGATGATTCATTTTTTGTACAGTTGATAGTATATGTATATGGTCAAGATTGATGAAATGGGAGAAAAATTCATTTTTCACACATTTTTTCTACATTTTATCGATCCTGACCATACTATATCTTTCATTTTTTTTATATTTTCCATTGATAGAACTAAGAACATGTAGTAAATTTAAAGTTATATTTATTTTTTACTTTTATTGAACATATAAATCTTTTACTTTCATCTCTAGTTTATTTCTGGTTTTTGTGCTCTTCTAAGCTAATACTAGATATACGCAAAGATATCATCGATATAATTTTGTATCAAATGTTGTATCAAATAATACATTTAAATCTGCACATTTTATTTTTTCTATATAGTACACAACTTATTTGCATATTTCAATTATAGAATATTTTAAAGTATTATGTTTTTTAATATTGTTTTTATAATAAATATATATTCTTTTAGAAACGATTGCTGCAAATACTTTCAACACCATAAACAATATTGGATAAGTAATGAAAGTGTGGCTACAACATGCTAGTGATCGAGTAAAACAAAAAGAAAAATAATATTTTAACATAAGATGTACACGCGTACGCACGCGCGCATCTTACTTTGTACTAGCAAAACAGGCGCGCGCTATTCGCGCGATACACGGCTTTTGATATTATAAATTACAAATTTATTCAATACACACATAATTCTTGATAACCTAACCTAACTGTCAAAACGCAATCTCTATGATGACAGTAGCCCATAAAGTAAGCACAGCGTGAGAGCCAATCAGCATTACAGAAAAACGTCAATAATAAACTTCGACTATCGATTTAACATGGACTTTTTCAGATATAGGAGGAGGAGGATACTGTTTATATTATATACTGTTATGCTATAAATTAAGATTGGCGATATCGCACCGGCTCCTAAATTGCACCACTTCGCGTATAAATTCAACTACTGTACTTGTACACTCTTTGTGGGATTATTTGAGATCTATATAGCATTATTATCATGTTTATTGTATTCAATATGTTAAGAGTAACAGAAATTTTGTTATTAATATTTATAGAAAAATTGTAACTTTGTTGCTATTTTTCGACAGAATTTCGTAGCTTGATTGTAAAAAAGATAATATAAATAACACGCATTTTGATTATTTATAATAATCGCAAGATTGTTAGAATTAAATTAATAAGGTTCAAATATTATTTATGCTCTTATTTGTAAATCAAATAAAAAAAGTTTTACAAAATGCTTTAGTCTCCTGAATCGCACTATGTTTGAGTCGCCTAAATCGCACCGGTCATGTCATCATGGGGCTTCTCTCTCTACCATATGGTGGTAGTCAGTCTAGGTTAGGTATACTTTCCAGTATACTAACAATAAGTCGGTATGGTAAGCACTCTGTGGCTAGAGACAGATTTCTTAACGTAAAATTGAAGGATTTTTAACATTAACGATTAACATTTTGCTTCGCGAGGCAGAGTGACGTTATTTAAGATTCTTTTAGTTTCAAACAAAAATGTTTCAAATAAGGATAATTTATTAATATTAGAGGCAAGTGTATATATATATATATATTCAAAACAGAATAATTAGCACATTAACTTTTGTGCTATAGAGGTCTTTTGCTTCTTTCTGTAAAAGCGCTCAATTTTCGCAGATGAATTCAAAACAGTTAATGTATTATAGAGAAAATGAATAATTTTTACAGGAAATGTCCAAGAGAAAATACGGACAGTGGTGTCCGCAATCCATGAATCGTGTTCTTGAAGAATACAAAAATGGTAAAATAACGCTTAATAACATAGAAAGGAAATATAACATTCCGAAAAAACATTTTTGCGACATCATCGGAATGAAGTGTTACGTGGAACGGAACGAGCTACTGCAGATTCTGTGAACGGTAAAGAACCAGCCTTGCTTTTTGAAGCTGAAAAAGAATTGGTGGTTGTTATCTTATAATTTGAAGAAAACTTGTTTGGTCTGATTCCGCTGGCTTTAGGCGATTAGCATATGAAATCCTCATGCAAAATCCTCATCTTCGGAATTTTTTTAACAAAGAAAAACAAATTGCTGGCAAAAAGTGGTATTATTCTTTTATGAAACACCATCCAAAATTAAGTCTTCGGCAACCAGAAAAGATATTTGTAAACCGCGCCAAAGGTTTCAATAAAGAGAGTGTCTGGTACAGAACCAACTCTCCTCCTTTAAGGCAGTGCCACGTGTCTGGTCTATTTTCTAAAGCCTATATAAAAGTAGCAACAATGAGCAACGGCATGAACGGTTTTAAAGCTACAGGTATCTGGCCTGTAGATTGTCTTCAACGATACTGATTTTGTAGCAGCTGAGGCATTAATGCCATCACAAAATTGCCATGAAAGTCTAGAAGAAAGAAAAGAAATTGAAAATTGTAAAGAAGAAAGGGAAGAAATTGTAAATTGCAAAGAAAATCAAGAACCCAGGAAAAAAGAATTAGATCTGACCGGATCAAATCATATTTCGGCAGATCAAATTATATCTGATTAGATATACTCAGATATGGCTCATCATATCTACGCAGATCTAATCATATCTGTCAATATATAACCACATGTGGCATATATTGTACTCTTTGACGGCTTCAATCGGATCATATCTCTTCAGATCTGACAATATCTGCGATTCAATTTTTCTGGAATATCCCAGATCTGACATATCTGTTCATACCCGACAATATCTGTGATTCTGTATTTTCGAGAATAATCCAGATCTGACATATCTGTTCAGATCTGACAATATCTATCATTGATTTTCAGCGAAACAGTTTAGATAACTGCAGTATCGCTACAAATCAATGATAGATATTATCAGATCTGTTTAGATATAATCATATTTAACAAATGCGACCCAAAATACTTTACGTCTGACCGATGGTCAGATATGTATATCTCGAAATATTATAAATAGAAATGAGGTTGTATTTGATTAAAAGCTATTCAGATCTGAGCAAATCAAATTGATTTGATATCTGATCATATTTAATTATTATGATTAAATGTTTAATGATATTTGTCTAATTTCATATTTAACTTTTACTAGCCATCATGGGGTTATTTGCGTCCGAGCAAAATTTCCTGCGTTCTGTACTCCGGTCACTTCAGTACAGTACGTGCTATAGGTGCCTGCACCCCGCCTATGATCGAAAATCGTCTCATTACGGAGTAGTTTTTAATAGAAGCGTAAAACGCGAATAACCTCAATGCAAGAAAAGGCGAGAAACGAAAAATTACGGCAAGTGTTAAATATATAAACAGAAATTTAGTTCATATATAGCAAATTAAAAAAATTTAATTAAATATGTAATATGTTACAATAAATTAATTATGATACAAACATAATTTGCTAAAGACAAAGTACTTTTTAGAAATAAAAAACGTTAGTTATTTAGTATAATTTTATTTATCAATGTGCCTTATACATCTAAAATACAAAAGACAATTGCAGAAGAATAGAATTTAAATTATTAAGTACATAAGCTTATTAGGTAATAGTTAAAAAAGTAAAGAAATGTCAATTTGATTGTTAATTAATAAATTGCATTAAAAATTTAAGTTGAAGTTGTTTGGAGATTTGCATAAATAATTATCAACTCGAATAAGAATTATTAAAGATTTTATATTCTTAACTTTAATTAATAAGAACTGATTTATATGTTGAATAGGTATAATATGTTTAATTTTCAAAGCTTTCTGACGATGAAAGAACATTTTAGTGAATATAACATTATAAGGTTGAAAAATAAAGTATAAATTATTATTATTTATTTCCAAGAAGAATCTAATAGATCCATATTTAGTTTTATTGTTATTGGTCGTTACTTATACATTAGAGCTATCATTTTTAGTAATTTTATATAGTTTTGAAGTATAAAGCTCATTTTTAATTTTATCTCAAGCGTAAATAGATAAATTATCGATGTGTAGGCCATTTAATGTTAATATCTTCTCTCAACATCATTCATAAATTTCAATTCTTGAGGAGAACCAAGTAATTTGCAATCTTTTTTAATATTAGATGAATGATGGTTAGTCGTATGTTTGTCAGCAAAAGACTGATTTTTTTAAATTGCTGCATCTTGAGCTATCTTTAAATTATTAATAATCTCTTGACTCATATTCTTAGTTCCATTCCACATACACAATTTGCTAGAAAACCATTAGAGCTTTCAAATGGGAATCCCGATGTTGCCCATAGAGGATCCCATCGCCGAACACACAAACCGAGATGTAAAAATTGATGCGCATTGTAATAAGTTAGTTTTCTATTGCCGTACAAAACTTAATATCTTTTACGAATAATTTTAAGCAAATTTCCGCTTTTTTAAGCTCTAATTCTATATTGATACTGTTTTGAAGTAGAATAAAGAGAGCAATAACTAGAAGTAGCCAGTATTGGAAATATTTATCAGGTAAAAAGTTGGACAAAATTGGAACAGAATAGAATAAAATCCAATTATAAACCTCAGAAGCTTTGTAAAAAGAATGGAGAGAAATACTTCGTGGCATTCTATGAAATGAATGAAGTGGTTGAATATTAGCAAAAAAATTACACAGGCACACAAAAAAAAGTGTTATGTCTGACAGACTACACCTATGTATCCCTATGTATTTTGACGTCCTGAAACCGAATATGACCTCAGAATTGCTTTATCAGATCAGGATTTTTTTACACTTAAAAAATTGCTAAACGTTCCTTAACCCTTAAACACGCAAGTGTGTTTGAGAGACCCCATATGAAGTTTTGAACGCTTGCTATGTGAAGACGGAATGAGATAGGAGGTTCGGACCAAGACGTAAAAAAAGTTTGAAATCTCTTTTTCCAATTGATATAGTTGATCAACTTTTTTGGTCAACTAGAATTCGAACGGCACGGCAGCAAAGTTTTGTTAGGGTCAATGCGACCCATATAGTGTGTAAGTGAAACTTTTTTGTGAGTATTTTACATAAAAAAACTGGACAAAATACGTTCGAACAGGTCGATTTGCAGATGTTACTCGCATATACTCTGTCTAAAGTTGGAATACTATAAAATGTTGTAGAAAAAAGAGTTTTACCGAAATATATCATGAAACACATCAATTTTCAATTTTAAACACGATTTAATCAAAAATTCCTCATATTCGCCTTGTTACATAAGTACATTTTTTAATAGAAATGACAATAATATAATTTTTTTTTGAAAGTATGAATCTTTAGCTTTAAAACGCCGTATTGTAAAGTTCTTTAAAGTTTTTTGTTTCAAAGATATGATTTTTTTTTTAAAGTGGATTTTTAGATGCCCAAAAATACCTCATATTCTCCATGTTACATAATTATACTTTTTAAAAGAAATGACTTTGCCAAATTTTATTTTGAAAGTGTGACTCTTTAGCTTTAAAACGCCGTATTTGAAAGTCCTTAAACGTTTGTTGTTGCGAAGATATGATTTTTTGAAGGAAAAGTGGATTTTTGACCAATTTCTCATTTTTGCTTAATGGTTTTGCTTTTATAACTTCACAATAAATTATTTGTCGGCAATGCCGATTATGCAGTCACACTCCTGAGATTTTGAACTTTTGTTTTAAAAAAAAATCGTAGAAAAATATTGATTGTAATCAAAATTATAGCTTCTCAAAGTTGAAAAAGTCTCCCAGACCCAAAAATGTGTTTTCGTATTTTACAGGATTGGTACGTGTGTTTAAGGGTTAAAATTACACACTATTCAACCCGGTAAAAAAAATCCTGACTTGATGGAGCAATTCTGAAGTCATATTCAGTTTTAGGACGTCAAAATACATAGGTGTAGTCTCTCAGACATGACACTTTTGTTTTTTTGTGTGCTTGTGTAATTTTTTTACTAATATGGATTTATTAGATTCTTCTTGGAATAGATATTAGATTCTTCTTGGAAATAGATAAAAAAAAGAAATATGGATCTATTACATTCTTCTTGCAAATAGATAATAATTTATACTTTATTTTTCAACCTTATAATGTTACATTTACTAAAATGTTCTTTTATCGTCAGAAAGCTTTAAGCTAAAGATAAACATATTATACCTAATCAACACATAAATAAGTTCTTATTAATTAAAGTTAAGAATATGAAGTCTTTGATAATTCTTATTCGAGTTGGTAATTACACAGGCATACAAAAAAACAAAAGTGTTATGTCTGAGAGACTACACACCTATGTATCCCTATGTATTTTGACGCCCTGAAATCGAATGTGACTTTAGAATTGCTCCATTAGGTTAGGATTTTTTTTTACCGGGTTGAATAGTGTGTAATTTTAAGGAATGTTTAGCAATTCTTTGAATGTAAAAAAATCTTGATTTGATAGAGCAATTCTGAGGTCATATTCGGTTTCAGGGCGTCAAAATACATAAGAATACATAGATGTAGTCTCTCGGACATGACACTTTTGTTTTTTTGTGTGCTTGTTTTATCAATTTCCCTTAAATATTGTACAATGTTCCATGCACCTTTTTTATGAAACCAAATATTAATGAATTATTTGCCTATTCCTAACAAAACTGAATGCATGTATTCAAGCAAGAGACAAGTGGACAAATCTAAAAAAGGTAATAGAGAAACTACGGAGTAACCCTTGATACCTTTAATATCTCGTTCTTTTTTATTAATACTCTTTCAGCTTGATCTTCCATTTTTTCCGCTATCCTTAGTTTGATTTGTTTTTTTGGATAATTATAAACACGAATGATTTTTTGTCCAAAAACTGGCTTGTATCTTTCTGTTTTTATCTCGCAGATGTTGCAACCGTACTTTCCATTAAAATGAACTAAATTTTGTATTTGAGCTCTTGCTGGCGCATCGGCTATAAATAACGGAGCCACAATTATTGAGATACACACTTCATTAGTATTCGTAATTTTTGATATCAAAATGACATCAAGTGACATGTTTGATGTTGTTTTGATGCCAAACAATAGCAGTGTGTTATAGGAGTTGTTAATTTTTGTAAGTCCTGATGTACAATAACAATCATAGTTAATTATTGTCTTCATATTAATCTGTGATTGGTTAATTTCCTAAGACTTAAGGCTTACTACTCCCATTGTAGACCGGGACTAAAGCGCGGTTATAAAAGTAAGGCTGTGAAATTAGTCAATTCGTTAATTTACATTTTCTATTTATTATTAACAATAATGAAAATTTATGTTAACTTTTATTATAACATCTCTAACAAAAGAAACCGTATTATTTTATGTTTTTAGATATGTTAAATTTAAGTACGTTAAATATATATATATACACATATATATATATTTATTCACAAAAATGTTTAATATATATCTATTAGGAGTACAAATTGAAAACCGCCATTTTCCAGTAGATGGCGCCAGCGGTAAATGCTGGCGCCAAACGTTAGATCAAAAATTTTAAATGTAAGGTTGGGCATCTGGCAACAATTCCTTATCATTGCAGTTGTGAATTTTTATCGGCGTTATATATTTTTTTGTGATCGAAAATGTCGAAATTTGTGCCCAATAAGCTTCATTTGCGGGAAGTTTTGCTTTTTGCCTTCAATTGGAAAAAATCTGCGGCTGAGGCGCGTCGAATGATTGTAAAAACTTATGATGAGGCTTCCATTAGTGAAAGAACGTGTCGAGAATGGTTCCAACGCTTCAAAAGTGGTGATTTCGGCGTAGAAAACAAGGAGCGTCCCGGACAGGTGAAAAAGTTTGAAGACGCACTGTTGAGTTTACCATGATTTAAATTAGCCGCGCATGTATTGTGACGTTTCACTAGCGCGAGAGCGCCATTCATGTATCACTAGCGCGAGAGCGCCCTTTACGTCTCACTAGCGCGCCCGCCATATTGCGTTCATTTTAGGGGACTTCGCTTCGTCTCTGTGTGTGAAGTCGGCCCCTCCACTAGTTTAGTTCTCACGCAACCTCTGTGAGAGTCACATTCTTTTACGGTTGACAATAAAAATTTATATATTTATTAATTTGTGTCACCATCATTTCAAAATCGTAAGAATAAGCGTCCAAGTACGCAAACGACGCAAGTCGCCGAGGATAGTGCAAATTCCCTCGAAAATAGACAAAACATTGGTCCTTCGAGCCGGATACGTCGTCGTAAAAGATCTCTCATACAACGCGTGCACAGCCATATTGGCACGCGTCTAGAAGCATAAATCCGAATGGTATATTCGGTGCGTGAGCTGGAAGCACATATTGCAATTATCAGCCTAATTCATATCGGCCTGGAATCTGTCGTTTTCGGACATAACCAAAGACGGCTGAGACATACACCATAAAAGGTTGGCGTTACATATCACGCGCTACATCATCTCAAATTGTCGCAAGCTCGGATCCGCCATTACGGACGCCGAGCATTCTCGAAACTTCCATACCACTGCATGGAGGATTAACTACTTCGACGGAAGGAGGTTTGGACAGCGTAGACGGGACACACTCAAGGCTACAGCTGGCATTCATTGAAGCATCAACACACGACTGCATTGCTGCGTCGACGACTCGATGTAACATACGTAACAATACATTCGGTATACATTGTCATACACACGTAAGTCAATCGTTTTCAGTCATTGTATAAAAAGGCGCGATGAGTCTTACGGAAGCTGAAGCGAAAACACGGCGAACGAGCATAAAGGGCTCGGTCACGCGGCTCAAAACATTTCTAGAGTCCGCACAAGCGTTGCGTGCAACGAAATTTGAGTTAATTGAGCGCAAGAAAAAACTAGCGGAGTTATTCGAACAATACGACGAAGTGCAATCGCGACTCGAATGTTTAGCGATAGACAAGGACACGACTGTGACTGCAGCATATGTAGAAGATCGTGCGCGGTTTGAAGAAGCGTATTTTCAACTCATGTCTTTACATGAGCAGCGCATTAATGTAATTGAACAATCTCAGATAGAATCACGACCGAGCACTAGTGTGTCTAATCAAGTAGTTACGTCTCAACATAATTCAGACTCAAATATTCGATTGCCGAAAATACAGTTGCCTACTTTTTCTGGTTCGTATGAAGAGTGGTACACCTTTCATGATTCATTTGATAAACTCATTCACGCTAATGAAAAATTGTCGTCTATTCAAAAATTCCATTATTTGCGCTCGTCATTAAAAGACAAGGCGGCGGAAGTTATTAAATCTTTCGATATCACAACAGATAATTATGCCGAAGCATGGCAATTGTTAAGCGAACGTTTCGATAATAAGAGGCGTATAGTACAAACACATATTAAGGCGATATTTGAGATTGCTCCAATTCATAAAGAAAATTGCACAGCATTGCGTGGTTTACTCGACAATGTGCTTAAACATTTCAGGGCTCTTAAGGCATTACAGAGACCAGTTGACACATGGGATGATGTGATGGTTCATCTGGTGTTGACTAAGCTTGATTCCACTACGATCAAAGAATGGGAAACGAGTCGTACAGACACGACAATACCAACATTCAAGGAACTTACAGATTTTTTGGCAAAAAGATGTCAAGCCTTGGAAACGATATCAAACAAATCAACAGGACGTGTGAACTCTGATGTAACGAACAATTCACAGAAGGCCAAATATCCTACTGCGCACGTAGTTACAAATAATCAATCTTGTATACATTGTAAGGGTAAGCACTTAATTTTTCAATGTGAATCATTCCGTAATCTTCCTGTCGAAAGGCGTTTTGAAGTCGCTAAGAATGCACATTTATGTATCAATTGTTTAAAGGCGGGATCACATCAGGCTAAAAATTGTACAGCTAGTTCTTGTCGTAAATGTGGAAAGACACACAACACATTATTACATTTTGAAGCAAAAAATGAGATAGCAAAAAAAGATCAGCAACAGACAGCTTCACTGTCTAAGGCAAATGAGTCTTCATCTGACTCGCCATCGCCGGTAGTAACTCAATGCACTCAGATGAGTAATGCTTGTAATGTTTTGCTTGCCACCGCTATAGTCAGTGTGTACGATTCCAGAGGACAAACCCATGGTTGTAAAGTTCTATTAGATAGTGGTTCGCAGTTGAATTTCATTACAGAAAATTTTGCAAATAAATTACAACTTAATGTACGAGATTTTCACATTTCAATGTCTGGTGCAGCAGAAGGACAATTCGAATCAAAAAGAATAGTCAATGTCACTTTTCGATCTCGAGTTAATGCATATACTAAAACTATTGAATGCATAATTCTTCATAGTATTATACAAAGAATTCCTCAAGAATTTCATCCGATGTCAGATTATAACATCCCGTCAAATTTAGCACTAGCAGATCCTAACTTTAACATTCCAAGTGATATTGATATGCTCATCGGAGCTCCATTATTTTGGCCACTTTTATGTGTCGGTCAGATTAAATCGTGCAAGGCTCATCCTACGTTGCAGAAAACAAAGCTAGGGTGGGTGGTCGGAGGTCCATCGTTCGATTGCTCGAATATAGCGACACCAGTCTGTCACGTTACTGCGGTCGACAAACTAAATGACTCCATTTCGAAATTCTGGGAGGTTGAGCATGATATTTCTTCTGCTAATACAGCACCTCGTACTCTCAATGAACAACTATGTGAAACGCACTTTCAACAGAATGTTAGGCGTAACAAAGAAGGTCGGTTTATAGTTAAATTACCTGTGAACGAAGAGAAAATTCAGCAATTGGGCGACTCGATGGAGATCGCAAGGCGTCGCTTTCTTAACTTGGAAAGGCGTCTAACAACTCAACCCGCAGTCTATTTACAGTACAAAAATTTTATGCGAGAATATATTAACTTAAATCACATGCGTGAAATCAAGGATCTTACGAACGACAAACTCTCGTATTATTTACCGCATCATACGGTTATTAAAGAAAGTAGCACTACGACTAAGTTAAGAGTAGTGTTCGATGCGTCGTGCCGGACCACGTCGGGATTATCATTGAATGACACACTGTTAGCCGGACCGACAGTTCAAGACGATTTGTTTTCGATCCTCACGCGTTTTCGTATTCCTCAATATGCAATGACTGCTGATGTTTGTAAAATGTACAGGCAGGTTCTTATCGATGAATCCCAGACATGCTTTCAACGTATCTTCTGGCGTGAATCTCCACAAGATGATTTGAAGTGTTTTGAACTCCTTACACTTACATACGGAACAGTTCCGGCGTCGTTTTTAGCTATTAGAACTATTAGAAAACTTGCAGAAGATGAGGCAGAATCATTTCCCATTGGATCAAAGGTCACCTTACGTGATTTTTATGTAGATGATTTATTGACAGGAGCGTCTACATTAAAGCAGGCATTAAAGATCAAGGAGCAAGCCACAGAACTACTTAAACGAGGTGGATTTGAATTAACGAAGTGGTCATCAAATCATGCATCTTTGCGAGATAGCAAGGTGCCTTGTAGCAAGGAATTTAGTTTAGCTGTTGATCATAGCAATGAGACTAGAGCTCTCGGTGTAAGTTGGAATTGCGAATCTGACATATTCAAATTCACAAGCATAGGACATCATCAACCGTTGGAAAAGCCTACCAAGCGTAGCATTTTATCCAGAATAGCTTTGATATTTGACCCCTTGGGGTTGTTGGGTCCATCCGTTATAATTGCCAAGCTTTTGATGCAAGAGTTATGGCGTTCTAAACTAGATTGGGATGAGTCTATATCTAATGAATCGCATACACTTTGGAGGGAATACGAAGGCAAGTTGCAAATACTTAGGAATATCGGAATACCACGCATGGTCGTGTGTAATGAAATGCAAAATGTAGAAATTCACGGATTTTCGGACGCGAGTCAACAAGCTTATGGGGCATGTCTGTATGTTAAATCTATTTCTCGTAATGGTCAGGTTGAAGTTCGCCTGTTATGTTCCAAATCCAGAGTGGCTCCCCTTAAGGCTTTATCCATACCACGTCTCGAGCTCTGTGGAGCATTGTTGTTAGCTCAACTTACACTAAAGGTAAGGAGTTGTTTACCAGTAGTGATAAGGTCTATGTATTTTTGGACTGATTCTCGTATTGTATTGTGTTGGTTACGATCATGTAGTCGTAAATGGACACCATTTGTAGCTAATCGTATAGCGGAAATACAGCGTCTCACTGACATTAGCGATTGGAGGCATGTGCCTAGTCTTGAAAACTCTGCTGATCCACTTTCTCGAGGCGTTATGCCTGACTTATTAGGAGACCTAGATATATGGTGGTTCGGACCATCATGGTTGAAATTAAATGAAAACGAATGGCCTTCTGAGAATTTTCACACATCAGACATAGAACTACCCGAAGGAAGGGTTGCAGCATTAGTCAGCGGTATAGAAGCTAAACCACAATATGACATTTTTAATCGTTTTTCCAAGTTTTCACGTCTTATACGCGTCGTTGCCTTTTGTCATAGATTCACAAAAAATTGCAAAATAAAGGGAATAAAAATGTTACACGTGAATAATAAAGATTCAGTTAAGGTTCAACCTTTAACGATTGAAGAGTTGGAACAATCTCGAATAGCGTTGGTAAGGTTAGTGCAGCACGATGCCTTCAAGGCGGAAATGCATTCAATTAAGGTTAATAGATGTTTAAACAAAAACAGTAATATTTTAAGGTTAAAACCTTTTATAGATATGCATGGTATTTTAAGAGTCGGTGGTCGATTGGTCAACGCGGATATTTCTTATCAATATAAACATCCTATTCTTTTGCCAGGCAAACATGCCTTTACACAATTAATTATTAAATACGAGCATGAGCGTCACTTACACGCGGGAGCGCAAGCTACCTTGTCAGCCATTCGGCAAAATTATTGGCCAACGTCAGCTCGAAGTACGGTGCGAAGCATGATAAAAAAATGTGTTACATGTGTGCGTAATGCTCCTACATTAAGTAACACATTAATGGCAGATTTGCCTGAAACACGGGTAAGATCGGTAAAATATGTTTTTCAAAAATGTGGCGTTGATTACGCAGGGCCATTCCTTTACAAGGAAGGTCAAAGAAAGAACTCTAAAACCGTTAAGTGCTATATAGCACTATTTATTTGTCTAGCCACTAAGGCTGTTCATATTGAGTTAGCGGCAGATTTGTCCTCAGAAACATATTTGAATGTATTTAAGCGATTCATAAGTCGGAGAGGACGCCCCACCGACATATATTCAGATAATGGGTTAAACTTTGTAGGAGCAAAACGTGAGTTAAATGAATTGTATGAATTATTTAAAACTGATAGTCTTAAGCAAAAAATTGTCGATTTTATGGCCCTGGAAAAAATAAAATGGCATTTTATCCCACCCAGAGCTCCACATATGGGTGGCATTTGGGAGGCGGCTATTAAGAGTACCAAATTTCATTTGAAGCGTATTATTGGCGAAGCATCTTTGAAACATGATGAACTGCTCACTTTGTTGACACAGGTAGAAGCTATATTGAACTCTAGGCCACTCACCCCTTTATCCAACGACCCCAGTGATTTGAATGCCCTTACTCCGGCACATTTTTTAATTGGATGTCCAATCACGGCGTATCCTGAGCCTAGCCTTGAAACTTTGCCCATCAACAAATTATCACGATGGCAACGTGTTGAAAAATTAAAACAGCATTTCTGGCGCCGTTGGGTGAAAGAATATCTTCATACGTGCCAATCACGTACTAAATGGAACACAATTAGCAAACCCATCAAAATTGGGCAGATGATATTATTACAAGAGGACAATTTACCACCACTATGTTGGAGTCTGGGTCGGATAGAGCAGATTCATCCAGGTGATGACGGTGTTGTTCGCGTCGCCACCGTGCGAACTCCTAAGGGAGTGTATAAGCGCTCAATCACGCGGCTGTGTGTTTTACCCGTGGAGGAATAAGCATCAGAGTATATGTATTATCTTAGTTAAACTTATACCACTGTACTTTATGCGTGTTTTGTTGTATTCAATTTTTCGTTAGTGTATAAGTTAGCGATCCACATGCCGTGTGCAGTTTTTTTTTGTCGTTTCTTTGATGTTGAAAGCCGGTGCTTTCAAGGGCGGCGGTATGTTGAGTTTACCATGATTTAAATTAGCCGCGCATGTATTGTGACGTTTCACTAGCGCGAGAGCGCCATTCATGTATCACTAGCGCGAGAGCGCCCTTTACGTCTCACTAGCGCGCCCGCCATATTGCGTTCATTTTAGGGGACTTCGCTTCGTCTCTGTGTGTGAAGTCGGCCCCTCCACTTAGAGTTCTCACGCAACCTCAGTGAGAGTCACATTCTTTTACGGTTGACAATAAAAATTTATATATTTATTAATTTGTGTCACCATCATTTCAAAATCGTAAGAATAAGCGTCCAAGTACGCAAACGACGCAAGTCGCCGAGGATAGTGCAAATTCCCTCGAAAATAGACAAAACACGCACAATTGGAAACATTACTGAATGAAGATTCATCTCAAACGCAACAGGAGCTTGAAGATTCATTGGGCGTGACTCAACAAGCTATTTCACATCGTTTGAAAACCATGGGAATGATCCAAAAGCATGGACACTGGGTGCCATACAAATTAAAGCCGAGAGACGTCGAACGGCGTTTTTTCGCGTGCGAACAGCTGCTCCAACGGCAAAAACGGAAGGGTTTTCTGCATCGTATTGTAACCGGCGATGAAAAGTGGATCCATTATGATAATCCAAAGCGAAAATAATTGTGGGGCTACCGCGGCCATGCATCAACATCGACGGCCAAGCCAAACATCCATGGCTCGAAGCTCATGCTGTGTATTTGGTGGGACCAGCTCGGCGTGATTTATTATGAGCTGTTGTAACCGGGTGAAACCATCACAGGAGCTCGCTACCGAACACAACTAATGCGTTTGAGCCGAGCATTGCAGGAAAAACGGCCACAATACGAGCAAAGACACGAAAAAGTAATGTTGCTGCACGACAACGCTCGGCCACATGTTGCTCAGGTCGGAAAACCTATCTGGAAACATTGAAATGGGACGTCTTACCTCATCCGCCATATTCTCCTGACATTGCCCCTTCAGATTACCACTTGTTCCGATCAATGGCGCATGGCCTGGCTGAGCAGCACTTCCATTATTACGAAGAGGCCAAAAACTGGGTCGATTCGTGGATCGCCGCAAAAGACGAGCAGTTTTTTCGACGCGGGATTCGTATGCTGGCCGAAAGGTGGGAGAAAGTAGTGGCCAGCGATGGACAATACTTTCAAGAATAAGTATGTAACCATTTTTCAACAATCAATCCTCAAATTTTGACAAAAAACGGCGGCTTTCAATTTGTACTCCTAATATATTCACAAAAAAATAAAAACATTAGACATGTATATGATTTTATATCATTTTACTTACCTTATAACATCCCTATTTCAGCAGATCTGAATTCAGCAAATAATTATATCTGGTCAAATCTTTCAGATTTGACCAGATAGAGATAAATTGCATATCTGGTCAGATCTGATAAACCAGATATAATCATATCTTGGCAGATATAGTCCTTTTTTCCCGGAAAGAAAGAAAACAAATTGAAAATTACGAAAAAAGCCAAGAAGAAAAAGAAGAATTTGAAAATTGCAATGAAAGTCGAGAAGAAAGCGGAGAAATTGATATTACGTTTAATAAAAAACCTTATTTTACTAAAAAGTGCCAGCCAAGAAAGCTACTCAAAACTGTCTATGAAATTAGTCCAGTGCCTCGTCCAATTTCTGTTGTAAAAAACAACAATCGACTTCAGAAAGCAGAGCTTTTTACGACAAGCCCTTACAAAAGAAACTTGAAAAACAGCAGGAGAAGAAATCACAACAAATTGCAAGAAAACTTAATAAATTGTCTACAGTCTACATCATTGACTTCATGTAATTTATCAAAATTGAAAACTAAAAAGCAATCAACATCAACGTTCTCTAAACAGATGTAGTCTTTGGCAATGGTTGAAATAAATAGTGATGATTGGTATTGCCACCTTTGTCAAAATGTTTCAACAGAAGATATGATATAATGCATTTCATGTAAAAAATGGGCACATGAATCATGTGCAGGTACTTCAAAAAAAGATTTTGAATTTACCTGCTACTTTTGCTTACTTTAAGTTTAAGTTTTAAGCAACTTTCAATTAATTTTTTAGTTATCTTCTTGCTTCGAAACTTTTTGTTTACTAAATTTAATAAAACTGTTCTAAATGTTTTATATATAACTAAATATTCTATAAATGTTCTAAGTGTGCATTATTTCAAAGATAAATTAATGTTTTGCTAATGTCTCATTAATTTTGTTTCATTAATTTTATTAATATTTTATTTTATTTGTATTTTATTAATATTCTATAAAAACATTTATTTTCAACATATTATAGTATTGTCTTGCATATTTTATGGCAATTTATAATGTTGCAACAAATTAAAAATGTTTGTAATTTAATTCTATAAATGTTCTAAGTATGCATTATTTCAAAGATAAATTAATGTTTCGCTAATGTTTCATTAATTTTGTTTCATTAATTTTATTAATATTTTTTTTTGTATTTCATCAATATTCTATAACAATATTTATTTTCAACATACTATAGTATTGTCTTATATATTTTATGGAAATTTGTAATGTTTCAACAAATTAAAAGTGTTTTTTTGTAATTTCATTTATCACTACAAAATTAATAAAGTATATTGTGCATCATAAACTAAGAAAATGTTTTGCATGATATAAAAACTTCATGAAATTACCATGTATTTTTACAGCAGTGCGATTTTGGCAACCTGTAGTGCGATTTAGGAGACTGGTTGCCTATATCACACTATTTGAAGGCTTACTAAAAATCGTCATTTAAAAAATTATGACAATACATAAAATTCTGAAAAAAAATAAATATGAAAGGAGAATAATTGTGCTTTATTATGACGTAAAAAAATTAAAAATATTCCTTATAATTTCTTAGTTATAAGCCTTTATGTGAAAAGTGGTGCGATTTCGGCAACCTTACCCTATATATTGTTTATACTGTTTACTTATATTATACTGTTTACTTTATATATACTGTTATATGACTTTATTACGTTACATAATTTTATAAATTAAGAAATAGAGATAAGAATTTAAATAATTTTTATTTTATTGTATCACCTGCAAATAGCACAAAAAATGTTTTCAATTTGTCCTTAATGAGTTCTTTGGAAGCTCAACAATTGCATAAAAAGAATTCTTTAGGGAGAACAGATACCGTATTATATATGATTTTCAATTTAGTTTATTATGGATATAAAATGATTTCTTTTGGAATACATTGCTGAACTTTTTATGTATTATTATAACTCTTTTTTACTGACATTCCTTGTTGTACGTGGGAACGCAAAATGAGTTTTTTCGTGATATTTTCTGAAGATTAAAAGAACTCATTACTCTTTTAGCTGAACTTAATATGAACCTTTTAGGATCTCTTGGTGCCATCTGGACTACGAGTATCTCTAAATAATTACCAAAACCTGTTTTACTATGCCACGTACAAAGTAGCACAATCACCGAACGGCCTCGAACAGCCTTCGTTAATAAGATTAAAAAATTTATATTTCTACAACATTTTCTTAAAATCTTGAAATTGTTCTAAAATTAAAATTTCGTTCCTTTTGTTCTTCTTCTACTTTGACGCTGGGCTCGCGATATATTCTTGAGTCACCGCAAAAACATTTGCTGAAACAAAGTTTTCTATCTAAAGTGTGTTTTCAAAGATGCACAATGAGACTTAGCACCTACCCAAATTTCCATAGCTGCATGTACATACCACATGCATAAAGAAATTCTGGAAATTGACTGGTCCATTAGCACTTGCATAAAAAAATGATTATTAGTATGCATTGTATACAAACGCAGACTTAGATTTGTTTTTATGCATAAATAGTTTCAAAAAGGCATTATCAACTAGCACACAACGCAAGGATATTTTTGTTTCAATTTGAAATTATAAATTAAATATTGAAATTATAAATAAAAAATATTAATATTGAAAATATCAAAATATATTTAAAACGTTTCAATAAAAAATAAATTGTTTCAAGAAAAATAAACTGTACGTCTCTTTGCTAGTATTTTGTTAAAAATACCTTTTTTTTGTCATTTATAATTTTCAGTATCGTAAACCTAAACGTATTTCTAAAGAAAGTTATGCAACACAGAAAAAAAATTTCATAAATTTTAATAACTTTTCGAATAGTATTAATGAAATATTTACTTATTTATATATATGAATATTTACTTTATTAGAATATATAATACTTTAATTCAATGAGTGATTCCTGTATTAAATAAAAACACTCGACAGCAAAATTAAGAGATCACTTATTCTGACTCCAAAAAATAGGCGTAATTCAAGAGAGTGTAACTTTGTCAAAAGTAAATGTAAAAAAAATAAAAAAAAAAGTATTTTAAAGCGTGAAATCTCTAGTTTCGAGATTGATAAGTAGTTAAACGATTTACAAATTGTTTACGAAGTTACGCGGATTCAAATGGGGATGGTTTCAAATATGTATAAGTTTATTTTATTGATATATGCCAGAAATGATGAAAGCTATATCTAAAAAATTACGTATACCGAGAGTAACGGAAAATCCTCTATTAAATTCATTACTGTTTGTCTGACCTTCGTGAAAACAGAATTAGCTAAACTAAAAATTAGATAATTTTACAATAATACAGTGTAACAAATGTTTAGTAATGTCATGCGTATTATATCCATATTTTTGTTATACATTATTGCCATACGGGAGAAATCAAATTTTTATTTTAATAGTACCGTACATTTTATTATATAATAGATCTTGTTTATTTGTCCACATTATTTAATTAATAACTTATTTATAATGGTTATTAATGTAATAAATAACTCAATTTTGTTATTTATCCATACAGGTTTTCAGGATTGAGACCACTTTTGCCGCAGAAACCAGCCGCGTTAATAATTAATGCGCAAAGACGAAGTCACGAAAACAAAAGCATACCTTCACTTTTTGTCTGGTTCTAAAATAATAAGATAAGTATATATATTGTGCAAATAAAAATTAAAATGTAATACACACACATACACACACAAAGACAAACTATGAGACAAATCATTATAAATATATTAATAATATTAAATACTGTTGTATTATAATTTATACCAGTGCTCGGAATTAGTGGCACATTTCGAGCCGATTTCCGAGGCGACGCCTACTGTCTCCCCTCGAGCCCCTCACTCCGCTCGCGGGCCTACAGCCGAGCTGCCGGCCGTGCGTCAAATGTTGTGGCTCAGGAGCGTAGAGCGTCCCTTGTAAAAGAAATAGCCTAGGGCCTAGAACTTAGAAATAATTATTATTTTTATAAATAATTATATAAAAATTTAATATTAATGTATGTAATATATACATACAATATAAATAATTATATAAAAATTTAATATTGTATGTAATATATACATACAATATAATATACATATATTATAATAATATATTTTCAAAATATATAATTAAAAAATTAAAATTTGAAATTAAAATCTAAACAATAGCTTTCCACATTACCCATGAGGTACTATTGCGAATGCGTTTTTTTTTAAGTGGTTTCCCCAGTAGGCCTAATCCACTAAAAAAATAACTAATTGTAAGATAATGTAAAATGTGGTTTAACACATCATATGTGTCTTTGGCAGACATGATGTCCTCTGCGGACAATGTTTCTTGTCAACATAATGTCTAAACACGATGTCTCCTATAGACATGATGTCGTATACAACGATTGATTACACGGGAGCCCAAAATCACTTTTCTTATTCCGCTATACCCTATGATTTTCTGGGTCGTTTACACGATTCTACTAAGGATAATATATCTACAGAAATTTTTGAAGAACTAGCTCGCATGAGTGAGGACAATGATGCATCGTTCAAAGAAGAACGTTTATCCGTTTTTATAAATTTCATTTTTGAAAAAGAACGTTCACACAAATATGTGGACCCAAACATAGAGAAAATTCGCAGACCAAAAATTTTAAGACGTGGATAACGCGATGCATCTAAAATTTTAAAAAATTCGATTCCTTTTTCTAATCGCGCTTGTAAAGTAATATCAGACTGCAAATCACAAAGTTCTTCTTGAAATTCGAGACTTTGTTCTTGGATTTGCACAGTGAGAGGATTCTCAAAAAGTATGAAATCTCTTTTTAGTATTTCAAAATCACTAAAACGCTTATTAAATTGAATGATTAAGGAATCAATTAAATTAATGTGATTTTTGAAATTACATTTTGTGTCATGTTCTTCAAAAAGAATCTGACAAGAAGGAAAAAAGTGAAAAATATTATTTTCTAGAATTTAGAAACTTTCTCTCTTGTACATGCGCCAGGCAACGTATGCCGTATGCCCAAGGCCAGACGCTTTTTTACAGCATAGCTATTGCGACAGGAATCGATACTAACTCGTCAGACGAAGATGCTTAGATGTTTACGTCTACGATTGCCTGATTTAGGCGGGATGTTTTTTTTTTACATTCTTTCGATGTTTGAGATTCTTTCATAGTTTCCGTAACGTTACGTCGTGTCAAAACATTTTTGAAGACGAATGGAATTTCAACAATCGGTCTAATTCAATCGGTCGCAATATCGGACGCAACTAATTCAATTTTGAAAAAAACAGACACCTTGACTTTTTGGCAAAAAATTTAACACTTGGATTTTTTGCAATTCTGCTTTTTTGTTAAAAATAACTCAAGGTGTCTTTTTTTTTAAGGGGATAATATCAAGAATTTAATTTTGCAACTATTTCAATATTTATTGTACTTTGTGACTTAGAAAATATATATGTTTGAAACAAGAAGAAATAATGTTACACTGACAAGGAGAATCACAAAAATGTTCATCGAGTTTTCCTACACTAATTTTTCTAGTAATTCTTCAAAACAAAGAACAATTTATATGTCGCGGCGTTGTTTATGCGGTTTTGTTTTGGAGTTATAAATTTTAACAAATCCAAAAAATTAAACAATCGCTTCACTTTCTACTCCAATTCTGTTCTATATTATAGGAATTTCATGAATAATTGAAAACTCATAAAATTCCCTCTCCAAAGCGCCTCACGCAGGTAGGGAATTCATATGCATATATAGGCCACGATCAAGTTGATTTCAACAGTGAAAGTTCATTCATAGTGGACAGTGCTACATCAAAAAACGGGAGAGGCCCCCGATTGCTTATTATAGAAAAAAGGTAGATTTATATATATATATATATATATATAATAGTAATCGTTTATTGCATACATTATTATTGTTGAGGCAATACGAGGAGTGTTATAAGAGACACACATATTCATTTGTATTTAAAAACGTGCTCTTTTTGTCCTTCTTGAGCGCTTTATTTCAGCATTTTGTACATTTTGCCTTTAATGACCATTAAATTAATTGATTCATTTGCAATTAATAAATTAGACCAGTGATATACTCCTGCACAATTTGATGTAACATCAACGTCGTATGTCATAATTTTCGTATAAAATTTTTGTACTATTAAATAATATTTTGTTTAATTGCTACAATATTCTTTATTGTGTATTAACTCTAAATTTTTAAGCTGGCAGCAATTATCATGCTCAGTAGTAAAGAATGTAATTTATCAGATTTGCAGTTTATGAAATTACTTGCAAAGTCGAAATATGGAATATGGAATACACAAGAGCACTCTCTGCGTGATTTTTCGAAATACGAATTTGAATACTGTTATCCAAAAGCGTAGGAATGAGATTATTCAATTTTCATATCTTCTTATAAAATTGTTGCAAGACAGGCTGCAGTTTACGAATTCTAAAATAAAGCATATTATTAACATAACTAAATACATTAATTATTTGAAGAATTTTTTAGAATATTAGCCATTATCAAGAAGTATATACGTTTTATTTTATTTAAAAAATACATTAATTCTGTTTTTATTTATGTTTCATGATATGCTTTGTTTTCCTCGTTCATATTCACATTATCATAAATAAAAAGAAAAACTTTAAGAACAAAACCAATATTAGTTTAACTTTATACGGACCGTTTTCT
Organism: Solenopsis invicta; assembly: GCF_016802725.1. Classification (NCBI taxonomy): domain Eukaryota; kingdom Metazoa; phylum Arthropoda; class Insecta; order Hymenoptera; family Formicidae; genus Solenopsis; species Solenopsis invicta. Next base: position 7,624,178 of record NC_052675.1, on the reverse strand, counting down.
AATTATTTTTCATTAACATAGATTTTTAACTCTAATTTGCCATATTCTGATCCGGTAAAATGCTGAAATGTAATCTTGTTTTATAGTTTACTTTTTTCTCTATATAATTGTTATAAATTTAATTATTTCCAATCATCCTCTTAACCTGCTATTATTTTATAATGAGCATGATATTTAGACTATGTATTTTTTAATTTTTACAATAAAAGCCAAATAGCACAGTTACATTCTGAGAACATTCTATGAATATTCTTCGAAAACTTTGGAATATTCTCAGGTAAAACAAATCCCATTTCTTAGTTAGTATTTGGAGAAATCCGTTTCGGAATCATCTGCGCTGTAAATAGCCGCGATCGCATATTCGATCCCGTCCGTTCGAGCGTTTGCGATTATCCGTCTGTCCGTCCCCGCGATTAATTACCGATTATCTGTATCCGTCCGTCCGCGTATGTATTATAAATTATCCGTTTGTCCCTCCGAGCGTCATATTCATCTTGTCCATCCGCGTGCTAATGGCTTCGCCACGCTTTGTAAATACGATTCCGTACACCACGTTTGCTTTAAATAAACTGTTTTATTTGTCATCAAAATCGGTCTAGTTCTCTTGGCGACCTACTCGCGTCGAAAAATGCATGCTTCATAGTGACTGTCCTAATAAAAATACACATATCCTCGGTGGTTTGTTCTAGAGTCTAGAGTATCTATAATAAGAGATCAAGCAAATTGCTACCATATAAAAAATTAACATTTAAACTAAATTGATAATACTGATTTTATCATAGGCAGATTGACACTACCGTAGACGATTCTAATTAACAGGCAATGTTTTCAGGCATTATAAATGTCTATTAAATATATAAAAAACATTATAATGAACAATAAATGTTTTAAAAACATTTAGAAAAGACATAGAATGGTATACTTAGTCTGTATTGAAATAAGAATCGACTACAAATATCGGCTAGTCTGCTGATGTAGAAAATAGAAATAAATATCAATATCAATTAATAATTAAATAATAACTGGCATTGATTTAAATATAAATATATATTTAACTTAGAAAAAATGTTAACAAATTAAACTTTATGTGTTTTTAAAATAATTATTTGAAATTAAAAACTAACCCCTGTGAAATTAACTATGTTAAATAAAAAGTTATTAAATTTTTAGTTTTATTATTTAATTGTTAACATTTTAAGTTTATTATTTAATTTCTAACTTTTTAATTAATTACCCAATCCTGCTCATTCCATAGAACATATTTAGGACATTTAAGAAAAAATGTTTTACATTTACATCATGAAAAAAATATAAAACGCAAAATATTTACTTCTTTGAAATAAGATCTTACTTTAATAAAAGAGACAATGTGTTTTATTAAAGAAAATCGATTCAAACAAAACAACAGTAGAATTTTGTATCTTTTAGAGACAGTATAGGCATCGTTAAATTATTGTTGCGTAGTTTTTTCACCATACATAATATTTGCGCAATGACAGTGTTTCTTATCGAGTAAGATATCGATACAGTTAATAAAAGTTACAAAATTCCGTTACTAAAGCGATTTTATTTAGGATAAAAACTTATCATTTGTAAAATATTTTGCTCAAAACCAAAAGACCTTTGTGAGTAACAAGTTGTTTTTATACAAATTTTTTTGAAAAAATTTTTTGTCATTTACATTAAAAGAAACATCTAACTATGATTAGATATTTGCTGCGACTTTTGACTTAACGTTAATAAACATCTCGAGTTAAACATTAATTCAACTACATTAATCTAAACACAGATTTTATGTTAAGGGGTAACACTACTGTAGAATTTTCAACAAATTGGTTTCCTTTTTTTTTGCTTAAATGATTCTTTAAGATCTTAGAAATAAGGTACAAAAGGTCTAAATGCGAAAAAAGATCCCTAAGTGTCATTTTTGGAAATTTAAAGCATCGTACTTTTTGGTAAGATTTGAAGCGTTTGCGATGGGATCCTTCTGAGAATAATATTATAAAAGAATTAGTTACCTACAGTGAATTTTCTTTAAAATCGGTCAAGAGGAATTAGTAAAAGGCAAACATCAATAAGAAAGACTAATTGTATGGTGCAGACATCGCAGATTAAAGGTAAACGACAAATTTCTATCTCTTACAAAAAACTTTAAACGCGTTTTTCTCGAAATCACTTTTTTTAAGCTTGCCGCACTCATAACTTCTATAAATCTTGACCGATTTACTCGAAATTTTAACTGTAGCTTCTAAAATACATTTGTCAGCAAGTACGTACGGATTTTACGTTTCGTTATAAACTTTTTTTTTAAACAATTTTCTGCAAAATTTTTTGCAAGAAATGAATATTTTTCTTCAAAACAACAAAGAATAAATGTCAATCGATTAAATGATTCTCAGTCTATAAATGATTATTTACTTTCGCGCAAAACCAACCGCGCAGCACTCTCATTAGCCCTCCTTTTTATTTTTATACTTCTTTTTCTTGTAACAAATGCTGTTTAATATAATTCCATGATATTAAGTTGTCATTGACATCTGTCAGTGTATGTTTTTCTCCGAGTACATAACAAATAATTTTCAGTAAATGACTCGGATCCAATAAAATAAAGATTTTGTCTGACGTATTTGGTACATGGAACTATGTCTGTAAAGAATCTATATTAAAATTTAGTTTTAATAAACGTGCCATCATAAAATTGGTTGCAAGACAATCAAAATGAATAGCAACAACTTTTATATCATAGTCATGCACCGCAGAAATACAATTTAACCAAAGAGTTTTCTTTTCCTCAGTATTTATACCATTAATAAAGTAATAGGCAACAGAAATTTTCCAGTTTTGGTTTAGGTATGTCAATAAAAATACTAAAGCTTCTTTAGCAACAAGCATGCAATTAGAATTAGAATCAAACCCAAAATCGACATAGCCATATTATTTTGAGCCATCATATTCAACTTTTTTTCTGATAGCCATTTCATTGAATGTAATGCCAGCATATAACGGAAAATTGACTAAAGCAGTTTTTTCTTTTATGCAATTTAAAGTTTCAATATTAATGTCCGGAGAATCATTAATAGAGGTGTACCATACATTCAGTGTTTTGTGATAAAGAAGACATTTATGAAATATATTTCTTGTATATTTATATGCACGGGGAGAATAATAATGAAAAGTGAGTGCAAAAGAACGCAATTCTGCAGAGTATTGTTTAGGCGTCGAAAAAATCATATCTTCGCAACAAAAAACTTTTAAGGACTTTCAAATACGGCGTTTTAAAGCTAAATAGTCACATTTTCAAAATAAAATTTGGCAAAATCATTTCTTTTAAAAAGTATAATTATGTAACATGGAGAATATGAGGTATTTTTGGGTATCTAAAAATCTATTTTCCTTTAAAGTCATACCTTTGCAACAAAAAACTTTTAAAGACTTTACAATACGGCGTTTTAAAACTAAAGATTCATACTTAAAAAAAAATTATATCATTGTCATTTCTATTAAAAAATGTACTTATGTAACAAGGCAAATATGAGGTATTTTTGATTAAATCGTGTCTAAAATTGAAAATTGATGTGTTTCATGATATACTTCGGAAAAACTCCCTTTTCTACAGCATTGTATAGTATTTAGACAGAGTATGTGCAAGTAACATCCGCGAACCCACCTGTTCGAACGTATTTTGTCCAGCTTTTTTATGTAAAGTACTCACAAAAAAGGTTTCACTTACACACAATATGGGTCGCGTTGACCCTAACAAAACTTTGCTGCCGTGCCGTTCGAATTCTAGTTGACCAAAAAAGTTGATCAACCATATCAATCGAAAGAGGAGATTTCAAACTTTTTTTATGTCTTGGTCCGAACCTCCTATCTCATTCCGTCTTCACACAGGAAGCGTTCCAAACTTCATATGGAGTCTCTTAGACCCACTTACGTGTTTAAGGGTTAATACATATATAAAAATACACGCAATAAAAAAAATCGATTTTATATGACCTTCCACCTTTAAGGTAAAGTAAACCTTAAGTGACGGATATACGAGTAAATTATTAATGATTTATTAAATTTTTGTTCGATTTTCTTGTAAAATTGACCTGAGCGCATCTTCTTTTTACGCATATTTCATGCCTAAAAAAAGTTTTTGTGATTTTGTAACGTAAATTCGAAGATATGTAGTAATGTCTGTAAATGCCCGTAATTTGCGATACTTTAACATCCTCGCAAAGTTGAATACATTTATAACTGTTATGTAACTTTATCTCATGTTTTTTTTTCTAATCTTTCACCAGAAGGCATTCAGTAATTTACAATATTTGTTTAGCAACGTAACTATTCATATACAAATATAACGATGGCTTTGCATAGGGTAAAGGGTGTGAGCGGAGAAGTTCGGATCAACGGTAAAGTTCGTGAACTACAGAGCAAACTATGGAAAAGGATGTCGTGTTACATACAGCAGGACACCATTCTCACACCATACGTCACCGTCGGAGAACCATGACTTTAGCCGCTCATTTGAAACTTGGCTGCACAATCAGCTCCGCTTATAAGCACACAAAGGTTTGTCACAATTGTCTGTCCACTTTAATTGTTGCGTCGTAAATTCTTCTCCGAAGTCTGACTCCTATTTATAAGATCTTATGTTCAGTTTCGAAAGGCAACTTGAGAAAGCTCCACGACTGCTTCTCATAAACTTCTTTCTTCATGACACGTTTAATTTATGGGTTATGTTCATTGTTATCTGAATGTTGATCTGAATATTGCTGCGCCTTGCAATTTTATTTATAAAAATGAAACTTTATAGAAATAGAATAGTTTTTACGCTTGTTGTACGTGTGCAGGTTTCAGAGTTGTTGGAGATGCTAGAGATGAGCCATTGCTACGACACTTTATGCGGAAAATTATCGGGAGGACAGAAAAAGAAGCTTGATATCGCTTTAGAACTCCTAACTAATCCTTCAATATTATTCCTCGACAAACCAACAACTGGTAAGCATTAGGAATATCGATTACATGATAAAAAATTCTTAATTTAAATTATATATATAAATATATATATATATATATATATATATATATATATATATATATACACACATATGTATAAACATGTATTTACATCGATATACATATATAGCTTTTTTTTATCTTTTGTTCCGCATCTATTGCTGATCTTGAAATTGGATTATTATATTCCTCTACTATAGAGGAAAAGAGGATATTATGGCTACTGTAGACAATATGGTTACTCCTATTATTTCTGTTATTAAGTGACGTATTCTAACAATTGCTTATGGAGTTATTCGTTTAGTAGCCTGTCATTTTTTAGTGATGCTAATATGCCAATACATAATGACTGCCAATTGTTATAAGGCATTTTTACTATTGAGTACTTCTAAACTTTTTCAAGGTACATCTTTAATCTTTAATTACATACACTTTTTCATTATTCTTTAACTTGAGTGTATTATCACACAAAGGTACATATACTCGAGCGTTTTTTCGTTATTTAACTTTTTATTTGGCCGTATACATTTTGAGTTGTACAAAGTTAAAACAATAACATAGAATTTTGTTAATATGGTTTTTTAAGCAAAATATTTTCTCAAAATATTTTTTCGAAAAATCGATTGTCATTCTAAAGACCGGTGTTTAGAAACATTAGAGCACATCATTTTATGCTTGTTGTTTAATATTAAAGAGGGATAAAATGATATTTTTAATGAAATTTCTAATGGTATTTCTAAAGCTTCTGAACGCAGGAAAATTCTAAACAATGGAAAATTAAAAATATATAATTTTGTAACAAAGTACTGTGTTTTCTTTTAAATAAAACTAATTTTTTAATATTATTTTTATGGATAGCTATATTACATCACTTTTTTCTTTCACTGATTATAGAATGCATTAAATTTTTTAAATCAAGTTCTAAATAATAAATATTTCATTACTTTGAATCTAGAATCTGTCAAACAACACTCTGACAAATGTAATCCTTTCAAGTTTTAATAGAAAATATTAATTATAAACAAAGTTATTCAATAAAATGAAAATGGATACATATTACCCTCTTCTCCTCTATCAATTACTCTTTGTGTTATATTTTTATTTAAACGAAATAATCTTACAAACTCTAAGTTATTTAATTCAAATGGATCATTACGTTGAAATCTTTCTGTATTTTCGAACACAATGTTTACATTTTCCATTTTAATTCAAATTGATCATTACGTTGAAATCTTTCTGTATTTTTCGAACACAATGTTTGCATTTTCCAAAATATTTATTACTTTAAAATGAATTAACCTTTTTAAAGCTGCCATTGTTATATAAAATTTTCACTGTTATGCAGAATTTTGATTATTTATCGCATATGTATCTTTATTTTAAATGCCATGACTCCATACGATGTAAATCGTATGGTACTTTTCGAATACGACTGGGTAGTAATCATTCAGGGGCCGTATTCTTGAAAAATAACGTTTATAAAAATATACGAAAATACTATAGTATACGTTACATATATTATAGAGTTCCCTAGAATTTTTGTATGCAATATTTTTTGAGAATCGGCCTCCAGGAATGAAGATCAAATATTGAGAGTCGCATACGAAAATGCCATTTTCGTATGCGATATATGTTCAAGAATAGGGGATTGCACTCGAATCTCATTTCTTGCTCGATGCGTTGGATGTGGAAAACGATTGCAAAATGCGTTTATCGCAGAATGTGTATTATCGCATTCTAGGATAGAGTGAGAATTATTGACCTTTCAGGTCTGGATTCCTTCTCGTCCAGCCAATGCGTCGCTCTCATGAAACGATTGGCGGAATTAGAAAGGCGTACGGTAATCTGTACGATTCATCAGCCGAGCGCCTTACTTCTGGAGAAGTTTGATTCCCTGTACGTGGTGGCCGATGGTCATTGTATATACAGAGGCCCGGTTAGATCCTTGACACCGCACCTGGCTTCCGTCGGCGCCCATTGTCCACTTTATTACAATGTAGCAGATTTCGGTACGTAGTACAGCTGGAACAATTAGAGCAATCTTAAAGTCTGGGCTATTCTCTCTCTCTCTCTCTCTCTCTCTCTCTCTCCTCTCGCTCTCGCTTTTGAGACTATGAGCTACTTATTGGCGAATGTAGCTGATGGAATACGAAATCGCACTCTGGCAGAAACGGACCAAGGCAGCAGGTGGCCCGTTCCAAGACAGCGAAATCATATCTAAAGCGAATTATTATAAATTGCACGTTATCACGGAAGAGCAGCTTGACTCACCACACACACGAGAGTGTAGTAACGGTCTTAAATAAATTAGGTAATAGTTTTGAAAAAGTTAAAGTTAAAAATCTAGACTGTGTTTGATATTGCCGACATATGTCATTAAATACATATAGTGGGTGATGATTCAGATCTTTATTGATAACATCGTCTATTTATATTGTAAGCGCTCTAATAGAAACATCAAGATAACGAAGTAAGAATAGTCGCGTGTCAATGTCTTATAACGACGTGTTTGAATAAGTTGATTGCAAATGTACTGACAGTGCGCTCGGCGGCGTGGCGTTAAAATGATCAACATTTACTTCGAAAGCATGCTACATAAGAGCGAATAATCATATAGTTCTCGAAATAATGCATAGTTTTAAAATCGAATCCTTAAATATGTTTCAGTCATCGAGGTGGCGATCGGCGAATACGGAGTTGAGCTCGATAAGCTGGTGGCGGCGGCGGAAACGATACCAAACGATGAAAAAAGCAGGTCGCCCTTACCGCGAGGCAGCCTGAAGAAAGTAAGGCCGCTTCTTTTTCGGGAATTTTATTTCTACATTATAAATTTAATTATAAATTTCGAGTAGATAAAATTGTTATCCACGCGCAGATCATTTACATTCTACATACTCTCTATTTTTAGTTTCAAGAAACTGCGAAACTACGCCAGTTTCTTTGGTAAGAATAAGATAAATATTACATAAGCATAAGGTCCATAACAAATTATAGCCAATAAATATCTAAAAATCTAGCCATTTGAAATTTGAAACGCTCTTGAAGGCCAAGAGATTGTGCAATCATGTTTTATGGCATGTTCATTAGGAAATTTAAAATTAGCAAAATAAAATTAAAAACATTTTTTCTCGTAAGAGTTGATTTATCAGTCCGTAGAACTCTTTGTAAAAAATAATTGATCCCCTGTACATGTATGTACTTCATGGAACTGACGTTCAGATAAAAGATGGTGCATCCAACAATCGTCGATAAAAACGATGAAATAGAACATAATAAGTTTGTATTTTTATTAATAATATTTCCTTTGTTTACGACACATTTCATTTTCTTTGTCATAACTTTTTTAATGAATTTTCTATGGACCTCGTTTATTCAATAATTTTTTTTCTTATCTTTATATTGGGTGTACAACTTAATTCGATCCGTTTTTTTGCTTGAAAAACGCATTTATTTGAACGATAAAATAAATTAATACCTTATTCAAAGTATTGTCCATCGCTAGCCATTAGTTCTTTCCTATTTTTCTGGCAATTTATGGATTCCGTCGCGGAAGAAGCATGTATTTTTTGAAGCCAAGAATGAATCAATCCAATTTTTGATACCTTGTTCTGAAGTGAAGCGTATTCCAGTCAAAGCGTTCTGCATCGATCGAAACAAATGGTAGTCAGAAGGGGCAAGGTCTGGGCTATAAGGCGGGTGAGCCAGAACTTCCCATCCGCTATTTTCCAGTTTTTAACCAGAAAAGCAACATGAGGCCGAGCGTTGTCATGGTGAAAGATTATAGACTCGCGTCTGGTTGCATATTCTGGACGTTTTTTGACTATAGCTCGCTTTAAACGGATTAATTGTTGCTTGTAGAAGTCTCCCGTGATAGTTTGATTAGGTTTTAGCAGCTCATAGTAGATCACACCTTTCTGATCCCACCAAATATAGAGCATTATCTTGGCACCGTGGATATTTGGTTTTGGTGTTGATGTTCCCGGTTGGCCGGGCTTTACATATTTTTTGCGTTTTGGGTTGTCGTAGTGAATCCATTTTTTATCCCCGGAAATGATTCGATGCAAAAAAGACTCCTTTTTGTTCTGTTTAAGCAACATTTCGGACATGCAAAATCATTGTTCAATATCTCTCGGTTTCAATTCATATGGAACCCAATTTCTTTGCTTTTGGATGTATCCCGCGACTTTGAGTTGTTTTGAAATAGCTTGTTGAGTAACTTCCAATTTTGGTGCAAGCTTTTCTTGCGTTTGACATAAATCTTGATCGAGTAATGTTTCTAATTCTTCATCTTCAAACTTTTTTGGTTGACCCGAACGCTCTTTGTCTTCAACTCTAAAATTACCACTTTTAAATTGTCAAAACCATTCTCTGCAAGATTTATCCGATGGTGCAGATTTACCATACACTTCCACAAGCATTCGATGCCCTTTAACTGCACTGTTTTTTCAATTGAAACAGAAAATCAAAACTTGTCGCAAATAGTGCTTATTTGGAATGATACTCGACATTTTCAACGCAGTAAAAATTAAATTTGTTATGCAAAACTCAAAGGCTTTTAAACAATATTTGGTTAACAGATGTTGACACTTCACGATACAACAAAAATCAGCTGTCGTCGTCAACTATTTATAGCACCTGGAGCCATCTTTTGAAAACGGATCGAACTAAGTTGTACACCCAATATATAGAACGCAACTTGAACGCTTAGAATCCGAAACATGATGTATAGACTAGCAATGCTAGTATTTACACTAGCGGTATTTAAATGCGCGAGAGAATAATTCATCTCTCTGTATCTTTCTATAGACACTTATTGTCAGTTATGTGTTCTTATTACAATTGTGTATAAATACTCATTAATTTAAAATGATTTGGTAATCTATAAATAATTTTTCACATTCTCATGCCTTATTCATGACGAACAGGATTTCCTTCAATGACTTGTTTCTATTTCTATCCTTCCCTCCCTTTCTCTCTCTCTCTCTCTCTCTCTCTCTCTCTCTGATCGCGCTAACGGATATATTAGGAAACATTTATTTTTAATTTATTTTAATATTTCTGTGCACATAAAATAGTAAATTATTGAAGAACTTCAAAAAAATTTAGTCTGCAGCAGTAATTATAATGCTAATTTATACTATATGTATTATCCCAGCAGATAAAATCAAGGAACCACCACTGCCTGCCGGTTTCTTGACGCAATGCTACTTTTTGTGCAAGAGGCGACTTCTAAGCTTGAAAAGACACTATTCTTTACTACTGGCACGACTGCTCTGTCATCTGTTAATTGGCGTAATTTTCGGATATCTGTACATGGGAATCGGTTATCAAACTAATTCCTTTGGAAACTATTGTTATTTATACGGATCATTGATGTTCCTCGTCTTCATTGGAAAAATGGCTGTTTTGCTTGCCAGTAAGTAGCTAATTAGGTCTATCTAGGGTTATTAAATTGTTTGAGAATCTCAGAAATGTGACTGCATAATCGGCATTGCCGAAAAATGATATGTTGTTAAGTTATAAAAGAAAAACCATTAAGCAAAAATGAGAATTTGTTCAAAAACCCACTTTTCCTTTAAAAAATCATATCTTCACTACAAAAAAACTTTTAACAACTTTCAAATAGCGTTTTAAAGCTAGAGTCATACTTTAAAAAAAATTATGGTATTGTCATTCCTTTTAAAAAGTATACTTACGTAATATACTTACGTAACAAGCAAATATGAGGTATTTTTGATAAACTCAAGATGTCTAAAATTGAAAAGTGATATGTTTTATAATACATTTTGGGCCCTACGTAGAAGTCCTCTTTTTCACGGCACTATAATATTTTAACTTTAGACAGAATAACATACACAAACGGACCTGTTTGAACGTGTTTTGTCCAGTTTTTTTACATAAGATAACTAACAAAAAAATTCTACTGATACACTATATGGGTGGCATTGACCCTAACAAAACTTTGCTGTCCTACCGTTTGAACTCTAGTTGATCAAAAAAGTTGATCAACCTTATCAATCGAAAGAGGAGATTTCAAACTTTTTTTACGTCCTTGTCCGAACCTCCTATTTCACTTCGTATTCACATAGCAAGCGTTTGAAATTTTATATGGTGATTCTTAGACCCACTTATGTGTTTAAGGGTTAAAGCTAAAGAGTTATTCTTTCAACAAAAATTATCTCACTGTCATTTCTATTAGAAAATATCCCAATGAGCATTATTGAGAGGAAAAGTCATTTTTAAAGATTTCATTAATTTTTCTTGAAAATGATATTAATAAGTTATTCTTGTACATAATGTCTTTCAAAAAACTCCTTCAAGAGAACTTTTTTAAGATCTCATTAATTTCTCTTTAAAATGACATCAATAAATCATCTTCTTCCAAAATGTCTTTCAAAAGAGTTCTTTATGATGTCTATCTACAGATGTCTCTAGAGTCTCAGAGCGAAGAGCTTTTTAAGAGGACTTTTTAAAGATCTCTTTAAGTTCTCTTAAAAATAATATATCTTTTTGCAAAACAGAACCTCTCACAAAACCTAACTTAGCTTAATCACATATGTAATGAATATCATTAGAGTATAAAAAAAATTAAAGCGTTAATATTTTATTGTGGAGAAAGATTTGTGGAAGAAATTGGCAAAATAGAAAAAAAGATACAAATAAGTTTTAAGAGGATACTATAGTGACCAAAGAACTTCCTCGACGTCGGCATTGCAGATTATTTTTCGAGGGAGACCAGGCTATCGCTCTTTGTCTTCTACAAAAATTATTATAATAATTATTTAATTATGTAATAATAAAATATTACTTAAATGTAATTATTAAAATATCAAGAAAAAACAATAAATTTGTAGAATTATTAGACATTAAACAATTAGACTGTTTTATGATTCATGATTTTATAACTTTTGTATTACGCACGGTCCTGAGACGATGTGTCGCGCTCCTTAGTTACGCCGTTCGGCGGCGCCGTTGCTAAGGCGCGAGCGGTGGGAGAGGAGCAATAAGCGTGCGTCGAAGAATCCGGCCGAAAGTTGCAAGTAGCTGACAGCACTGATTTACGTGTTTAATTTATGTGTTTAAATTCAATTATTAAACGCGTCTGCGGTGTGCATTGTACGCTTTCAATAGAAAACTAGATCTATTGAACCTCTTCAATTTCACTTGATTTAATTTTTTTAATTTTAGATTTAACTTTACATAATTCTAATGAAATTTGTAAGATTTTCTTACAATTAATTCTTTTATCTTGGAATTAGAAATTATCATGTTAATTATGATTATTAAAATAGCTTAATAGTTGTGAAGTGCAATTACTTCAACCGAATACGTTGCCATCGTATTACGTTCGCGGATTCTTTAAAAAAAAAATGAATTTAATACGGTCGCAATTATTGGCAATATGCTGCAATTTTTATTTTCTAAGTCAGTGTGTAGCTACTTGACTTTAAGCGAGAATTAACAGTTTTTGTGTGTTATCTTTACAACGCCGCGCTAGTTCGAATGATATTGAAGGACAGATTTCACTAGCTTCTTTCATTGCTTTATTTTATAATTTCATGCAATCTGCTGTAATAAAAGTAGATTTCACTCTAGGCTTATTTGACTTGATTTCCGAAGTTGTATCCACGCGCGCATATACAGAGGCCGTACACGTGTGTATACACATATTTCCGAATGTCACCAGCAGTTAAAAAAACGTCAATCATTACAGTCCAGAACGGTCGTCACCAATCTCACTTATCTTTCAAAATGTTCAAAGTAACGTTGCTTGACGATAATTATCTTCACTGTTACTGCATCGAGCGGTATGTCGTATTGGTGAACGCTTGGTTTCCATTATTCCAAGATGTAGGTCAAGAAGTACGAATATCTTTGTCACAGCTATTGTGATTAAATTTCAGAGAGCAATCACTTTTTGTCTCGGTTCATACTGTAGTTTTAGGGAAAACAGATTTAAATCGTAAATAAATTATTAATATTATTACATCTTTTTAATACGTATTTGAGCACATTGACAATTGGAGTAATTTGTCAATGATTTGTTTGAGTAATTGAATACGAGATTTATTATTTTGATGACATTATGGATGAGACGGATGTCTTAATGCATGCAGCTATTAATTCGAATAAATTGTTCTACAATGGTACGCTGACAAACCTTGCGTAATTTTGTCGGTAAAAACTACACATTATATGTAAAATAACATTAAATAAAACTAAACGTTATAGGTGAATGATAATTGTCTCGCGCGTTTATTTCAGAAAAGGACTATAGAGAATTAAATTAAGGCTTGTACGAACAATTTATTGAGATAAATATTTTGATTATTTATGTAGCAAATGATCTCTACGATTTCCTTTTTTTCTCTTAAAATTAATTGAACTAGTTAAAATTTTTTTTACAATATTCAAATGCGTTTCATTTCTGCATATATCTACATAAATTGACATATGCATATTTAAAAGCGATCTTTTAATCAAAGATTAATTGGTGATTAGTCCTGTAGTATGTAGGGACTTAGCGCGTCACTGGAGAGATCTCGATATCGAGATATGGAGATATAGACACATGTCAGGTTAGCAGGAGAGATTTTGGACACACACACGCCTAACAGCTAACAGTTTATTCCTTTGTATTTTGAGAACTAAAATATACCAATTACTATCAGAGTAAAAAACCCTGAGTTGTTCCTTTAGTGAAAGAAAACACTACAAGTCCAATTGGCAGAATTACTTTAAAATTTCTAACTGTATTATTCGTTCATCCCTAACATAATCTTTTTTTTATACGTTAAATCATCGTACGAATTATCCATACAGATATTATTCAATAAATTAATTGCCGAATAATTTCATCACAGTTTAATCGGTCCATCAAGCTCAATAGCTCAAAAAAATTCTTACTTTATTCAATTATATTGGTATTCAATAAGTATTCAAATTAAAGTTTATATGTCTTTTTGTTTCAGTTCGATTGGAGATGCCGATTCTCATGAAGGAGCATTTCAATTGCTGGTACCGATTAGCGCCGTATTACATCAGCTTATTGCTGGTCGAGATATTCTTCCAAGCAGCGTGTGCGACGTCATATCTGATGGTGAGCTACTGGTTGACCGACCAGCCCGCAGAAACGAATCGTATAATATTGTTTATGGTAGCCAGCATAGCTACCAGTCTGACGGCGCAAGCGTGGGGTTTCTTCATCGGTGTTATTATGCCGATTAAGGTGAATTTCTTCTGCTTCCTTCTTAAGTGATACCAAGTAAAACTATAAATCCAATTCCGGATCTAAAGTTACGTCATTTAAATATATTGATTAATTAAATTACAAATCCAAGCTATTCATGGATGTCGTGCGATGATTAATGCAAGAAGTTTACTCCGTTTTTTACTTCTCTTACGTCTTATTCTTTTTCATAAGCACACTCATCATTAGTTTCACTATTGTTATGAACTTTAAAGTTTGCAAAAATTATTTAACAGACAGAATATTTTAATACTTTCATAAAGATTTATTGTAGAACTACCGTATCATATATCTCTTTTTGTCGTTGAGAATTCTGTCTTTAATAGCTAATCTGTATATAAACTGAATCTCATTTTCATTCCGCATTTCAAAATCCAACGAATAAATGTCGAATCCATAAACTTCCTGTATGAATATATATATATATATACACAGGTTGTCACTACCATCCGTGGTTTCGTGGATTAATAGATCAAGTAAAACTGAGCAGAAAAGTCCTTTATCATTTTTTAATATTTGCCATAATTAACGGAAAAAAAATTAATAAAGTTTGCTAATAAGCGCGTATCACCGCGCGCCGGTCGCCGAGACGTAGGCAGCCGCGACTGTTGGCACGGTGCTGTGCAGTGAGTATCTTTTTTCATTACTTTTTAAATCGCGAGTATCTGTCACGCGTTGTTCATGCATGTATGTGTATATACACACATTTGTAATGAAAAAAGATACATTTCCATATTTAAATATTGTATTAAAAAATTTCATTTTCATAAGAAAACAAGGGAACGAGCAGCTCAGAGCGACGATCTAGCACCGCTCGCGGCTCGCGAGTACCCATTGCTACTTCTTCCTCCTTGCCACTCCGCTCACAGGCTATAACTACTGCTGCTTGTCCCTCCTCACCGCACAGCATCAAGCCTACAGCCACGATTACCAACGTCTCGGCGACCGGCGGGCGGTCCTTGCGCGCGGTGATACGCGCTTATTCGCAGAATTTGATAAAAGATATAATATACTTGATCTTATTTATTTTTTGTTTAAATTTATAAAATTATTTAATTCTATATGTGCAAAGTTATACATAAATAATATATATTTATCATTATTATTTTAGTAATATTATTTAGTAATATTACAATATTTTACTCTATTTTAATTACAAAATAGTTTAATTTAGAATAGAAAATATATTCACATAAATCTCTAAAAGTAATATTTTTAACATACATATATTTATGAGATTTTATAAAATCTACAATTCTCATTATAACTTCACATGTGATCAGAATTTTTATTAAACAAAAAATAAATTAGTGCTTAGTCAGCTAATTCAATGTTTTTAAATAAAGTTTTATATAGATAACATTGTAGTCCACTTCAATATTCAAAAACATTGCGTCTGAGTGTTTTCATGTATCCTTGTTTAACTTCGGTGAGTAACAAAGAATAAAATAAAATAATGCATGAAAATACTTGGCTGGTGTTTCCATACCATAGCCTTAATGTTTCTGATGCTTTAGGCTCTTTTTCATGCATATGAAAAAATACTTTTCAATAAAAAATAAAAAGCTTTATTTCAGAGCACTAAATGGACTACATTTACCTTTTCTAACCTAATCTATTTTTGCACATTTTTATTTTAAGAAAATTGATTAAATAAAGGTAAATTATAGTTTAAACAAAACTACTTTCAACTACCGTATTATATATCTCTTTTTGTCGTTGAGAATTCTGTCTCTAATAGCTAATCTGTATATAAACTGAATCTCATTTTCATTCCGCATTTCAAAATCCAACGAATAAATGTCGAATCCATAAACTTCCTGTATGAATATATATATATATATATATATATATATATATATATATATATATATATATACACACACACTATATTATATTATTAGATATTATTAGATATTATTAGATATTATTATATATATTATATTATTAGACTTTTCTGCTTAGTTTTACTCGATCTATTAATCCACGAAACCACGGATGGTAGTTACCTGACACCCTGTATATACGAGTATATATAATATGTATACAGGGTGTCCCAAAAAAGTTGGGACACCTAAATATCTCGGGAAATATAAGTTTTACAGAAAAATGTTTCAGACAAAAGTTGCATGGTTTCAAGGGAGACATAAGATGATGTCATTAATTTGACCTTGAATAGTTGCTTAAAGGTCACGTAAAACACACCTTTAATTTTTTTAATGGGAATGCAAACGTTTTATTATATATTCTTGTAGCTTATCTCGAGACCTTTTTAAAACACTACAAGAAAGTTTATTTTCGTTAAGTACTTTCCGAGTTGTGACGCTTGAAAGTTACAGTACACTGTAGCTTTCAAGCCTTACAACTCGGAAAGTACTCAACGAAAATAAACTCTTTTGTAGTGTTTTGGAAAGGTCTCGAGATAAGCTCGAGACAAGAATATGTAATAAAAAGTTGGCAATCCCATTTGAAAACTTGAAGGTGTCCTTCACGTGATATTCAAGCAACTATTTAAGAGGATACTATAGTGACCAAAGAACTTCCCCGACGTCGGCATTGCAGATTATTTTTCGAGGGAGACCAGGCTATCGCTCTTTGTCCAACGCATAGATCTGTCTTTGTTTTTCGATTATTTCGCCATCTCCAAAAAGACGTATCAACTACAGTCACTATTCTGCTTGCCATTGTTTACGTGCGCTAAGCAAAATTTGTACACGTACAGCTGTTTACACGTTAAACTTTTTTGTTAGACTTTTGACTGGAATGACACACAGTCAGTGTAGTTCATTAGAGTTTTCTAAAGTGCGGCCTGGTCTCATTTCATACATACGAGCTACAGAACGTTAGCAAATGACAAAAGTTAACCTCGGTTGACAGATCCACGAGCCAAAAATAAATAAATTTTTAACTTTTTGTTCGATTTTCTCGTAAAATTTACCAGCCCGCACTTTGTTTTGGTGCGTACTTTTATTCTGTAAAAGGATTTTGTGATCTGTAGAGCCAATTCAAAAATTAATGAACACTGTAATGTGTCGGTAATTCCCGTCACTATAGCATCCTCTTAAGATCAAATTAAGAGGATGCTATAGTGACGGAAATTACCGACGCATTACAGTGTTCATTAATTTTCGAATTGGCTCTACAGATCACAAAATCCTTTTACAGAATAAAAGTACGCACCAAAAGTGCGGGCTGGTAAATTTTACGAGAAAATCGAACAAAAAGTTAAAAATTTATTATTTTTGGCTCGTGGTGTGGCGTAAAGTGGTGTAACGCGTGAGCGCGACTCGTCCGCCTTCAACACGTGCCACCGAAAAGATTGCTGTCGGGAGCGATGTGGGAGAGGTAAATTCTTATTCACCTCAGTTTGTACTTATGTATTTACTAAACTCATTACCGGTACAATGCTCACATAGTCGCACAGAACAGATCGCACGATTTGTCGTCTCCGCTCGGCAGGGGCTCACACCATTCTATCTTTCATTACATATACATTACATATACAATATATACATATATATATATATATATATATATATATATATATATATATATATATCAGTAGATATCTAATATATATACTGTATATCAATGTGTATACATTGGATGTTGAATTGTTATCTGAGAACATATCCTATACACATACAGTGATACATAAATGACGAACATTGGATGTTGTAGGTATATGCGAATACAACGCGCTGTATGTGCATAGTACATTCATGCAATAGATATGTGTATGTTTGTCAAATATTCTATGCATTTACATTCTATTTACATTCCATGTATATGTGTGTGTACATATATATATATATATATATATATATATATATATATATATATATATATGGGTTGGACAAAATAATGACCTATTCTGACTCCGAAAAGTAGGCCTAATTCAAAAGAGTGTAACTTTGTCAAAAATAATCGTAAAAAAATTAAAAAAAGCATACTAAAGTTTGAAATCTCTAGTTTTGAAATTGATAAGTCTTTAAACAATTTACAGATTGTTTACGAAGTTACGCGGATTTAAATAGAGATGCGTCAAATCTCAAAATATTTTACAAACTTTGCAAAGCTCCACAAAGCAAAATAAAAATTACACGCCAATGTGGTTTATAGCATTTGAAATCGTGGATCTTTACCTTTAATTTCCGTCTTTGATGAGCATTGCACGATTCTTTTTCTCTGAGTTAGGTAACAATGAAGCAAAAGTGGCCTCTTTTTCTTGAATTTCTTCCTTCACTTTCTAGTGTAAAAGAATCTTCGAGAAAAATCAACTTAAATAATCAAAAGGTTTTGCTTTTTAAAATAAGACCTAGCTGGAAAATCGTTTTATACTTTTTTTTTTACAAAGTTCAAATATTTACTTCAGCAAAGATTAAGTGAGCGTCCAACAGTAAAATTAAAAGATCACCTACAGTTATATATATATATATATATATAGTGTGTGTGTGTGTGTGTGTGTGTGTGTGTGTGTGTGTGTGTGTGTGTGTGTGTGTGCGCGTGCGTGCGTGCGTGCGTGCGTGCGCGCGCGCGTGCGTGCGTGTGTGCGTGCGTGCGTGTAGTGCGTGTGTGCGTGCGTGTGTGCGTGCGCGCGTGTGTATGTGTGTATGTGTATGTATGTATATCCTCAAAATTACAATTAAATATGTTAAAATATTCAATTTTAAATATATGAAGAAAACAAGATGCAGAATGTTATTAATTTTGTAGATTGCAGTCTTTATTGGACCGATAATCACAGCGCTATTCTCCGTATTCGGCTTCGCCATACGTTACATTGATACGCCGTACCTGTTTCATTGGTTGTTCCACATATCGTACTTTCGTGCGGGTTTGCACAGTTTTATATATACTGTATACGGATGCGACAGAAAGGACTTGAAGTGCGATGAACCGTTTTGTTACTTCAAGAACCCCAGAAAATTCCTCATCGAGATAGACGCCAATGATGTAAACGTGGTCAATAATCTGGTACTCATCCTCGGCATCGGGGTACTGATGCATTTTTTAACGTCTAGCGCGCTTTGGTGCAAGCTCAGAAGATGAGTCAAATATATACGATCCTATCAAATACCCAGTAAACATTTTAACATCGTATGTATATGTAGGTTTCACAATAATGATGTCACAAGGTTTGTTGTGTGAGAGTCAAATATTTATTGGATGAAACAAATGAGACAAGCTTCAGAGAACGTTATCACGAGTAAATTGGATACAGCACGTTAGGATGTTTCTAACACGCATGACGCCATAATGTCTTCTCCTCCTGAGTCCTCTCGCTAGACGACGGCCCCGCCGATATCGATCTCAACACGATCGATACATCAAAGTCGCGCGCGTAGCTCAAAGCCATACCTTATTTCTAAGATCACATCCCACATATATATATTTTGTATATACATAGGATGTTAAAATGTTTACTGGGTATTTGATAGGATCGTATATATTTGACTCATCAGTGGATGACATATTGTGTACACATATAGTGATACATAAACGATGTACATTGGATATCGTAGGTATATGCAAATGCAACGCGCTGTATGTGCATCCAAACAATATACATATGTATATTTGTCGAATATACTATGTATATACATTCTTTGTACATTCAATACATTTTATATATATTCTGCGTATATTCAGTGTACATTCTATGTATATTCATTGTACCTTCAATATACATTCAATGTATATTTAGTATACATTCGATGTATATTCTATATATATTTGGTATACATTCAATATACGAGTATAATATATTTAACGCTTACTCGCGTAATGAGAAGTGGTTCGGTCGTTGCGGGTAACTCGGCACTGAGTCGCGATCGCGCCTCTAGATGTATATTCTATGTATATTCAATGTACATTCACTTTATGTTTATTCTATGTATATTCAATATATAGGGGAGACCGGGGCTATTCTTTAGATCTTTTTTTCTTTTGTGTCTCCTGAGTTCTATATTCATAAAAAAAATGTGACGGTTTGAAAGGTTGAACCTTTCCTTCACAATGCCGGTACAGATAGAACATGGAAGTGTACTTGCTTTGAAGTACATATAAAAATGTCGACCAATGCCAAGAATTACAAATAGCCCCAAGCCCGGGGTAATTTGTAACTAGTTCGGGAATATCCCGAAATTTGTGTTTTAAATTGAAAGACTGTAAAAAAACTGTTGTTAAGACTTTCTTTTATTTAAAAAAGGATATAGGTATACAAAAAATAAATGTAAACATACACGTTTGCACGTCTTTTTATGCCATTGGTATGACAGATTCCCTAACCTCACAAGTGTCAATCTTTATCGCTTTATAACCTTTTACCTGCTTAAGAGCGACAATTTTATATTCATATTCGTGTTCTATCTACTGAAATACACAATATTATCAAGTTTGAACTAAATCAATGAAAAACTTCAGTTTATTTCAATGTTTAACTTTGCGGAGCGTAGACGTTCATAACGGAATCAATGTAAGGTTAGAGTTACTCATAGGCGCTACAATCAGTATTAACGAATCGCCCCGGTGCTCGGTATTACGAATAGCCCCAATATCAACTGTGTGCATTATTGCGTACGATCAACAAAAATAGACATCACACAGCAAAAAATAAACACAAAATGTTTCAAATACATTCAACTGGACACGATACATGCAAAGTTTTCAAAAAAACCTTATTATCTTACTTAAATTTTAAGAAATGCTGACTATCAGAAATTACTTCGACTGTCGCAAAACACATTTTTCACTATTACGACTTTAATATGACGCCGTTGCCAACAAAACTTTGTTAGCAACATCGTTACATTAGGACGTGTTTACAATGTTTAAAGTAAATTTTTAATATGTATCCATAAAAAGATATTTTCAATTATAGAATTATCCCATCTAACGATTTGCCCCGGTCCCCTATTCAGTGCATATTCAATGTACATTCAATGTATATTTTATGTATGTGTGCATATAAACATATATACATATATACTGTACGATACCACGTATATACGAGGTGTGTTCAAAAAGTATCGCGAATTTTGAATTTTCGCGGGTTACGTATATTCGAATTTCGATCTTTTTGTGGCGTTATGTTGGTACTCATGTCTCTCACTTATGCCGACAAGCTCGGCCATTTTGAATGTTCACTTAATTGTTGACAGCTGCTTTGCTTGCACGTGTTTTGGATCGTCTTCGATTTTTACCTATTCAAAAAAATGGATCAAAGAACCTGTATCAAATTTTGTGTGAAAAACGAAATTAAGTGCGCGGATGCATTCCGAATGTTGACTGTGGCATACGGAGAAGCTACCTTGGACCGAAGCAACGTTTATCGGTGGTACAAAATGTTCTCAGAAGGCCGAGAAGATGTGAACGACGAAGAGCGTGCCGGACGCCCGAGCACTTCAACAACAGACGAAAAAATTAATGAAGTGGAGAAAAGGGTATTGGCCAATCGTCGAATCACCGTTAGAGAAGTTGCTGAGGACCTAAACATATCGATTGGCTCGTGCCATTCGATTTTTATCAATGATTTGGGCATGAGACGGGTCGCCGCGAAATTCGTACCAAAATTGCTCAATTGCGACCAAAAACAGCATCGCATGAACATTGCTAATGAGATGTTGGACTCTGTCCGCGACGACCCAAATTTGCTCCAGAGGGTCATAACTGGTGACGAATCGTGGGTTTATGGTTATGACGTGGAAACCAAAGCTCAATCATCTCAATGGAAGCTGCCGCACGAACCAAGACCGAAAAAAGCGCGCCAAGTTCGGTCGAATGTGAAAGTTTTGCTGACAGTTTTCTTCGATTGCAGGGGCGTGGTGCATCATGAGTTCTTGCCACAGGGTAGAACGGTCAATAAGGAATATTACCTGCAAGTTATGCGCAATTTGCGCGAAGCAATCCGCCAGAAACGCCCGGATTTGTGGAAGAACAAAAATTGGCTTTTGCACCACGATAACGCCCCTGCTCACACATCGTTGCTTGTGCGCGACTTTTTGGCCAAAAACAACACACTAATGATGCCGCAGCCACCGTATTCCTCAGATCTGGCCCCCTGTGACTTTTTCTTGTTCCCTAAACTGAAGAGGCCCATGAAAGGACGACGTTACGCTAAGCTTGACGAGATAAAGACGGCATCGAAGGAGGAGCTGAACAAGATAAAAAAAAAAGATTTTTTGAAGTGCTTCGAAGATTGGAAAAACCGTTGGCACAAGTGTATAATATCTCATGGGGATTACTTTGAAGGGGACAAAATAGATATTCATGAATAAATAAATAATTTTTGAAAAAACACAAAATTCGCGATACTTTTTGAACACACCTCGTATATATAGTATCTTTAATTTAATTCAATAAGTTTCGCGCCGTCCGGTATTCGCGCCACATCTTAGGCTCGTCCTGCGCCTCGCGAGCAGGCATCGCCATCTCTTGGGTCTCGCGACCTTTTCCGCGATTTTCGTTCGTTTTTCGGCTGCGTCTTGTCGTAAAGCGCGAGCGCGAACACTTCTCGTTGTGAGCCGCCACGGTGCGTGTCTATAGACATTGTTCTCGTCATCTCTTGTGAACGTTTGTACTACGCGAAATACAGTTTTACACATGGTGCGCGGAGTTTCTCCTTGTTCCCCACCCAGCGAGTACACCGTATCATAAAGGCAGCGGACATACAAAACGTAGAGAGACACATGTCTTTCGGCCACGGCCACCGAGCAAATTCCGGTGGCATTCGTGGAGAGGCACAGCTTCACGAATATACATATACATATATATATATATATATATATATATATATATATATATATATAAATGCGTACGTTATAATTGTAATTCAAAATATACATTCACACACACACACACACACACACACACACACACACACACACACACACACACACACACACACACACACACATATGTATGTTGCGGAGATCGGACGACGGACGAGTGATGCCGGGCGAATTTAGATAAAAAAGAATTCTCGGGCAATTCGAGATATTTGGCACTTCGAGATTTCCTGTTACTAAGCGGATTTATGTTCGGAATTCCGCGTTACCATGCGCACGCTTGTTTATTAAAAAAGTGCAATTTGTTATCGGTGTTTTTTGTCCTGAATACGCGTCTCGGCCTCTCTACGCTCTCGACCACCGAACAAGAGCAGACATAAAACGTGTGTAAATTCTTTATTTCAGTAAAACCATTAATTCTTTGAGCCTTCTTCCGAGAGTGTTAAACGCGATCACATCGCTCCACGGCTTCATAACGCAATATTATTATAACCACGATAAAATACGCGCTTGTTGTAACGTATGTGCGAGTGACAATAAGCAGAAGAACATCATCCCTTCGACGAATCCGCGACCCAGGGTAGTGACTCCTAGGCGACGTCCTTACGGACTCAGGGCCGCTGCCTCTAGGCGTCGTCGCGGTGGATACGCACATCTTCCTTAGACGTTGCCACGGTATGATGTGAATACACGAATAAATTAATACAAATTATAATATTGGCGATTGTACAATAATAAATAAAATAAATCTTTGAAAATCCAGTGCGCGAAATTTAAGTGTTTCCCACTGAACAGTCAGTTTTTAAGATACGTATGGTAAAAATTCAGAAAAATAGTTTTTTGAGAGAACTAGATTGTTGTATAGGTTATTATATTATCTATAATATAATAATATTATATTATTGTTATATTATATTAATAATAATATTATATTAAATAATAATAATATTATTGGCCACTGTTTCGTTTGACCACCGTCCAGATTGATCTCATTAACATGATAGGTAAAGTTAAAGTGGTTTACGTAAGTAAAGTGGTCTTTATTAGAGATAATCAGATAACAATTTTATCAGATAAAAAATTTTATCTTAAGAACTTAAAATGACAACGGAAAAAATACTTTCTTATGATAATATCTTAGTCTTGTGATAAATGCCTTTTCTCATCTTATCTCTTGAATGTAATTATAATAAAGAAATATACGAAGAGTCAAAGATACTCGGTATCTCTTTGTAGATTTATATCTTTTTTTTACTGCTTGATATGTAACATTTTTGAAATCAATTCGATAATTTTGTTTTGAGGCGAGAATTTTAACCAAAATCTACTCAAATATATAATTATAATTGACAATATGTTCAGTTATTATAAGAATGCTTACTCGGTTCCATTTTTATGTTGTTAATGTGTTCCTTGATCTTTGTTCTTAATTGTCTTTTAGCCTTATCCTTATATACTTTTATCAGATTATTATTTTTGTCCAAATACCTATAATCGAGAGTAAATAAGGATTTATTAATTATAATTACGTATTTGAAAGTGCGCTCAATTCAAAGATTACAATTGTTTCGCGTTCGAAGGCAAAAGTGCAACAGTGAGAGTTCGGCAGCCCGGTGGATCTCAGTATCAAGATTATATATTGACATTATAATGCTGCCGCAGTTTCAGAAATGCCACGAATGTATGGGATGACGAAATATCTTTTAGTAATTTGTCCATCAGCATTATCATAATCATTGGCAACATTTTTCAAGATAGTATTTTTAGTTATAAAGTCCTAAATGCTTCTGTCAATGTATTTGAAAATAGATTCTAAAGAATATCCATTATATAATAACATTTCTATAACCAGTTCTAACAAGCAAACCTACCCAAATGTTACACTCCGATTTTGATGAACTTTGAATATGTTGTAGTCTAGGTCAAAATAAGTGACACGTATTTTAGGGGGTCAAGCACCCCTTTGAAGAAAATTGATTTGTTTCTTTCAGAGCTTATATCGTTGAAACTATATAGAAGATAGAAAAAAATGTTTTAATTAAAAGTTGAACAGCTTGTAAAGTACTATATAACAGTGATAAAAAAATTAAAAAAAGTTTTTTTAATACTTTTCCTTCCTTATCTTAGGTTGAACTTAGATGAATTCAACTTCAGCAAGTGACTGCAACTTGTTAGCATTGATTGGCTTCTCCGACAAATTTTTTTGTGGCAGTAACATGATGGCAACATGAAGGCAGTTTATCGTCATTAGAAATTATTTGCAACGAATAGCAAGTTTACAACAATATGATGGAAACATGTGCAAAAATATGAATACTGTGCATTCAATGAAAACGTGATTGTATAAATTATTAATATTCTATCCTAATAGATAGATAATGTTTCACTTATACAATTATCTTTATTTCATTTATTTCCGTCATCTTAATATTGAAATCCACTGGGCTGCCGAACTCTCACTGTCGCACTTTTGCCTTCAAACGCAAAACAATTGTGATCTTCTAATCGAGCGCATTTTCAAATACGTAATTCTTGAGGGATTAGGTCACAGTACACTGAGAGAAAAAAATTGTTAACTTGTCTAAAATTTTCAACACAATTAAGTATTTTCAGCTCAAGTATTTATGTATTTAATTCAAATGCATAAAACACTTGAACTTTGATTTAAGCATTTATATATTTAATTTAAATACATAAATATTTCAATTAAAGAAATTTAATCCAGTTGAAAATTTTAGTCAAGTTAACAACTTTTTTTCTCAGTGTAGCGCACGAAGAAAATAGCCTGTTTTTGACAAGAATTCATGGACATATGAAATTCACGAGAGAAAATTTAAATAAACCTTATTACTTATTTTTTATTGTTAAAATATTTATATTATTTTCTTTTTCATTATAAAAAATGGTGGCGATACGTATCCGCTTGTAGAGACCTTCTATTTTGACATTATCACACACGGCCGTAAATTTGGTACGTGAACCATATATCAATAGTATACAAATGATGTATGAATCTATCTAATTGTATAAGAATTATATGCGAATCTTATGAGAATCGTATGCGATCACATGCTAATCGCATGATTAGGTATATGGTATACGAATTACATATCACCGTTAGACATTTGTTTCGGAACCACGTGTGACATGTTTGACGTATGTTCCGAGTCATATAAGATTGCGTATAAGGTATACGATTTTTATATGACTCGTATGCGACCACACGGCAATCGCATTATTAGACATACGATCGTTATGCGATCACATACGAATTACATATCACGGGCGGAAATTATATAGAATCACGTGTTTAACATGCGGATTTATCGTATAAGAATTATATATGATTCTATACGATAGCACATCCATCATATACGTCATACACGATATACATCTCATACAAAATACATGCATATTTTGCTAAGCGTAACTCTAATTAAATCATTGAAAAAGTCTTCTGAAACCGAGTTTCTTCTCGCATAACGACAATAAATGTTAACTCGATTTATAAATTATCTTACATTTGTTTATTTATTTGCAATAATTATAATTATATACATTCTAAATAAATAATTATTTTACTTTGGCTGTTTCATATTGGATAGTATACATATATTGTCGATGTATTTAAAATCAGTTTATTTTTCGTAATCTATGCAGTATTTAAATCTTTTTACAGATTATTAATGATATTAATAATTAAAAATATATAATCATATATGAACTTTTAGACGAAATAGGTTTATGAATGAAGAAAACTCGATTTATATCCTAATGAGCAAACAATATTTATTAAAAGTTTTTAATAAAAATTTTTAATTTAATTTAATTATTGTATATTTAATTTAATTATTGTATTATATTAACATATATTTTTTAAAGTAGTAGATAGATATTTTGACCGTTACTGTATCAATACAAATTGAACAAGAATGCCTTTAACGGTCGCAGCTAGATCTTCGTGTTTGTATTGTTTGAGTGATTTTTATATACTTTACTCAAATCTTGTTCAATTTAGAACTGTGTTATGACTGAAAATTAATTCGGCACTTCGTTCATTGAATTTGAGTAAAGTAAAAAAATCACACAAACAATACAAGTACGAAGATTTAGCTGCGACCGTTGAAGACATTTTTGTATAGTTTTAAAAGTTTGGGAAAAAACCTGTTTTTTTCAATTTTTCCGCGGATTTTTTCGGTTTTTTTCTCAGAGGTAGAAAAATTCATTGGAAAAATTCACAAAGTATTATACTATGGTGGTACCTCATCAGTATCAAAGTTACCTGTTTCATGATATAATTTCTTAACTCTAGCACGTCACACTTATGTTCGAGTTTGTAGTTTGCCATACTTCTATTCGTAAGACATCTCGATTTTTTGTCTTGTCACTTTCATTCTAATTAATATTTTAAAACTTGTATTGTAAAGATTAAAAAATACATAGTCTAAATATCATGCTCATAAGATAATAGCAGGTTGAGAGGACGAAATAATTAAATTTATAACAATTATATACAGAAAGAAGTAAAGTATGAAACGAGATTACACTTCAGGATTTTACCGGATCAGGATATGGCTAATTAGAGTTAAAAATCTGTGTTAATGAAAAATAATTAGAAAACGATCTGTATAAAGTTAAACTAATATTAGTTTCTGTCCTTAAAGTTTTTCTTTTTATTTATGATAATGTGAATACGAGGGAAATAAAAAGCATATCATGAAACATAAATAAAAACAGAATTGATATATTTTTTTAATAAAATGAAACGTATATACTTCTTGATAATGGCTAATATTCTAAAAAAATTCTTTAAATGATTAATATAAATATTAACTTAAATTAGTCTTTAAACTAGTTGCTAGGATTACATTTGTTCTTAAAACAGTTTGTTTAATAATTATGATAATTATTAAACCTCAAGTGATGTACATTATTGCAAATATAAACATAAAAATGAGCTCAATATTCCAGCACTTATACAAGTTGTCTTACTTTAATAATATTGTAAAATTAGCTAGCATGTCATTTACACAGCAAAAACAGCAATTTTTCAGAAAAAAATCGGAATTTTTCTTTTTTTTTCCAGCGATTTGAAAAAAGCGGTTTTTTTAAAACTATACATTCTTGTTCAATTTGTATATATTTTTTAGTTGCATTCTTATTTAAACAAATAACAAAAGTTATTTTAGATGCTATTTTGCATTTGTGAAAATAGTAAAAAAACTATAATTTTACATATTGTTACGTCCGCGGATTCGTGGGGTCGCAATCCGGGACGTGATTCCTTTCTTGAAAGAATGAATAAGGGGGCAGCTGTCACTAGTCGTGTCCCTGAGTCGTGCGATAACACGCCCAGACACACGACAATATGTATTGATATGAGAAAGGAGGGATGGGGGTGCTTTTCCTTGGAGGATTGTGAATAACTAAAGCAATAAATTATGTGAACGTAAAGAGTTTATTATTAAAAATGAAAAGGTTAAGTGTACAGTGTGGTTGAGCTTGGCGTGGGGTTAAATAAACGATAGTGTGTGAATAGTTAAATTAATAATGTATGTTTATATTTATATATTTGCTATACATGAGAACATAAGAAAATAAATGATAATTTGTGATCACTGGATCGTTTAACCGTGGATAAAACGAATGGTTTCGTGCCGATCCTTTGTCAATTTTAATTTAATTTTTACGTTTTCAATTACCATCGGCGTAGCCGCGGTGTGCCTTTTTTCGGCCCATTTTCAAAGACAACATGATGATTAGTATGAAGGATTGCCACGATGATATGTGAATGAGCAAATGACTTACCGGTCTTCCGAAAGAAATGATTTTAAGTGATAGAGAGAGAAGTCTATGCGAGAGATCTACAATTTTTAATGAGATAAATTATTAATTATGGAAAAGCAAATGGCACAGAGATGAAAATATAAGTACGAGTATATACTGAGAGAGACGAATCCGCTAGGTCGGAGAGGACACCCGTTAGAACGCCTTTTTGAAAGTAGAACTGGACTGGGAGAAGAATGTTAAGAGTCACGGGGTAGAGAAACGGTGAGTGCGTCGAAGAGTCGCGTTAGCGAATCTTCCTCGACGCCAGGGGAGTGAGTAAGAGAGAGAGAGAGAGAGAGAGAGAGAGAGAGAGAGAGAGAGAGAGAGAGAGAGAGAGAGAGAGAGAGATTGATTGATTGATTGATAGACCTTTATTTAGCTTTCACAGCTATTTCTTGTACACAATTATTATAACTATATATTAATATTACCTAATATATACTCTTTTAACAGTCTCTTAAACGCTACTAATTCGCTGCATTGCTTAATCACAGTGGGTAACGAATTATACATTTTTATACCTTCATAAAAAAGGCTTTTTTGAGCACTTCTAGTTCTACGGAAAGTTACTGCTAAGTTTCCTGTCTGCCTCGTTTGTCTATCGCATTCTCCTCCCACTATCTCTATTTTATTGTTTAACGCCTCCGAAGCCATGCCATTTAATATTTTAAAGATAAATACACTAACGTTATAATATAACCGTTGCCTTACAGACATGAACTGTAATGCGTGTAGCATGTGTTCAATTTTGGTATATCTATTGCACTGTAAAATTACTCTCATGGCACGGTTTTGAGCTATCTGAAGTTTATTCAATTGCGTTTCACCCATCCCAATTAATAGAGTGGCACAGTACTCGAAATGAGGCGCTATGATGGACTTGTACACGATACATCTAGTATATGCTGATACGAAGTTACCTATTCTATTTAAAAAGCTAGTCTTTTTCCCTATTTTCTTAAGTATATAATCGCAGTGGTCTTGAAATCTAAGTCTATCGTCTAGCATTATACCTAAATATTTTATGGTTGATACCCGTTCTATCTCAATTCCATCCAGACACCTCACGACAGTCTTACCTCTTAATTCTTTTCTAATACTTCTAACTATCATATATTTTGTTTTATCTGCGTTCATTTATAACTTATTTATATTCATCCAATGTTCGATTACATTAAAAGCCATATTCATTTTTACCTCTACATCCGCACTACTTTCTCCACTTACATATATAAGCGTGTCATCTGCAAACATTTTTATATTGCACCCTTCTGGACATACTTCAATTATATCATTTATATATAATATAAATAGCAAAGGTCCCAGTACTGAACCTTGAGGAACTCCATATTCTGTAGGCAATAATTTAGACCATATCTGATTGGATCGAACCTGTTGTTTCCTATTATTTAAGTATGATTTGAACCACTCTAGGGTCATTCCTCTAATTCCGTATTGATACATTTTTTCTAACAATCTTTCTCTATCTATTGTTTCAAATGCTCTCTTAAGATCCATGAAGATAACTCCTACCATTTTTCCTTCGCTCACTATTAATTTCCATTCGTCTATGACAGATTGAATCGCTGTTTCACACGAATAATATTTTCTAAATCCCGCCTGATGCTCTGTTATAATACCGTTTGTTTCCAAATAGGTTTCAAGTTGTTCTTTTACTACTAATTCTAGCACTTTTTCATATATTGGTAACATATTAATAGGCCTATATTCGTTCGCTTTTTTGGCTTTATCTATCTTTGGAATCGGTATTATAGTAGAGGTTTTCCAACCTTCCGGACAGTGACCTTCTCTTAAAGAATTATTTATTAAAATCGCAAATTCTTTTTTTATTACAGGAAAAGCTACCTTCAATATATCACTAGTTATTCCCTCTTCCGTACCTTTCTTTTTTGGTAATCCCATAACTATTTCTTCTAGCTGCTCTAGTGTAACAACCTCAAAACTTTCCATAATTTCTTTGTTCTCGATAGTATAAATAGTTTTTTTATTTATATTCATCCAAAATTCAATTATATCACTGCCGGATCTATCTACCTTTATAGAATTTACTATACTATTAATACTTTGTATATAATATAAATTAAATTTATCGGCTATATTGCACTCTTCGGTATCGCCTAAGATCTCAAAATCTATATTTCCTATTTCCTGTATACCTACTGGCTCGCCTCTAATTACTTCTTTTAAGGTTTTCCACATAGTCGTAGGGTTTTCTTTATTAAGATCTATCATACTTTCGTAATATTCTTTCTTTTTTTCTTGATTAATTTTACTACTCCATTTCTTTCAATTTTATACTGTGACCAATTTTGTTCGGTATTGTCATACAATGCTTTCCTATATGCCCTATCCCTCCTATCCGCAGCCTCTCTTATCTCTTCTGAGAACCATTTTTTCCCCTCCCATACTTTTGGAATTCTAAATTTTTTCTTCGGTGCCATTACATCTAACGCATCTACTATACTGTTAACAAATTTTTTCGCTCTCTCACTCACATCTACACATTCGCATTGCCATCCCTGACTTTCCTGTAACCTGTTTTTTACTAATATAACAAATTCATCTTCATCGAACTCTTTGTAATTTCTAACGCTAAATTCCCTGTATTTACTTTCATTTTTACTCATACTTAACTCTACTTTCAGCCACGCATGGTCCGTAATCTTAGGTTCATGAACTACTTGTACTATTTTATTATTATTAGAAAAAATTAAATCTATAATTGTCTGACTGTCTTTTGTAACTCTCGTTGGTTCGTTCACATACTGTTTCATGCCCAAGCTTAACATTGTCTCTTGTAATTTCTTCGCATAAAACGTGTCCGCCATAAGGTCTATATTAAAATCTCCTATTACCATGCATTCTCCCTTTATTATTAACTCCTCTACTATATCCTCAAAAAATCTCATGAAATCTCCGTGCGATGCGCTTGGTGAGTGATATATTACCATTATCACTCCTTTATAAAGTTTTTCTTTCATTTCTATCGCAGCACACCAACAATTTGATTCTAACTTTTTTATTAATACTACTTCATATCTAATATCGCCTCTTATATACATAATAACTCCCCCTGTGTTCCTATTTTCGGCATCGCATCTAACTACAGTGTAACCTGGCACATTTACTTCACTGTCTTCTATGTTACTAATTAGCCTGGTCTCCGACATCGCTACCATCACAGGATTTATCCTCTTCATAACCTGATGCTGTAGTTCGTCTATGTGTGCTGTTAAGCTCTGCGCATTTGTATACATAATTATTTTTTCTTTCTTCAACGAGAGAGAGAGAGAGAGAGAGAGAGAGAGAGAGAGAGAGAGAGAGAGAGAGAGAGTCGACGTCGAAGAGTCACGTTCGCGAGTCTTCTTCAACGGCACTGAGAGTGAGAGAGGAGGGAGACGCCGAGGAGTCGCGAATCTTCCTCGACGCTCGGATGAAAGGGAGGAAGACAGAGAAACGAGTGAGGCCACACTCAAGCTAATGCTTGGTGTGGTTCAATCCTCTGGATCTCTGATAGGAAGGGGAGAGAAGGATGGTAGTAAAGGAAAAGACGATTCGACTTTAACTTTTAATTTTTACTGATGATAAACAAGGTTTTAGTGAATTTAAAAAAACAAATTGATTGTTATTTTTACATTTTACACGCAGAAATTAGCAAAAATCGACAAACCTTAAGGTTGTCATCTTATCTCCCTCTCCCTTACCTTCTTTTTATCGATATCAAAATTATCAATGTGGTCAAGTGGTCGGTTTAGAGACTTGTTAAGACTTATCATGTGTTGAGACTTATCTTGTTTGCTTTACTTTTTTCATGATTAAATTTTAAATTTAGATCAAGCAGAGGAATCATATGACGTAATAAAAATTATATAATTCCACTTAAAAGAATAGCAATGATCTTTACATGACCTTATCTAAAACGTATTTGACAAATAATGACAAATTGGATTGTTAATTTTACTATCGCCGAGCCAAAGTACATACATGGCACCGTCCCTAATGCATGTAACAAATGAACATTTATACAAGTAACCATGTGAATCAATAAACATTAATCCTTTCATTTCTTATGTGTATTCAAATGTATATATGTATACATATATCTATTTATAGACTCATATTTATTAGCGAAATTAAAGTAAACTTAAAAAAATTATAATTGTTTATAAAATATTTTATGTTTTATTTTATATATTTTATTCTATATATCCTCTGATGAAAATTTTTCTTATAAATTGTTATATGAATTGGAACATTTTTCAGAAATATTTAGAAAGTCTACATCTCTCAGAATTCTTTATACATATATGTGAATTCAAAAATATAATATTTCTTATCATATTATTTCTAAAAAAATATTTTTAAATTTTCCAGATTTTATAAAAAACATTTTATCAAAAATTATAGAAAAATCTTAGAAATCTTAGAACATTTTACAACTAATTGCATGTATAAAAAATTCTGAGAAAGGATGTACATTTTCCGAGTATTTTTTATGTAACGGCGTGATTGCCGTCCACGCGATTGTGATTCGCGGCGTGTATCTCGCGATCAGGTGTGATCGAGAAGGACGTACTCTTTCTCTGATTTAAATATACTGTTATTATATATTGTTATAACTCTTACAAACCGAAATAAGCCGATCTCGTGTACAGTAGCAAACTTGTAACGACGTGGTGACGATGGTACAGAACAGAACTCGGGAGAGAGAGAGAGAGAGAGAGAGAGAGAGAGAGAGAGAGAGAGAGAGAGAGAGAGAGAGAGAGAGAGAGAGAGAGAGAGAGAGAAGAGAATGAATGAATGGGCGTTTATTACTGTCCTAGGGCAAGCCCTCTAAGGACAGGCAGATACATAGCAAGAACAGATAAAGAAGAAAAGTGTCGACTTAAGACTAAATTGTAAACATAAAAATAAAAAATAAAAATAAAAACAACTAAAGTAGAATAACGATGCATAGAATACAGATAAAGTATCGCAATAACAAAAATAGAGATAAAGACTAAGAAGTGCTCAGAACCGAAAATACATAACTATACGAAGATTGAATAGCAAGGAACAAACAATAAGTGAAAGAAAATAAATATGTATATTGCCGCAAAAGAAGAGAAAAACAAAAGAAAGTAATGATTAGGGAATATGCGTGGAACAAGGGAGAACAAAATAAGGTAGAGTAGCTTGAGAGATAAGCTTGAGAATTAAGGCGGAGGCTGGGACTGAGACGCACCACGCTGCTGCAAAAAATCGAAGAGGCCACGTCTGAAGGAGCGAGTAGACTCAGCGCTGCGAACCGCAATGGGGAGAGAGTTCCAGAAAGAGGGAGCGGTAAAGGCGAAGGAACGCTGGAATGTAGAGGTGCGGCAGGAGGGGATCGCTAGGTCCAGTGGGGAAGCTCTGGAGGCCGCTCTGGGTCTTGGACAAGGCAAGAGCAAGGAGGCTAAGTAGGGAGGGATGCCGGTACGGAGGATGGCAAAGATGAAGCAGCCGAAGAGGTAAAGTCTCCTGTCATCCGCCCGCAGCCAGCCAAGCTGGGAATAAAAATATGAGACGTGATCATCCCAGCGGAGGTCGCAGATGAAGCGTACGCAGGAGTTCATCAGACGCCTGAGCTGAAGGCGATGCGACCCGGTGAGGTCTGTCAAGACGGCAGAGCAATAGTCAAAGATAGGGAAAATCAGAGAGGACACGAGGCGAACGCGCAGGGGACGTGAGAGGCAGTGCCGATAATATTTGAGGCGCCAGAGTACGCCATTCACGCGCTGGGACACAGACCTGACCTGCTCGTTCCAGCTAAGAGTGCTGGTGAAGATCAAGCCAAGATTGACCACCCGATCGGTGACCTCGATAGGAGTGCCGTTAATTTCCAAAACGATGTTGTTATTAGCAAGAATATTATTGACATAGCGAGCACTACCTAAGAGGATGGCCTTGGTTTTCATGGCGTTCAGGGTGAGTCGGTTGTTGCGAGCCCATTGCTCTATCGCGGAGATGTCCTCTCTGATCCTCCCAAGCGCGTATTCGAGATCGGCAGGAGAGAAGTCCAGGTAGATCTGCAGATCGTCCGCGTAGAGTAGATGTCGGCTGTGGCGAATCACTGTCCTCAGGTCATTAATAAATAGAGCAAAAAGCAGGGGGCCGATAACGGAGCCCTGAGGAACGCCTGCTTGGATAAGACTCCAAGAAGAGAAGCCGTCGTGACCGCGGACACGCTGGGACCTGCCAGAG
Organism: Solenopsis invicta; assembly: GCF_016802725.1. Classification (NCBI taxonomy): domain Eukaryota; kingdom Metazoa; phylum Arthropoda; class Insecta; order Hymenoptera; family Formicidae; genus Solenopsis; species Solenopsis invicta. The sequence goes on along the minus strand of NC_052675.1, from coordinate 7,589,060 downwards.
AGGTAAGACTCGAACCAGCGAAGGACGGGGCGGGAGATGTGGAAGTGCGGAAGCTTACGCAGAAGCAGCTCGTGGCTGACGGAGTCGAAGGCCTTCGAGAAGTCGAATAGGATGAGGAGGGTGACCTTTCTCTGATCAACAGCCCGTCTAACGTCGTCCGCCAGCTTGACGAGCGCAGTCTGTGTGCTGTAACCGCAGCGGAAGCCGGATTGAAGAGGATCGAGGAGATGGAGAGAGGAGAGATGGCAAGAGAGCTGATCGAAAACGATGCGCTCGAGGATCTTGGAGAGAAAACAGAGGAGAGAAATAGGGCGGTAGTCGGAAGGAGAGGAGGGAGTTTTGACCTTGGGAAGAGGGATAATGTGGGAGCGCTTCCAAGAGGAAGGAAAAGTGGAGGAGTTCAATGATAAGTTCAGGAGATCGAGGATAATATGGAAGATGAAGGGGAGACAATCAAGAATGAAGCGGCGACTCAAGTTGTCTGGACCTGCGGCATTAGAGGAGCATCTGATGAGCGCCCTATGGAGGACAATGGGCGTGATATGTAGGAAGTAAAATGAAGAGGGATCGGATAAGGAGATAGATGAAGATGGGGAAGAGCTAAGAGGAGAGAGAGGGACCGACAGAGGGGAGGAGGCAAGAGGATGAGGGGAGAGAGGAGAGAGATGAGCGGAGCAGAAAAAGGAGTTGAGTTGGTCGAGAGAGAGGTCAAGTGTCGAAGAGGAGGAGCGAGATTTGGCAAGACCCAGTGATCGTAGCTCAGACCACAGCCGAGCGGGCGATGCTGCAGAATCCAAGCGTCGACCGAGATAGCCACTTCTGGCAGTGTCCAGAAGGATATTCACCCTGTTACGCAGGGATCGGAAGGTGGCCAACCTAGCAAGAGTGGGACACCGACGAAGAGCTCTCCTGGCAGAGTCCCTTTCGTTCATGAGTTCGCGAGTGTTCCTGTCGATCCAAGGAGCTGGAGGCCTCCTAGCGCGAAAGGTGCGGAGTGGAGCAACGGCGTCGAGAGCGGTCTGAAGAAGGGCAGTGAAGGCATCAACCTTGTCGTCCAATGCAGTGGACTGGTGAAGGAAATCCCAGTCGAGGGAGACAAGACAATGAGAGAGCGTCTCAAGGTTGATACCGGAGAGATTGCGAGCAGAGATGACGCGAGGAGGAAGTCTGTTAAAGTTACAGTTGAGGGTTACCTCGATGAGGTCGTGGCAAGACAGGAAGGAAAGGGCGTGTTGATGGTGAGACAACGCGAAGGACTGATTGCTGACTAAGCAGTGGTCTATGCGGGAGTGAGATGTAGCGGTATGGTGGGTGTCGGAGAACGGAATGATGTGCAGACGATTGCTCTGACAGAAGTCGCGTAGGGAGGCGGCGTCATGAGACTGGCGGTTTAAGTCAATGTTAAAGTCGCCTATTACGACCGCCGCTGGGAAGGAGGGGAGAAGTCCCTCGAACTCCTGCTGAAAAGTGACTAGATAACCCAGCTTGGGTGGCCGATAGACGACAGCTAAAAGGAACGGCCTCTGACCAGCTGCAGAGATGCGCACGATCATGTACTCGGGTTGGCCGCAGTAGCGCGCGGGCGAGGTAGCAAGCACGCTCGCGGACAGCCCGTCGCACACGTAGGCACCAATACCCCCTCCCCCCGACCCACACGGTCAACCCGCAAGAGCGAGTAACCAGGGAGGCGAGCCAAATCGTCAGTAGCAGGGGGCTTAAGCCACGTCTCGGACATAGCGATGATGTCGAAGCGGTTGCGAGAAAAATAGTCGCGAAACTCGATGAAATGGGGGAGGAGGGATTGGCAGTTGACATGGCAGAGACGGAGGAACCCAGCAGCAGCAGAGTCGACAATCGAGGTGCGTCAGGTCCTACGCGCGGACGAGGACGGGACGACAGCCGCACAGCCGGCCCCAGGCGCGCCACCGGACGCCGCCGAGGGCACACGAGGTCTGACAGCCGGCGCCCGCGGAAGGCGAGGCGCCGAGGACGAGGTCGCCGAAGTGGAGGCGGCAGAAGAAGTCGCCGAACCTCCGGCGTCCCCGGCGGCAGCGGGGGGCGGAGGGCCGGCTGTGAGGCTGTCGAGGTGTCCAAGATGGCGAACTCTGATGGGTGATGTGTCTGAGTGTCGCCGGATGAATACAAGGCCGTTGCGGACCCAGGCGCGGTGCAGCCTACCGCCGCGCACTGCACGCCTAGCCTCGCCGAAGATAGTCCTCGCTGACGATGTGAGTCTCTCGTTGACGTCAACTCGGGAACCGGAGAGCCCAGCCGACACCTCGGCACCCTCGAGGACGCCCTTGGCTCTCTTTCCGTCTATCCATCGGTTTCGCGCCTCACTGGAGGAGAGCCTGACGATGATCGGTCGCGGTCGGTTCCCCTTGGATGGAATACGAGTGGCAGAAATCAGGTCGGGAGAGGCATCTATCCCGAGTGCGGAAGCCACGCCAATCGCGACGGCGCGAGAGTCCTCGGAAGGGAGCTCTTTAACGCCAAACAAGATGAGCTCATTGTTTAGTTTGGCGCGCTCGAGCGCCTCCAGACGCTCCTCGAAGTCGCCAGGTGACGTGCCCGGGCCGCCGGAAGGTCGCGCCTCCAGGGCGCGAACACGGGCATCCAGAGCAGCCTGCCCCGCATCGACCCGGCACACAGATGCCGCCAACTCCTCAGTTCTGGCCTCGATGGTACCGAGAGACTGTTGGACGCTTCTCTCGAGGGAAGCCAGCTGCGTCCTCACGGCGGGAAGCTCTCGCAGCTGATCCCTCATGGCCGGAAGATCCTGCAGACTGCGCTCAATGCCCTCCACCTTAGCCAGCACAGTGGCGATAAGATCCCTGAGATCCGAGGGAGGAAGAGCAGATGACGTGGCTCCGCCACTCGCAGGCATCGGGCCACGGGAATCCGACAGGCCCCCAACGAGGCCCAAGTCACGGCAAGCAGGGCATGGAAGCACCAGGGAATCGGACCGCGACGCACGATCCAGCAGGCTTGACGCACACACTTCATGATAGATGTGCTTGGGATTGCGATCGCAGCACAAGGCATCAGTGATGGAGATGTAGCGCTTGCAAACCGTGCACGCAAGCGTCATGGCGACGAAGGAAAAGCTGATTGGCTGGAAAGAGAGGCTGACTGACCAGTGAGAGAAACCGATTGGCTGGCGACCCACGAACGTACTCGAGCTCGGCGCGCGCAGGCGAGAGCGGTCCGCAAATCAGCATGCACGAACAGACCCGTCCGGATGACAGCGCGCGCGACCACCGGTGAAAGTGAGGTTATGCCGCAGCAGTAGATCAAAAACCGTGAAAGGAGAGCGAAAACGGCGGAGGTATTCTCACCCAGGAGGCAGGCGCCAAGCAAGAAAGCTCTTGACAGGAGAGACCTGTAACAAGCAGCCCCGGAGGGCAAAAAGCGGCAGCAAAGCTTCGAAAGCGACAGAGCAGAAAAGGCACGTCAGGGCGATACTCACGCGCACAGAGAGAGAGAGAGAGAGAGAGAGAGAGAGAGAGAGAGAGAGAGAGAGAGAGAGAGAGAGAGAGAGAGAGAGAGAAAGAGAGAGTATCCGAAAAAATATTATTGAAAAATGTAGCATATATGCTAATCTATTTAGCACGTAAATTATAAACATTTTTTTATATTTTTAAATTATGTTGGTTCAAATGAAAAACGACAAATGGTAGGAATGAGTGTTCTTTATTACAATAAATTTTTACGATATATAATGATACAATAAAGATCTATAAATTCTATGTCCACAACCGAATGGCCACTCCTCGTAAATTACACAACATTCGATTACGCTGTACAATTTCTAATTACCACGATCAGTCGCAGTTTAATTTACATTTAGAAGACCAAATCTGCGAGAGTGAGGACAATGGAAAGACATTTTCTTGGTCCGTCCCAAAAAAATCACGTGTCTTTCTTCGTGTGGCGAGTAACGCGTCGCGATGAATGATATATTACAAAGAGAATTTGTTACAATAATAATAATTAGTAACACTTAATGCAATGTACACGATACGTCTTGGCTACATTATTACGTGTAAGATACTGCACGGTATGCAGCGAGATTGAAAATCAGTGTGGATTATTTTTTCACAAGCATTTTTTACAAATGTTTTCGTTTTTATTTCGATCATCATAAAATACGATTGCGATAGGAAAAGTGTGCAAATATTTTTGGAAATTCATAATTAATATCATTTTGTATTTTAATGTTAAAAAAAGAAATATTTTGTGTATAAATGTATATATTCTTTTTTCTCTACCCTAATCAAATCTGCAGAAACAAATTTTGAGTGGAGCGTGCTATCAATTTTTATTGGTCAAAAGGCAACAAATTGTACGTAGAGTCTATAATATCTGATAATGTCGGTAAACTGCCGTCATAAATATAATAAAGTATCTGCTGATATGCTATACCAGTAGACAGTAGAAGTCAAGAAAATAGCAACGTGTGTTGATATTATGGCTAACATGTTGCTTGCAATTATATGTGTTACTATTAGAATTGCAGTAGCTGAGTCAGCATTGGTTGACAAATTGATGCCTTCGCAATATGATAACTTTGAATATTAACTTGTTAGAAACTTGCTTGTAACTTTGAAATCATCATCAATAAAATTCATACTGTTGCCGTTACGGCAATGTATACATGTATACATTACTGCGTATTGATTTAATGTCGGTATATTTGAAATCCTTGAAGATAAATGAAAGACAAATTGCCAGCATTATTAGTTATAATCATAAATTTACGCGATTTCGCTAAGATGCTTAGTTATCTGGGACAGAATTTGTAACTTCTGCTCGATTTTTGCTGAGAGTTTGTCATTAAAGTGTTCGTGCGCGCAGATTCTATTTGACTTCTGTCGCTAATCTGCTGACATAGCATGTTAGCAAGCTTTGTCGTTGGAACAAATTGAAGGAACATATAACTATTGATCTGTGGTCAAAATTTGATTAAATTTGTTGCTATTTTGTTATTTAGGCAGTTAAAATTAATATCGATTGCACACTGTTAAAAATACGCATTAAAATTTAATGTAATCTAAGGAAAATAAATTTCAACTACATTAAAAAAATTTGATGTTGTCAAAAGTGTACTAAATTTCATGCACATACTATTTTGTAATAGATACAATAAATTTAATATACTTGTGTAATTTAAAGATACATTAAATTTTATGATATTTTTTACAGAGTGCTTACATGTAAAAAATATTATATCAGTGTTGGATGATTTAAGAAAAATGTAGGTGTTTTATATCTAAATGTACATTTTTATTTCTTTATAGTTTCGAAATAACTTGATTTGATTACTTTATGATACTATAAGGAAAGTATCAAAATTAGAGAATTAAAGCTATTAAGGTTATGTGACAAATAATTTAATAATAATGTAATATCATCATCATTTTTCCTCCAAATGATAAAATGACGATAATTTATTGATTACAATTTACCAATATTACTTCCAAAAAAGATCGCCAATCTCGCGCACGCTCCTGCTCATTTATAGCAAATGCAAGGCTCGTAGAACAGAGTTCCCGAGAATTTATTAAATACAATAAAGATCCATTCTCCATCATAAAATTTGCTCTTTCGCATATTTTCTTCTTTTTTTCTGTACAACATGGCACGTCCTATCATACTGTTACTTAGTGTAGTTACACACGGATTGCCGTATTTTGGCAATCGATACGATCATTGATCCGTCCGACTCTTTTTTGCGTTTCTTACACCTATAGAGCTTTTTTGTTTACTATTCTACTCGCTAAATTATGTACAAATCGTGTTTCACGTATAAAAAATGAAATAACTGATAATTTCCATCAGCCAATTGATTCCGCTACAAAGATGATGGCATAAGAAGAAGGAAAAACGTTTTCGAGTCTCTTTGTTTCTCCATTTTTAAGTAGAATCGCGTTCCTCTGCATCGATTCGTATCTCAACGCGAGGCGAATTTATCTTCGGCAGTAAAATAAGACAATGTAGCTTCGCTGTCATAACTTACTGCGAGAAAAGGGAAAATGCAAATTATTGCGGTATTTGAGTGTCAGAAGAAATAAAGTAACTCATATCACAGTCAGCGGTGTACCGCACAAATATTTTGGCCTGGTTGCCCTAACGTCCAACAGTTTGAGCTTTGAACGATAGATAATTGATTTTTCTTTGCCCTCTCCCACATTATGATCTATAAAGCAGATTAAAACAAAGACTACTATTAATCAGACTTATGTTATAGGACGCTGCTGCAAGCTGGCCTTTGTAGCGGGACTGCTTAACTTTCGTCATTCTAAGCGGAACACTTTATAAATACTAAAACATCTTTAAAAACATTAACTTCCAACAAGAATTTATATTGAACATTAATAAAATTGAAAAAATATTATTGCCATTTCGAGTATACATACATTCATACATTATTATATTCTAAATTTGAAATTAAATCCTTTGTCAATATAAAAAAATACTTTTAATTAACAACATATTTGAATTTATGTTTATTAGAAAAAGACATAAGAGATTTATTATTCAATGATGTAAAATGCCATTAACAAATCTGTGTGTTCAAAAAAGAAATAAAAACTTTTGAAACAGCTTTTATATAATATAATGTAATGAGCGATTTCCTGATATATTTTTTCATATTTTTATTCCGCTCAAAAATGTTTAAATTTTACTATTAAAGTTTTAACAACGACTATGAATCTTTTTGGAGTTCGAATCGTCATTGATTTTTTAATAATTTGCGTTGTAATTTCTTTATAACTTTACAATCAAAAAATTTAAATTTGTGTAAAAAAGATATTACTTCACATTTTTAATCAAGTTTGTTGAAAAATTGGTACTGTCATTGTGAATATTAACTTTTAGAGTGTATAGATATCTTTGTAAAAATAGCTAATAAGGGAAAGATCGATTTAAGTTTAAAAAATTTGTAAAGATCAACATTTATAATTTCATTACTTCGAAAAAATTGGGCCGTATTATTTATTATAACACGTATATGATAATAGAGTTAATGTTACAAAGACAAATGTAAAAAGATTTAGTCAAATAAGTAAAATCATTTATATGTCGTTTTCTACCAATTTTGTACCATTTTTCAAACTTATATGAGGACTTCGTTTTGCGATGGCAGGGCCCAAATGCCTTAATATAGTCCTAAAGTAAAACTATTAAGCAAAGACGATATTGACGCTGTCGTTGCGAATTAAGTCCTAGAATATTTCTTATATCCTCGAGAAACTATTACGAGAAGTAATTTATTTACAAGCCACGACAAATGGCACATTAAGAATATCTTTGCACTACTTGTTCGCGAGTATCGCTGTCGCACGATTCCCATTTCCGGTATGTCATTATAGTCTCTTTTATTTTACTTATATTCCATAATACGCACGAGTTTCTAACGCGTCTTACATCTAATCACAATCGAGCACGGCACTTGAGTGAAGTGTCTTTTATAAGTACAATGGATCCTGTACTCAGAAATTGAGTAACTATGTGGTCAGATAATGTTGCGATGTAGAAAAGCAATGCTTCTCTATTTCCCTCCAAGATTCATCTTTTATCACAATAAAAGTTTTTTATCAATATAATCATCCCTGGTCCCATATAGAATCTTAAACGGTTCTTTTCGCGATAACACCACTAGAATCACACCGTCATTTCATTCTTCTCCTAAAAGGCTTTAATGGCTGCAATTCCCGTTCCAACCGATCAAAGTCATTGTAATATTCGTGATCTGATTTTTCTTCGGAACTTCGTTGCCTAATTTGAGATTCAAAGGCGCCATTTGGCAAAACTTTTTCCAAGTCCGGCGTAGGAATACCCAAGGTCTGCGGCGTTAGCGGACCCTCATCCTGCGGCATTATGTATTCCGGATTGTCTAGTGATGTCTTCCCTTGAATCGTTAGGAAGTCTGGATACTTTCGGAATCTATTGTTCAACCGCTTCGATTCTAGTTCTAGATAAAAAATAAGAAAGTTTTGCTTTTGTAAAGAGCACAAATACATATATGTAGACATATAAAATTATAGATAAATGTTACATTTATATAAAGTGATAAAATAAATAAATATTATATATGGAGTAAGGAAAAATTAAATTAGACGTTGTACAAAATTATGTATATGTAGAAGTACAAATAAATACAGTAAAAAAAATTTTCCTAAGAGTTAATACATTTCTATTTTCAACGTTATAGATAAAATTATTAAATTGTAGGTACTGATGCAGAAAGTTTTGCGTCTGTGCTCTCTGTGGCAAATATTCAAATTTGCCACTACCTTCCGAAAGATAGATTCCGAATACTTCTCGGAATCTATCTCTCGGAAGGTAATAGCAAATCTCCGAGATTATCTTAATACCCAAAATTAGATTATTTGGAATCGGTGTTTAAACTGTAAGTTCCTTATATCTGTTTAAATTGTAAAAAAGTGCACTGCACAGAAATGTACGCTGAGATGTTATCGAGCTCTGATAAAATCTAAGGATTGAAGAGGAACAGAGAGATGAGATTAGTACCAAGGTTTACTTCTCACCTGTTGGTTTGGATTCCCCAAACCTCAATGAGATCCATATATTGCGTTGTATTGACTGGCAGTTGTGGCGATGGCATAAGGTAGTCATCCTCATCCAATGGCAAATCCAATTTCAAGTTTCCGACTTGAGCCTGCTGATGCGCAACAATGTGCATTACTTGATTCACTTTTGTATCGAAGCAGTCATCTGTCACATCGCAATCTGAAATTTCCCCATTGATTCGTTAAAATTCATCCCACGATGTTTGTGCGTATAATGATTCAATATCAATCATTGCCGCAATAGATATTTTATTCCACTTTTTTTTAGCAATTAACATTTTGCTTACCTCTAACACCGACCATCTTCAATGGATCTGAGCAATATCTCGAATACGAGTTATCTATTCCTGCGATATGTCCGCAGTAACCATTGGGATGCGTGTAATGCGTGTGTTGACCGGAATTGCTCGCCTCGTGCGACGCGTTTCCGCTCCCATGATTTCCGCCATACCTCAAGAGCTCTCTATCCCAATTTTGCTGATTTTGCGGCGTTGGAGAATCAGCGGCGAGTGGCTTGCCGTTCGGCCAGCACGATTTCACTGGCATATTTGGCGGTGAACCAGAAGTACTTGATGCGGAAATTGCAGGCGGAAGTGGAGCTCGTGATTTAGGTTGTAGATACTCGTCAGCATCCACCAAAGTTTCAGGACCATCCATCGCTGATGCGAGATTTCGTATCATCTCTTTTTCGTCCTAAAAATTCAAATTAAGAGTCGAGCTAATACTAAATCGTATTGTGAAATTCTACATTGGAAATTTTTGTCATTATATGATTACTATAAAAAGTTATAAGGTATTATTTCTAACTTTGATTTAAAAATTTTATGTCCGACAATCCATATCGGTACGTGGTTTATAAAAAAATATATTTAATAGTTGATACAGAAATATTATTAAGTATCAAAATCTGCTTTGATAGAAATTGTATTGTTCTTCTTATTTTTTTGTTCTATAGTAAAATTACATTACAAAAGTTATTATATTCTAGGAGTCGAGAATATACAATTTTTTATTATTAGTCGTTAAAAATTCATAGATTATTATCGATATCTAATATACTTTATATTAATGAACTGCTTAAGTATACGGATATAATATGAACAATTTGAAGCATTATTGATATGATCGTAACGCAATTATTATATCAATGAAATCCATTACATAATAATTTTAATAATTTTTAATTATTATATCAACATAATTAGCTTCGGTAATACAGCAAATTTTGCATACAAGCAAAATTTACCTGTAGTGTATACGAAGGCAGTCTCATGTATTTATCTCCTTTAATGGCAAGATATCGACCAGGATCTCTAGACATTTTCGCGAAATCTTCGGCCAGTTCTTTAAAGCTAGGTTTGGATTCAGCATCAAGCATCCAGCACTTAATCATAATCATGTATACGTCAATCGTACAAATCGCGGGCTGCGGTAATCTTTCGCCCTTTTCCAATAATTCTGGCACGTTTCGAGCAGAGACATTTTCGTACGGTCTACCACCATAAGTGAGAACCTCCCAAATGGTCACTCCAAAAGCCCACACGTCCGATTTGTGATTAAACACTCGATGCTGAATGCATTCTAATGTCAACCACTTAATCGGCATCTTCCCGCCTGCAGCTTTATACTGCTCCTCGTTAATGTCCAATAACTTAGCAAGACCAAAATCGGTGATCTTCACGCAATTTGGAGTTTGGACGAGGACATTTCGCGCTGCTAAATCTCGGTGAACTAATCTTCTCTCTTCCAAATAGGCCATACCCCTCGCGATCTGCGTACACCAATTTAACAGTGGCTTCGAACCAATTTTGTCTTTGTACCTGCGTACAAAATCTAGCAGACAGCCCAGGGGCATTAATTGAGTCACCAACATCATCTGTGACGTCATGCATACCGCAAGTAATTGTAACAGATTTGGATGCTCACTAGCCATAATATAAGCCTCGTCGAGAAATTCTTTGGACGTATTTGCACCTGTGCCATCATGAAGAACCTTTATAGCAACTGGGATCTTTACGTTCTCTTCTTTGGGTACCCAGAGGCCTTGATACACGTTGCCGAAAACACCATAACCCAATATACCGCCTTTCCTCATCTCTTCTTCCTTGATGATTCGCAGTTTGGCAAGATTTGGTTTTACACCTGTCGGTCGAAGTGGTTCGTTGTCGTTTAATCCGGTCAAAGCCATCGTCATTTTCACTGTGTTCTCCTTAGCTTTCGTTTTTACTCGCCAGAAGTACAGTAACACAACGATGACAATAACAAACACCGCTAATAAAACACCAATGCCAGCCAAAACAGCTGGATGAAACTCGTTTTCCATCTGGTAACCGAGGTCTAATGTTTCTATAGAACAGTATGGCTCACTGTCAGGAGGAAAGATCTTGTGAGGATACTCTGGTGGACAGGTCTCCGTGCAGTTAAAGGATGTTGAGTTGTCGTCGGGATCGCCTATCCTATCCTAAATATGTAAATTATATAAATTAATATTATAACTGTTAATCTTTTCATACATATAAAGGTTTTATAAATAATAATAAAAAATATAGAAGCTTGGTAATGTAAAAAAAGAATTAATAATTCAATAAAGGCTACAACAAGCAATTCAGCAAGAATGATAGTGCTTATTTAACAAATAATTTTATATTTTAAATAAAAAATTCTTTTCTGAATTATAATTATTTATATATAATTTATGTTGAATAAGCGCTATTATCATCGTTAAAATGTTCATTGCTGCATGTTATTATAAATTATAATTATGAAGATATGTGTATTTTGATGTTGATATTACTAAAATAAAAGATCTCTTTTTCCTTTTTATATTTTCTTTTTCCCCCAAGTATGTTGTATTGTCTATGACGTTTATGTATTGTAATAAAATAGATATAAATGTAAAGCGTAATAAAAACTACTTCTTTAATATTGACGTTTACGTACAATATAAATTTTATAATTCCGACATTTGTAGCACTGATTAGGGCCTGGTCCAAAACATTCTCGACATTCTGCGAAGCACGGTATACATAGCTGCGTGTCAGAATCCGCGAAATGATCGGCAGGACATTCTTCTTCACATTGCTCCCCTCTTTTATACTTGGTGCATTGTTGACACACTTGCTCATGGAAGCCGTATCCTGTGCACTTCTTGCAACGTGGGTGGCACTTGCGACAGACAGCTTTTCCGGCGAGAGGTTTTAAAGGACCTTGTTCCAACGGACTCACCCACTCGTAATAATGTCCTGCGAATTTTATAATAAAAAAATTTATATAAACGTTTTTACATACGACATTAAATAATACTTGTTATAACACTGAGAAATTACATAAATTTACCTCTTATTATCATATTGTTTAAAAAATGTATTATAATTAATTTATTATTTTTAATTATACTTTGTAACAACGTTTACTATTATTTTCAAACATTTGTAGAATTAATAAAAATAATTAACATAACAAAACTCTTATTATATATAATATAATTATTGGTTGTATAATAATAATTAATATAAAGTATCGATTTTTTTCTATTTTTCTATATAGAATATAAATTAAATTCATACGCTAATACAAAAGTTATAAAATGATGGTATAACTTATCATCGAGACACAACTCTTTCTTTTGCAAACATCCCTCTGGTACATGGCCGTTCATAATTGCCTTTTCGCAACTATGACATCCGTTGGCGCCTATGTTGTTCTCTGGTTCCTCGCAACCGCCTACGCAATTCTGGTGGCAATGTTTACATTGGCCGTTGTCGTTGTACTTCGAGGATGGACACTCGAGCACACAGAATGGTCCGTCTCGCACATGTTTGCACCCTTTGCATTAATCGGCACTATGACCGGTGCAGGAATTTTTGTATTCTTCGTGACACGTCTTACAGGTTTTTCGTCTGCTTGATACATTCTGACAACACAATCGTAAATAAAATTATTAAGCGACAATGAATTATCATGTACAGAAGTGACACGTAAAAGGTGCAAATAAAAAAGATTAATTAAAGTAACGGGGAATAAAACATTATATAAAAAGTTTGCAAAGATAAAAGAATAAAATGGTACATGTAAAGAATTATTTAAATGTAATTCAAATTGTTCAGATTGTCATTCACTTGCTTTTTTAATGCAATTAAAGTACTAAGAGTGCACGTGCTGCACTCTCAGTACTTTACGCACACACGTAATATGCTTATGAGATGAATAACGATGAAAAAAAAAAGGCAAAAATTGAGGCTTAATTTCTCGCGGAAGATTTTCAATTTCAACCTTCAATCCATGATCTAGGATAGCAATTTCGATTGGGCAGAAGTCATATTATTGAAACTTTCAATTTCGTATTATTTAATTCTACGCTTATTGACTTACCCAGTATCATTGCAATCTCGAAGACAGTCATTTCCTCGAATAAAGTTTTTACACGATAAGTATTGTTGTCGTCCCAGTCCCCAACATCCTTCGTTTGAACACTTTCCTCATCACATACGAGACCATCTTTAACTGCATGTCGAACAATACTTTGTAAGGTTTTCATATTAGAAATTTAATATAACTTACTTATATAAAAGTGAGTAAATATCGTTCAAACATGTGATTATAATTTTAATTTAGTCTGGAAAACATAAAAATAGCTCTCAAAATAAAATTTATTATAAAAAATATACATGTTACCATACAAAAAATTTATTCCATTTAGAATGTTAATAAAAAAGAATTAATTTTTAAATTAAAAAAAATATTATGTAATCTTATTTATATCTAAATTATTTTACTATACTCACTGCATTCGCTTTCATTTCGATTATTAGACAAAAGGCTTTCATGTTCAGATAATTTCTTGATTCTGGTCCAATTGATGCTTTGTGCGTAACATAGATTTTTATTCTCCAAAATAACGACCAAGCCGGAATAAATCTTTTTTAAAGAACTCAGGCCAAAAGATACTAGAGAAGTTTTGACAATGTACAACGACGCAAAATATTCCGTGAGCGTTCTGCCTCCGATCACCTCTAGATTACGAAAGTACGAAAGGTTCTTGAAATCCTTGTGATCTCCTTGAATATTAAGATAACCCGTAATCTCTTTCAGCGTTTTGAAGATTTCTAATTTATCGGGATGCATCTTTTTGTATCGTTTGCCGAACGTATAATTTGGATAAACGTGTTGAAAACCCTCGAAACTCTGATCCAGAATCGTGATAGATCCTTCAATAATAGTACAATCCTTGAAGGTGTCGATGTTACCAGAGTGCACCTTTTCTACGCCCTTGCAGGTTTTTGGACAAGGGCCATCGCAAGGAACACACTCCAGATTCACTGTTTTCTTTTTCGGTGGACAAGATCTCACGCATGCACCGTTGTCCTTTAAGAGATGATCCGGACATTTTCTTACATATGTCGCCCCATACTTTCGCGTACTTTCCGTCAGGATTGGTTTCCCATGAATAAGTTGTTGAATTATATCTAAAAGTATCATCAACATTTGGATATTAAATATTAAATTTTATTATTAATTTTGTCATCTAAATTAATTTGCAATATAAGCAAAATCCTAGTTTTTTAAATAATTTATTATGTAGAAAGATATGCTTAAATGCTCAGAAAAATATTATTTGTTTGATTAATTATGAAGAAACGATCGAGTCGGTAAATTAAAATATTACTCTGTATTTTGTAACATTGAGGTGATTACGATAACTTTGGCCTTTTAAAATAAAAATGATTTTTGAAAGCATTTGTAGCAAGGAACACAGCAAAAAGATAAAAAACTTTTTAACTAACAGATAAATAAATCAAAATAAATCAAAAATATTATTAAGTTTAACTTTAAAAATATAAATATTATATAAAAAAAATTATGTGTTTTTAAAACAGATAATTTGTTTTTTGAAGCACGATTCTCTTAAACACAAATTCTAAAAAAAAAAAAAAACAAATAAAAGAAATTTCTTTCTTTTTTTCCATTTGTAATTGTTTGTTATTTTAGCATTTGTTGATTGGAGAATTTTTTTATTATTTCTCGCGTGTGTTTCTCGCTAAACATGTTTCCCGCATTCAAAAATCACTTTTATTTTGACGGGCCAAACTTATCGTGATCGTAACATCTTTTGTAGCATTTTACATTAATCTTGTGTAAAGACGGAAGTATATGAGGTGACTTACTTTTACATAGGCGAACATTCTTGCGTGCACACGCCGTCATCGAGGAAATTTTTACAGGCAAGACAGTCGCTCTGTTTAGGGCCGATACAGCCACCCGCAAAAAAGATGGCAACATTCGCTCGGATTAGAACCGAAGCATCTGCCCTGCCAGCACTGAGGCGAACAGTTTGTCTTCGAGAACTTCTGACAGTTCTCCGGACCTTCGCCCCAACAACCTTGTTCGCAACTTTCATCGCATGCTGGACATACTCGTTCTGGCGATGTAAAATTGTACGAGTAAAAGTATTTTCCGCCTTGGCCTGTGATTATTTCTTTCCAATTAATAGTCTTCATGTGACAGAGATTGTAGTTGTTGTACATGCCCACGCTCTCATTGAGTATATCTATGATGAAATCAAGTGCGGCAAGTTAGGTGTTGTCGCAAACGAAATGACAGGTCATCTTAAATTTCTCGCTTAACAATGTTCAATTGATATTATTATTTTTAAGAGATATTTAATTTATTATTAAAGAATATCAAATTTGTATATTTGTAAGCTTTAGACTAATAACATGTTAATTGTTAAAATGTTTGTACGTCACGTCATTAATTATAAACGTAAATTATAAATATAATCAGTTTACATAAATAACTACTTTACATAAATAACTAAATATTCAAACGTATCATACAGATATGTCATTTATCGTTTGAATCTCATTCCAGTCATGTCAACTTGACTAAAGTCTTGGAAGTACTTTATGCCTTATTTTATTTTATCCCTTACATAATACGAATAAAGTAGACAACGTACCTCTAAGGGACGGCATCTCCAGGTTGTGCATTTGACACATTGTAACGAAGAGGGCAAACTCATGGTTGTGAATATTGAGCTTAAAAAGGGTCCTGCCACGGATGATCTGTAGGCTCGGAAGGACGATCTTGCGCACGTCCACGTGACTGATGAGCACGAAACCGGTGACCTCCCGTATATATTGGAGAAAACTGAGGTCGAAGAATTCCTCGAGCCATGTGATCTCCACGTTGCCGTCGACGTAAGTACAGTTGGTGTACCGGTCTCGAAGATTCCGGTAGTGATGTTGTTTGCTGGACGGCACGGAGAGACGGCCATTTGTACCGATGCAAACTACAAGCAAAATCATTAACATATAAGTTACGTTTCTAAATTTATATAAATATTAAGATATATATAGATCGAAATGTGTAAAGACATTGTTATTACTTTAACCTCTATTTTTTTCTCGATTTATTAAAAATATAAATAGATTTAAGAAAATAATTATAATAACAGTAATAGTAATATAACTTTATTTTATTTATTTAATTTAATATAATAATATAAAAACTAATCTATAATTATTATATTATTATTTAGTTTAAAAGAATTCTCCTTTGAAAGATAAAAGAAATGAATTTCTTAAGTTTAATAACCTTATTATTTTAAATCTTTAAAATTCCTCAAATATTTTATCTATATTTAGTAATTTGACAAAGTTATAGATAAAATAGTAAACGACGTATAGATTGATATCGAAAAATTGGTTTGTTTGCAAAGAACTTAATTGAGTACGATGTTTATTATTGGATGTTTTTGAATAAAAAGGAAGTTTATAAATACTTAAGTCATTATCATGGATGATATCCTAATAACTATATTATACTATTCACATTCATTTATTTTGATTTGCACATAGGCGTGAGATAAAATTAAAAATACAGAATACGGTTTTATTACGTTAGTTCGTCACTAAACATTGAACAATATACCAATTACTGTCATGGAAATGTTTCAAAAATGAAATAATGGAAACTAAAATTAGACCACAGTCAAAAATATTTACCGATAAAAGAGATAATGTTCGTTTACAAACGCAACCTACGTTATAAATGACAAGAAGAAGAACAAAATACTTAAGAAAGAAGAATGATAGCCAATTTCAACGAAATTTCAATGATAGCAACATTTTTTTTGAGTAAGATTTTTTTTTTATTTTTGGTGTAGAAGAAAGTTTTACCATTTATCCCACTTCCTTTATAAATCTTTTTACTATTAGTGATTAATAAGTAGCAAGAAAGTAACATCTTTTTAATTTAAAAAATATTAAAATATTATTAAAATATGTGATCAGTGAGTAACAAATAAATATGCTTAGTTTAATGTTACTTGATCTTTGTGTCGTCTTAAAAAAAATCTTGGCAACCCTTCAAAAGAGAATACTTTTTTAATATCTATTTTTAATTGCCATCATATTTGTTATTGCATAAATCAGTTTTACATTTGAATTAATATTGAAACTATGATTTAACGGTCTTTGTTCATCAATGAGTTTTATAAATTACATATAACAATATCTTTCAAGTATATACGTAGTTTAATACTTTATTGAGCAATTCGACTAACGGGATTGAAACCAAATATTGAGATTAGATATGGATTTTCTGTACGTAGAAGAAATCTTGCGTAATTTATTTCCGATTACGATAGTTTGAATACCACTCACACTGTGAAGAGTTTTCCCGTGATCTAGAGATAGCGTTTTATGTATGAAACGTATTGGTGGGCGAACCACTTTTATAAAATGTAGTATACGCGCTGCCGTGATTTCGTTGGGTAATTACAATCTTGAGTTGACTGTGTTTAAATGACTGACGCTTACATTCAGAGGCCGCGTATGCATACTTCGTATATAAGTTATGTTTTATAAACAAACGTTTGTGGTTTACAGAATAGGACAAAACATTTTCGTAAGCCACAAAGTCGCTCGTATTCCTTAGTAAAAATAATTATTAACTGTATATGAATTAATATTAATATTAATATTGAAAGAACGTCTACATAAACTTAGCATGAGAGTTAGTTTCATATACAAATAAAATTAATTCATAATTCTTCTCTTGAAACAAAGCTGAATATCTGATAGGGTTGAGAAGAAAAAGTTTATAGCTACAGAATATTATTTTTACCCGAAATTTTTTTATATGCGCTAGTAAAAGTTGGAAATTCAAAACAGGTATGTTTATATAAAAAAACTAAAATTTAATAAGATAATGAAATACAATTCTTATTTTTCTAAAACTAGTTTAACAAAACAATACATTTTTTTATTGCGGCAATTAAGGTTACATACTATCATAAAAAGCATAAGTTTATTTCAAGTCTCATTTCAAGACTATCTTAAGTAATGTCTTAAGATATTAATACAACTCTCTGATTGGTGAATGACATCTTAAGGTACTTATATACTTAAGACGGTCTTAAATATAAGAATTGACTGATTACCGGTATTGTATACGTATTAATATAAAAAAAAATCTTTATATCCTTTTACATGTTCTTTATCAGCAATAATTGTACGGAGAATTCTGAATAAATAAACTAATCTTTCTTAATATAATAAGACATTAAGATATTTTGAAGAAATATTATCTTATTGTAGTGTATAATTTTCCTTCTTTTTATAATAACTCCTAATAATTATGACATAATCATAAATATCACAAAGTATGCTATATAGAAATTAACTAAACAAGTAAATTCTCCTTGGCACATAAAAACGACCATATGAAAAAGAACTCAAGACTTTATTAGATAGCTTCGCGCAAATTCCTTGCAACGCAAAGAAACGACCGTCGCGGAGAACATACTGTAGTCGCACGTTTGTCGCAACTCCCCTGGAATTTGGTTTTGCACGCAACTTAAATCGCACTTGCATCTTCGCGGACTGTTCGCAAACGAGCGGCTGCGATCGGCACGCGGTGCCGAAAGGACGGTCTTAATCTGACCGGTGATCGGAGTCATGTGAAAATAATTGCGCGGTAAGGACAGCCTTCTTGCGCGAGGTACCTGAGGGATTGTGTCGCAGAAGAAGATATCGTCGCCGACAATGCCGGGATTCGTGAACCAAAGAAGGTAAGAACCGGCGGAACACGAAAGCGAACCTGAGTACTCGTGTATTTGTATCGGCCAGATGCTATTGAGAGTCGCAGGATGCCAAATGTGCGCTTACTGTGGTATGGCGCCAGAAGCCTCGAGAATGCAGACCGAATGTGGATCTGCATTGCCGATGGGACCACGCAGGTTTTCTGTCAACCTACCTTTTGTCCCACAAAGTCGAGCCGCATCAAAAATGAACGACTAGATTGTCATAATGAAGAGGCATGGCAAATATTTGTCGGAATATTTGTCTTACGATTTTTCGTAGAAGAAAAAATGCCGCTATAAAATCGCAGAATTTACAGATTTCTGTCAGACAAATAAAAATCTCTTATACATATGGTTTCCATCAAAAATAATAATATATAATTAAGTTAAGTAGCATCACCAATAATCAATCAGATTTTTTGCATTTGTTGTATTCAAGGTTTCTGTTAAATTTTTCGAATAAGTAGAGACATATTTTTGTACAAAATTTAAAAAATTATTGGATTGATAAATAGGAAACATTTGTTTCAATAGATTTTTCTTAAATAATACAATATTATGTTATAAAATTGTCTACATACTATTACATTAATTAGCAAAGTTAGATGAGCTTGTTTGTATTCTTAGTGAACGTACATACATATATATACATATATGCATAAATAAAATTATTTTCTATGACTACATATGAGTATATGTTTCCACTAAATTAATCTTAATTTGTTGATGAATATTGCTAATTAATATCATTTTTTATTACATTGTATGTCGTGAAAGAAAATTTCTTTGTTATTTTGAACTGCATTTTTCTTGTGTTTTAGGCGTTGAAAAGTTGAGTTCCGGCTTTAGATATTAGCAATTTTTCAGATAAAGTATTGCATCATTTAGACTCATAAAATATGAATTAAGTGCACATCGTATATATATATATATATATATATATATATATATATATATATATATATATATATCTTGTACACAATTGTAATTACTATAAGTATTTAGATCTATTATATAAAATTTATAGATGTTTGAGAAAGTATTCTAGTCTAAAACTCGTAAATGTTTGCCTATTGTTAAGAATTTTTTTAAAGAAAAACTGCTGCACATTTTTCAACGCGTTTGCATATCTACTTGTATTGTATATATTTAGCAAAGATTACGATTATTTATAAATTGTTTTTTATACAAAAATTATATTTAATTAAATATTAAAAAGAATCGATACTTGTTCTTTAACCGTGCCATTTAATAATTTGCAATTTTTTATTAATCTTAACTCAGACAATAATGAACATTTTACATATAAAAGTTAAATGTCAATAGTTTTAGTAATTTCTAACAAATTGTGTCAGCTAATTTGGTTAGCTAAAATGTATCTGTTTTTAAAAATGTAACATAAAAGATAATAAATATTTAGCCATATAAACATTTGTAAACGTGAACTAAGCATATATAAATCTGCCTTTTGTATCTCTATTCAATTTTTATTTAAATAATTAATTACGTAATAAATTAGTTATCGCGTAGCTAATTAATCGGAATTAAATATTTTTTTAAAAATATAGTCTACATTGACAGAACTCTAACGAAGCCATGAAGGCTATTTAGAGCGCATTCCACTTTTAAGATTCGCAATGCTTATGGAATCATTTCATCTTTGCTGTTTGTTAAATATTAAAGGACAAGTAATGCACACTTAACGCGGGTCACATGTCGTAAACGCGGCACAGTCAAAAGCATTAATAATTCTTTTAATGCTTCTGTGTTTTATGTAGAATGGCCTTAATAATCATTAGAGATTTTATTATGGTTCTTTGAATATATATATGTGCTTCGATAAAAGAAAGAAAAAAAACAATTAATTATAAGTTGTTGATATTTTATTGTTAATATTTAGTTGTTTGCATATCTAATTAATAGTTTCAGTCAAAAAAAATTTATTTTATATACAATAAACAAAATGTTTTTTACTTGATCTAGTATATACATTTTTTTTATGTAGATAAATGAACAAAATATATTTATGTTTGCAACAAATAAAATTAACATTATGAAATACTATAAACTGTACTAGTACATTTTGCAGATTTCAGGATTTGCTTAAGAATTTAATCTAAAATTGCAAAAATGTTTTAAACAAATATAGAATTTTTTTCTACGTAAATAACAAAATTATAACATAAAATATATTGAAACATTTAAATAACAAATTTCTTACATTTCTATTATCGCGAAACATATGTAATATGAAAGAAATTACAAAATATTGGAGATTATGTCATATACGATCAGAACTTATCTTAAAAGAGAATTGTAGAATTTATTTGTTAAATGTTTTAATAATTATTCTTTTAAGAATAATAACTTTAACAACTATTATTATTTTTAAATTATTTTTTAATATAAAAATTTATCTTTGCAACGAATAATTACACAGATCTGTTAAGTTTTGTTGCTTGAGAATTATAAATTGTTTCCTACGCAATTTTCTATGCTGAACCCGAATCTGGCCGCAGAAATTACTTACCAATTTCTTGAAATAAATAAATTAAAATGTCTCAAAAGTAACGATTTTTTTCCAATATTTTAACCTTATACAGTACTATACTTTCTCTTCAAAATCAATTTTTATTTACTAATATGTGATTTCTCTCACCGAAATACCAGTTACAAGTTATAAACTTTTGAAAGCATAAAAGTATACCTTTAACAGATTGAAGAAACTACAAGTAAACTGAATATATTTGAAAGCATTTTGAAGGTCGCTGATTTTAAATCTTTCGAAACGAAATACAAAATGGCATATCCAATATGACAAATCCCTAAATTTAAATTTGAGATAATATAACTAAATCTTATTTATTTACTAAAATATAAGGCCACTTAACAAATGCTATTTTTGTATATTTTTATAAATATAGCTAAAATCGTCGTTTTTAGACCATTTTATCCAATTCTTCTTAAAAATCTACGTGACAAATAATTTCAGAGACTATGTTCATGTTTAGCGCATAAAATTATATAAGAAATTATTTATAATTTTTGAACAATTTTTAACATTCTTAATTTTGCGGGCCTCTATTACTATAACTGGCCTTTTTCATTTAATAAATAGTCAATTTAATCTTTGAAAATATTTTCTTTTAAATTAAATTAGTTAAATGATCAAAAAGATGTGTACTTCTGATTACTAAATTTATTTATATATTCCGTTTATTCAAATTTTGATTTATTTATTATATACTATATATCAATGTTTCTTACGTTTATTGTTATTTTATGTTTATTATTTTTATGTAAATAAATTATTAAATGCACACTTTTTAAAAGTAGTTCCTTTAAAATAACTCTCCTCTCTAAATTTTGCCTGTTAATTAAAAATCAGATAATCTATAATTATATGTTGAGTTTCTAGTTATTCAGTTTTATTTCAAAATATTGTCCTGTTCTGATCTTGATATCGGCATGAAATATCAATTCCTACAAATCACAGTCCGATTTTACGTGACACACTTAAGAAACAACGCGACCAAGACAAATGTAAATCTCATAACAGTGGCAACTTATTATTTTTTAATCACGATTACATTTTCATGAAAACCGACCGAGTACTTACTGAATGGTATGTTCATAAAACCTTAGCAAAAATATGTCTAAGTAACTGAGAAAATGTTTATTGCATTTTGCTTACGCATTGCGCGAAAGATAGTTATTTAAGACATTGCAATATCTGCGGACTGTTCTTGGATATATGACCATTAATTTGAATAGAAGGACAGAAAATTATAGTGTTCGTAAAACCCTAAGTGGATTATCATGAGGAAAGTAGAATTTTGTCTCCAACTTATCGTACATTAATTTAACATTAGAGTAAATTAGAAAAATTTAATTAACATGTACTCAGAGTTTACATATGGTAATTATACATTTTTTCACAGTTACTTTTTCTATGATATTCAAATTATGAATTACAAGATTCTTTAAGCAATTAGTATTTTCTACAATTATCATAATATTTATATTAATTTATTATATTATTGACATGTTAAAAGTTTAATGAAAATTAAATTGAAATGCATAACATTGTTACAATAAAATTTTTATAAATTTTTAAGCAAAAATAATTGCTTTTGCTGTTTTAGTTGAATAATCGAAACATGGATTTTAAAGATGTAGAAAAGATTGTAAAACATAATTCTGTTCTTATTATTAAAAGTTATTATTTTATGACTACCTTTTAAAAGTTTCAGTACGCTTGAGAATTTCTTACATCTCAAGGAAAATTAAATACTTTGGTAAAACAAAATCCTAGAAAAATTTCCAAAAATACTTTTTAAAAAAAATGATAGAGCTTTAATTTTTTTTAGTTTTGTCTCTATAATATTTCGTTTCCAAATTACAAAAATTGAAACTGCTTCTTAATTTCATAACTAAAAAGTTTACGTGAAAAATGAGAAAAAAAATGTTTGTTATAACAAATGATTCCTATAAATCTTTTCAAAAATTTTTTAACACTTTTACGAAATCTTTTATAAAACGTTAAGTGTGTTTAAACTTTTAAACGGTAGTGTGTATTAAAAGAATAAAAAGTTAAATATTAGGCCGAGCATTTGTTGTACAAAATAATATAATTTAAAGAAAATGTAAAGGCTTCTTATATTTCTACGTAACGCTAGAAAATTAGAAAAAAAGTTGCTGAATTTATATCTTCTAAAGCATACCTATTATTCAATAGTTTAGATTTTTACTTCATATACGTAACATTTAGTAACAAGAAAAAAAGTAATAAAGACAAAAATGTAACAAATTTTATTTTGTTTGGTGCTTAGCTTTTTTGAAAATGTACATTTGATGTAAATTTTTCAATTTACACAGCTCATCAATTTATGCAGCTGATAATAATGTATTATAATCATACAATTTTGTTTTGAATTGTTTAATATTTTAAAATAATTTCATAAAAGAAAGTTTAGTATAGAATGTTTTACATTTATTGTATTTACATAATCACAATTATTATAAAAATTAAATTTATATTATTATAAACTCTATCAAGTTTTCTAATTTGTACTATCACAAATTTTATTATAAAGAAATGATACTAATATAAGTTTGCTGTGATGAAGAATATGTCAGTTACAAAATTAAATTCAAGCTAATTCTATTTTGGTGTTCTTACATTTTCATTATTGTTATTTGCTAATTATTGAATATTTATTCGTTTTCTTGATAAATTATTAATAAAATAAATATTAATTAATTAAAATGTCCTTATATTTTTAATCACTTTAATTAATAAATTTGACATTTTCAAAAACAATACGATTTAAGGAAGCATAGGTACGCATTAGACGACCGGTTTTCTAAATCACATCTTTTGAAGCATATTACAGAAAAGATTGTAACAAATTAATTTGTTATTACTAAAAAGTTTAATATGTTATAATAGATGATTAAAATATAGAGTATACAATTTCTTTGGTTTACATCTAAAGCTGCACCAAATGCGAAATTCAATTTAAAAAATGGCTTAAATTATATGCCTTTTGTAATTCCTCTAATAAATCTCAGAATATATTGTATATTTGAGAAAACAAACTAAATGATAGAAATAAAGAAGTTAGTATCATCGATAAATATAAAATATTTCGTAACTACCAAAGTTTCTTCCAGTTATTAATTTTTTAATCAATAATCCATTTGCTTTATTTTAATATAATTTTAATATTTTTTTAAAGATATTAGCATTTAGTTTTTGTATAACGCAGCTCTCTTTCTCTCTCTTTCTCTCTCTCTCTCTCTCTCTCTCTCTCTCTCTCTCTCTCTCTCTCTCTTCTCATATTTTAATGTTTTACTACAAAAAAATGTCAAAAAAGAATTTTAATTTATTAGTGAGTGAAGAAACGCATTTGAAAAAAATCAAAATGTTAGAAGTGAAGAAATCGATATAATTAATGAATACAAATATTTCAAAATTAGTTATAATACATACTGATTGTCTATCCTAATTATTTTCGTATTAACCAACATAAAATAACGATTATAAATTATCATACAGCGAGGAGCCATAATTAATAATTTACTTAACAGTTTACTTGTTTTTACTGGAAATATCTCAAGTTTCACTAAACGTATAGCATATTCGCATTATTATTACATGTTTTTAATGAAATAAAACAATAAAGATAAAAACATTTTGTTTTAAAAAAGACTTTACCAAATCCAAAATTTATATACATTTGTAACTTAACAATTTTTAGAATATAAAAATTATTTAATTTTTTTCACAGAGAGCTAAATTTGCCTAGACTAGATTTCGAGAATAGTATTGAAGATGACAAGATTGAAGTTGAATTTAAACTATTCCCTAGTGAAAAAATGCGCTTTTACTCATTCTTTACACTACAGCCATTCGCCAGCCGTCTTCTTAATGATTATCAAGATTCTTTGTGTGAGACACCTTTCAAATACACCAAGGCTTGTCGGGTTGACAGAAGCATAATATTCAAATCGCATCGATTCTAGCAAAAACAAGCGTAAGCTTTGAGAGTGAAGTCTCGCGCCATCTCTTGACGTATTACGTTCCGCACAAAGTCGGAAGGAATGTACGCATCTCGATAGACGGAAACGAATTTATCTTACTTATATATCGCATTTTGCACTTGTTTATTCTAAGCAAAGGATATACGCCACAGACGCTGAGTCGCGAAAGAGGAACACCCACTCTGTCGTTCCTTCTCTGCTTCACGAATGAAACGCGAATAAATACACACTCTGTCGATTTTATTCATTTCATGACAACCCTTTAATCCGACTATTGCAGTTTCAATTACTTCTTACTTTATAGAAAGATTTATCGAGATTCAAATTTCTAGCGCACGCGCGCGTGACTTAGCTTTAATCCCAAACTATTTTATGAATAAAATTGATGTAGATTTCTAAATACATTGCAAATTGTTTGAACATCTCGTTTGATGTACAAATATAACTGAACAAGAGTGTATTAGACAAAAATTATTATTATAATTAATTTAATTGTATAGGGAAGTTTAAGGAGTTATTAGCCATGGGCAGTTATGAGCCAACACTCAAAGTCAGCCATATTTGAAATTTTAACACGTTCCAACTACGGTAAAATGTTTCTCTCTCCATGCGATCTTACTTTTTGACTAGCACTCGTCGCATCAACAATCTAAGTGTCTCTCCAAATTTTGATTTTTAATTTTCTTCAAAAAGCTTTTTCGACCATTTGTATTTATGATCTTACTTACTTTTTCAAACTGATTGCAAAAATAAATATATTACAAAATTATTACTGGTGAACTACCATTTCGATGCACAACTGAAATTTTGCATGAACATTCGATGTGTTAATTACTATGCGGCCATTTTGATAATATAGCATTTAATTGTGAGCTGGTGAAGTGGAATTGTGAGCCACCACTTTTGGAGAGTTGTGAGCCACTACCTTTTTAGAATATAAAAATTATTTAATTTTTTTCACGGAGAGTTAAATTCGCCTAAATTTGCCATTTTTTTCAACTTAAGTTGGCATCTTTCATACGTATTTTGCAATATTCATGCATAATTTGGATGTTTCATGCAATTTTATAGTGAATTTATTAGTTTTCGTGATTTGTTTCGTTTAATTGTAGATAGTTATTATGCCGCGTCATAAGTATACAAGTGAATCTAGTAAGTCAGCAATCGATATTAATGCCGTAGTGACTGCCATCAAAGAGGTGACGATTGAGAAGAAAGCGGTGCGGTCCGTTGGTCGAACATATAACATCGATAGGTGCAAATTGATTCGCTACATTTCGAAACTAATGAGGCAAACGTAGATTCTTCAACCGCTTCGAATGAAAAATTGGGCGATTTTGTTTCAGAAGAATTTTGCATCATCTGCAAAGGTGCTATGCCGAAGAAATTGAACAAAAACAATTCCATACATTGCATAAATGCGATCGAGCTGTGAACTTAAAATGTGCCAATTTAAAAACCAGCTATTATACCTGTATTCATTGCAAATCAAACTAATCAGTTTATACAGACTTTATTTTTTTATCAGAATTATCTTAATTTTCTTTTTTCTACAACTTAAATAAAGAATAATCACTAAAATATGTCATTATCTTCCTTTTTAAGTCGTGGCTCACAACTTCCCCAAAGTTTTGAAAATTCTAAAAATACATTTTTTTCAAGCATATCAAAATTCTACAACCGTTATGCCTTTCAATGAATTTCTTAAGCCAGTAGTTGCCTTTCGAGGTGTACTAGAGGATCCAATCTTTCAGATGCGTAAAATATCAATTTTGTGGTAGTTATCGTTCAAAAACAAAACCCGGCTCACAACTTCCCAAACGCCCCTAATTGAATCGATCTTGTGTATGACAAACGATATATAAGTCATTTTTAGTCAAAATTAAAATGTTAAGAAAAATTCAAAAGACATAAATTTTATTCAAACAATTTTATTCAAACACTATGTTAATCAAATATTTTGTTTTTAAATACTTAACAGATTTAAATCATTATTTACATGAGAATCATAAGTCAGTGAATGTATTTTCTTCATATTATACTTTAAAAATGTACTCAATAATTAATCATTTCAGCATCTTGGAATTCAATGTTAAAAAATTTCTTTTTTTTTAATTGTGTATTTTTCAACAACATAGTCAAATTTCTTTCATAGGCTACAATCTATTATTTTATAAGATTTTTAGAAGAATTTGTTGTTACAAAATTTTAGATTTACAAAATTTTATAATTAAAAAGCCTTATTTATATATATACAAAAATGCTTATTTTATTGACAAACATAAATAAACATTTTTAAATTAGTTTTTTTAATAAGTTTTAAAAGCAGTACATTTTACTTATTTAATATTTGAAATAAAGAAGCATTTTAAACATATTTTTAATTGATTGTAGTTCTATAAGTGCTTCTTACAATTTTTGATTACTTAATATGTATTTTGGATTAAACCAAAACATTTTTTAAGTGAAATGTAAAAGCAATAATTATTTGTAAATAGATTATTCAACCACATATGTGTTGCTACTATCTTTTGTTCCAATTCAATATTTCTCATACAAATTTTTTGGAAAGAGAATATAATAAAATTTGAGTTCTAAAGCATGATACTAAGTGACATTGTAACAAAATAAATAATTCTACAAATAAATTATTGACATTGATACGTTGCAAATTTGTAAATATATATATTGCGATATCTCGATAACTATACAAAATATTATTCAACAAGGAAATTATCTTGGAGAAATTGGATAAAACAATTATTTCTATTCATTTTAATTAAGGTGAATGTCCCAATTAGTAACCATGTCTTAGTTAGTGACCAGGTACGTATATTTATTTAAATCACAAAAAAATTCTGCAATACAAATCGCCAATATTAACTTATTAATCTTCTAATATCAAAATAGTACATGTTTATATACATGTTTATAAGTTTTTATTTTTATTTTACTATTTTAATCATATTAAAAGTGGCACGCGTTGTTATTCCAAGCAAATGGGACGTGTATCGGCCATTGGCTTGTAAGGTACGCTAAATTCATGACAAACTTGCGTCAGCCAATGTACTATATATATTTAAATCACGTAATTGATAAGAAATAGTGATCACTTATATTATTTGGACATAGAAGGAATTAACAGGTAATACAAATGTAGTGCAAGGCTAATTGTAAATAAAATAATCGTGGGGTCACTAACATGTACCGAAAAACGTACGTGTCAAAATAGTGACCGACTAGATAAAATAACTTAAAATAATGTGGTTTTTTATTTGCTTTCACAAAATTATTTGTTCTTATCGAGAATTGCATTTTTCTTATGCCCAAATCAATTTTGGCATAAAAGTCGCAAATTTATTCATTTTAACCTGTAAATACTGACACTTTGCTTGAAGTTCACTAATGGGGACAAACATAGTTTATTAATTAGAACAAAGCAAAATCGAACGGTCACTAATAGATACATTTGCATGTAGCAATATATTTGTTATTTATTGAATATGTATAGCATTATAAAATTATTAGCAAAAATTTCTGTTGATAAAATAATCTAGTTTTCCAAGAATAAAAACAGTTTTAATTAAAAACCAAGTTTTATCTATTTAAATCTCATCCATAAATTTCATAATTTACTTGTTCATTAATTGGGACATTCACCTTATAATATAACTAAAGAGTTATCTACAAAGAACAAACAAGTTCAAGTAATTAAATTTTTAAGAAACAAAAATTCCTCACTTCAAATTGTTCACCGTCCGTGCGTGCGTGCGTGCATACGTGGTCGGAATCCAATAATGCACGTTGCGATAACTCTCCAACCAATCATCTTAACTTATCTAACTCAACCAACGGAAAAACTCTAGGCATCGGCCGCTGTGAGTGGTGGTGTGCTATCGATCCCGTGTACTATCGGAATCCGCCCTGCATACGCACGCATAGTGAACGATTTAAAGTGAAAAATTTTTGTTTCCTGAAAATTTAATTACTCGAGCAAAGTGTCCCAGACTTTACGTGACATCCGTTAATAGCAGACTTTTGAGATCATTTCGTGACAAAAATCCTAGCATCAAAATATCGAGTATATAATAATTTAAAAATGGAAAGGGTTTAACATTGACAAATCAAACTATCTGAAATTCGTGCTCTCAAGTATGACACATTGCACAGTACCAAAAGAGTTTCTAAATATGTTATTTATTTTTCATATTGATTTTTCATATATCTTCACTATACCATGTGTCATACCTGAGTGAGAGAATTTCGGACAGTTTAATTTGCAACATTTTAAAATTTGCAACATTAAACATTTTCACAGAAACATTTTAAAAATGTTATAGACATATTTCACAACTATTACAAAATGTTTTTCTTTCAGTTAAAATATTTCTAAGATATCTAAAAATTTTGGTGCTATATAGATAAGTTATATAAATGTAATAGGAATAAAGGTAAAGATTATTTAAAATATTATTTAAAATATAAAGCGATAACCTGTTCACTTTTTATTTACAAAATTTTACAAATTGTTTTTTATAAAAACCCCATTTTATATTTCTTTTATATGGTAATTTTTCTTCAGATATAATAATATTTCCAGCAATATTTTTAGTATTTCTGAAATATTACTGAAATTTTTTAACGTTATCGCTACAATATTGCTGGAATATTCTGTGCAGTCGTAAACTTACAAAGAAAATTTCAGACCATGATTAATACTCTGAAAACTCATTAAAAAAGAAAATAAAAAATCTGAACTTGTTTGTTCTTTTACTAATAAGAAATTTTACTAACTATTTATATTTATATTTTCCATTTTCGTTTATTCTTGGCTGAACAAAGTTATTCACGATGTTACTGACATAGAATGGTTTGGCGCCACAACCTTTACTAAAAGTAAACTTGTTAAGAAATTCTTCAATTATAATACTTTAATTGTGTATTATTAGGTATGTGTAATTTTTAACAAGGATTTTTTAACATTCTTCGATTCCTTAATATAATAATACGTATTATTTCTTGAGATATAAGCAAATTCTTTGCAATGAGAGTTTAATAGAATTTGAGTTCCAAAGTCTAAAGCTGTTGAGCGAAAGCATAATAAAGTAATAATGAAAAACCAATTTTACGGGAATATTATCTGTCCTGGTATTCATCGCATACAAAGAATGCCGCGGCAAACTTCTTATCGCTTATAGACGATTCACAAGATCGTTCGTAGAGC
The DNA here is from genome assembly GCF_016802725.1 of Solenopsis invicta. Taxonomy (NCBI): domain Eukaryota; kingdom Metazoa; phylum Arthropoda; class Insecta; order Hymenoptera; family Formicidae; genus Solenopsis; species Solenopsis invicta. Next base: position 7,558,606 of record NC_052675.1, on the reverse strand, counting down.
AGAACATGGTCTGAAGGATAATGGCAATAGGGGTCCTTAAATAAATTTTTATTACATTCTTGCAATTCACTGAATATGATTTCTGTTTTATCTGTAGAAAAGAGACGGATACTATAATGTAATATTGGCTTTTTTAGTCAATTGTATATATGCGACTCTCATGTCACTCTTTAATATAATTTATTCTTTAAATTGAAAATTATCTAACAATTTATTTGTCTAATTTATTGTATGAATTATCTAACTATCTAATTTATTTCTCTTCTTCTCTAATTTGTTAATTAATATTGTATATAAATATTTGTTTACATTCTTTTTAGTTTATTTCTATTTGCTTTTATCACTCGCTTATCGCGGCAAAATGTACCATTTAAAATACCATTTCAATAAATGCTTTATTTAAAAAGAAATTAAATAATTTGCAAAATACTTCGTTGGATGTTGTCTTTTTTATACATTTTTGCACTAAAGAAATGTTATAACATATTACGTCTTAATTTAGTCTCTATACAACGAAAAAAAAATAAATTTAAACAGACACTGAAAAGCCAATGTTTTCAGTCAAAATTAAAAACTACCCAGATAACAGTGTGTCTCAATAAAATCTATGCCTATGACGTTGGCAGCTTGTCATACATTTATCTTCAACAATTTCTAATTAAAGCAAGATGCAGACAACAATGTATATGTATGTATGTATGTATATATATACATATACGTATACATATATATATATATATATATATATATAATATATATATATACATATTAGGATGGTTTTTATTTTGGATATTTTCGAATTTTTATGCTCCCAGGGGTTTAAACACTTCCAAATTAACAAAAAAAATTCCCTAAAAATTTGAGCTCTTAATATCAACTCTAAGATAGTCCGCATGACAGTCTAAGTTTTTTGAGGCTGCTTCATTTATATCATCGAAGTCACTCCAGTTTGTTGAACAGTTTCAAATAAGTAGAGATTTTTTGAACATAAGTCCATCAGAATGGAATGAAAACGAATGTTTTAACGAGGGTTTAATGTTGGTTAAAAATTTAAAGGTTATTAATGACATAGCGACGCGTGCAATTAAATTAATTGAAGATTATCATGATATATTAAGTAAAAACCAGAGCAACAACAGTTTATAGTCCAATTATTATCAGAATATAATCAAAATTATTCTGATACTCAAAAAGTTCAATTGTTGAAAACATGAAAATAGGTTCATAAAGTTCATCAAAGCTTAAAACAAAACACTTTTATATTATTTTCCCTTCTTTAAAATTTTCTATTTTTTGGTATAAATGGATTTTCAGCTTTTTTTTATTTATAAAAAATATGTATTGGTCACAATATCAACAAATAATTTTTGTTTCTTATGTATAATAACAAAGTTTTAAGATAATGGAAATACATGAAATTTGTAACCTTCAAGAAATATGCAATATATTTTATGGTAGAACTATTTATTTTGTAAATATACTTGAAAACATTGATTTCATTTTAATTGAACTTTAACCTTGAATAACTTTTAAACCAGTAGACTTACCAAAAAATCATAAGACCTTTTCTGTAGAGCGTTAAATTCTCTACAAAAATATCTACTTCTCATAATATTAGGATCATTCATAAAAGACATATTAAATTTCGAAGAATGAAAGAAGTTTTTTTACATGTTATTTCCATAAGAAACTTAGGCTGTCATGCGGACTCTCTTAGAGTTGATATAAAGAGCTCAAATTTTTAGGGAATTTTTTTTTATTAATTTGGAAACGTTTAAACCCCTGGAAGCATAAAAATTTGAAAATATCCAAAATAAGAACGACTCTAATATATATATATATATATATATATATATATATATATATATATATATATATATATATATATTGTCAACAGTTTAACGGCAAGATAACAGCATAAAAGTTATTTTGCGTTATTGGCAATATGGCAATATTGTATGGTTCTATAATTATTGTAATAATATAATGATACTACAAATTTTGATGACAATTTCAAACAGGTAATTTATTTGTTGACAAGCTGCTTGCTATTCAAAGTTGTATTGTGATGACATCAATTTGTCACGACTCACAATCAGTTGTTATCAATTCTGATAGCAAGACATATTTTGATACAAGCAATATACTAGCAGCAAATAGACCCGTTGTTGTCAGGGTCTGAACAAATGATAAACAAGTAAAAACTACTTACTCAAAGTGATATCAATACATCGTCAAAACTGAAAACTATTGTTTGTCATAATAGCGTCATGAAAATATTTAAATATGACGAAAATATGATGCCATGCACAATAAATTGATGTTGCATAAAATAAAATATTATTGAAAAAATGAAAATAAATGTTTAAATAATAATTTTAATGTTGTGTTGAAAAATTTAGTCTATATAACGTTGACATCAAAATAACATTGATCTAGTTACACCATGCGACTAGACCTATGCATTAACCTATATCCTGACCTAAAGTAGGCCACTAATGAGACGTTTTTAACGTTTAAATCTATTGCTACCTTTTGCCATAATATAGATATAGCCTCAATCGTTATGTCAGTTTTTGGATTTCCGATTCGTATATGACTCGCAATACCACAGTTTCGTACGTCAAATGCAGTGTAAATCTTGCACAATTCTGCATAAAGCAGAATTAGGTAATACTGAAGAATACCTACTACCTCACCGATTTTGATGAAATTAGGTTCATTCGACGCGTTTTTACATAAAACGAACGAATCTGGCAGAAAAAAGTGTCGCTCTGCCCCGCGAACCGAGATATCAATTATTAAAGTTGACGAATATTCAGGTTAGGATTCCTATCATATCGACGAGATGTAGCGACTTGAGCATGCGCCGTGGGCATATATATACATGAAAAGTGTGCAAATTTGAAATGTATGTAAAGCAAAATAAATGATTTCAGTGAAAAATGAATGTATTTATTAAATTATTGTACGGAAAGTATATGCTTGAAAGGGGGAGAGATTTCGCTTCTCCCCCCTTTATTTTTTCTAACCCAATCTATCCTGTGTCTAAGTTTTAAATCAAAATTGTTTAGCGTGGTAGTTGAAATTTTCAACTTTCACGCAAAACAATTTGGATTTAAAACTTAGACTCGGGATGGGTTGGGTTAGAAGAAATAAAGGGGGGAGGGGCGAAGCCCCTTCCCCCAGTCAAGTATTTACTTTCTGCACGATAATTAATAAATATATTTATTTTTCACTGAATTCACAATACGGGTGGGTTGTTGGGTTAGGAAAAAACAATATTTTAAACATTAATAAAAGCAATCTTTTATTTCATTGCTAAATTATTTAACAGATCACAATTTATTAATTAGTAAAATAGAATGTCCACGGTGCAACAATATTTTAAACATTAATAAAAATAGTCTTTTATTTCGTTGTTATCGAACATCTTATGAAAAAAATAAACATAAAAAAAGAGTTAAGAAGTTATGTAACTTTCAAACTAGTGCAAAAATATATGTTAATAAATATTGCTTCAAATTATATTGCAGCCTTCAAGACATCTGCTTCGCCGTGATAAGTCTTCGGTGAATACAATTTCGCAATCACACGGAAGAAACTCGATAATCGCTCTTCATATGTATGAACGCGTTTAAAGAGAAATTCTGCCAAATATCCCACTAAATGTGCCTCGCGTATTCCATATCGTGGGATATTTGCTCTGACTTCTCTCCAAAACCGTTCAATATGTTGAGTGTGTGCTCCTGAATATACAAAATGATTAAAAATTAATAATGTTAATTTTAATGTGAATATTGAAAATGCTTATATTTACCAGTATCTGGATCGATAAAATTCATTGAATGATTCACTGTCAGATGTTGGAAGCCTTATTGGAACCCGTACTACTTAAACAGTTGTACGACTTCCAACAATCTGACATTATGGTCGTTCCAGGTAGGATCCATTCTTTTATCACTTGCAAAAGAGTTTCTTCCGTCCGATTTGGAACTGGTACGAGAAATACCTTTTTTGTATTTCGTTCGTATCCACCGAAGATCCACTTGTCTTCGATTATTCGACCACGGTTGTATTTCCTTTTGCCAATTTTGGCCTCATCTATTTCAACTATTGTATTTGGTCCTCCAAGTGTAGTTGAGTTATTTTTGGCCCAATAGATGCAAACTATTATTTGTATATTTTTATAAGTACATATGTCATAAGATATTCAAAGCATTTATATATTTATTATACTTACTTCTCGGCAAAAGGAAGTCCAATCAACAATCGAATGCTCGGACAGTTGTAATTCCGTGCATAAAAACTGATGTCTTGGAGGCCTTAACATAATAAAATGTGCAGTTAGTCTGCATATTGTTTCTAAGCTTAAGTTACTTTGGCTGAACCACGTATGCACTTTTGCACTTGTTTGAAAGTTTATGATGACGCTGATGCTGGTGATGAAAAAAAAAAAAAAAAAAATACCGCGAGACGCGACCGCGCCTCCTGATTAAAGGTTTTAGTATATATATATATATATATATATATATATATATATATATATTATTTTTATATCCTAAAGTCAGATATATTAACAATGTTTTAAAACTTTATTATTACTTTTTCTGTTTTGTGTTTTGTATTATCCAATTTACAATAATTAACATTTTTGTATTCGCTAATATGAAAAAGGTTTGTGTAAATTACACGTAAAGTACACGTTAAAAAATTGTAAATATAATTTCAAAATATACAAGCACACCCTGAGTAAAATAACCATGTGAATTGATGCGCGTATTCATGTGGTTGTGCGTAATTGACTTACGGAATCAGCCGCGATGCTACAAATTTCGATGATCATCTACGATGATCAGCGTAGTGTGGTGTAATGGACTTTTACTTTGGTTTCCGTTCAGAGAATTATCGCTGAGCTCGAATACAGCGGACCTGGGTACGTATGACGAAATTGTTCAGAATAAATTCCGATCGGAATTATTCAATTATTCCCTAAATTTTTATTGTTTTCTAGGAAAAACGGAATAATTCCGATCAGAATTCATTCAAAATAATTCCATAATATGTGTCCTGTTTGAGATAATAAGTAATTCTTGTCGCCGTCACTTGCCTGGTCAAAACTGCAAATCGGCGCAAGATCACCTGTAGCTACTTCGTCCAAGATCCGTCGCAGTTCCAGGAAATCGCTCTTGTACACTGTGCCCGTTTGAAAAATACCAGAGGCCGAGGTTTCGTACAACTTGGTACTCTGCTAATCCCATATAAGCCATGTACACCGTAAAGTAAATACAAACATTTTTTTTCTTAATCTTAAACAACACGCATATTATAAGGCGTGTTGTCTGGGATAATATCTAATAAATTTATATAAATTTATATAATCTTTTTGTTAATACGTGTTTTTGACACTTTCTGTTTTAGGTCTGGAATCTTCATAAATTAATTTTTATTACTTTTACAAGTATAAAATTTCTTCAGCAACTCTTGTCTATGCATCTTTAGAAAGCATTTAAAAACATAGATATAAAAAAATTGTATATAAATATTGTAAGTAATTTTAACAAAAGAAAGAAGTTAGAAAAATGCATATTTTTACTGGTGACAATTTTTTTCAGTTTTTTTTAATAACGTTACCACGGTGTGCAAGGAGATCTATCTCGATACGAATAATAACAAACAATCGTCTCGTCAAATAGATGTTGCTCGTGCGAATCGTTTGATCAAATTGCTCAAGGAGTTAAAGCCGATGATCAAAGCCCAGCTTTGACTCTGCTGATAGTAATATTGCACAAGAATAAAGAATTAAACAGCGAATTGCTACAGGTAAATAAATTCAGTAATTGAAATATAGAAAACGGGTTATCTGCTGCTTTTTCAATTTTCACAGTCTCTAATCAACTTTATATAAAAGTACACAGGAGATAGAGAAGAAAAAGTAACATAAACTCCTGAGACTACTTATTTTACTAATAAGAAGTTGACTCATTAATTGTCTGTAAGAATAAGAGCATACAATACTTAAATAGTCATCATTTATAGCATTCTTCTAGCATAACATGGTATACTTGCAAAACATTGTATGTCTAAAATTAATTAGTTTACAAAAGTAACAAAAAGTTATTTTTAAGTAATATTATAATATATAACATTTACGATTATCGTTTAAGTCAATCTGGGACTTAATGGGAGAAAATTTATATTGAGAAATAGATGTTTTCATTCTCTTAAATGTGTTCTGTTATAACATCAAAATCCGTCTGTTATAACATTAAAGATTTGTTGAACGCCTCTCGTATTACAATCGTTACTGGAGCGCTCCACGATTGCGTTATAACATCATTAGAGAATCCAATGAATCCGGGATAATCTACTGAATATAACGATACCAAAAACTCGATTTTGTTTTGAAAGTATACCATTGATAACACCTTTTAACAGATATTGAAGAAGAAAATTTATTTTTTGTTCTACCCTTTCAAACTGCTCACAAAAATTTGATGATGTTTAAGTCAGGCAATTACGCTGGCTGAGAAAAATGTTGAAGTTTTAAAGAACAGAAAGCAATTTTGAAAAATATTTTTTCCTCCAGCATTTAGTGTTTCAAAAACCAATTTAAAATATATTTTAATGAATGTTATACGTTAAGATATTATGGGAAAAATTCTCCATGAAGTATCCAGATACATCGCCAATATTATATAGATAACAGAATTGCATTAATGATAATAACGATAATAACTCAGGCAAACTTCAATATAATTCGATAATCTGGACGTGTTAATGAAGATAGAATTAGGTCTGCACAAGAAAGACGATCTTCTTTTAGCGCGAGATATTTGCAGAATGTTATTAAAGAAAAAACAAACTAGCAAGGACGTCGAAAAACCATTTCTAAGGTAAGTTTTCAAAGTGGTGAAATTAATTCAAAAAATAATTCGAAACTTGTAGGAAAATTATTAATTAAAAACAAATTTTCTTATACAGGTATTCTAACAATCATGACATATTGAAAGAGATCTTGACATTAGTAATAAGATGTTTTATTAGCGCGGAAGAGAACGCTTATATTTCTTTTGTCACAGATGCACTTAACGCTATATCATGTCAGTGCGATTATTGTGTGTTAATTAAATGCAACTGGAATGAAAACATTGCACTGAGAGAATTTTATTTTAATTGCAGTTAGCGAATCAACCTGACAAGTTGATAAAGGAATTATTATTGAACATCGTCGAGAAGCGTCATTTTGTAAATAAAGAAACGAACAAAGTGTCAGATATGTCAAGTACTACGCTCTCCAAATTGCTTTACATATAATTGAACACGCCATCAAAGAGTTAATTTACTTGAACGTGTTCATTTACAAGAATTTAAAGCGTAGAAATACACTACGAGAGATGCAAGGTAAAAGAAAGAAACAGAAAATTGCGTTTTCGACTCCAGATATTAAAGTTAAATTGACGAACGCATCAATCTCGAGAAGCTCGAATGCGCGATGCGAATTTCTCGAGCTAAGGAAACCTCGATGCTCAGGATAATGGCGAAGAAGCCTTAGAGAGTGCTATGAACTACGCCAAGGCGAAGTTTGTGAATGGCGCACTCGAATATGAAATGGTTACTGGGGAAGGCTTGCTCGTAAAATTTGTGTATGTATTTGAATATTAAAAATTGCAAGAACTTGAACTTACTCGATTATTAAATATTGCAATTAACGAATGCGCGATTATTTACAGTTCGCTGGTATTGGATATATGCCAGTATCTCGGAAAACGTACAGGCTGCAGGTTCACTCGCACTCAACAAAATGATGATGATGAACTCTAAATTTTGCGAATAATCTTTGCAACTTTAGATCATCACATTGGAGCGATCGCCGCATCCTGGGATCCGATCAAATATATACTGATCGGATTAAATAATCTCGCTACTATAATGAGATGGAACTATGGTCGAAATACATCTACGGCAAGTAAATTAACTTTTATGCATAAATTTTTAGCATTTAAAATCAATATTTTAGGATTAATATTGATAATTATATTACATTGATTTTTATTATATTGATTATTTTTATAGACTTCGAGATGATATGAACGTGCGTAAGACATAAATTCTTATGTTGTCAAATCTGATAATAAGAGAAATGATATGCGTGAAGGCACAGATCTTGGAATTAGCCCTTTGCGTCATCGATGAGGCTGAACAGATACGTCGGGATACGAAGAAATTCTTCATTCAATTTTCTCAAAAAGGCAATGTTTTATACAATATAGTTCCGGATATATTGGTGCGCTTAGTAAATCTTCAATTAGGAGAGGAGAAGGAAGAAGAGGACGGAGAAGTGGATCCAGACGCGGAATGTAGAAGAGGGGATCTATTTTTAATATTAATGGAAACAATAAATTTTAATAAATATTGTCTAATAAAATATATATAATTGTTCACTTTTTAATACATGTCCTTGAATAGAAAGACATTTCCCTTTATATAATATTTATATTAACTTATAACTAGTCCTGTTGTGGATGTTGCACGCCGACACGCATCAGATTTATCGTTAGCAAAAGATTAATTCGAGAAATTTTTATTAAAATCCGTTACTCTATCAACCAATGCTTCGATACCTCATATCGTATTATTATATAATTTTTGATTAATTTCTTTTTGCAAAATTTTGATTAATCTTTATGTGACATTTCGTAAAAACTGTAGAAAGGTTCTATTGAAATCAGATCTATAATTTTCACTTGTAAGAAAATAAAAATAATACTCAGATATTCATATATATATTCCATATTAATCTTTATTACATTATTATTTATTATACAATATTAAACACGCGCGTATTATCATTTTTAATTCAATCATATATGCGCGCATATTCCATTATAACAAAAAAAAAAAATTTATAAAAGAGGCGCTTTCTGGCCTCTTTACGTCCCTGCCCAAAAATCGTCCGAAATCCTCTTTCTGCATTTTACGGCTAGGACGTAGCACGGAAAATGAGATCGGTTTGAGGGAAGTGGAGAGGAGGGTATCCATAAGGATAACATCGCCGCTTGCTCCGTGTTTGCCACCGCGATGCTTTCTCTCTCTGACTGGTGATGTAAACAGAGAACGAACAAAGATTGTCCGTCTTTATCTAACCAGAAAAGAACGTCTTAGCACGGACACGCATAACGTCAAATGATTTATCGACGGGAAAATGGATGTTAGCAAAGACAACAACCCACATCCACCTTCACGGCACTGTTTTTAACAGCAAGTTGCAAATGGATGTGACATGTAGTTCCCATTCCGGCCTAAATGGATGTGCGTCGCTAGTATACGGGAGTTTTCAAGCGTTACTGGAAAAAGGCCGCCGTGGCCGCTCTCAGGTTCCTCTCTGCTATAGCAAAACATTTTTTAAATAAATTTTTATAAATTCAACATCTAGACATTTAATTATAAGCGTTGAAAAGAATTTATTAAGTTAGAAATATTTTTTATTATCTGTTACTAATAAAATTTTGTCTTTGAATTTGCAATTTTCTTAATATAATTTTAAGATATTACACATGACTCACAAAATAATTTTAATATTTAGATATATTCAATTTCATAGTATTACAAAAATATAGCTTTAATCGTACACATATCCAACTTGTTGCATCAAATGTGAGGGGTACAAATGTGAGGGGTACAATTTATATATATACATAAAAATGATATTAAGAATTTAAAAAAATGTCAATTATAACAGTTATCATAATATACAAATATTAGAGAAATTAAAGACCCTGAGCAATACAATTCTAATAATATAATTCAACTGAAATATTAATAATCTGAATCGGCATCAGTGTCCATGTCATATACAGTTTCCGTGTAATCACCATCAATTTCTTCTTCGCTCTCAGGTTGCAATTTGTCCTTCTGATCTAAAGCATATCGCCTCCATGGAAATCTATAAAATATATAATTTATGAGAAACTTTTTATAGATGACATACATATACATACATACATACATACATACATACATACATATATATATATATATATATATATATATATATATAATATATATATTATAATTATATATAATTATATATAATATTATAATTATATGTCACTCTACTAAAAGCAATATATTAGGCTTTACATATACGTGTGTGTGTATACCTCTTCTTTTTATCAAAACATTCCTCAATGAAAGTATGAGAGACAATTTTTGTATGATTTTTGAATTGTTGGTATTTCGGTGTATTTTTAAAAGCACATATCAAATGAGTGCATTTATTATTAGTTGTATTTGGATCAGGAATGTATCTGGCACCCATATTAAGAGCCTTTCTTCTAATTTCATCTCTCTGTGGATTAACGTATCCACTAAGAGAGAATGTAACGTTGCTGAACAATTGTTTGAATGGTTTTTTGAGTTTTACAGGAACGTTGTCGCTTACTTTCAAAGAAGCATTTTTGATGTCTTTAGGTTGCACCAATCGTTGACATGTTGCACATAGTTGATCCTGTGAATCAGTACAACATTCCGAACATCTCTGTTTCTTTCTTTCACCAAGTTTTGCATTTGGCGAATCTTCCAATTTAATCAAAGAGCGTTTTTTAGAATTTGAAGGACCTTGAGTAGCATTTTTGATATCATTCTGATTAGTATCAGTCTTTCGTGAAGGTACAATGTCTCCAAAAGGAGTTCTCACTACTTTTTCCTCTGATACATTTTGAATATTTTTAGGACTTTTATAAAACATCTTTTCTTTATCTTTTGGACATTGTGATTGAGTCTTATCATGTTTCCCAAAAACTTGATCAGCCTCTCCAGCTTCTAATTTTTCTAATAATGGCCTCTTGACACTTTTTTGTTCCTGTTGAGATTTAATAAAATTCTCCATTGAATCCTTTTTTATTTGCTCATACAATTCTTTCTTATAATCTGTCTTTATATTTTCAGTTCTGTTAAGGTTCTTTTCTTTCATCATTTCCATGGGTGTTTTTACGACATGAGGTTGTTTCAATTTAAATTTACCAAATGCATCCAAGCCTAAGTCAATTATGGGATCTGATCTTAAAATAATGTATGATAATCCAAACAATACTTTTAAATTAGCCGATTGCATACAAGTAACTTTGATACGATCAAATTTCATCTTCAAAATATCTGGATTTAATTCTCTTTTAGTAAATAATTGAACTTGATCCTTAAACTTATTATCTGCAGCTTCATTATTGGTCATAAATTTGTGGTTAATGATAACTATCCAGTTGTCAGGTTCCATTGATGTAGAGCCAGTAACAATCACAACACAACTCTGATAATTGCCAATATCGACTCCAGTAATGTAAGAAGGTTCAGCGAGCTGAAAGATGACGTGTGCTAACATTTCTCCTGGTTTGCTGCATCGCCACGTAGCTTTCCAATTCTCTGAATTGCGTTGGAGAAGATTGGCGGCAGGATACTGTGGGTGTTCCGAGGAACAGCTTATTATCTTTTCCAATTTGACCATCATTTCTACAGATTCCTGTAAATACCTATCTATCCTCAAAATGTTTTTTTAAATCCTTCTCGTACTAATTTTGTTGTCTGTATAATCTATTGAACATACTAACTGTAGGAAAACTATATACGTGTAACTTGTTGATGTAATTTCAAGATTGACAAGATACCGCCAAAACTACCATGGTACATGTTCGACACAACCTAACTTAACTTACATCAAGAACGTCAACAAAAGACTTGAGGCTTGTTTTCTATTCCTGCACCAGATTGCACTGGAACGTTCCTTCTTGCTTTCACTAACTTTCAAATATATATCTATTTCATTTTAAGTGCACACTAATTTAGGGAGTTCAGGAACAGAAAACAAACGGTTGATTTCATAAAAAAGGGTAAACCCGACGTTTATTTTTTACGCGCTGATTTTTTTTCTACAAGTTGGCAGTTATGTAACTAAACCATATATGTAATACTCCTATATTGCTAACGCAGCCTCTTTTTGAGAGTGGGGGGTGTGCCAAGAGAGTGAGATAGAAAATCGACTTCTCGCTCCCACAAATCGTGTACTTTCGCAATGCGCATGCGTGGGAACGTATGCGCGTGCACTCATGGCATACGTGTATTGTAGAGGTTAGATATTATAAAGTACAATTAAAAGAAATACCATATCTAAAATCTATAATTATTAAAGTCACATTTGATTTCTTAGTAATTTCTTTAACTTTTACACTTACATAAAAAATAAATTAAATGTGAGTTTTCTAATTGTGAATTACTGGTGCATATATTATTAATTATTAATAAATACAGTTACAATTAATTTCAAAAATACATAAAATACGTTAAAATATGAATGGAAATAAATATAAGCGTGTTTATAACTTGAACATGTTTTTATTATTTATAAAACACAACATACTATATATATTAAAAGTACAAAATTTTGCACAATCCTAATTATAGAGTATTAATATTACTTTATATTATAAATTTTGGACATCTTTTTCATGGAATCCGCAAGCGTCGATCCATTTTTTTCGTATTTCGGGTGTTTTCGGAAATCTAAAAAGAATAATTTAATTCTTATTAACTATTGTAAACAATCAGATACGTATGTACTTTCATTATTAGTCATTAAACTTACTTATGTAAAGTAATCTTTTCATCCTCCGTGGTTTTTCTTTTACACAAATAACAAGATCGCGGCATTATTTCCTTTTTTAAATATTCACTACTGAACACTGAATACAGAAATATATAAAGCTACTGATGAATACGTCGAACCAGTGTTGCTAGATGGGTCCATGATGTAAGAAGAAAGGTGAAACAAGTAACCAGATGCGCAGTAGACCATACTCTAGACCAATCAGAAGTGGGTCCAAATTTTAAGATTCAATATGGCTACGGCTCCGGTACTGAGACGTATTTATACTTGTATTTATACGTGAATTGGAAATAATCGGTGAATCGGAGAAATTCAAAGCTATTAAAAAAGGAAGAACGTGAAGATAAAGTTGAGACTTTGTACATTAATGAAAATTGTGATAATTGTTATTTCAAATTTTTTAAACTTGGATTAGAAGAAATTTGGAAAATTATAAGAATGAGCTTATGTCTATGGCTAAATTGTTGTATTTCATGTTTATAACAACAGTGTTTATTGAAACAGTAATTTGTGTTAAAGATAATAAATTTCAAGTATTTTTACATTTTTATATTTATTTTTTTTAACAACATCTACAATTTAAGTACGTGTGACTACATATAATTGTTTCGTATTCAAATTGCGCGGATATATTTGGACCCAAATTTCATTGGCTCACCACATCGAGCCACGCCTCTTACCGCGCATCGAGCCGCCGACGATGCGCGTTGTTTCACCTTGTTTCTTACATCATGGATGGGTCGCTTTTTTTGCACATGCGCATAAAACTCAGCCTCAGTAAAGTATTATAACCATACGGAAAAGGGTACTACTAGAGCCTGTCTTTCAATAATAATAAAAAAAAGCTTCTTAAAAAGAAAAAATATTAGTTATTTAGACATTAATAAGATTTACATGCACGTGCCCAAAAATAATTATAAAAAAATTAAATAATTGATGTACAAAATAATTTACACTATTAAGATTAGATTCTAAAACGTTCCTTTAGAAAAAAATTTTACTTGAAATATATAATACACGTAACGTATACTATACTATTTTGAGTAAAATTTTTCTCGAAAGGAATGTTTTGAAATATAGCTTACATTTAACCTTTGCAGCAACAGTTTGCCAAGATTTCCCACCTATACATATGTATTACTATACGGCACTGTATTAAATGCCTCTACTGTTGCGCATGCGCGAAAAAAGCGACCCATCTAGCAACACTGCGTCGAACTGGTCGGACACAATAAACGTGGTAATGAAATATAGGTTGGGAACACGCGCATTCGCATTGCGAAAGTACACGAATTGTGGAAGTGAGAAACGATCGTCTGCACCGTGATGTTTTCGGCAGCTCTCCATTGCCGTTAGCAATATAGGAGTATTACATATATGAACTAAACGGAGAAGTGTTCCCACGGACTTCGTGAGTGTTCCGCATTTATCGTAAAAGTTGGTTTATAATAGCCGTTGCCGTAAGAAATTGGCCAATCAGGGTCGATTTATAGAAGAATAGTTGACTATGATTGGTGAATTTCTTACGGTAACGGCTATTATAAACCAACCCTTAAGGTTGATTTATGCAGGCCGTAACCGCTAACTTATGCTGTAATCTGTAAGAAATTAATCAATCATAGTCGATTATTCTTCTATAATCGATAATGATTGATCAATTTCTTAAGCGTCGTCTACAATACAGTCGTTACGATGTTATGACGTTGCGACGGACCAATCAAAGAAGAAAATATATGATTTTTTTCTTCTTTGATTGATCCGTCGCAGAGTCGTAACATCGTAACAACTGCATTGTAGACAACGCTTTATAGATTCTGGTATAAGTTAGCGATTAAGGCCTGCATAAACCAACCTTAATAGACTTTCTACAATAAGCTATTAGTCGTATTATAAGTCATAAGTCATAAGAATTGATCAATCACAGTCGAATATTCTCTTCACATTTGACTGTAATTGGTCAATTTTTATGGCTTAAACCCGTATCAGACTACGCATTGAAAATTGAGATTGAAGATTAAAGATTGAAATTTGACCAATCAAAACAAGCAAATTTTAACTCCTTTTATTTTGATTGGCCAAAGCTCAATCTTTAATCTTTAATCTTCAATTTTCAATGCGTAGTCTAATACGAGCTTTATGACTTATAATACCGACTAATAGCTTATTGTAGAAAGCCTATAAGGCCATACCCCGAACGTAAGCTTGCGGGGATAGTGATAAACGCGGTAAGGGGAAATAAAGTACAAACTCGGCTTTACGTATGCGTAAACGTGCTGAATACTGGACCAATAGGAATCTTATGTAAATTAATGGCTTTGTTTACACCGAATACTTGATATGCGTAATATTTAGTAACTTTCTATTCAATTATCTTAATTTCGGTAATAAATTTAATGAATAGTATATTAAGCTGGTACAATATGAATCAAGATAATTAATTAAATATAGATATCACGTATACATTTACACGTATTGTCGAAATTAAGACAATTTAATAGAAAGTTACTTGTTAGTATGCGTGTCAAGTGTTCGGTGTAAACTAAGTCAATATGGCTCAACTTTATGCTCATTGGTCCATCGGTCTTAAGGGCCTTGCACATGAAATGCATTACATAACATAAGCACAACACAAGACCGATAGACCAATGAAAATGTTATGTAAATCAATATGGCGACTTTATGCTGGATGCTCATTGGCCCATCGGTCTTATGTTGTGCTCATGTTATGCATTTCAGGTGTAAGGCTGAAATCACACGATGCGTAATAGAGCTGCGGAATCTTCGGTCGCTTCAATGACGCATTCTCTATCCCGCAGCTCTATTACGCATCGTGTGATTTCAGCCTAAGTCTGTAAAATGTAATGTCTATATATTTGATGCACATTAATAGTATAACTCTATGCATTAAAGAAATTTTAAATTTATTGTATTTTTCTATGATTTACCTCTTTAGTATAAATTACTTTTGGGGTTGTTTTGAGGATAAAGGATAGAGCTCAAAAATCGAAACCGCTTTGAAGAGCTCATAAAGAGCATCTAATTATGCGCCCTTACGCAATTTCCTGTTGTTAATTTTAACGTGTGGGAGAAGGGTCTAGTGGATATCCACTCAGCCCTCCCGCCTTTAAATCGATATTCCTGCTAACAGGAACAAACTCAAAATTTTTTTCTTGCAGGGTTTAAGAGCTTATAAATAGCTCTTAATTTTGAGTTATTCATTTTTTTATTTTTGTGTAGTGGGGGAGCCAGCTGGACAAAGGTTTTCTTGCAATAATCGGCTATGAGTTAGACTGCTTTCCAAGGCAGCGTGACTTTTAAAGTAATAGAGAGAGATATTTTGATCGTTGCTGTATCAATACAAATTGAACAAGAATGCCTTTTACGGTTGCAGTTAGGTCTTTGTGCTTGTATTGTTTGTGTGATTTTATATACTTTCCTCAAGTTCAATTGTGTTATGACTGAAAATTAATTCGGCGCGTAGTTCCTTGAACTTAATGAAAGGATACAAAATCACACAAACAATATAAGCACGAAGATTTAGTTGCGACCGTAAAAGGCATTCTTGTTCAAAATAAGCTTTATTTTACTTATAAAGAGAAATAAAAATTTTAAATAAAATAAGTAAGTGGTGAGGAAAAGTGTAAAAAAAAATTTTAAAAAAATTTTTTTGGTGATATAAAGTGCTCTTCAAGCCATTCAACTTTTATTTAAAACATTTTTCTCTATTTTTTATAGTTATGACTACACGTTCTTATTTACGGTTGTAAAAACTATTTTATTATAAAAAATTGATACTTTGTGTTGTACATACTTTATTTTCAGATAGCAATTTTATTTAACATTTAATATAGTATTGTTATTAAAACGCTCTTTTGTGTACAAGCATTATTATTGTGAGTTTGGATTAGAAAAGGACAAGAATTAATGATAAAAAGAAGAAAGGAGTAAAAGTTTTGAAATGGGACTAATAGAGAAAGGAAGAAGGAATTTAAGAAGGCGGAGAAGATAAAGATTTAAAGATTTTTAAATAAAGGAATAATGAGTAAATATCATGTAATATTTTGATATTTTGTGTTATAAAAATAAAGTTTTCTTTAATAGAATGTTATCTATTTTAGTACAGTTTTTTTGAAAATGTGAAATAAAGAAAAAGAAAAGAAGAAGAATAAAATAATATAAAAAGAAAAAAAAGGAAGGAGGAAGGATCAAAGGAGTGTAGAATGAAAATAAAATTAAATGGAGAAAGGAATTGAAGGTGTTGGAGAAAGTTAAGATTTTTAAATAAAGCGTGAATAAAATTAAGACATTATTTAAAAACCCGTTTAAAGGTTTTTTTTTAATTATGGGCGAATATTTTTTGATACTTTGACATTTTGTGTCATAAAAATTAAAGTTTCTTTAATAGAGAATATTATTTATTTGAGTAAAGTTTTTTAAAAATGCGAAATGAAAATATAGAAAAGAAAAGGAATAGAATAATATAAAACAGATGGAAAGAAGAAGAAAAAGTCGAAAGAGTTCAGGATTTAAAATAAATTAAAAGGAGAAAAAAATTGTAGATGTTGGAAAAATTTTTAAATAAAAGATGCATAAAATTAAGACATCAATTAAATACCAGTTTGAAGATTTCTTTTAATATTACATGATATTTTGATATTTTGTGTCATAAAATAAAAGTCTCTCTAATAGAAAATTATTTATTTTAGTAAAATTAAAAAAAAGAGGAATAAATTAATACAAAAGGAAGGGAGAAGAAGTAAGGATTGGAAGAGTGTAAAATGAAAATAAAATTGAAAGAATAAAGAAATTGAAGGTGTTAAAGAAGGTTAGAATTTTTAAATCAAGGATAAATAAAATTAAGACATCAATTAAATACCAATTCAAATGTTTTTTTTTTTAATAATGGGCAAATATTGCATAATATTTTAATATTTTTTGTCAAAAAAATAAAAGTTTTTCTAATAAAATATTATCTATTTTAGTAAAGTTGTTTAAAAATGTAAAATAAAGATAAAAAAAGAGGAGGAATAGAATAATGTAAAACAAAAAAAAGGAAGGAGAAAGGATCGAAGGAGTCTAGAATAAAAATAAAATTAAAAGGAGAAAGGAATTAAAGGTGTTGGAGAAGGTAAAGTTTTTTAAATAAAGTATGAATAAAGTTAAGACATCATTTAAAGACAAATTTAATGGTATTTGTTAATAATGAGTGAATATTACATGATATTTTAATATTTTGTGTCATAATACCTTGTGTCATAAAAATTAAATTTCTCAAATATAATATTATGTATTGTAGTAAAGATTTTAAAAAATGTGAAATAAAGATAAAGAAAAGAAGAGGAATAGAATAAGAAAAAAAAGGATGAAAGGGAGAAGGATCGAAGGAGTTTAGAATGGAAATAAAATTGAAAGGAGAAAGGAAGGTGTTAGAGAAGGTTAAGATTTTTAAATAAAGGATGAATAAAATTATAATATTCACTTAAATATCAGTTTGAAGGTTTTTCTTAATAATGGGCGAATATTACATTATATTTTGATACTTTTGTCATAAAAATAAAAGTCTCTTGAATGCAATATTATCTATTTTAGTAAAGTTGTTTAAAAATGTGAAATAAAGATAAAGAAAAGAGGAAAAATAGAATAATGTAAAATGGAAAGAAGGAAAAAGAAAGGATCGAAAGAGTCTAAAATGAAAATACAATTGAAAGGAGAAAGGAATTAAAGGTGTTAAAGAAGATTAAAGTTTATAATAAAGTTGAATAAAATTAAGATATCAATTAAATACCTGTTTGAAAGATTTTTTAAATAATGGGCTAATATTACATAATGTTTTGATACTTCTTGTTATAAAAATAAAAGTTTCTGTAATAGAATATTACCAATTTTGGTAAAGTTTCTTAAAAATGTGAAATGAAGATAAAGAAAAGAGAAGGAATAAAATAATGTAAAACGGAAGAAAGGAAGGAAAAAGGATCGAAGGAGTGTGGAATAAAAATAAAATTGAAAGAAGAAAGGAATTGAAAGTGTTGGAGAAAGTTAAAATTTTTAAATAAAAGACGAATAAAATTAAGACGTCAATTGACCACCAGTTTGTAGATTTTTTTTAAATATTGTGCTAATATTACATGACATTACGATATTTTGTGTTATAAAAATAAAAATTACTTTAATATAATTTTATCTATTTAAAAACCGATTTTCTCCAAAGGGGTGTTTTATCCTCTAAAAGTGCGTATGGGCACGTATAAAAAAATACGTCCTTATTTTTATCAGTACTACAACATATTAAAAGCTTGTTTAAATCTGAGGCGGACACTTCCCTGTGTTTCTTTGTAAGTCAATTTTAGACGTGATTTTTGCGAGACAAAAGGCGTCAAATTCAATACCATTAATTTTGTTTTCTTTCGCCTTTACCCTTGTTCAGAGGCAGGTACTCATGCATCCTACTCGTCGACTTGAGATGTTGAATCCAGAGGATCACTCCCTCCAAATCAAAACTCTTATCACGGGTTTTATAAATTCGAAGTGCCGCAATGTCGTGCAAAAGACTATAGATAACACTGGTCGACACTATTTTGGTCTACACGAAGTCGTTTTTGTTAGATTTTAATGCGCTGATTACGAATCTGGCCGCAAAAATGTCGTATCACGTCAAATTTTTGAGATATTCTAACTTAAAGGTAGTCTAACTTAAAGGTAAAAATTGAGGTTTTTGGCCATTTTCCACAACTTATAAAATGTCTAACAATTTTTTTTCACCATTTAGTTGGATGTCACATTAAAGTGTTATTCTTATTCTTTCCAACGCATATTTGATTGCTATGATCCGACTTTTTTTTGCTGAAATAGAGCAAATTGAATCTTTTTTTTTTAAGATTTTGATTTGTCATATTAGATTGACTATTTTGAATTTTTAAAATCTGTCTCCAAATTCGCAATCAGCGCCCCGAAAAACCCTCAGATACAAATTTTCAAAATCGGTTCAATACAAATAAATGTGACACAGAAGGTTAAAAACCAAAAAATTCAATTTGCTCTATTTCAACAAAGAAAAGTCGGATCACAGTAATCAAATATGCGTTAGAAAGGGATAAGAATAACACTTTAATGTGATATCCAGCTGGATGCTGAAAAAAAAATTGTTAGACATTTTATAAGTCGTGAAAAATGGCCAAATACTTCATTTTTTACACCTTTAAGTTAGAATACCTCAAAATCTTGACGTGATATGACATTTTTGCGGCCAAATTCGTAATCAACACATCAAAATCTATCAGAAACAACTTCGTTTACTTTAAGACCAAAAAAATGTTGAATTTTTGTCGACCAGTGTAATTAGTCCATGCGCAAATTTAATACATTATTCATGAGTGTTCCGCGTGTACAACGAAAAGAAGAGGACAACCTGAAGAATTCTGAGGAAGAGGCTTGGAAGAAGCATTGGGCCCCAGTAGAGCAACCTTGGAGTAAATATAATTCTTTATTTATATAAATTTAATAATTTTTTTCCTTTCTTTCGATGTTATCAAATAAATTAAAAAAAAAGCTACTTAAAGAAAGAAAATTAATATAAAATTGTATACACACCCAGAAAAAAGTTACGCTTAAATTGATGAAATTGTTTCTTTAACTTGATTGTTTCAAGTTGAAATAAAAATACCTTTAAGAAAAATAAAAATTTATATAACTTCAGAGGAAATGACGTTATTAGCTTTTTTAAAAGTAAATAAATTCTTTGTTCAAATTACTTAATTATTTAATTTAATGAAATAATTATTTAATTCAAAGAAAGTATTGATGGAAATGTAAAAAATAATTTAGTTGTTCTGGTTTTAAAAATATATTTCTTTTACTTATAGCGTTTTTTACTGAGAAAACTAGTGCGCACTGAGTGTACACTCGCCGCAGGCAATTGGACGTTTCAGTTCGCGCGATGACGGTACCAACGAAAACACCCAATTACCTGCAGCGAGTGCACTTGTCAGTGCGCACTAGTTTTTCCAGTGAAAAACGCTATTAAATACAATTTGCGTTGCACAACTAAATTGTTTCTTTTATTCTAAAAAAATTTCTTCAAGTCAATGAAACTTTTCTTTAACCGTATAACAGTGTATGAATTTCTTTGAATAAAATAAACATTTTTTTACTTAAAAGAATCTTTCTCTGAATGTATAAGAAATAACTTTTGAACTTATTGATTTTGAGCGCAGTTTTAATTTTTAAATCTTATGTTTATGTTACAGTAATTTACCGTAGCTTTGTGACAACTGATCCCATACAGCACAGAAAATTGCAGCAACATTGCAGCAATGTTGCAATGTTGCAGATTGCAATGCAATATTACGGAAACATTGCAGAAACATAAATTAACAATATGCCTGCAACATTGCATGGCATATGCCAGTAATATTCTGGAAATGCAATATCATAATTTTTTAATAAAGTATAGTGGCAATAAAGAGCCACAGCAAAATATTCGCGACTCAATTATTATTAATAACATTATTAATGAATAATTATTATTCGCATTAATAAATTAGAATTTATAGGTATTATTAACCTAATAACTTTTTTAATGAAGTTATATGTTATATATCACAAAATTTGAGAATCTGGACAAAATTTGAGACTTTTGATATTGTCGAAACTTTCGGTAGAAAAAAATATTGTCTTGATCTTGAATTTGGACTTTAAGTCTTGTTTCAGTCTTGCCGCCGAGACCGAGACCAGTCTCGGTATCGTCCAAAATACTAATTGAGAGAAAAAAAGCAACACCGAGGAATATAAAAATAGTATTGAAGAGCATTTGATTGACTGTGCCGCAAATCACGAAAAAAGCGCGGGAAAAATAAAAGTCGATGGAATGCAAGAAATGTTTTAGCGATCGCTTCAACTGCACAGAGTGAAATATTTACATTATATCGGAGACGGTGACTGTAAAACATTTCAAGAAATTTTGAAAATGAATCCGTATAATACTCCGATTACAAAAAAAGAATGTGTAGGTCATGTACAGAAAAGGATGAGAACGCGTCTTCGTGCTCTTGTAAAAAAAAACAAAAGATTTCGGAGAACAAGGAAACCTTACAGGCAAACTAATCGACAAATTAAGTAACTCTATTACGGTCTAGCCATCATGAGACACAATGATTCTATTAAAGCGAGAGAAAAGCTATATGGGCAACATTCTTTCATAAAATTTCAATGGATGAGAAACCGCAGCATCATTATTGTCCACCCGGAGAAGAATTGTGGCGCTCGTGGCAGCGAGCATGTGCTGCTAACAACTTGAATAAATACAGACATAAGTTTGCTTTTTCTAAAATTGTAGAAGATGCTATTCAACCTGATATACGAGAGCTTCCCTGCCGCAAATTTACTTTAGAACACTATAGAAATGTCTATAGTTCTGAATGTGTTTTTTGAAACAGGTATTGCATATACGGAATGGAGTTTTCCTTATACAACTTTTATAATTTTTAATAAGGTAATACGTATGTTCATTACCTTATTAAAAATTATAAAAGTCATATAAGGAGAACCCCATTCCGTATATGCAATGCCTGTTTCAAAAAACACATTCAGAACTATAGACATTTCTATAGTGTTCTAAAGTAAATTTGCGGCAGGATTGAGCGAAGAAGATTTGTTTGCGTTTGGTGACTACACTCAAAACGCAAATGAAAATCTAAATGCTCTCATGTAGAAGATCGCTCTAAAGGAGACGTATAGCGGCTTTATTATTGTTGAAATCGTTATGTATATTGTAGTAGTAATATTTAACGAAGGCTCTATGTCTCTATTAACAATTTTAGAAACTTTAA
The DNA here is from genome assembly GCF_016802725.1 of Solenopsis invicta. Classification (NCBI taxonomy): domain Eukaryota; kingdom Metazoa; phylum Arthropoda; class Insecta; order Hymenoptera; family Formicidae; genus Solenopsis; species Solenopsis invicta. Next base: position 7,536,124 of record NC_052675.1, on the reverse strand, counting down.
ATTACACCATCGGCAATGTTGCATATTATATTAAGAACACAGCGTATTTATGACCGACGCGTAGCGTATTTTAACGAGCAAGCTTCAAACGCAGGAAGCCACAAGAGAGGCGAAAATTTGTCGTAGACAGATCAGATTGTAGTCAGAAGAGAGTCATACTGTCATACAGGCAGAAGAGGACCAACTTTATGATGCAGGCATCGCTGATTAAGCGTAAGTAAACATTTTTTGTTTTATCCTATTTAAGAGGATGCTAAAGTAACAGAAGAATTTCCTCGACGTCGGTACTGCAGATTATTTTCGAGGAGATCAAGGATATTGCTCTTTGTCCAATGCATAAATCTATCTTTGTTCTTCGATTATTTTGCCATCTGCGAAAAGACTTATCAGCTACTATTGAACACTAATACTGCTCTGTTTATGACAGTTTAGCTTTGCTGAGTAAAATAAGCATGCGATAAAAGCACATTAAGATATCTCTTTTGTTAGTCGTTTAGTCGTAATTTCACACGGTCAGTGTTATTCGTGCGTGTTTTCTGAAGTGTGTTCTACTCTCATTTTATACGTACGAGCTATATTTCTGTATTAAGGTAAAGTCAATCTCAAGTTACTGCTATACGAGTAAATTTTTAATGATTTATTAACTTTTTGTTCAATTTTTTTATAAAATTTATCTAAGCATCTCTTCTTTTTACGCGTATTTAAATTTTATAAAAAGTTTTTGTGATTTTGTAACGCCAATTTGCAGATATTTAGATGCTGTAAATGTCGGTAATTCGCGGTATTTTAGCATCCTCTTAAAAATTTTTGCAAAACTTTGAACGCGTTTTTCTCGAAATAACATTTTTCATGACGGTGGACCTGAAAACTGCCTCACCGTCCGATTAACTTTATTTTTGGTATACGTGAATCTAAATTAGATTCACTATCACAGGAGCTTTTTTGATTAAATTTATCTATTTTCAAATAGCAATAAAAAATAGGCATTTTTTTGTATTTTTTTTTTTTTTTTTTTTTTCAAATTATTATGACTATTTCCGTAATGTTTTTTTTTCTTAAATTTCTCTTGTCACATAAAAATGATGATTCTAAAAAATGATAAAAAATAAAAAATTTTTGTTACAGATAAGTATTATGAGCTGTATCATGCCTACTATTTGACCCGATAAAAAAATATGTTCTACGCCACTGGACGCAGTCACTATATCTTTAATTATTTTTCAGTTTATTTATACGTTTTATGTTCCTTAAGAGTCCACTTTAAAAAAAATTGAAATTAATTGGCCCAATAGTTTTCTTACAATTTTTCATCACATTTTGACAACTTTTCAATTTCGAGAAACATATGTGACCTCTTAAAGCGATGTTGAACCGGTCTTTTATATACGTGCTTATTTTCGGACTTATATATCACTTAATTGGCTTCACAGATCTTAAAATCCTTTTACACAATTAAGGGGTAACATCACCCTTGAGGCCCTAAAGTGATACCTAAGTTTGGGAATTTATTGTGGGTAAATAAATAACTTTATATAAAAAAAAAAACTTAGATTGTACACAAGCGGTCATTAATGCCTTCCCTAAGGAAGTTAGGCGCGTTCCAGACACATGCATCGCATCTAGGTATTTATCACGCATGATTGTTAAATCCTGACCAATCTGACAAGTCAGATTTAACAATCATGTGTAATGAACACCTAGATGCGATGCGTGTGCTGGAACACGCCTAACCTCCTTAGGGAAGGCATTAATGACCGCTTGTGTATGTATACAGTTATGCCCGTTCTTCGATTGAGCTTGAAAAGTTGACCGAAGACGGAACATCGATTAGACAGAAGAAGCACGGCCGGTTTTTGTTCTGTTCTAGGATGTGAAGCTGTCACGAGATATTTAGAATAATTCTGCCACGATTTATTTGTATAAAGTTATTAGATTAAAGTTAGTGTTTCTTTTTATAAAAGAGTGTTCTTTCCTTTCGCGTCATGAAAACGAGTGTCTTTGCGCGAGAGAACTGGGTACTCGTTTCGTTGAGTACAACAATATATTGAAGAGTAAAAAGATATTTTTTAATTTTCCTTTATGTACAAAATGGTGGCGTACTGGCCCATTTACAAAATCGTCTTTTCTTAAAGCTAAATTTTTGCGTGCAAGTTTTCTGCGATGGTTCATGCTGGAACAAAACAACAAAAATCTACAACGACAATTATCTATATATTCAAAACTAATGAAGTACGTAAGGATTTGTCTAAATATTAATTTTTGTCAAAATGGCAGCTATTTATAGAAAAAAATGCATTTTTTACTCAAAAATGTGTTAAAAAATGATTGCAAAAAAAATTTTCAACATGTCGCAAGAAGCCTACGTACTTCACTGTAGAATAGTTATCAGAAGATTGTAATAAAATTTTAAGTCAATCGGATAAAAATTGTAAAAGTGACGTTAAACGCAGATTTGAAAAACTGTGTTTTGAGAAAAACGCGTGTAAAGTTTTAGTAACTAATTTTTTGTGTATAAAGTTGAAAATTTTTAATTTATCTCTGATCTACGATGCCTGTCCCATAAAGCTGTTCTTCTACGAATCCAGCAGTCTCATCATAGTCCTTTCTTATTGCTAATAATGATATTCTGGCCTCTTTTGCTTCTTGAGTAAAACTGTATTTGGCAAGTACGACGCGCCGCGCATTCCATTTTTGGTAATAATAATGACAAGTAAAATCCACCATGAGGTTTAAGACTTGCATAATTTTCATTAGACTGTTGTAGTCATCATTATAATAGCAAACAGCCAAGTTTGTTGCATAAACATAGAAAAACTAATCATGTTACATAACCACAGAAACCAACGCTTCCAAAACTATTCACTGATTTAGTACAAGTAATAACATCTATATTATGTTAGTCAAAGGTTTATTTTCGGTACATAAATAGGCCCATCCCAGGTAGAACACAAAGGTCATAATAATATCATCAGGCTATCATCATAACTTTATTTCTCATTTAACCCTTAAACACGTAAGTGGGTTTGAGAGACCCTATATGAACTTTTGAACGCTTGCTATGTGAAGACGGAATGAGATAGGAGGTTCAAACCAAGACGTAAGAAAGGTTTGAAATCTCCTCTTTTGATTGATATGGTTGATCAACTTTTTTGGTCAACTAGGATTCGAATGGCACGGCAGCAAAGTTTTGTTAGGGTCAATGCGACCCATATAGTGTGTAAGTGAAAATTTTTTTGTGAGTATTTTACATAAAAAAACTGGACAAAATATGTTCGAACAAGTCGGTTTGCGGATATTACTCGCATATACTCTGTCTAAATTTGGAATACTATAAAATGTTGTAGAAAAGGGAGTTTTTCCGAAATATATCATGAAACACATCAATTTTCAATTTTAGACATGATTTAATCAAAAATACCTCATATTCGCCTTGTTACATAAGTACATTTTTTAATAGAAATGACAATGATATAATTTTTTTTTTTAAAGTATGAATCTTTAGCTTTAAAACGCCGTATTGTAAAATTCCTCAAAGTTTTTTGTTGCGAAGATATGATTTTTTTTTTAAGTGGATTTTTAGATGCCCAAAAATACCTCGTATTCTCCATGTTACATAATTATACTTTTTAAAAGAAATGACTTTGCCAAATTTTATTTTGAAAGTGTGACTCTTTAGCTTTAATATTTGAAAGTCCTTAAACGTTTTTTATTGCAAAGATATGATTTTTTGAAGGAAAAGTGGATTTTTGACCGATTTCTCATTTTTGCTTAATGGTTTTTCTTTTATAACTTCACAATAAATTATTTTTTGGCAATTCCGATTGTGCAGTCACACTCCCAAGATTTTGAACTTTTGTTTAAAAAAAAAATCGTAGAAAAATATTGATTGTAATCAAAGTTATAGCTTCTCAAAGTTGAAAAAATCTTCCAGACTCAAAAATGTGTTTCCGTATTTTACAAGATCGGTATGTTTAAGGGTTAAAAGTTACCGATAAGAAATGACGCAAAAATGATTTAAAAATGGAAAAGAAATTTACACTATATTATAGACAAAATCATTCTTTATAATTTCCAGAATACTTATATTGTTTTAATATATTGTTAAAATAATGTAAACAATAAAAAATACAATTATATTAGGTGCGCAATTAAGTTCTCGCTGTTTTTTTTATGAAAATGCAACTTTATTGTGAAAAAATGGTTACAAATGAATTTAGTGTGTGCGTGTTTAATATTGTGTTTGCTCCTTTCTGATTAATTATCGGTTGTAAATGTTTTTGCGATAAACGTTATTTTTCGGAAAAATGTACTGTAAAAAAATTTGTTTCTTCGAAGTCTTGTAACTCGGTCAAAAAAAAAATTGTAGGAAAATTAAAACAAAAGCATTTTGTAGAAAAAAATATCATACTTTATGGTACTTGCAAATTTGTCGAAAAAATTTTTTTTTTATTGAACTACAACCTGTGAAAAATACGCAATTTTGAAGAAAAACCAGTGTATCTTTTTGGGACATAGCACTGATAAATTAAGCAAATTTTTGAAAACCATTGATAGCATGTTAAAGCTGAAACTTTGAGCGTTAAAATGCTTTATTAATTTTTTGTCTACGATGATTTTTCACGGAGTACAGACATTATTTGTAAAAATTGCTGGTTTAACTTTAAAATTGCGTAACTTAGTTAAAAAAAATCGTAGAAAAATAAAAAAAAAGCATTTTGTAGGCAGAATGTAGTTTATAAAGTTTTACTTAAATTGTTTGAAAAAAATTTGTTTGTCGAGTTGCAAAGTGCCAAAAATACAAAATTTTAAGGAACAAAACAAGGTGTGCTTTTTTACTGCATAAGACAAGAAAGTTGAAAGAACTTTGAAAATCTGTTGATACAGTTTAAATTAAAACTTCAAGCTTCAAAATGCTTTTTTCATTTTTTATTTGCGATAATTTTTCGCCAAGTTTGAAAATAGTCTAATTTTTAGTATCTGAAAAGTGTTCCTTATTTTTTTTTTAGTAGTGTATATATACAGGGTGTCCCAGAGCGATGTATACAGATTATCACGATGAGATAGAAGGGATCGAGACAAATCAAAAAGTTTAATACCATTTTGCGATATTTGCAATAACTTTCAAGTAATAAAATATTAAAGTCGGCCGAATAAGAGCGCGCGAAGAGACAAGCGGTCGCTCGCCCGAGCCGTAGGACCGCCCATCGCGGCCCGACTGTAGACGACGCCGTGATAGTAAGTGGCGTGCGGCGAGGGGAAGGATAGCTTGGCACCGCACCGCTCCCTCATGCCTCCGCACCACGTGGTACGCGTCAACGCTATACACTCGCGATCACAATTATTAAGTATTTTGTTCTTTGTAATATTTATAGCATTTTTTATAGCAAAAAACCAAAAGTTAAATAATGTTTAAAGTTTCGCGGGCGACTAATACCATTTCAGTTTCGCTCCTGTGTCTAACTTCCGATTCCCGTTTTGGCGATTAACGTGTAACATGTTGATATCTGATTATAATATTTGGTGTAACAATTTTATAAACCTGTAGATTTTCGTATTCTCATTACTGACATTTTACGTACACTCAAGGACTTTGATTCTGTCCATGGGGAAATTTTCCAAACTGAAAAGTCGCTATCTTTCTACATACTTACAATTCATGATTAACGTAACGATTAGAGCTTATTGGTCGTTACGTTAATCATGAACTGTAAGTATGTAGAAAGACAGCGACTTCTCAGTTTGGAAAATTTCCCCATGGACAGAATCAAAGTCCTTGGGTGTACACCCAGCGACTTTGATTCTGTCCATGGGGAAATTTTCCAAACTAAGAAGTCGCTATTTTTCTACATACTTACAGTTCATGATTAACGTAACGACCAATAAGCTCTAGTCGTTTCATTAACCATGAACTGCGAGTATGTAGAAAGTGGTGACTTCTCAGTTTGGAAAATTTCCCCATGGACAGAATCAAAGTCCTTGGGTGTACATTGAATATTATAATCAGATGTCAACACGTTACACGCCAAAGCAGGAGTCGGAAGTTAGCCACACCGCAGGGGCGAAACTGAAATGGTATTAGTCGCCCGCAAAATTTTAAATTGACATAACTTCTATAATTTGTAAAATAATTTTGATAAATCATACATCATTGTATTCATTAGAAAAAATGCTACAATTTTTAATGTATAAAAATATTCACTTTACCATGCAAAAGTTGCATGTCTCTTCGTTCTTTAACATAGATAATTTCTGTAAGTAACCACTGTGCTCACAATAAAGCTTAGTTCAAACCATTTAATTTGATGTTATATTTATTGGGTCTATCTCTGTTAGTTTACGAGATAAACGGGAGTGGCCACACCCAGGTAAAACAGAAAAGTCATAATGATATATCATCAGGATATCATCATGACTTTATTTATCATTTAAAAGTCATTGATAAGAAATGATGCAAAAATGATTTAAAAATGAAAAAGAAATTTACAGTATATTATAGACAAAATCATTCTTTATAGTTTCCAAAATACTTATATTGTTTTAATATATTGTTAAAGTAATATAAACAACAAAAAATACAATTATAAATAAAAATTAAAATATTTGATTTTATTATGATCGATGGATGAGATATGATACCGTCATTATGTTCCTATAGTGATTTGCTTATTATAAACTAATGTGTTTCTATATGGGAATGTTGATTTCAAAATACATACAGTTATGAATGTGGAATACCTCATTCAAATCTTATAGTTGGTGAATGTATATAATTCAGCCAAATTAATGTGTATAAGGCCCCACATGAACAAGTGAGTGCTGGCGCCACCGCTAGACGGCTACGCCGTGGGGGATTTTCTCGTGAGTCGATTGCGGCCACAGGCGTTATATCTAGGCGCCACCGCGACTGACTCATCAGCTCACACTTCAATGAAAATATTAATTAGGAGCTGATTGTTGTAACCACCGAGACGAATACTCGTTCTCATTGTTTTCAAGTGTGACGTTTGTGTGGAACGGTGTTCCACATAAAATTTTACATTTTTGCAACATACTGTCAATTGCTCTTAAGCGCGGACAGCAAACCGATGGCAACAGTTGCCATTGTGTTGCTATCATACGTATCCCTGCCGCAAATTTACTTTAGAACACTAGAGAAAAAATGTATAGTTTTTTGAATGTGTTTTTTGAAACAGGCATTGCATAGGGTTCTCCCAAGGTCCGTGGATTGGCGTTGGAGGGGAAGGAAGGTCGTTGCATCCACTTCAACGATGTGGAACGAAAATGGCGGCGGCCATACTTTTACTGCACACTCGCTCACTCACACAACTAATAGCTGTAGTACCTTACTATCTACGTACATACACTAACACTGACTCGCTGTCTCGAAAATGGCGGCTATGCAACGACCTTCCTTCCCCTCCAACGCCAGTCCACGGACCTTGGGTTCTCCTTATATACTCCTTTTATAATTTTTAATATGGTAATAAACATACGTATGTAAAGTAAATTTGTGGCAGGGATAAAATCGTGATTTCCTTTATTATATACGTAGTTAAAAAAATCACTTAAAAATCATTTTTATATCATGAATTCATCACAAAATCATCCTAAAAAGTGTATCAAATGACGTCATGATAATTTTTCCCAAAATAACTTATATTTGATGTCATCATGATCTAATTATGATTTCGTGTTCTACCTGGGCAGTAGGTACTCTTGCACTTTTGTAAACTTATTATTACATTGAAGTAATTATTGATATTGAAACGTTTTATTGATTAAATTATATTTAAATATAAAGTAGTATATGCATTATACATGTCATGATCATATAAAAATATTACAGGATATTAAAAATAATTATAATAAATTGTTAAAATTCACGAGATGTCAATGATTCACAAGACAGCCAACTTCAGAGAAAAGATACATATATGTCATACATGTATCTCTTGTATGTACAACTCGGCAATATTTAAGAAGATGCTAAAATACCGCGAATTACCGACATTTATAGTGCACTAGATATCTTCGAATTGGCTTTACAGAATCACAAAAAATTTTTTTAAAATTAAAATACGCGTAAAAAGATGGTGTCATTAATTTGATCTTGAATAGTTGCTTGAAGGTCACGTGACAGACATCTTCAATTTTTTAAATAGGACTGCCTACTTTTTATTACATATTCTTAGCTTATTATCTTGAGACCTTTCCAAAACACTACAAGAAAGTTTATTTTTGTTGAGTACGAGGTGTGTTCAAAAAGTATCGCGAATTTTAAATTTTCGCGGGTTACGTATATTCGAATTTCGATCTTTTTGTGGCGTTATGTTGGTACTCATGTCTCTCACTTATGCCGACAAGCTCGGCCATTTTGAATGTTCACTTAATTGTTGACAGCTGCTTTGCTTGCACGTGTTTTGGATCGTCTTCGATTTTTACCTATTCAAAAAAATGGATCAAAGAACCTGTATCAAATTTTGCGTGAAAAACGAAATTAAGTGCGCGGATGCATTCCGAATGTTGACTGTGGCATACGGAGAAGCTATCTTGGACCGAAGCAACGTTTATCGGTGGTACAAAATGTTCTCAGAAGGCCGAGAAGATGTGAACGACGAAGAGCGTGCCGGACGCCCGAGCACTTCAACAACAGACGAAAAAATTAATGAAGTGGAGAAAATGGTATTGGCCAATCGTCGAATCACCGTTAGAGAAGTTGCTGAGGACCTAAACATATCGATTGGCTCGTGCCATTCGATTTTTATCAATGATTTGGGCATGAGACGGGTCGCCGCGAAATTCGTACCAAAATTGCTCAATTGCGACCAAAAACAACATCGCATGAACATTGCTAATGAGATGTTGGACTCTGTCCGCGACGACCCAAATTTGCTCCAGAGGGTCATAACTGGTGACGAATCGTGGGTTTATGGTTATGACGTGGAAACCAAAGCTCAATCATCTCAATGGAAGCTGCCGCACGAACCAAGACCGAAAAAAGCGCGCCAAGTTCGGTCGAATGTGAAAGTTTTGCTGACAGTTTTCTTCGATTGCAGGGGCGTGGTGCATCATGAGTTCTTGCCACAGGGTAGAACGGTCAATAAGGAATATTACCTGCAAGTTATGCGCAATTTGCGCGAAGCAATCCGCCAGAAACGCCCGGATTTGTGGAAGAACAAAAATTGGCTTTTGCACCACGATAACGCCCCTGCTCACACATCGTTGCTTGTGCGCGACTTTTTGGCCAAAAACAACACACTAATGATGCCGCAGCCACCGTATTCCCCAGATCTGGCCCCCTGTGACTTTTTCTTGTTCCCTAAACTGAAGAGGCCCATGAAAGGACGACGTTACGCTACGCTTGACGAGATAAAGACGGCATCGAAGGAGGAGCTGAACAAGATAAAAAAAAATGATTTTTTGAAGTGCTTCGAAGATTGGAAAAACCGTTGGCACAAGTGTATAATATCTCATGGGGATTACTTTGAAGGGGACAAAATAGATATTCATGAATAAATAAATAATTTTTGAAAAAACACAAAATTCGCGATACTTTTTGAACACACCTCGTACTTTCCGAGTTGTGAGGTTTGAAAACTTACGGTATACTGTAACTTTCAAGCGTTATAACTTGGAAAGTCCTTAACAAAAATAAACTTATTTATAGTGTTTTGAAAATTTCTCACAATCGACTACAAGAAAATGCAATAAAAAAAATGTTAAGGAACTACCGATACTCTTTAATTAGGGAACTACCGATACTCTAATATTGTATCTTTATTGCATATTCTTGTAGCTTATTTCGAGACTTTTCCAAAACACTATAAAAAAGTTCATTTTTGTTAAGTACTTTCCGAGTTGTGACGCTTGAAAGTTACAATACACCGTAGCTTTTAAGCCTCATAACTTGGAAAGTACTCAACGAAAATAAACTTTCTTGTAGTGTTTTGGAAAGGTCTTGAGATAAGCTACAAGAATATGTAATAAAAAGTAGGCGGTCCCACTTAAAAAATCGAAGCTGTTCTTCACGTGACCTTCAAGCAACTATTCAAGGTCAAATTAATGGCACCACCTTACACTGACTCCCTTGAAACCATACAACTTTTGTCTAAAACATTTTTTTGTAAAATGCAAGAAAACGAAAATATTCGGGGTGCTCCATTAAAATGGAACATCCTGTATAAAAGCTTGTTATAATCTTGAGACAAATCTCGCTCTCATTCTTTTCAAACATGATGTTTGTGTGGAACGTTGTTTCATATAAAATTTGATATTTTTACATGTAAATAACAATTTGTATTGTTATTTAATCTTGTACATTAATTAAATGTTTAATTCAAAATTAATCTTTTTTTAATCCATTTTAAAACTACACTAATATTTTGGTGAAAGAATTTTAGAAGTTTTGCAGCAGATATATATACAAGTTTTTTGCAAGAATTTGACTGCAAAATTTTTCAGAAAAATTAAACAGAATGAGGAAGCAGATCGTAACGTCCTGTTGGCAGAATCTTTCAAGAATCTGCTGCAAGATTTACAGCAATCTTGCAGAAAATTGTTACTAAAGTGCATATTTCGCTCAGCAAAGCTGAACTGTCATAAACAGAGTAATATGGTCTTCAACAGTAGTTGATAGGACTTTCGCAAATGGCAAAATAATCAAAAAACAAAGACAGATCTATGCGATGGACAAAAAGCGATAGCCTGTGGCTTCGCTCAAAAAATAATCTGCAGTGATCTGTAGAACCAACGTCGAGGAAGTTTTTCTGTTACTTTAGCCTCTTCTTAATAAAAAATGTGTTGATAGGAACGCGAAATTCTTTGACACGTAATTATAATACATTTCCATTTATATGAAATAATGTTTTATATCATTACATCATACTACGATATTTATATTCCCCAATAGGCACATTGTGCAAATATTATTTTGTATAATAATATCACAAATTGACAAAAATTTTGAATAATTGTGCTAAGATGATACGTTATAACGCAGCAATTCTATCGAAATGAAGTTTTTAAATAATATTCGTCAAAAATCAAATAAGGAAGTATACAAATTTTCAAGGATTTCGTTACCATTCGGTGATCGCTCCATTCCTACATTTTCTTATGTATTTTTCTCTGTAAAAACCAAAAATTATCGTCAGAATAACGCTACACTTAATAAAAAATTGTTATATTAAAATAAAGTGAATGAATTATTATTCGCATCGTCATGAAATTGTCAATTATGCTTCAATAATTTAGAAATTAATTCAAATTTGAATCAAATCAAGTAATAATGCATTACAAACCGTTAATTGGATTACATTTTCCTTTATAACATTTGATACAAAAAAGGTAATAGTCTTATGACAAAAACTTGAAACTATGATTAAAAATCAATTATAGCTTTCCAATTAATTCTCTTTGCAAATTATTTTGTATAAAACATTATTTTATATAAATGGAAATGTAATTACGTGTCAAAGAATTTTGCGTTTCTATCAACACATTTTTTATTAAGTATTGCTGAGTTGTATGACATATATTTATCTCTTCTCTAAAGTTGGCTGTTTTGTGAATTATTGACATCTCGTAAATTTTGACAATTTATTATAATTATTTTTAATATCCTGTAATATTTTTGTATGATCATGACATGTATAATGCATATACTAATTTATATTTAAATATAATTTAATCAATAAAGCATTTCAATACCATCGTAATTACTTCAATGTAATAACAAGTTTATAAAAGTGCAAGAGCACCTACTGTATGTACTCATTGTATATACCGTAACTGAGCGCGCGATCTTTAAACTATCTGATTCACCTACTGTAAATGCTTCTCATTTAAAAAGTATTATAACCTCAACATTTTCATGTTAGGATTTTTATCTTATTTTTAAGTAATGAATACGTTATTAAAATCTAGACTACGGATTGTTGTGTGTGTATGTGTGTGTGTGTGTGTGTGTGTGTGTGTGTGCACACTACTAAAAAAAAATAAAAAAAAAACTTTTCAGATACCAAAAATTAAGCTATTTTCAAATGGCTGTAATTCGGCAAAAAATCATTGTAGATAAAAAATGAAAAAAGCATTTTGAAGCTTAAAGTTTCAACTTTAACGCTGTATCAACAAATTTTCAAAATTCTATTAACTTTCTTGTCCTATGCAGTAAAAAAGCACACCCTGTTTTGTTCCTTAAAATTTCGTATATTTGACATTTTGCAGCTCAACAAACGATTTTTTTCGAACAATTTAAGTAAAACTCCATAAACTACAACATTTTACCTACAAAATATTTTTTTTTAAATTTCTCTACAATTTTTTTTGACCGAGTTACGCAACTTTAAAGCTAAATCAGCATTAACCAGACTTAAGAAAAATCGCATTTCTTATGCATTTTATGACTGTTGCGCTATCTATAAATGTTAAAGTTTCTGTATCATAATATATCATAATATATTCTCCATTAAACAAGAAAATTGATACCATAAACAATTTTCGACTGCAATTGATCAAAATAGATTTTTTTAAGCCTTTAAATGTTCATTTTTGTAAAAATTTGAGTTTTTAAGAATTAAATAAATGACTTACTGTCAGTATTTTTGCTACAAAAATTCAAGCTTATATATTTGATTCCTGGCAACAATATCTCAAGAATCAATTCAACAAGATATGTCTCAATGTGATTAAAAAAAATTAAAATATTATGTTCCGCCGATTTTCGCGTGTTTAAACGACTACAGCAACCTCTAAAACATTTTTTTTAAATCTGAACAACAAACAAAATTTACTTTTGCAACATATACTTTTGATTTTTGGTGAAGCATATGAAGAAAAAAAATAGTCGGTTTTTTTGGACTACCCTAATATATATATATATATATATATATATATATATATACATACATACATACATACATACATACATACATACATACATACATACATACATACATACATACATACATACATACATACATACATACATACATACATACATACATACATATAGGGTGTTCGTTAATGGTTGTCCCCACGTTTTATCATAGGAGTATGATTTACCGACGGATATGTATTTTTAACATATTATTATATTAGAAATTACAAATGCGTGCTCCTATGGTAAAACGTGGAGACAACCAATAACGAACACTCTGTATATGTGATAGTTAAATTAAGATGGTCTTAAATATAAGAATCAACTATGAATATCGGCCTATCCTCACTACATGATTGTAGCACTTGAATCATTTTTATCGGCAGTGTCGTAAAATGGATGTGATTTTAGTTCACATTCCGGCCAAAATGAATGTGAGTCGTTATTGCGCCGGGAATTCGTGCATTAGGAAAAATACCGGCATGGTCGTTCTCAGGTTCCTCTCTGCAATGGTAAAGATTTTCACTTTTCACATTTCCGCCCGCGCCGTAAAGAAAAAATTTCACAACTCCCTGCGGTTAACATAGGCAGCGGTCAATTGGTACCGCTAAAAATGCTTTGTAGTACTTGATTAACCAATCAGAACAAAGAATTTTATAAATTGACCAATCAAAGAATGCTTCAAAGCATATATAAGCATCAACTTGGCCGTACTCATAGAGTCTGTTTAAGAAGACGCTATTACTGCTATTTGTATCATTCTATTCTTGTTTTATATCTAATAAATGTTAAAGAAAGAATAACGCAAATAAGGCTAATAGCGTCTCCCCAAACGTACCCTTAATCGACTGATTTTTCTATTGGAATTGTCAATCGCATTTGTCATTAAGTTGAATTGACTAGAAAAATAACCAATCACGGTTAACACTTGACTGGTTAACACTTGACTGGTCGAGTAATAACACTTTTGAGCGGAGTAGATTTTAAATTCAACCAGAGTCGGGTTAATGACTCCATAGACTGGAATCGTCCAATTAGAACTTAAAATAGATGTGACGCTTTTCACCCGACTCTGGTTGGGTTAATAAAATCCATTGCACTCGAAAGCGCTATTAGAAAGAAAGATAAATCCCGGTCTACAATAGGCGTAGTAAGTTTTAAGCCGTAAGAAATTGACCAATCACAGTTTGAATATGAGGAGAATAATCGACCTTGTTCTTTAAATATTAAACAAAGCTGAGATGATACGTAACGGAAAAGCACTCTGGTGATGTTTCCAAACGCAACCTAAGCAGTTGCAAATTCAACTGATGATTTTTTTTTCTGTTCAAGTCTTTCCATGTTGAGAAACTCCCGCCAAAAGATTTGCTCGCGTTTTTCTCCCAATACTCCTAATCGAGGGATGAATCAATGGCGGACGATAGATGCGTGGTGCGAGGTGCGAGAGACGAGCGACGAGAGGCGCGCGCGTGCGCATCGCACCGGTGACGTCATCCATTTATCGAACCGCGAGCGTTCCTAACGGCGATTCTTGGAAGCACATTCATTCGATAGCCTCGATAGCCTGGACGATTGTCGTTGCGAAGCGCGCTGCTGCTGATGACGGGCTCGAGCAATATGGCGAAGTGTGTCACGGGAGGCTCGGTGTAGACGCAGTATCGTTCAAAAGATGACAGGTTCGCGGTATGGGTTGAAAATAATGTAGCGGGGAATAATGTGCGAATCGTGCGAGAGTAGACGTAATCAAGTGCAGGTGTAATCGCGCCAAACGCGTTTTTCGCGATCGTGTGATAGCGCGAGTGCGCGCGTTACCGGTGTGCAAAAGTCATGGCTACGGATAAAATAAAGGTTGCCGTACGGGTCCGGCCGTATAATCGCAGAGGTACGTATCTTTCGTCGTTATTGCACTTCTCGAACGGAGCCGTTGGAATTTGGCCCCGCGGAGCGCGGAGCGCTCCGCGCTCTGCTCCACTCCACTCCACTCCGCTTCGCTTCACCTCGCCTTGCTGCCTTGTCGCGCGCGCCTCTCTCCATGCCTCGCCTGTCTCATTTCGCCACACCTCTCGCCTCCTCACCTCGTCTCGTCTCACGCCACGCGTGTGTCATCTCGGAGAAGAGGTCTAGAGATACTCGACGAAAGTACTGTAATTGACTCTCTGGGTTCAGTATCGAAGAGCCCTATTGTAACTCAACGCAGAACAAGTGTACAGAATTTTCGCTCGACTCGCTCGATCCGCACTTGTCTGTCTGTCTTTTTCTCTTTCTCTTTCTCTCTCTCTCTCTCTCTCTCTCTCTCGTTTTAACGATAACGAGAGAGAGAAAGAGAGAGAGACAAGTGCGGATGTCTCGGGTAGACAGCCGCGATTACGCGCGTGCTCCAGCGGAGACAGGATCGAAGACCTGTCAAAAAGATACTCGATATTTACATGAGATTTTAAGGCTTTCCACGCAAATTCGTGCTGTCTTCGACTTCCATTTGGATCACGTCACAAGACGATTCGCGATGAATAATCGTTTCGCTCCATAGTTTAGAAAAAATAACTCTTAAAAAAAAATTAAAACGTGATTCTTATATCTGCACTTCTTACCGAGTGTTAAGCACAACTGTACGATTCACAGATAGACATTAATTAATAAACGTTAACTTGACATCGAACAAAATCAAACGATCAATGGTCCGTGATGGAGGCACAAGATTCGTGAGAGTTGTGGAATTATTTCCAAGGTTCAAAGTATCTCCAGATATGCCAGCTGTCAACGCGTATTGTACAATTATTGTGAGCGTAGGAAAAATACAAGCGATTTGTCGTATTAGATCCTTAATTGGATGAATAATTTAAAATGAAGAAAAAAGGCCCTAAGAGTGCGACAAAGCGCGCTGACAAAGCGCGCGCGCGCGAGAGAGAGAGAGAGAGAAAACGCCACGCTTCGGTGACATTAGTCCGATGACCTTGGAATATCGATCCGATCGGGGAAACGTGTTTTCTCGAACCCGCGATATATCTTCGATCGAAGATTCTACATTTTCCGATCGAATTTCCGAGGAGAGACACGTGTAGTGGAAAGGTAAATTCCCAATTGTCATTAACTTACCTACCGACCACTTGTCGCGAGTGTTGGATTGTCAGATTCGTTTTTTAAATTGCACATGTGTGTGCAAATCACGCGCGCGCGCGCGTGTGTGTGTTGAGACGCGCGATGTGTGAGCGCCGATATAATCGAAATCGTAAAACGCAATCGTAAACTGGAGCTAGAAATAATATCTCAAATTAATTTGATCGTCAGATTTGATCAAGATTCGCTTTGACCGAAAAATGGCACTTTTTTAATTTTTTGTTATTTATGAACTCATTATTATTCTATTATTTATTAGTATATTGGAACAATTTGCAGCAAGTTCGAGTCATTATTGCGCATCACCTGCGTAATACCTGCATGTGCTGACTTTAACGAGTAGCAGAGTGCACGAACGAAAATGGAGTTAACGCGATTCTGTGTGAAGGGGTTGCGTCATTTTCCCTCTCTTTCCTACATGTTAATCGTTAAACTTTCACGCTTCTAAGATTTAATTTACACAACGCGATGTAGCTAAGCGTGATTCTCTTTATTTTAACTTGTTGCGTCGATTCTTTTTTTTATCGTTAACGGAACTACATTAATCAAATTTTCAATTTTTCAAAGTCTATCTTCTTTTTTACACGCACACGCACACACATGACATTCTTTTCTACAATTCCTACAATTATTTGCAAATTACAATTACGTAAATAATTCTTTGCATATATACACTTGTATATATATGCAACTACTTTTACGTTGAAAATTATAGTGACATCGAAAATGGTTAGCATGATATTTGGATAAAAAAAGTATAGTAATTGATATTACTAGAAAGTCGGACATGCGTTGCACTTTCGACTCATCTTTATGACGATACAAGGTGCAATTACGGATAATAATTTAATGCGTCATAGATTTTCGTAGACATACGATAGACTTATGTGAAACACGATATCAGTTAATTAGAACGGAACTAAGGCATCTAATAAAGAGTTTTAATATGCATATCGATATCCAATCAAACTTGTATATCTCGTCTTGGAGAGAAGTATCACACTCTCTATTACCGCATATTCTAAACTTGATTGAAATGTTCGATGTACTTGTTACAGCACGCGGTAACGTGACATCGCACTTACAAAGTAACGTACAAAGAGGCCCGTGTGCCATTTGCTTTCTAGTTTTATGAGTCATCATCCCTCTCCCGATCGTAGCGTTACCGTCACGGTCATTTCCTTATCTTTAATCAAGTTTAATTATATAATAATTATATTATCAAGAATATGAAAATAAATAAACTAATCTGAATAATATTGATTCTTGTGGCCTTATGAGTGCTTCTATATCGTCAAAATGATTTATTTCGCGAAAGATGAAGATAGTATAATACAACGACATGAAATAGCAAGCCCAAGAAATTCATTGGAGAAAGTGCACGGAGAGAAACGGTCTCTAGAGTAAACTGACCCGATTAAACTATTTCAAGTTGACGGGAAATAAGTAAGAGAGCACTCTCATTTTTATATTTCAGTTATATTTCAGTTCACTTTCTTTCTACAAATACGTTATACCTACGGATAAATATGAATATTACGCTGTGAAGCAGAATTGAAGTTTACGTGTATTTTTCGTATGTAATGTCTTCTCACTGAGAAGACCTTCGGAACTCAATCAAACGGAAAAGGAAAATAGTGTTTAGTATTGTAATTTATTAGATGATGTTATTAGATAGATGGCACAGACGGCACCACGTAGAGCTTGTAATTGAAAGATATATAATAAAAAGAGAAAGTTGTAACAAAAATTGCTTTTCTGTACACGCAAAAGATTTAATTTCATTTAAATAAGAAAGATTCTCTCGCTATCGTCGCTCGATATGTCGAGCAATTGTTTGAACTCTGCGATTTTTGTTGTGCTTTTTTGGCCATATTGAGTTAATGTCTCTGATCTGTTCATCTATTGGCTGTATATTCAACACCAACACCTGGCAACACTTGAATCTCGCCAATTCTTAGACTGGCGCGTAGTGTTTGTTCTCTATAGTTATATATTATCGCTACATACATCGAGAGAAAAGGATTTCGCTTTCAGGATTTCTTAAGAGTACCGAGAATTTAATAAATGTACAACATATGTAATATTTCTAATAATTTCTCTTTTTGAATTGGAATGAAAACAACAAATTTAATGAAAGAAATAAACTTTAATCGTCTATGTTCTCTATGTCAATAACAAGTCGTGCAGCTACATCAACTTTATTTTAGTTTTATTTATTTATAATATAAAAAAAATCAAAATAAAATTTTCCTCTCCATAGACAAACAGTTAATAGATAGAATAGAAACCAAAGCTACGAAAGTTCTGATCCAAGTGATAAGCTCCTAAACACTTTTTAATTAAATTAGTATTAAAAACTTATCATTTGTTTATTTTTGACGGTTATCACAATATAAGATTAATGACAATTGACGCCATTCCATTAATTATTCCTTAATTTATGTACTTTATTCTTAAGTCAGCCTTTTCCCGGGTACATATTTTTTTAGTCTTTTACACGTGTCAAGTTAATTGAATGCTAAGCTTTGGCGCAACTTATAATCATACTTAATAACAGTGTAGCCTTATCTTATTATCAAAATTTGGTCGAAACTGTCGAACGATCGTCTTATTGCATTGAATATCGTTATGTACAGTGCGTTGCATTGATGCCTGGGGTACCGATTTTAAGGACCACGTTTCTTTTTTAGTTATTTTTACGTTCATGACCAAATGCTGCTGTCAACGATCACCACAGCTTCAGTCATGAACATAAAAATAATCAAGAAAGAAACGTGGTCCCTAAAATCGGTACCCCAGGCATCAATGCAACGCACTGTACGTAACGAGACAATTGCTCCACAGTTGACTAAAAGTTGCGTAAAAGTTGTTGCTGTGACGTCACGTTTAGTAAATTCTTGATTAATTTGATGAAATTTTGTGAGAGACAATGGGAAATATAGTGAGATATGACTAAAATATGTACAAGGTCATTGTATTTCGATATAATAAACGAGATATAATGAACTTGGCGTAATATTTATAGAATTATCAGTTGGTGCGATAATTTTATATATCATACTATCTAACGTTGTAAGTAATGTGATTAAAAACAAAAATGAAATATATTTATTTGATCTAAAATACAACCTCGATGTAAAGATAACGTAAGAAGGAAGTTATTCTGTATTATCTATCCTAATTGATATTTTTTTTTCTTATTACAGAGCTGGAACTCTGTACGCAATGCGTCGTCGAGATGACGGGGCAACAAACCATCTTGCAACATCCGTCTACAATGGACAAGATCGATCGGTAAGCAATTTTCGATCTTTACTCGCTTACTCGCTCTGTTCACGTTTTCAGGACAAATTTACGATGACAGAATGTACCGTGCAAAATTATTGACAGACAGAACGGATGATGCGTTGCGTGGAGTCGAAAATGTATTCGATCACAACGAGCAGCGGAGCGAATGATGAATGATGATACTTGACAGAAAAAGCTTTTTCACGTCTTTCCGTCTTTAAAAGCGCTAACGCCGCGCATCAATTGATAACGTTCGAAATCATGTTCACACCTAGAGATAATTAAAGCATATATCGTTATCGCGTTTCAGATAACACTGTCGTTTCCACGATGTTTCGATATGATAGTTTAAATGGTGTAAAGTAAATTTGAATTATATACTGTGATAGATTTTTTTTTATTTGTTCATCAGACATTTTTTCTGAAATTATTTCACGTACTTTGTACATTCGTGATACGTGAACTCGGATCAATGCACGCATTGAGATTAAGAAGTGTACATAGGTAACGAAAGGTGCATATTCGGAGATGCGAGGATTAACATGCGCGTCGCCTCGGTCTGTGTTTACGGTACGTTATCTTCGGACACAAGTGTACTGAACCTCGCGCCGCGCAGGGTGGACGAACGCGAAGGGTGATCGAAATCGAATTTCGTGAACCTATTTTCGCGCTGTTTCGTGTTGGCACAGTCGCGACGTTTTTACAAGTATGTTACACGATCGATAAAATGTCACGCTATTTTTACAACACGATGACTCGCGATGGCGATAGCGATATCGTCTTACGTAGAGAGAAAACTCGCGACTTTTATTCTCTATGCGCGGATTTTTATTTCTCTTCTGCAGGTGATGTAACGGCGTCATATGTGCGAATTACGCACGTGTCGCCGGATCGATGAAAGGTCGCGGTACTATGATATACGTAGACACTCCTAATCGCGTGCAAGCATCGATAAGATATTCCATTTGGCCCATATAGCAATCAATCGTCTCAATTTTGCATGCCAAATAAAACAAAGCGCACAAATCAGATATGAATAAGATATGAAAAATCTATTCTTTACGCGTACGTACGTACGAGCAGAGAGAGAGAGAAAGAGAGAGAGAGAGAGAGGGGGGGGGGAATTATTGCAACATACGTAAATAATTCTGTTAAAAAAAATCTTACAATTACGCAATAATATTACAGAGATATCATGACACCAAAAAAGAACCCAAGGCAACCCAAACACTAAGCTCAACCCTTCGCAATGTCGATTTTTCAATATCGTTTTGCAATACAGCGATATAACTTTCGATTATTTTTCATATAGACGAATAATGTTTTCTTTTATATGCAAACTTCTACAGTAACGTCTTGACGGTGCAAAGTAATCATGTTTTGTTATTGCTCTTGAAAACGCAACTTTTAAATAAAACATTTAATCTTGCGTTATTTTAATTAAGTTTTATTTATTTTCAACGTGAATTAGACTTCATTTTTTATTAAGTACATTTGATAAATGGTTCGTTTAATTGCAAGAGATTTATTTGTTCAATAATTTCTTATGGATTTGCAAATTATCGAATTATTATCGAGTGTATATAAAATGTACGCAGTTAAGTATTGCCTAGTTTATTAGATCTTATTGTTAGTGAAACGATTTGTCCTAAGTGATTATTCCCGTATGATCATAGCAGTATAATTACTGACATAAAAGAATGCGCGCACGTAGTAGCACAAATGCGATAAGGCTATCGTATCGTATTTCGTTGATCCAATAAAAAACTAAATTATATTTACTATAAAAAATGATCACGCTCTACGTATATGCCAATTTTTCGTATATACATAGAACAAAATTTAAGTGTCATTGTATTATCGGTTTGCTAATATTGATATACTTAAGGAATTATAGGCTGTTTTCATGTTGTAACAAGGGATATGTGTTCATTGCCGTAAAAAAAAAAAAAACGGAAAAATTAGAGATGATACTGTCAGTTTCCACAATGTTCCATATCTCTTAATTTGCAGTTTATTAATCGTGTCATTAACATTAATCGCATACAAATAGAAGAAAGTTATTTAATCGCCAATACTTGCCTACTTGAAAAGCGAAAACAAAGTGGAAATATGAAAAATCTTGTGAATAAACTCTGAGATGTATAATTTCTTTACGAGTTATCAGCCATTGCATTCTTCAATATTGAAAGAACGGCGTTGGTTTTTGCGTGAAATTATCTTCTCCCTTGTTTTTCTCTAGTATCAATGTACCAATGCGTATGATTCTTCTGGAATTGAATACACCCGGCTCTGTCTCTCTCTCTCTCTCTCTCTCTCTCTCTCTCTCTCTCTCTCTCTCTCTCTCTCTCTCTCTCTCTTAGGGGATCATGAATGACGATTGTGAGAAAAGACTATTTGTTGATGATGCCTTGAGTTATACTGCAGGGTATTCTAGTCAACTAATTAAACAAGTAGAGAAAGTTGAGGAATGATTAGAGGTGAATAAATTATAATTAAATGTAAATAAAACCAAAATACTGTATAGAGATACTAGGCAAATAGGTAGGAATAGTGATTGACAAAAACTCGAGTTTTTCAGCACATATAAATTACACCATTAAAAAAACATAGAAGCAAAATTGAGTGTATTAAGAAGAATTAGTGCAGACCTAACATCTTTGATGAGATTAATGATATAAATCGATAGTTGCCCCATTGTTTGATTATTGCTCATCAATATTAGTAGAACTAACAAGTAAAACTGATTTGGATTATTTGTGAAAATTACAGAATCAAAATTATGAAAATGAGAATTATGCTTAGATGTAGATATATGAGAATAAGGAATACGCGACAATGCAGTTTATGTCGATTAAAGAGAGAATCGAATGTAATGTATGCATATTAATATTTAAGATGGTAGATGGGCTGTGTCTAAATTATTTGACTAATAAAATAGAGTTAGTGAGTTATCCAGAGTATAAAGTACACAAAAAAAATAATATACGCATACATACTCGTAAATGTAAGAGACTAGAGAGGAGCAAAGAATTCAAAATTTGAAAAGATTGCTTAGCGCTGTGTATAAGGAAAAGAGAGCGTGATAACTAAGATGTGATTCAATGAGTATAATGTGTCTGAGTATATGCTGACAATCTATGCTCAGTTATGTTTATATTTATTTGTATAAAATATGTTCGATATAATTGAAGAGAGGCATCATAAACTTTAATATTTTTTTATTATGTTAATTATACTAATTATATGGAATCTCTGCTGTATGTAGTGTTTTTAGTTGTGAATATCGTATTATAAATAGCTTTGGAGCTAAATAAATATTCTAATCTCTCTCTCTCTCTCTCTCTCTCTCTCTCTCTCTCTCTCTCTCTCCCTCCCCCCATGACGAATTTCTACTATCTCTAATTATCATGACGTCAGTTGGGAGGGAATATTATTGGATTATTGAGTCATCGATAGCAGTTATTTACTTTTTTCAATCATTTTAAATAATTCAATCTTGTTAATTATTAATCTTTTATCCATTTAAGAGGTTGCGTTGTTTAATTGATTGAATCATTAGCAAATCTGTATCATTTTCTATGATTGTACGGAAAAAAGTATTATCTACGATTTAATTAAAACAATATATTTTTTATATCCTTGAATTTTTGTATATTTTGCCATGCTTTTATGCGCCTATAAGATATGTGCGATAATGACCATACACATCAATAAGGTCGCTTTTTATTGCTCCACGCGACGGAGACTTTCAGGAGCCGTAAAGTGTTCTCCAGAATTGTCGACTGTGAAATGTAATCTACAATTCCTTTGACACATAGCTGCAAGTCCTTGCGATAAACATGCGTGGATTTGTGCCAAAGGTTTTTTGAATGCAACGATGCTTTCATCCGATTCTTTTCACAAGTTATCTTGAGCATTTGTCCTCGCTCATGGTGATCATTAACCTCTTTGAATTTACGAATTATTTCTGTCTGTTTGTTGCATTTTATGTAAGTATTTTTTGCCTAAGTATTTATTAATTGAATTAAATTAATTTCGATTCTAATTTAAGCTCGTACACAAATTTGCAAGTTTATACTCAGTATACACGAAGCGATATTAGAAAAAAGAGAACGCACAGTTTTACCCGAGTATTCGTTTCTTTTTGGGTATCGGCCGATGATTAGACAGAGGATGACTCATTAAGGTGAGAGAACTTGTATACGGCATGAGATGACGCGATCGATCAATTCACATCCCGAGAGCTAAGGCTCGTCCTCGTGCCATACATTCAAGAGAGAAAGAGGAGACTTTGCTAGCGAGACATTGCCTCGCATACTTAACACACGTGTCAAGTACTGCGAGAAAGGAAGAGAGAGAAATGGAGCAAGCTCTGTTCGGTAGTAGCTGGAAAAGTACTAGAACATCCTGAACACGCTTGTACAGCTTCTTTATCAAAAAAGGAAAGCCTCTTTCCCCCTCGTCTCACTCCTCTATCGTCTCTTCTTAATTTCGTTCATATCTGCATTTTTATTGCTTATCTCCTATTTCGTCTAACGATTGAAAAAAATTCTCTTCATATTAATCATCGATAAAAGTATCAAGTGGAGTGGTGAGATTATTGTACATTCGCAATGCGAATGTACATTTATATATGTTTATATAAATGGGTCATTTGAGCGGCATAAAAAATTTCTACATTAATGTCAGTTTGCATGAACAATGGAATCACTATCGTAGCACGAAGGTTTTCGCCTCGTCTTTCGTCCTTGCGTATCTATCCATCTGGAACTCATTAAATACCTACCTTTATATGCGGGTGGGATTATAGACTAGTAAGAACGCTCCAACTACGCTATTTCGAAGCTGTAGACTCTATGCATAAAATTAATGTAGAAAACGTGACTTCTCGTGACATAAATGGGAATATCAATGATTTAAAATAGCATAGAAAATGATGTAAATCATTGCTGTAGGAATAAATCGACTAATCTATAACGTGTCAATTTACCACAATTTATAATACACAATTCGTGCACATATTAGTATAAGCACATACCGTACATACTGACAATAAGCAATATTAACATGAAATATCTCGTTACTAATATATCTTTCTTATAATCCTCTCCAATTTTTTTGGTTTTTAAAAATCACAATTATTTTGGAAATAATTTGCGTTTACAGCAAAAGGCATTTAGAGTAAGTTAACACGCAGTCGCGTGGTACACACTCTAACTATTTGATTTTGCACACCCTACACTCGCGTGCAAACAACAATCGGAAATCGGGTGATCGGGTGATCGGCGTATCATTTTGTCACGGTGTCCTTTTCTTATTTTCTTTTGAAGAAATTAACTGAAGGAAAATGGACACGTGTGTGGCACACGCCCTGCACACCATGCGTGACCAGCTTACATTACGCTAAACAATAGTCGGCTTGGATGAAAATGCGAGAGACGGTAACGCGTCGGCACTCGGCGTATTTACATGCGTTACACGCGTACTTGGCTCGCTTGCGATTTCATTCGGCTTGGTCGGAAGACAGTCCCGTTGTTAGAGATATGATAGTCCACGACCGTGTACTAACGTGTACAATGTAATTTTCTGGACGTTCAAATCTAACGAATCAAAGGTTTCTCTGATTAAATGAGTGTAGCGTAGCGCGCCGTGTGACGCGCGGTGCGGCGCTGAAACGCGATAAAACGCGATATAGGTCGGAAAATCTGTGTACGTTACCTTGGTTGTTGCGTTGCGTAACGGGTTGCCGACGACCATTGCACACGCAGGTGTGTTCGCACATACCTGCTAATTATCGCGAGCCAAAAAGTGGGAAATGGTCGTGCGAATTTTTCGGATCGATTGGATCCGTCACGCTCAATCTACTTTCATACATTAGTGACTGAAAGTGACAAAGATAAAAAAGGGGATACGCGCGCGCGCGCGCGTCCTTGTCCACTTTTACAAGGCTTTGCTAGTTCGATTACGGCTTTTGTAACGTATATCGACGTAATTGAAATCGATTTATTTCGACGTAGGCATTTTGTACGGAACAAAACGATTACGAATCGCGCACATTGGAACATTCTATCTGTATTGATAAGATACATGAATCAATTGGATAAAAGCCACTGTTTGGTACAAATCGAATCGATGCAACATATGTACAATATATCCGAGTTATCGTTGCAATTCTAATTGTATCCGAAGCGACGCGACGCTATGCGACACTACTAGTACTATTGTACAAATGCAGTTTGTCGAGAATGCGAGCGTTTAGGTGAATATTCTACCGGTTATTCCAAGTTCTTTTCGTTTCTCCGGTTCTTTCTCATAAAGTGACTTCCTAAAGTGACAATCTTTCAACTTGGAGAAAACAGTCGAATAACTTGACTCTGAATGTGCCGAAGCCCCATCCCCATTCTCCCATCCTGTCCTAAGATCGGTTGGCCGGCCGGGTAATAATCGCGGGTAAATTCGCTAACAAAGGATGACACATCCTGACAGTCTTTTACATCCGTTTTTACAGCTCTAGTCTAGGTGAGATCCACATCTTCTATCATTCTCTGCTATTTTTCTTTTTCTTCCGTACTCCCGTTTCTCTATGTCTTTTTAATTCTATCGTTACGTCACAAAAGAGATGTAGATTACATGCAAACGTTAGTAGCGGAAGTAAAAAGACAACGAACTTTGTTTGAAAATGATGAACGAGATTGCTCTTCAACGATCGAACAATCTTGTGAAATTTCTTTCTCGAGACTTTCGTCGAAAGAGAGAAAACGCGTTGTACCGTGTTCAAAACTAAAGATATATTTCGTCGACCGATCGATATGTCGTCTATGGTAACCTTTAATATTCGTAAAAATGCGAAAGTTAAACTTGACCTTCAGATCTAATCTCGGCTTGCGAATCGCGTCTTTCATTTTAATGAAAAGGAAGAATAGAAATAGTTGACCTTACTTTTATTTACGCAAAACGTAATTCAGAAAAAGTCATTTTTACACATGTTATTTTCTCACTTGTACTGCTCGTTTGCACTTCAACTCTAGCTTCGGCCAGAGTTGCCTTTAATATTTACGCTTATAACACTATGTCTATTTGTATAATAGTACATATATGTAGCAGAAGGATACTCGAGATGTACAACCGATATTCTCCACCCTCTCCTTTGTTGTGATATGTGTGCACACAACGAGATGTCTTATTTTTTTCTACTTTTATTTCTTGGGCGATTCACGTTGGCCGTTTAACAAAAAGGATTTTTGTATTAAAAGTTAAGATTAATTTTTTTTTATTATCCATATGTACACGAAGTAGAGAAAATTTTCAACGTTTCTACAGCTCGATTATCTTGCACGCGTAGTACGTAGCACGTCTAGCACATGTAGTTTAATTAATATCAAACTATGTATTTTGGAATGTTTCGAATTATTCCGAACGTGAGATATTTTCAATAATATAGGAATCACATTTTCTAATTTTTAATTTGGTATAATAATAATTCATGAAAAAACTCGTTAGTAAATATAAGCAACAACGACATGGAAATTATTTTGAGTAGCCGCACAACAATTATTTCGTTTTCGCGTATATTCGTTTAATTGATAAGATTTATCATTGATCCACGATAATTTTCACGAAACTTAATAAAGACTTGATAAAGACGCGATGATCGATCGCGATGTAATCAAATCGCATAGAGCCATTATTTTCACATTGTTCAACTGAGGCGCAATGACGCGTTTACCCTCGCTTTTATTCAATAACGTGCAATAACCCGAGTACCACGCGGACATACACTCGCCCTACTATACTTTGCCCGTAATACTCGTGCACTACGTAGAGTCGGAGGAATATTGTCGTCTATCGATCGTCGTTGAGCGAAAAAATGGAGCTAAATACGATCGATCAAAGTCAAAGTCTTTGACTGCAGTCTGTGCAGTCTGTGCGCGTATGCTGCTCTCTAAGACTCGTGCTCGTGACGCTCTGATTACTGCCTTTTGACATTTTTTTTCCAAGCACGTAATTGACTGTGATCTACGATTCCGTATGCTTTTCGTCTTATATTAAAATTTGATTGAGATAAGATCGACTTCAAAGTGATTTTTTTTACTGCGTCGGACGATAAAAAATGCGTCGAGTACACCAAGAAAGCAAAACGTGTTCTCCTTTTGTTCTCGACTACGGAATACCCACGGAATATTTCGATAAGATGCGAAACAAGCAAAAAACAAACATTTGTTTAAGTCAGCAGTTTGAGCGAGGCTGCTGAGTGAGCTTTTTTAAAATTTTTAAATACGAATATAATAATACAATATAGGTACGTCGTTTTTTCATCGAGGGAATTTTTTTCGTTTGAAATGAGTATCTCTCTTCATTATGTAAGATTGAATAGCGGATAAAGTCTCACGCGACGAATACACGTGCACAGCAACGAATTGGATTCGTATACAGAACAACGAAGAGCACTTCCATTTTTTTTTTTTCAACAAATTTTGCTACAGTTGCGTTCTTACGATTTTAACACTGTTGAATATCGGAGAGCAGGGTAGACTGGGATTAGTTGATCAACTTTTCAATTTTGAATTTGTACAGACAAAACTGAAAGATTTATCGAAAAAGCTAATTCCAAGTCATTTACTATTATAGATGAATTAGATTATTTAATATTTTAATAATAAGTGAAAGCTAATAACTGAAATAAGAAACTAATGTTTTTCGAACACGTTCCTCGTGTATCAAATAGTCCCAAGGCCGTGGTGACTAAATTGACTAATAATAGCATTGTTGAGTTAAGAAATAATATATACATATTAAGTTATGCTATTAATATATTTTTATTAGTTTTTATATAATTTATCAAAAATTGAAATAAGATTCAAAGTAAAATTTATATATATAAGTAAATAAGGCGGTCAAAATTAACGAGCGACAAAAGATGTAATTCAAATATAAATGATTCTCATTATTTTAAAGAGAAAGATAAATTTTAATTATACTCAAAAGGTATACGTTTCGGTTCTACTTAGCTTTCTTCAGCCAAACAATTCTTCTTAAAACTAACAAGATATTTTTAACGATATTTAAAAGAATCGAGCCTCATCACGTTTGTTACAATAATTTAGTCACATACCGAACGTTATAAATATTTTCCTGGTGGCGAACAACCAATCCTGACCACGAATTTAATTCGTTGGTGATCCATCTACACTTTTTGGTGGTGTGAAGAGAGATACGAACTTCAATTTTACATAATGAGCACACAAGTTCCCTGTGGCTTCATATGTAATTCGACAAGCGCAGTTATTGTAAAATATATAAATATATAAATATTGTAAAATATATGAATTAAAATTTATATATTTAACTAATAAGTTTTTAATTTTAAAATAAATTTTTTTTAAAACTACTTAATTTTATAGTTACTTCTTGATAACCGATAAAATTACTTACAAATGTATTTAAAATAAAAAAAAATATTATAAAATTTATTATTTATCATCACTTATTAACTAATTAGCGTATTACGTGTATCTATAATCGCAGGATAAAATTGGGCCTTCCTTGATCCATTAGTTCACTTTCGAAAAAAATTCGTGGTATGCAAATATTGTAATAAGACGGATAAACAAAAGGAAATTACGGGAGTATATCGAGTAAGATTTACTCTTGTCATTTAAATGGGAATGGCAAATATATACTCTGACAATTGCATAGTAATTTAAAAACAAAAAATGCAAGACTGAAAATATTTACTTGTCTATAATATATGATATTTGGACAATATTTGTTGAATAATACCTGTGGCGAAATACTCTGGGTAATTGAGTAGCAATGTTTGCTGCGTGTACAAACACAACTATAGCTATCTCCAAAGTTTTATTTTATTTATAAATTCATTCAATTAGTCATAATCATACATGTTCATTAGTCGTTATTATAAAATCAACTTGCCCTCAGTCCTTCTTTACAGGTACAAGAGCAGGACTCGCGAAGGAATCGCTTAGATCGGTCGTCAGACGACTATTTCGAAGCGTCTGGAAAAAAATAATTGAACTTTCGAAAGTCATGACGGTAGCCTAGTTCACGCACTCGCAATTTGAACGTTGAGCATTACTTTTAAGTCGTTTAAGTTAAAACTTAACGGGGCAAGACGCCGCGCCGCGTCGCGCCGCGTCGCGCCGCGCCGGTGCCTGTGTCGCGTGTCGAAGGCCACTTGAAACCGTAGGACGTAATCTCGAAGGGGCGATCTCATTGTCACGCGATGGTCGGTCGGTTTCTTCTTCTTCTTCCCTTGATCGAGCGGTCACCCACTGCCGCAAATCTACCGTCGCGCCGCCGCGCAGTCCACCATCTCTCGCACAAAGGCTGTCGCGTTCCCATTGTCGCGTCGCGCGATCCGTTCTATTCCGCGTTCGAACGTTTCGATGCGCGAGATCACTCGAATACGCATGCGACTGTACATACGTGATTCGCTATAATCGCTTTCATAGCATTATAATTATCGTTTGCATTATATTTTCTCGATAATTCGATGCAGCATTTCGCGCGCGAGAAAATTAAGTGCTAATGTATTTATGCTATCAACAGGACTAATAATATACTATTGAAAAATAAAATGCCATTTGTATCATATATTTGTCTTTTCATCTTCAATCGGAGTGTATTTGCATATTCACTGTGCATGATTTAACTTTGGACATTTCGCAAATTTCATCGGCGCAAAAAGATTTCTTTTCGTACTAGTAGGGAAACTAATTTCCTGTGTATGTGTGTACACACACACACACATATATATACATGGGTAATTAATAAGAAAGTACAATGCGCGCGCGCGCGTATATGTAACAAATTTTTCACAAATGTTTATTACACACACGTGAAATGTACCAAATTGGTAAGGTGTCTCGAAAGTTCTCGGTATCCATTTATTTTAAAGTAAATAATGTATTATTACAATTGCATAGTGTAATGTATTTCCGCAGAAATCTTGCATACAGATTTCTTTCGTTTTTCGATCATTTGTCATCGAACAAGAATGTTGTATTCTTCTTTTCTTTTTTCAACATCACTATTAATCGACTCGTAACATGAGCAAAAATTAACAATAATGTGACGGAGGATTTTTTTAAAAGAGAGAACTATTTATTATAGATTAATGTTTCTGATAATAGATTAATGTTTCTGACTACAACGATTATAACAACTATTTTCTATCAATGTTTTAGGAACAAGCCAAAGACTTTCGCTTTCGATCACTGCTTTTATTCTCTGGATCCTGGAATGGATAATTTTGCGAGTCAAGAGGTTGTTTTCGACGCCCTGGGTCGTGATATCTTGGACAATGCGTTTCAGGGTTACAACGCCTGTATATTCGCCTACGGACAAACTGGTATGACACCAATTGCAATAGTCATATTTAAAACAATTAATTTAGCCACTGTTGTGCGATATAATTCAAGCCTTTAAATTCAAGTTGAGAGGCGCGTGTTGACACGTTGGAAAGAATGCGTTAGTTAATGATCGAAGCATGAACGAGTGTGTACAAGACGGTAAATAACGCGATTAATCGGTTCGGTTGTCGATAAACGGCTACGGTTGATTTTCTGCGGAGCAAGACATTGACCCACGAAGCAGAACGAGACACTGCGGTAATCTATATGCGATACTCGTATGGGCGTACACAAGATGAGGAGGAGGATAAAACGGTGCGACGAGAAAAGAGATGAGATCGCACATTTCTAAATACCTTTGTAATTCTTCACGAGCACTGAAAGATCTTTTCTACTCAATCGCGTGATTGGAGCTAATGCATCGTTATTCCGCTTTTTTTTTTATTTCTTTTTTACGAACTTGTACGATAGATCGTTTATTTATATCGAATCACTTGAGATTACCTAACTTTCGGAGGAACGTCTCACTAAACATTTTTATTTTTATAATTAAACGTAAATGCTTATTGCAAGTATCACGTTTATAATTATAGCAAAGAGGGAAACTCGAAGAAAGAAAATAGAATTTTTTAGGCGCCGACACACAACTCGCATATACAATTTTTCAAATATCATCCGAATAAAGTGTACAATCTTATTAAATGAGTAATTATTTAATTAAGTATTAAACTTACAGAATATTGTAAATATTGAATAAAATGATTTAAAACGATAAAGAGGATTTAACGTCGTCTTTCGCACGTGCGTGGCTTGTTCTTACAGGCTCCGGAAAGTCTTACACGATGATGGGCAGTGGTGATAACAAAGGGATAATACCACGGTTGTGTGACAATCTCTTCGATATGATAGCGAAACAGCAAAGTTCAGAGCTCACGTACAAGGTCGAGGTTTCGTACATGGAGATTTATAATGAAAAAGTGCACGATCTTTTGGATCCGAAACCAAATAAGCAATCACTCAAAGTCAGAGAGCACAATGTCTTGGGGCCCTACGTGGATGGGCTGAGCCAACTGGCTGTTACTTCTTTTCAGGTGACAGCCTTTTCTTTTTCTCTTGTTATCAACACTCTTGTTTTCATATCTGTGAATAATTTTTGTCGAATCCGAACGATCCATATCTATTAAAATGTTCAACTTTAGGACATCGACAACCTCATGGCGGAGGGCAACAAGTCGCGAACGGTCGCGGCAACAAATATGAATTCCGAGAGCTCTCGTTCGCATGCCGTATTCTCGGTAATTCTCACGCAGACTCTAACGGACTCGAAGAGCGGAGTCAGCGGAGAAAAAGTCTCGCGGATGAGCTTGGTGGATTTAGCTGGGAGCGAAAGGGCTGTGAAAACTGGAGCAGTAGGTGATAGGCTTAAAGAAGGAAGCAATATTAACAAGTAAATACCCTTTACGCCCCGTACAAATCAATTTTCGTTCGCGTCAACACGAAGATGCGTAATAATGGAGAATGCGTTAATTTATAGGTCTTTAACGACGTTGGGTCTAGTCATTTCAAAGTTGGCGGATCAAAATTCCGGCAACAACAAGAAAAAGGATAATTTTGTGCCCTACAGAGATTCTGTTCTTACGTGGCTCTTGAAGGTACATTAGC
This sequence comes from Solenopsis invicta, assembly GCF_016802725.1. NCBI lineage: Eukaryota > Metazoa > Arthropoda > Insecta > Hymenoptera > Formicidae > Solenopsis > Solenopsis invicta. The sequence continues at coordinate 7,503,805 of NC_052675.1, read as the reverse complement.
TTCCTAGCGTCCAACAGGGTGCTTTAAGATACGTTTATATATCGAATATCCGATATACGTTTCGACATTTTCAGGATAATCTTGGTGGCAATAGCAAAACTGTCATGGTAGCCACAATATCACCAGCTGCTGATAATTACGAGGAAACGCTATCGACTCTTCGGTATGCCGATAGAGCGAAGAGGATAGTCAATCATGCTGTTGTTAATGAGGATCCGAATGCTAGAATTATTCGCGAACTTAGACAAGAGGTGGAAACCTTGAAGGAAATGTTGTTACATGCCACAGTAAGAGAACCTTCCCTATTGCGTTACACTACTAATGAGCTTCTTGCGTTAAAATTTCCATGAAAACGTTTGATTTTGATTGGGCTCAGGGATCGATTGTTGGCCAACAACGCACAGACATTACGGAAAAATTGTCCGAATCGGAACGACTGATGAAGGAAATGTCACAGACGTGGGAAGAGAAGCTAGTGAAAACCGAGAGACTACAACACGAGAGGCAGCAAGCTTTGGAAAAAATGGGAATAAGCGTACAAGCGTCTGGTATTCAAGTAGAAAAGAGCAAATACTACCTGGTTAATTTGAACGATGATCCAAGCTTGAACGAGTTGTTGGTTTATTACCTTAAGGTAAATAAAGTGTATCTTAAGGTGTTGTATACCTTTTGTTGTTGGCCATGTTTCTCTCTCTCTCTCTCTCTCTCTCTCTCTCTCTCTCTCTCTCTCTTTCTCTCTCTCTCTAATCGCGTTACTTATCTTTGTCCTTTTCAGGAAAGGACTCTCGTAGGCGGTCGTTCAGCCAAAAGGGAACAGGATATTCAATTACACGGTTTGGGTATCCTACCGGAACACTGTGTTATCACGATAGAAGAATCAGGCCTGTACATGACACCATTAAATGGTGCTCGATGTTTCGTCAACGGTACGCAAGTTGTAAACAAGACTCTGCTGCAGCATGGCGATAGAATTGTTTGGGGAAATCATCATTTCTTCAGAGTTAACTGTCCAAGAAGTGCTACAGGTACGACTCGGTTTAATATATTGATTTCATAAATAAAGCTTATCAATGTCTCCAAGTAATCGGAAGTAACGCATATATCTGTATGTGTCTGTTACTATTCTGTCTGCAGCGATCAATAGCGAACCGCAGACTCCCGCTCAAAACATAGATTACAACTTTGCTCGAGAAGAGCTCATGCTTAACGAACTTTCAAACGATCCAATTCAGAGAGCTATAGCGAGACTAGAGAAGCAACACGAGGAAGATAAGCAGGTATACATTTGCGCCGCTTTAATAAGCATTGTATAATAATACTTTTGCATTATACGCTCATATTGTACGCACATGTCTCAAAAAGGTTGCCCTCGAGAAGCAGAGGCTGGAATATGAACGACAGTTTCAACAATTACGCAATATATTATCTCCCTCAACGCCGTATTCGCCTTATGTACCGTACGATCCTTTAAGAGGTAGCCAGGGTGGAAAACTCCCGGCTTGCACACCAACAACGCAAATGCGCGTTGAAAAGTGGGCACAGGAACGAGACGAGATGTTCAAGCGGAGTTTGGGTCAATTGAAGACAGACATCTTAAAGGCTAATGCATTGGTACAAGAGGCTAATGTCCTAGCTGAGGAGATGGGTAAACAGACGAAATTTAGTGTCACCCTGCAGATTCCTCCGAATAATCTAAGTCCGAATAGAAAGGTAAAAGATAACAAAAGATATTATATTTACATCACTCATGTTTTTATATTGTGTTTGTTATGTTTTAAATACAGACTTTTTCAACTTATTAATTTACAAATTTACCTGATTTATCATATTCGTACAGTATTCGCTTATTATAATTCTTTGTTTCTTTTATCGATTTATTTATTATTTGCATTTTTACAATTAATGTTAATCGTACATTTTATTTATTCTGATTTTTATTTTTCCGTTATATTTTGTTCTTGTTTTTAATTTATGTATTTTTTGTTTTTTTCCCCATTCTTCCCACGCACTCTTCGATATGTAGAGTGTATTCTTTCAGCGAGGCGCGTTTGTGAGTGAGCCCGCGATTTTAGTGAAGAGGACGAATATGGGAAGTCAAGTTTGGTCCATGGAAAAGCTAGAAAATAAATTAGTCGATATGCGAGATATGTACGAGGAAAGAAAAGATCCTCATAATTGTCAACGATTACCTATGATCAAGGTATACACATACTTTTATATATCAAATATTTCCTTAACAGCAAGTACAAAATTATTTTTCTTACAGGATGAAGTACCAGGGAAAACACAAGATCCATTTTACGAATCCCAAGAAAATCACAATCTTATCGGAGTTGCAAATATTTTCTTAGAAGTATTATTCCACGACGTACGATTAGATTATCATACTCCGATTATTAGTCAGCAAGGAGAAGTCGCTGGTCGACTGCAAGTCGAAATAAGTCGTATATCCGGACAATTTCCTCAAGATCGAATTTGCGAGGCCGCTTCGGAGTCTTCCGCGGACTCAACGTCCTCGGAAACGGATGATTACTCCGGAGGATCTAGCCACATTACCTGTCGCATAACGATAAAGCAAGCCACTGGATTACCACTCTCGTTAAGTCATTTTGTGTTTTGTCAATACATGTTTTGGAATCACCCAGAACCGATAGTGGTTCCGCCTGTGGTAAACGCGGAGCTGCCCAATTCGAATTGTATCACTGGACAGAGGGATTCCTTGGCATTTAAGTTTGATCATACGAAAGATTTTACCATTCCTATTACGGAGGAGTTTATGGAACACGCAGCTGGTAGGAATTGTGCTCTTTTGCCTCTTTATATATGCATTATTTTTTTAATGAGTGCATCTCTTGCATTATTACGAGCATATTTATTCGCGCTTGTTTATTGTTTTCTCAGAAGGGGCATTGAGTATCGAAGTATGGGGCCATCGCAGCGCAGGTTTCTCACGGAGTAAACCTGGGTGGGAAGTGGAACAACAGCAATTGGCGAAAGCTAGATCGCTCGCTGATCGATGGTCTGAATTAACGCGAAAAATTGAATTATGGGTGGAGATACAAGAACTGAACGAGCAGGGAGAATACTCGCCTGTTGAAGCTGCAATGAAGCAAGATACATGTACAGGTGAGAATGTAGATATATGTATGTAATATCGACTTGTCTCTCAAAGCATACATTACACGTTCTAGTTATTATTTATATTTAAGTAATTGCATCTTTTCTTTCTTCCTTTTCTTTTAGGTGGTATTTATCAACTTCGACAAGGTCAACAACGTCGAATACAAGTTCGAGTGAAACCAGTACAAAATTCCGGAACACTACCGATCATTTGCCAATCGATATTAAACATAGCCGTTGGGAGTGTATCAGTACGAAACCGATTGCAAATTCCATTAGATAGTTATCAAGATGAGGACTTAAGTATATTGAGAGACAAGTGGAGCGATGCTTTAATGAGAAGACGACAATACCTTGATCAACAAATTCAGAAACTCATTAATAAACAAGGTAATATATACCTATGTATATGTAAGTGTAACGAGACAATTCCAGCGACGAAAGAGGATATAAACCTAAAGTCTATTAATATTCTATTTAATTTGTCCCTTTGTCTTCTCTTTCACTTTCTTACATTTATAATCCCATTTGCTTATCTCTGTAGATAAAACGGAACAAGATATGGAACGAGAGCAGAGTCTCGTAGATCAATGGGTCAGTCTAACGGAGGAACGGAATGCCGTTCTAGTTCCTGCAGCGGGTTCAGGTATTCCCGGTGCTCCTGCCGACTGGACTCCGCCCGCAGGGATGGAACCACATATTCCTGTTTTATTTCTTGATCTCAATGGTATTGTATACAAAAAAGTTTTTATTACGTTATCAATGTGCATTCTGTTTGACTTATTAATGCATTTACTTGGATTAAATAATATACAGCCGATGATCTCTCAACGCATCAGTCGGGAGAAGAAGTATCAGTGACGGGATTAAATTCGATCCTACCTAAGGAACACGGAAACAAATTCTATAATCTGCCTATTATTCGACATTTAGAGAAAGATGTATGTGCCATTGCCGCTTGGGATTCTAGTATACACGATAACGTACATCTTAATAGAGTGACCGACGGTAATTATTCTTTACATTTTATCAAGCAAGTAGTGATTTTCTGTATTTTAACGTGCATTGCGTTCGTTTGTAGCGAACGAAAGGGTGTTTCTAATTTTGAAGACTACCGTTCGCCTATCGCATCCAGCACCAATGGACCTCGTGCTGCGTAAAAGATTAGCTTTAAACATATACAAGAGGCAGAGCATTACAGATAGAATTTTCAAGAGAATCGTTCGAACCGATTGTTTAATGCAAACCGGTGTCACTTACGAGGTAGTTTCGAACATACCAAAAGCGAGTGAAGAGCTGGAAGATCGTGAGAGCTTAGCGCAAATCGCTGCTAGCGGGGAAGATAATAGTTTATGCGATGGAGAAACTTACATAGGTAGATTATGAAATAAGATTCTTCGATTATCTCGAAAGTGCATGCATGTTAAAGAGTATCATCTTTAGTGTTAACCTTTCCCATTATGTCTATAGAAAAATATACTCGCGGTGTATCAGCTGTCGAAAGTATATTGACATTGGACCGATTACGACAAAGTGTTGCTATAAAAGAATTGTTACAAGCACAGGGACAACCACTGATGCGCAAGACTGCGAGTGTTCCGAACTTTTCTCAGGTATTATCATCTCTTCGACATTTGTTTTTCTCTATAAATGTTTTGTCGCGTTATAAAATTATTATCTTGAAAAAGCCTTTTGTTTCTACATTATCGAAACACCACAAGTAGTTTCTCTATTAAAATTCTATTTCAAGTTTTGTTGCAACTTTAAAAGTGTTCCTTCTCCATTATTTTGCATGTGACTTTTAATGCAATGTGATTAGATTTCTCAAATGAAAAAGTTTTCATGAATCTTCACAGATTATGAGATTCGATATGTCAATGGATTCGTTGAATGCTGTTACTCGCTCGGAAAGTGTCACAGATCTCAATATGGAAAATGGTCTTCCGCATCCGCGACGTGCATCCATAGGTCACGCAAGAAATGACGAAAACTTTATATCTGCGCCACCGAAGCCATTTGGAATCGGTAAGCATATTCTCTCTATTAAAAATATTAATGTGCAAATAACATACATTATATTATAGTTATAGACAATATTCTATGATTTCTTAATTTTGTATGTATGTATAAGTGTCTATACATACACGTTTGTTTTTTTATTATTTTTCATTATGCTTGCTGCTGTTGTCAAGCGAAAATACAAAAGAAATTTTTTTATGAAATCATAGAAAGTAAAAGTCACACAAGTACCGTGACACACAGCTCCCTTCATTCATATAGACTGTACATTCATTCGTGCAATCATTCATAATCATTCATAATAATCCATTTCATGTCAAGTATGAGATATATTTTCAAGATATACGCTACATTTATAATATTGTATAATAAGTGAAATATTTCGCAGAAAAGTAATTTTTATGAAAATAATCTCTGCTGGATTTAGAAATGGTCTACGCCTGATAGAAAATCGATAGGTTTTAACCAAATTTTATTTTGGATTTCGACTATTTATATGCAAATTCGTCGTATATTGAATGCAATATTTAGTTTGCTTAAGTCTCACCATTAAATTCTTATAAAATAATGGCTTTATTAAACTTAATAGCATCGTGTTTAGGGATTTTAGTCTTTAGATTAAGTTTTTTATTTAAGTTAGAGCCACACTTTTTCTTCACCGCCTTAATCTGCTTCGTCGAGATTTATTCAATGAAAAATCAACACTTTATTTTTGAAATGTGGCTTATGCAGTGTTTTCGATATTTCACTTTGGCTATGACGATCACATTACATTCCATCCTAGTTTTGATCGTCCCAAGCTCCTCTGTTACTCTTCTTTCGGTATAGAACCTGTTGATTTTAAATAATAAAAATGCGCTCTGTCAATTTCTTAATTTTGATTACAATTTTAATTAACATTTTAATTGAAACTCATATCATCTATCATTAGTATGTACCCTTTATGTGTCTATGATTTCTGTATTTTTTCGCTGTACGTTGTTAAATATCAAGTTATGAAACTTTACAAAACGTATAAAAATTGTATTGGGTCGAGCGGATGAAAGATTTGTGACACTGTGAAAGGGTACTACTGTCCCCATCATTTAAGATAATTGACAATCTCATCATTTGAAAATATTTAGAAATTTCATTTTCATTAGTAGTAATTATAGTATATTACATTATGGAATCTTACATTACATATTATAATTACAGCTTTTCTCTTTCTCTTTCTCTGTCATATTGTTATGTCATTAAGCTATGTTCAACTTGACGATTCAATTTAATGACAATTTTATTATAAACGCGTTCCCCATTGCAGTACATAGTAGCATAGAGTTCGTATCGTGTAAAAATCAATTCAACTCATCAGTATAATCATTTGATAATAAAGAGAGTTGAGCATGGTAAAATCTACTTTCCCAGATTTGCCCTAGTATTAGCAGCTACATTTAAGTGCGCTCTACCACTTGTTACAATCAAATGAAACACTAACAAACTTTAAATAACGAACCCTACAGCAAAATTAATGAATATTGACTAATTAATGTATGCAACTAATCTATTCCTCTGTTTAACACTACGTCTACTACTTCTACAACTATTTCGGCCCACGCAAGGCTCCATTCTCAACTCAGGTAAAATGGAGTCTTGATTTGATATTTAATTGATGCCATACAGGCAATGACAATTAGTACATATGTCTCGTGAGTGGTTGAGTCTGGCTGTCTTTTTCTTTTAAAGTTTGCCTTAGTATATCAAAGACGTTACTCGCGATAGTAATATTCAGAACGGGAATGCGTTTTGACAATCAATATATCAATATGTTCTCTCGTCTAAGCGTCATTCAGTTCAGTTGGTTCAAAACAAGTTTGGCGTCATCATTCGAGGAGATCTAGAAATTGCTAATCTTTTTCTTTTTTTTAATCGAAATGCGATTTCATTATGTGAACGTTATTTTCCAATATTTGTTTAGTTGCGTTTGCATGTATAGAACGTATTTCTTGTGTGCCTAGCATATTAGCAAGTTTGTTCATTCAACTGTTTTTTTTTCTTATTTATTTTATATGAATTATTATACTATTTGATATACATATACATTATTCACAGTATACATTTAATACTGTGTACACAGTATACATTTACAATATATGTAAAACAATATCAGCGACTAATTGTGTGTGTTGGGTGTGAATTCATGTGTATGCGTATACTGCGCGACAGCACAGCACGTGCGCACACACACAATGCACGCACACACGCATGCACTCACACATACACACGCACGCACGAAAACACACACACACACAGACACCCTGTCGTTACACTATTTATCAAAATCATTGCATAGAAATCATTTTCATTTCCACATATCTATTTTCATAATTCGCAATAAGACGTATGATTTTTGAAACTTTGTTTCTTGTAAATGTTCGGATCAATCAAGATGATTTCTATAACCCTTAATGATTTGTTAAATGCACGTTAACACGTATATATTTGTCCGCATTTAACAAATCGACTAAAACATGTTAAGTAATAAAAGAAAAGATTGAATTATTGCATTATATACGTGGAAAGTGTTGCAATGTTTCAATCTTTATTAGATATACTTGTGAATGTGTCACTGAGCGATATTTTAGATAGAGTGTAGAAAATTTATTGTAACATATATGTGTATATAAATATTTTCTATGTTATAGTAATACACACACGTTAAGTGAGGATTATTCTTTCTACGTATTTAAACATATGTGTGTATATATACACACATGTGTGTATGTATATATGTGTATATATGTGTGTGTATATATATATAATTTTATCTAAATATTTTATTGGTAGTTTTCGTAGCTATTATTTCTGCTGCGCAGTTAATAGATTATTGATTAAAGATCGATATAGAGAGACGGAATAAACCTCCCGTACGCCATAAATATAGGGGAGCAGGAGAGATCAGTAAAAGTTACATCAGTGTATTACCCTATCTTTCCATTGTCTTTCTTATGAAAGAAAAGTCATTCCATAGTTGAAGATACACTTCTACAAATGTGGAAATAACGGTAGACAAGAATATGAGACAGAAGAAATATTAGTTAGTACGTATGACATTGTATGGTTTAAAGATAGTGCAGCAGTATAATAAAATCATTTACAAGTAATAGTTTCATAACAGTAGAAATATTGTATTTAAATTATAAACGAGATAACTATTATGATATTAATATAAAAAAATATGTCTTTTATATATCTTTGATTTGAAATTGATTGTTACTGCCTTTGAAAACAATTTTAAATGATGTACATCATTGAATTACATATGTAGTGTTTATTAATATATTATTAATAGGTATTTATCGTTCTCACTTATCGTAAAGATAGCAACATGCAATATATGTTTAAACATAACAAATTTTGAACAATGTGCATTTTGAAATTGTAAATTCAATGGCGAGTTGTGAAAATTGTTCTTGGAAAATGGAGTATTGTACCTAGTGCAAAAGAAAATGAAAAGTGAGACTCACACAAAATTTGTGTCATAAAACATTGATGTTTGAATTAATGGTATTGTGACATGACATATACACATAATGGAATCTCCGCATTAGAATACGCGTAGGCTAATATACGTTATTTGTCTACTTATCTCACCATTTAGTGTCTGTGGCCTGCAGGCATGATTTGTCAGTATATAAGTTCATAAAAGCTGATACGAAGCTCGCCATTATGAGGAAGTAGCGTTGGCTAGTTGAACAAAGGGAAAAGAAGTATAATCATTGCATCTATCTCCTTTCAGCGAGACCAACTTTCCTGAATCTGAACCTGAATCTCAACTCATTGACACGTCTTCAACAATCTACCTCTGCCAAGTGTAGGTGACACTCATCGTCGATCATCCTTTCAAACTTTATTCTTCAACCAAGTCTGAATGTTGAGAGAAAGTTTTATTAAAATGATGACAATTGAAAAATGTCAACTCTTAATATAGTTTGAAAGGATGAACTCGGTCAACATATGTGTAGTTTGGTTTTTTTTAATTTCAACCAATTAGAAATTAGTGTAGTATATTGAAGTAGTAGTTTGGGTTTTGTTTTATTTTAAGTGTGTTTTATTTTAGATAGTTTGTAATCATAATCACCATCGAATCGTTATTACTGCGCTTAAAGTGCAGTATGTAGTATACACATATATATGTTAAATGTTCATTAATATTTATAGAGTTATCCCGATCATCGTAATTCATTTCTTTATTTTAGATTATATATTCTACGTTTTTATTATCTAGATTACTTAATTTACCAGTTTAAAAAAACAAATTTATATATTATACATTATATATAATCGATAAATTAATAAGCTAAATATAAAACTGATGAATTAATGACATACAATAAATAAGCGTGGAATATATACAAGATCTCTTGTTATTTTTAGGAAGAGCATGGTCTTTATAAGTGTACGTCGGAACCGACCTGGCACCTCTTTCAATATATAATGTTTTTCTAATAAACCCTATAGCATCCGATAATATCTGTTAAAATAAGGAATGAGAACAAAATTAACTATTTTGCAAAATTAATAACAAAATTAAATTATTAGAATGGTCAGATCGGCCCTGATGGTTTACGTGTGCATATATATCTATATATAGACTCTTACCATCAATCATTATTAATCTAATCGTGTTGGTTCTAGCGTCTCCAAACATAGTCAGCAGTAAACTGGGTCCTCGTATGACCACATTACATGAAGAAACATCAAATATAGGGAACCAAGCGTCTACTCCTATCAATGACGATGACGAGGAGAAAAGCGACGCTGATTATTCTGAATACGAGGCATATCAGGTAGAATATATTTTGAATCAAATATATTTTTGTTAAATCACAATAAAAATATTATGTTCATCAGACTTGTGATATTTGGATTACTGCATCAATTTGTTGCAATGCGAACAACTTAGCCACTTTGTTATAATATGCACTTGTAATGATGCTATTGAATCAAAGCTGTATAAGTATGTATTTGCTATCAGGCTCCACCAAAACCGGTAAAGCCGCTAACTTCCTCACGCACGTTGGATTCTCTGGTCGAACTACAATCGACGAAGATCAATACGCCAAGTATGAGTAGTAGCGGTTATGGTTCTCAAGCTGTTTCCACGACAAACCTAACATCGGAGGATTCCATTTCTATCAAGTCCATCAGTGTGGATGAAACTCCAGATCTAGAATATCGTAATCTTCTCGATAGCAAGAAACCCGAGAAAATGGATAGCGCCCTCGTCGAGGAAACGCCCGAGGAATACTTGTGCGAAGTTAACTCTACGTTGGATAACTTGAACATCTTACAAAGTTCTTGCACAGAAGGTCAGTTACGGATACTACGAGAGAAACAATTGTTTTAGATATTGATATTATTTTATTTACATACTTATTTCCTCTTATAGAACATACTAGAAAAAATCTGGAAGAAATGGGAATGTATGTGGATACCGATATCGAGAGCCCAGTTTCTTCTACAAAAAGTGAAAACGAAACCAATACCAACATATTTCATGTCGAAACTCAAAGAAAAAGTACACATGATCAAATTATCAATGATAGAAAACATGAGATGGAAATTAGTCAGACATCCAATTCAGGAGACGATAGTCCCGTAGAGGGGACTTCGATCGTACACACCAAACTGCCACCTGGCAAGGTATTTTATATTTTGCTTAATAAAAAGAGAGAAAGATAGAGAAACCTTTGTTTGAAAAATTGCGACAATTTGTAGATTATTTCCTGTAGAGTGTGCAAGTATTGATAAATGATTCATATTTTATTAATTAGGTCGTGCGAAGAAGAAAGACTTCTAACGGTACAGGAAGGCCTACCAGTTCGCAGCATAGAGCTTCGTTTCCTATGGTCCGTCCACAACTTTCTGAGAGTAAGGCTGCAGTACACTTGGAGCAAACGCTACAACCTAATATGTCGTATGAAAATGGCGACAATAGCTCTTCGGAGAGAATCGATGGTATAGCTATTTTAAGCAATTAATTTTACAATTTCTCGTATATTTTTTGGCAACACGTTTATTTTTTAAGAGATTATACCATATACCATTTTGTATTTTTTTACTGTATTTTAACAAGATTTTTTCTGCAGCGGATGACGTTAGCGATAAAAGTTCAGCATTTGGTTCAAGGCACGATTTAACTCGAGTAGAAACTCCTCTACCAGACTGGATCGTCGTTGGTGAATCAGTTTTGGTTCGTCCTTATAGCTATTCTGGAGTTATAGCATACGTTGGTCCCACAGAGTTTGCATCGGGCACCTGGATAGGAGTTGAACTCGATGCTCCGACTGGTAAAATCTCTCTCTCTCTCTCTCTCTCTCTCTCTCTCTTATTCATTCATTCATTCATTCATTCTCTCTGAGAGCAAGACTTTTTAACTAGATTTAAAACATGTTTGTATTTTACTGTTATAGGTAAAAACGATGGTGCTGTTAATGGCCATAGGTATTTTACATGTCGATCTAAATGTGGTATATTCGTTAAAATGGATAAGCTAATTCAAGACAGACGAGGAAGAGCGCTTAGAAGCTATACCAAACAAGAATCTACACCAGCACCATCTACATCAATGCGCAGGAGTGTTAGCAAAGGTAATTTTGCACCAATCTTATCTTATCTCATCAATTCGAATACGTTGCTGTTAAAATGACATTCATTGTCTTTTAGGCGAAGGATTACATTCCTTGCACCGAAGTCGCAGTCGAGGAGAAGGCCTCTCTACTACAGGTACACGTTCTTTTCCACGCGGCAAGTAAACGGATCACACACTGCTTCACCATTACGTTGTGTAATAAAACAAAAATGCCACGACATAAATATCCTAATTGCTACATGCCTATATGATATATGTAGCAGCAATGTTTCAGTCCTTTAGACACTAGGGCAGTTATTGATTATTGAAGTTACTACAAAGTAATATTTCGAATATTAAATCATTAATGTGTACTACACACGAAGCATGGGATATTTTTGACTTGTCATGTCCTATGAGCAGCGTGTCCACTTCACTACTTGACTAGGGAATAGGGAAGTAGGAGATAGGGGGGGGAGTAGCATAATTGACCAGTGCATAATTGTCGCCATGTATCGAAAGTCAACTGCGACGCTTATTGACTTAGGAGCATTCCACAAGTTTACTTTAACGACTGGTATTACGAACCATTTATATTTTATGCCAGAAGAAGGCAATATACTCTGCGATTTAATTGTACATTCTAAACTAATCAAAAGTCAGCAGGACATCTTTCCTTTCTTCTCGATATATATATCAATCTGAAATACACGATAACTACAATTTGATGTACATATTCCACGTTAATGATATTTTGTATTTATGAAATCGGTCCGTGTCGACACAATAACGCGATAATAATATACCGATTAAATCTTGGCGTTTTTACAAATCATTGGACGATACACTTTCCAAAATTACCATGTGGTAATTTATAGGCCGGAAAAGTGCCCAATGAAAGGACAAACATTGTCGAAAAACATTTTGCATACATATATTTTACCGCGTTATATAGATTATTTAAAGATTTTACACGTATACAATTGTTTCATATATTGTATTTTTTAGCGCGATTCGTTAAGTTCCTTTGTATTGTAATATACATTTCTTGTCACCGTTATCCCATCACGTAAACATGACACACCTTAATTTATATACTGCATTTTAACCGCATATTGCATTTTTGGAGATTGCAAACTGATTCTTAAGTGTTTTGTTAATTAATTTAAGAGACAAATTGCAAATCCAAAGATACAAGATGTCAAACAGAGTTGCAATATCAAGTTTGTAGGCTTAAGTAGCAGAAATTTAAATAAACGAGCTTGTTTCATTGTATCAGTTGCATAACGTTATATATTCATCCAAGTTTTTTGATAAATATTTGGGTTACCCACGTCATTTCGCTTTATTCACGCACAGCATGGACGATAGTACATTTAATACACATTTTATATCCTGTAACGTGATTTGCTCTCGTTAATGAATTTTTTTTCCACTTTTCCACTATTAAACTCAGCTCTTCTTAAAAAATCATTACATACGTAATCACGTCTCGCGTGAAATCAAACGGCGAAAATTACTACATTTTCCTCTTAATTCGTAACAACAAATTGTGTCGTAAAGAAATATGAAAAAGACAAAAAGTAAGCAATTAACATTTAAGATAACTCGTACATTCGCCCAAATTGTGAAAACAGCTCCTGTCCAATTAGAACAATACTTATATTACCAATAATGAGTATATTACTGTATGTGTAATATTTATGGAATATAATAATAATATAATGTAATAATGTAATAATCGCTATGGCGCAACGTTTCCTTATCGTGGCAGACAATCTCCCCAGTTTTATGTACGTAAATAACAATTACCTCTGCGAGAAGGAAACCTTGCAACCAGCGACATCTGTCCATTTTTAGTAATCGAGATTGTTGAGGAAGAAACAAATATATTAAGAGAGAGTCCACGTGTCACAGTGATACTACATGCCTGCCCGGCGTAACATTAATAAATTCTTTAATTTTTGATCACTACGCGTTCTTTGGTTCTTAATTATGAAATTATAATGCAATCGACTCTTGCATTCCTTTCGACGCATTGAAACTCATATACCATCCGTGAAGCAAGATTTACTCTTGTTCTTTCTATTTTACGGACGTGGACAATGTGATAGAGAAAATCCGACTCAAAATTCGCTAAATTATACACACAATTTTCACTATTACTGTACCTTAATACGTTATCGAGATTAATTCTTAAATCATATTTCTTTCTGTCTTATAAATCCTTTATAAGACAATTATGTCTAGAATAATGTCATCTTTTTCTTTTCTGTTTTTCTTTTACAACCACACAAATACACAGAGACACAACAGGAAATAAAATATCAATTAAATTGAAACGGAAAAAAATGGTAACGAAGAGAAGGCATCGGCAATAGTCTCGAACAAAGATTTATTTTTTTTTAAATCACAGCCTTACAAGTGGTCAATGTTTAAGTATTTATTATCATCTCTTACGTTGTCGGGAAAACTAAACGTTCGAGAAGCTGCAATGGAGTATTTAGCATTGAGAGAGCTTACACAGCCTATTCCATCCCGCAATAAGACAATGTCCATTTTTACCGTTACAATTGTCTAAAGATAAAATCGTTCACGCTATACTTTGTACCCTAAATGATTCTAGAATATATTTTCGACCAATCGGTTTTACGAATGCCTCTAGAAGACTTCCGAGTTTAATATTATCCGCGATCGCGCCGCGAATGACACGCGCTTACGCGGTCCAAGTTCCAAAGAGTCGTAAACGAGAGGGGATCAATGATTTGAAACCGAGTCTCCTAACTAATGGCTGTGAAACCAATCGATATTTTGCTGTTCACGCTGCTCCCTCGTTTTTATCCTCGTGTTCAAATGTCATGTGCGTCACGAGCATCGAATACGCTATTATACGCTCTCGTTCTCGTGGCTCCATTGAAACGTATTATACGAGTATTACGAAACTCACAAACTCACTACGTCTCTCGAACGGCTGCCGTTTATTAATTACGTAAACTGTTCGTCGACGCAATCATTGGAAGCAAACGCGCCTTTACGCGAAGGGTACAGCTCGAGAGCAGTTTGTTTTCTGTGACACCCGCGCCCAGAGATACGTGAGCAAAAAGTATGTAAAAGCACTGCGCGCGCGTGCTCGAACAAATGCAGAGTGAAGAGATCGCGTCGACAAGACGATCGAGGAGGACCATTCTTTTTATTTTCTATTTTATTTCATAATAAAAGGGATAATATCGTTGACTGTGCATTTACAGCAATATGTAATGTTTTTCAAAGCTTTCCGAGGCTTAGCTTCACAGTAACGTTTTTCTAATCGATAACGTTAATCGCGCTTAAATCAGCATCAGCACTGGTTATGTTTTTCTTTTCTTTCTCTCATAATAATATAAAATTACAAGCGACACTTGATTACTCCCATCTTGGTTACTTGAAGTGATATTCAACAACCCTCGATTCGCGAGTGTCTTGTCGCGATAGATCGTGTTTCTCAGCGCCCACGCTTCATTAATCGTCAATTAAACGCGAAAGAAGAAAATAAAAAAAATAAATAAATAAAAATGCGAGACTACGTATAATATTGAATTCGGAACTCTTCTAAACCATGTCGCAGTCAGGCCGTTCGAACGGTCATACTGATGTAAAACCTACACGTGTATATGTATGTACAACGTAAGCCTCGAGATTGGTGGTTATATTTTAATGTAATGTATAAAAAGAAAAAAAAAGACAAAAAGAAAAGGAGAAAAATAACAGAGACAAAGTATGCGTGCGAAGAAAAAGTGACAAAACATTATATCGTATTCGTCCTCGTGCGTTTATCGACACAATAATGTAAGAAAAATTAGCAAAGTGAGCATCGTGCTTCATCTCTTCTCCTCATTTATTTTAGCCACGTTAAGTAGATATTGTATTTATCACGACGACACTATACATATGTTAGAGTCACGACGACAGCTTTCAGGCGTTTAACTCGATGTGATTAAATAGGACTATCTCAATCCGCGTGCATGCGCGATGTCAAATACGGCTGTCTCTGACTGCCATCGCTTCAAAAACCCAAAAATTTATTCGCTAGAGACAACGCGTGATATCCGTGGTATCCGTTTGATCCACTCCAGTCGGACTCTATGCGCCAATATACTTGGTAAATTCCAGTCTTCTTAGCTCCACGAGCTCGCGCGTCTTTCGACGACGCGCAACGGCTAACGCGAGCCGCGATTTCCTCTTTTCGAATCGTTGACTTGACACGCACATCGCGAAAGTATATTCTAATTCACGAATGTGTCGAGATAGAACAACTCGAGGTTGAGCACGTAGCTCTGATCCTCATCGAAACGAGGAATCAGCCAGCCTTGGTATGGTGTGTCGGTTCAAACGGATACTCTTGGACACTCTAAACTCGCGAATCTTTGCGAATCGAACCTATATTTCCATCTACTTCGCCAAATGTTTGCGCTAGGAAGGGAGGAAAGAAAAGGATTCGGCGTAAGAGGCGAGGACGAAAGATGCGATAGTGGGTAGCTTCGGTCGATTGTGGGTAGCTTCGGTCGATTGACGATTTTACGCTACGCGAGTGTAAAGCTTCTGCCGGAAATAACGAACGATTCAGTCGATACTAGATAATAAGAATTTCGGTAATTCTCTGTAGATCGATAGGATGCGCTGTGTCGTTTGATCTGTCGGTTGTAGATAACCGGAAATAGGAAAGCCTATTTTTGCATCGTGTGATTAAAGACAAAAAAGGTATCTAGCCGGTTTGTATTCACTGAATATGCATTTGGATGGGGTGTTATATACATATACATATATACATGTATATATGTATAAAGCTCCAAACTATACAAAAATAACTTGTAGGATGTTAATCGTCAATGATTCGTATAACGGTAATTCGTATAACATAAAATTTTAATTACGAATATGCTTATTATCCATTTCTTCTTCAGGCTTCTGCAGCCTTCCGAGTAAATCATCATTTTTATTATTTTATTATTTTGACTGACTCTCGATTAATTATTAGGTAAAGATCTCTTACAATTTATATTGCATAATGTACAAATTAGAACTGCTCTTCGAAATACCTTAAATCATTAATTAGTCATTCTATTGTACAATACGCAAAACGATATCGATCAACTATCGTATCTGGAAGATTCATTCACAATATAATGAAAGATCGTCCTCGAGTATCACAGTCGTATAAGTATAATCGTAAAAAAATCTACTTGTACTTGTATACTTGATAAATGGTATCACACTAATTTTCCGACGAATTCATCGACGCGAAATTGGTACAAAAGTACCATTTTGCGGCTCGCACACACACACACACACACACACACACACACACACACACACACGAAAATGTAACCCTCCAAGTGAGAGGAATCTTTGTAAAATACTGATTAATTCTGATATGTTTATCTTATAGACATATCTGAATGTATCTCGAATCAAATACCTAATTCTTAGAAGAAGATTGTGAAATAAACGATTGTACGAATGTACAGCTGTGAGCGAAGCGCGAATCGACCAGAGATGCGTGTATAATACATGAAATGGGAGGAGGCCGCTTAAGTGACGTTTTTTTCGACATTACGCAAGTAGCAATTCGAGTCGTGTTGTCGATTCAGCAAGATCTAAATTTCAATATTTAGGATATAGATAGCGTTTCAACTAGTAAGTACCTCGGGGTGAACCTCGAGGACGGGGGGACTGGTGCTGCTATGTATTCTGGCATAATACTTAGTGTTTACTTCTCTGAATGTTTGCATGGAATATTCTATAATCACGATCCATCTGACATGTGCTATATAGAAATTGGTACGTTTTTACATTTATCGTGATATTTTCTGGCAACGTATGAAAAGTATGAAAAGTCACCCAGTAGTAAGGACTCAAGTGTAAATTATATATTTTCACGAGATAACAAAATTTACAAATAAATCGAGAAACAGAGGATTGCGAGGGTCATTTCTTAATGCGTAAATTTTTTAAGAATTAACCATTAGTTTTGATAGAAATTCACGCATTAATAATGGATGACTCTTACGGTTCTCTGTTCTTCGGTTAATTTGTTAATTTTATATTTGAGAAGAAAGAGAGAGAGAGAGAGAAAAAGAGGGAAAATATTTTTTTAATTCTTCTATAGCAAAATTTGTCTTGCACAATAAAATTACTAAAACTGCATACGATACGAATGCTCTAATCAAGTTTCATTGGAATTAATTTGAGAATTACAAGATGGATCTTTCCGAAAAGTTTGTGTGATTCCTACGTGCTCAGATGAAAGCGTACAACTAGTTTGTTCACAAGTGCTAAGTTTGCGATTTGGTTAAGGGAGCGCGTTCTGCTGTTTAAGGATTAAACAGCAGCATCGATATTCTTACGTGTCACACACTACTTAGGAGCGTAGATATTACATGCACATTCAATCATACGCGTACGCACTAGGGACATACCTGCTTTAGCAGCACTCGTGAGAAGAAAAGGCAAAAGTAAAAATAAAGAAAATATAATTAGCGAGTATATTCCATGTAACGCTCCTTCTAAAATTCAAATGAAAGCCATTCATTCTTTTTGTAGCTGCAGTAAGCGCTGTTACTTGAACGATTACCATACTTTGCCGCGAGAGAGCAAGAATGTACTTTTCGATCTCGTAGACCAAGAGCTAATTATTATTAACGAAGAATAGAACTGTGTCAAGTCAAATCAAGGGATGATTATTGTGTAATAGTATTATTTTATAAGCAGTCAATAATATTAATATCCATTCGAGTAAGCTAAACGCCGTATCATCTCTTTCTCCGAAATCCTCCCGTTCGTCGGAAAAAGTCGTATATTTATTTCATAAGCTCGTTTCGTCTCGAGAGTACCTATACCTCTATTGTTAAATAATATACATACCGCGATACATACATGCATATAGAAGCTGATACAAGTATCACTTAAACTATAAGGTGTGTACATTTTAATTTTTATGAACATAATAAAAATATAATTTAATGTTCCATATGTGTGCGATCTTGCGTGGTCGATCGGATTTTGCTACGAATCCGTTGCAAGTCCGATAACGACTGTTGTTTGTCCTGTTTGTAGTTATACAATAACAAATCAACATTTGGTTCCAAAATCTGGATACACGAATATATGTATATATATATATATATATATATATATATATATATATATATATATATATATATATATATATATATATATATATATATGTACATTAAACTATACGATATATATTACGCAATTATATTAATTTCTACAGTGAAATCATATGTGTTCTATCTTAATTTTTTTCGTTACGTTTTATCATTTAAGAAACAATACTTTAGTAATAACGATAAATATATACAGTTACGAGATATTCTTTTATATCACATCGAATTGTTATGTATGAATGATTTAAGAGAGAAATTGTCTATTTATCTTTTAGAACAAAGTGATATTCGCATTAAGAAATAAACATAAATAACATAAGTTTGTTAAACGTCAATTGAATTACCCAATTGCACGATTAAGGTTCAATTCTTTTTTTATGTGTGCATTCTACATTTAACACGATTAATTTTAGTAACCCCTTCCCCCTATTTGTTGCGTACAAATCTGTTTATTTCATCGTCATCATCATCATAATCATCGTCGTCATCATCATCATCATCATAATCATTACCATAGTAATTGTCACTATTATATTGTTGTTATTGTTATTATTATTATTATTATTATTATGTTTTGCATTTTGCGCTTCGTTGTACGTTTCGATGTGTGATAATAAATAACTCAGCGGAAACAGTTTAACTTTTATTCTTCAATCAGCATTTATTCCTTAATCTTGTAGCATAAAATTGCAAAATTGTATTGAAAAAATTCTACATACCGTGCACATAAGAAATCATAAAAAAATTAACTGATTGTAAGTTGTGCAAATCACAGAGAGAGAGAGAGAGAGAGAGAGAGAGAGATTAATACTCGCACAAATATAAACTTGATTACCCATCATTTTTATGCGATATTGACCAACTCTAATCGCTTAAATTGTAAATGGTTGAAAATTGTTAAAAAAAAAAAATGTTGCCATTTTCGTAGAATTTCCGAGTCTAATTAATTTAAAGAATATATCAAGATATCGTATGACGATGGAACACCCTATATTTGCATGACAAATACGTGTGCGTGTGTGAATTTGCTATATAGGCTTTTTAATGTAGTGTGTAGTCATCTAATTTAAATATAATGGAATGACTCCTGCAGGAATGTCGGTGACTCTAGTTGGAGGATTTTTCAAGGTCTTTTTTGTCCTCGGAAACATCTCACCGCACAAGAGGAGGTGTAGTCCTCCTCTCGTGATCTACCGCAAACAGAAACGTGCGCGAGCGAGTGCACTCGTGCACACTCTTTCCCATAGCTCGAGAGAGACTTATCGAGAGATGTCTGCAATTAATATATAGTACTCCTTAGTGGCCCTGACAGTCGTTATTTGCCTCGGTGAAAAGTTAAACGTCTGTAATGACAATATTCATTGATTGTCATTGGCGCATAGCGCATACCATGTAACATTTCGACAGGTATCAAATCCGCCTAATCTTCAATCGACTCTCGAATAAGGTGAATCATTCAAAAATTCGGCAAATTATACTGGGAAAAAGCTTTCAGACGGAACATACATATATATATATATATATATATAGATATATATATATATTTTTTTTTATCGGTAAGGCGCCTTTAATCTTTGATGAATGTACAATTCCAAGTAATTGACTTTTCAATCACTGAAATATAGAATAAACGCAATTTCTGTTTAACAAGTTAGCAGTTTGCCCGTACGCAGAGCAATATAGTTTTTATAGTTTTCATAGAATAATTTCAAAACAGCAAAGTTTTAAATTATGATTCTCTCATCCTTTTTCCTCTCTTTCTGGATAAACGCTGCCGTGTTTACAAAGATGTGGTATATAGTATATATTTTGAAAAGGCATGGCCAATCGCGCGCCAATCATTTTCATGTGCATTTTCGTGTTCATGCCCATGACTTGTTCGCACGAAAGCACGTGTGTCATCTGCAGTTGCGCTCATTGACAAAAGTTGAATTAACTTTATCTATCTAACAGTTGAAAAATTGAAATGTAACTCGTAAATCTGCGAACAATATAATAATATTCATCTAATATTATAATATTTCTTTGTTCGAACAGCAATAATGAATAATCAGATTAGAATTCTAAAAAATATATTGTTTGATTGAGATGTTGAAGCTGACACTATTTAAATAATTTCATTCTTTCACGAGGTTCAGGACGCGGCGAAGCTGACTTATTTTACTTCTGGGAATCGTCTCAGGCATTGACATTCAGCAGCCGACGGAGCGGGGACTCGGATGTAACGTATGTCCCTCTTTTGCTTTCACATCATGGCTATGTTCTCTCTCGAGTATAAGAGAGAGAGAGAGAGAGAGTGTGTGTGTGCCTCTCTGCCCTTTACTTTTCATTTCCTTGTCTTTCCCTCTCTTCTTTTCTCCCTTGTTCCCCCTCCCCCTCTCTTACTCTCTCTCTCTCTTTTTCTCTCTTTCTCTCTCTCTGACTTTTTCTCGACACGAGCGAGTCGCGAATATATTTCGCATCTCAAAGCTGCGATGCGATGAAAGAACGTATGCTTCGAAGACGATGGGATCAGTGAACCTACCCATGGTCAGCACAGACCGCCGTCTCCGTCTGCTCTTGTCTTGGCAGATGAAGTATACATAATATATGCGCTATAATGTATAAATACGTACTGTCAGGTTTTTTTGTGACGCCAGTAATGTGCGACGGATCGTAAAGATGGACAAAAGAGTCCATCGCACGCGCTTTATTCCGCGTCGATGCAGATGCGTCTCTCGAGACAATGTCTCTCAGATTTCTCGAGATTACACGTGCAGTACTATTGTTTCTTTCCTACCTTCTATTTTCGATAATCTTCAACAAAATTAATATGTCGCGCGCAATCCCTGGCGCAACGTACTCGTCGCGCAATCAGCAAAAGGAAACAAAGAAAGGCTAGGTAATTTAATAACTTGAAATAAAAAATAACAACTGTCGCGCTGCCAGCGAGATAAATTCGAATGCGTTTCCTACGGTAGGTAGACAATAGACAATACGTACGTGAATGTAAATTGTGTGTCGTGTGTCGCCTTCGTCGCCGCCGCCGCCGTCGCCGCCGCCGCCGCCGTTTCTTTGTAAGCAAAGAGAAATGCTTAGCCAAAAGTCTCTCAACTCGTTGACGATAAAATGTTTCTACGAAATTTTCAAATAAATAGTCGCGCGATTGTCAATTTCAGCAAAAGTCATGTACTTCCGAGGATGTAATTAAAATGGAAATACATAATTGGTCGAGAAATGTGCTTCACGCGAACCGTAATTGACACGTACGTACGAACAAGTAGCGCGATCGATAAGAGCATTTGGAACTTTCTGCGCTTTCTTCTTCCTTCCCTAACAGCACACTTCATTCGGGGGATGTCCCAGGGATATCCTTAGGACGTACGAACGTCCCTGGGAGATCTGTACTGTTAGGGTTACGGAACGATATTATTGACAATATCGCTACACTGCATTCCTATTATGGTCATAATACCACTACGGAATAACCAGGTATGCTGTTTTGCCTATAATAAACAGGATGAGTTTCACCTTTGCCGTTTTAGGGAGACTGCCGCTGCCGCTACCGCCGCATGACGAAAATGTTTGCGCACGTTGAATTACTAAGTTGTTACACAAAAACCGTCGCGTAATAAAAGCGAGAGACCTGAAAATTGTATGCAAAACAAATGGCATACAAATCTGTAAATATAGCGTAGAGTACGTTCTGCGAACCGAGCGCAGAGACGATTGCGACAATTTTCGTGAAACGAAGCGTGCAATTGAAATTTAACCACGACGTAATTGCAACAAAGTCGTATGAAGTCGTCGCGAAATCGATCGCGCGCCACATTTTTTCTTCATTTCAGTTGCTTTACGTTCAATACTTGTGTCAACATCGATCTAGTGGAAGAAACGACATTTCGGCAATTATAATTCAATAATATTTAATTCGAAAGTCCATGCACGCGCAGGGATCGAGTTACGGCGTATGTATGTACACCTCACCAGCTTGGAAAAAAAAATCAAGTTACATATTAACGTTTCTTCGGATTTCTGATGACAAAACTGCTTGTCTTCGCTTCCACGTGAAATTCATGGAAATTTAGCAGATCGTTACATTGAACACAGTGGTAAAGGCGAAAACATTGATTTTCTAGCTGTACAAGTTACGTATACACAGTCATTTCGACTTCCGTCACTTGACTGTGTCACAAATCTGCGATGCGGAGCGGCGCGAGTAATCGAAAACACGTGCTTTCGTGACAACATCGGTTAGAAGAACGATCGCGTGCGCAAATGAAAACGCGATTAGCCACGCTTTTTCCAAATACATATTACACATCGCATCTTTCCAAGCAGCGTATATATATATATATATCCGCTGATTGGTAAAAAGAATCAGAGTGATGTTTTGGTATTTGTCAGATTCAAATTTTGCAATTATCATAAAAAGAAGTGTGCTATGAAATTCCATTGGATTGCTCGTCTCCAAAATTATATGAGGAACAATATCTATTTTTTTTTTTTTTTTTTTTTTGAGGCAAAAACAGACCTTTTTACAACACCCTTCTTTGTTCGTTGCTCTTAAAGTGCACTTGGATCAAAGTGACACTTGGTGACTCAGAACTGTTGCTCAGGACTGTTGCTTCCGCTCTCAGTTTTGAAATCCTTGTAATCGTGCATTCCGCGAAAATTTATAAAGACTGTTGTTGTGTTACCAATTAATACCGCGAGTTTCCATCTCGAAAAAAGTTGACATTTAGTTCGCCAAGTCTTAGAGTGATTCATTTGAGATTATGCGGATACGTTCAAGTTCGCTGTGAACGGTGGAATTAAAGACATGTGGCTGTCTCGTCTAATTGGAAGATGGTGCAAAGATACCTCCATCGAGATGCGTCGTGGATCGTTATCTGGCACACGGTGACCTTTCGAACGGTCCATCGTGCCGCATGTGAATCAAACGGGAAGGGGAAATACGATGAATGTGCATAATCACGCGAACGATTTTCGCATAGGAATGATTTATTATCACAACGGTTCGAGGGCAAGTCTGCATGTTAACAACGTAATAAGGATAATCGAGCTCGATACACGCGACAAGACGCGATAAAACGATCAAATATAGGCGATAACGACAAGTTCTCGGAAAAGTGAACTTTGGCACAAATTTCCTATATTTTGTGCAAGTATAGTGGTAAGATATTTTGCTACAATTTGCATAACTGGTTACGACCGTAGATGAAACGACAGAACGTCAGAGCGTAATCTCGGGATAGGGAGTAGCTTTTTATCCCGATTGAGTTTTATAAAATTTTTTATTGTTAAATTTCATATTATTACGTTTTACATTTCGTGTCTCTTTTGTTAATTTATAGATTACGGGATTAAAGGATTCTTAAGAGAAAGAAGGAAAAAAATTTTCGTAGATCAACTACTGGGAACGATCGCTGGACAATTCGCTGACTCATCAGTCACGATGAAAGCATCTTTCAATATTTATTGTGCAACAAACGTTGGTATTCCCAAATTTCCGTATGTTCGACAAAAGAAGAGTGAAATTTCCGACATCGAGTATCTAATATAATTCTTGCTCGCGTTTTACACAGGAAACATTAGAGTAATAGAATTGTCAGAAAATTGCAATATTTATTACCACTTTCATTTATATCGTCATTTTTTCATTCAGTTTAGTTTTAAAATTTGAATGCAAATTCAGGATGATTCATTTCTTGGTTAAGTCGACTTAATTGCTAGTATAAATCTTCATAAGAGAGCAACTCTTTAGATGATTTTACGACAGATGCCTTTTCCGACGATATTCGCGTCTCTCTCTACGCGAAGAATCGCAGGCTCTACGATGAGTCACTCATAAGCGTATGGAAAATGTGCAGCTTTCATTAATAGTATACCGTGGTTAGTTTCCGTACAGCAAGCGCGGCTCTTGTATACATAATCCGTTTAACGTATTCTTCCTGTTCTTTGGAGAAAAAGGAAGACTTCATTGTAACTCTTACAATGAAGTCTTCCTTCTATTATACAAATTTCAAATTGTCAACACAAACCTTGATTTTGTATTAAACTTCCTTTTTTTATTACGCTACAAGAAAAGTTGTAAAACACATTATCAATGAGTCGCTTATGAAATGTCAATGTAAAACTAATTGATGATACAATTTTGATAAATGTAATTTTCTGGGAAACAAGAAAAAAGACCCAATAGACTGAGAGGAATTATTTTATAAATTTGTTATTTTTTTTTTTTAATTAAACTCGATATAATCATTTCGCTAACATGATTAGAAAGGGGATGAGTCGAATGCGACGCGACGAGGTGACCTTGACCAGGTGAGTCCAAAGAAGAGAAGAATGACCGAACGGATCGAGTGAACCGGCTGGATGGAGAAATGATTAGAATTATAGTACAATGTACGAAGCTTGACAAGAGAGAGGGAAATAAATAAGGACTGGCGCGAACGAAATACAGTTTTTTGGGCGCGGCATGGGGGACGCGATCGTCTCGAGCTGATGTCTTCGTCGACCTATCCTTATTCCTTTTCTATTGAAAAGCAGGTATCATTGTACCATGCTTCAGGGGAGTAACCTCATGGACAAAGTGTACTTTTTATCTTTCATACATATATATGTATATATATATATATATATATATATATATATATATATATATATATATATGTGTATGAAAATAAAAGTGAAATTGTTTAAAAGTAGCTAAGTTAAAAGCTACTAATTTTTTACCATTATTATTTAACTTTTGAATTTGTTACTACCGAACTGATGTGTGCATATATATATATATATATATATATATATATATATATATATATACATATATATATATATATATAATAGCTTTTAACTTAGCTACTTTTAAACAATTTCATTTTTATTTTCAACTAGTCATTTTTGAAGCACATAAACTGTAATTTATTAACTTTTTTCAAGTTAAATACTTATTTACGTGTATAAAAGAAAAAAAAACACATTTCCACATAAAAATAATTCTTTGTTACTTCATAATTTGTTACTTCTTAATGCACAAGTAAAATATTAAATTTGTTTGAAAATCCATATCATAATTATTTTGAGTAATCTAACTTTAAAAACACTGAAAGTATATGTATCAAAATATACTAAAGATATCATTACTTGATAAAAAAATGTTATTTTTTGCAGAGTAATTTCTTAATATACACATCTTTATTTCTAAATACGTATAATTGTAGGATTTTTGTTTACGCATCGAAAAGTATTCCTTATGACAATCGCGTTTGCACAGAACGAAAAACCATTCACGAACCGATGAAAGATTCTGAAATAATTACAAATAAAATTTAAGGAAAAAACCAGAGATCTAAGCGAATTAAATCAAAGAAAAGAAGAACGATAACTCTTTATTCATTGAGAGATGCGGAGAAATGCAGAGCAGCAATCGTGTGCACCAAAAAAGTCCGATGCTTACTCATTCGTTCAATGTACTCAGCCATTAGCATTCAAGTTTCGTCTTCGCAAGACTCGTGGTTTCAGTTAATATACATAAATATCTTTTGTTGTATCCGTGCAGATAAATAATTACAACTAATTGTAAAATGAAAAAAATTTTGCATTACTACGATGTGTGATGATATTGTATAGTAACTGTTCGATTGATAAATAAAACGTTACCATTAACACCATTATGTAATTATGGCAAATATGGGTACTAATTAATCGACATTTCTATTAGTGCCCCCCCCCCTTTTTCTTATTACATATTTTACACGAAAAGATTCTCTCGCACATATAATAAACATTCTTAAAATATCATGACCCCTAAACAGACATGTCATGAATAATAGAAAAATTACTTGAATTTCGCGCGGGGACTTATCTACATATGAAATTCATCAATCCCGACTTGTATGGGGTCTGCGGTCGTCGGCATCGCCAAAAGAAATTCTTGGGATCGTTCCTTAAAACTGAATGGAAAGTAGCTTAAAACTCGAATGAGTCACACGACTTTTTTTGGAGATATATGGTATAACTTTCTTCGTCCATAGATATTCGAAAGAGAATCTTAATGTTTAAACATATACTATCGGAATATCATGCAGAAAATTAATGGACAATTATTCACTGTAAACCGGTTCGTCGTCCCTTCATGATTGAGAGAAAGATGTAAAAAGAGTAATAGCATTCGCACAGTATCTCATTGTTTCATAAACATCATTGGTATTCGCGAACATTTGTCATAATTATTTAATCAAAGATTCGAAAAATGGACCAGCAATAAAAGGTACGTGATTAATGCAAGTCAGAAATGTTTAGTATATTATCTTGATATTATCTATACATGTAAGAAAAAGAAAAAAAGGCAAAAAATTCGCAATCGCGAGATCTTTAACGTCAACTAATAATAGACGACTCTCTCGCGATAAGATTAAGGGAGTACGGAAAAAAAAGTTTGTATTCCCTGAAACTTAATCCTTTGCACCCGATCTGACTAACTGTCGCGCACGTGAAGGCAGCAGAGCTGCAACATGTACCTGCACGTGTAGAAGCGCCGTGGCGCGCGATTGGTGACCGTGGCCATCGCGCTTATGGTGGGAGATCTCGATAAAAGTCAGTGGCAGACTGATTACGATTCAGAGTAGCGGTGGACTTCGGATAGAGCAGAACCGCGTATCCGCGTTTTTCATCGGCTCTCGGTTCACCTTTAACGTAGATCACCAGTCTATGATCCATCCTTACTCGTTCCAACCTTACTATTGATTTCTTCCTCCCTCCCCCCACCCCTTCTCATTCTCTTTCTTTCTCTCTTTCTTTGTCTTCTTTGCTCCTCGATTTCGAGTTCATTTCGAAACGGATTATCTCTACAAAAATTAACGGAAGAGGGAGGTCTCTGTCGAATTGAAAATCGAACGAGGTGCATGTAGGACGCGTACACGCGAATACGGCAAGGGATCGCGTTTGAAGCAACAGAACGAAAGAGCCCTGAAGCGAACCATCAGCGAGGAAAACACC
The DNA here is from genome assembly GCF_016802725.1 of Solenopsis invicta. Taxonomy (NCBI): domain Eukaryota; kingdom Metazoa; phylum Arthropoda; class Insecta; order Hymenoptera; family Formicidae; genus Solenopsis; species Solenopsis invicta. Next base: position 7,475,905 of record NC_052675.1, on the reverse strand, counting down.
ACGAGATCGATAGTGTTGTGGCAACCACGTTTAAGACCGCCACCCTGCCAAGTACTCTGTCGAGAACTACGTTGAAAACGATTGATATCGAAGGATATCGTTTCCTTCGCGAGGAGAATTAATGCGAAGAGTAACACGTCGAGATCCCGATAGTACATTTTTAATAAACAAGACGTATTCTCCAAGTACATATCCATTATCTGGCATCGTCTGACGTTGCGATTTTTAACAACGGTTACAACGAGGTGTCTTCGAAAAAACACGTGCAGCGTGTGTATTCAGTGTTCCTCCAGGGGGTGTGTGAAGAAGCGAGTAGAGTAGAGAAGCGCATATACCGACGAGTAAGTTACGGACGTTACGGTGATCAATTCCATTGCGGAAATCTAGCTCATCACGCGAGCACGAGTTGGATCGAAAGCAACATCGGAATTATGACGAGGTGGACCGAGTTTGTTTCACGACAAGGAAGAGCCGATATCTACCTGATGATGATAGCGCTCCTCGTTTTGTACGCGAATACGGAAGCGGCACCGACCAATGTAGTCATCAGCGACAACACTGCCGCGGTAAGAAAATTGAAATAATTGCTTTTTTATACAAACAGAAAAAAATATATATATGTATAGACACACAAAGCTATAACGTAACTCTGGAAATCAAGTTTATCAAGGCTATCAGTTCATTGGTACAATTGATGTATACGCAGGAAATTTGTCGCGAGATACAGTGAATTATTTGCACGCCGATATTCGGGAAAAAGAAGAAAACGGTCTAGAGAGATGTAATCCTCACGATGCGTCACACATGAGTAATGCAAGATGGCATTGCGCACACGTATTCGCGTTAGAACGGCGAGTAACATTCCAAGGAAAAATGTTTATCTCTGATGCTGATATGCGATTACGTTGAGTATCCCAAATTATCTTTGCAACGTCCTCGCTACGACGAATCGAGCATTTTTAAACATTTTTTTGTTTATTTATTGTCACGCATAAAGGTCAGATTTGCGGACTCTATTAGAGCGATACGCTAGCAGCAAATTCTGTATTAAGACTTAAAATCTTACATATTTGGAAGCACGATAACAAACTCAATTATCGGTGTAAGTAAACTCTGAAATATCTTCTGTGTTATCTGGCGTTCTAGAACAGATAGAAACGCGGCACCTTGCATCGACTTATTTTCAATTCAACAACCGTTGATTGACTCGAACAAATCGCGACTTGGAACTCGTAGCGAAAATTTGGATTAATTTATTAACTCAATTTTAATATAATCTGTAATACATCCACGTGTCATAGTTAATAAGAAATGCCAAGATTTTAACTTGAAAAATATGTAAGAGGTGGATAACTGGATGAATATTTATTAATTTATTCTGCTACGATACTCGTCATCGCACGGCACACACTTGTTTATATGAAACAGTAGAAAAGTGACATGCAATGTCAATCAATAATTACTGTGTTGGTGAGTATGCATATTTAGAGTGGAAAAAAAAAAGTATATCGCCGCGTGTATCTGCAAAAATGACCGTGATCTTAAACAAAACTCAATACACACGAAACAAAAGCATTTTCAATATCTTCCAAAGTTTTAAAAATCTTAAAGTAATACAAAATTAGCAAAATTCATTTTTTTTTCGCTGATATGATTGAATCCGACAATATGATATAGGTTTGTCCAACCATAATACATTATTGTCCAGTTCTTGATAAGGTGCCATGTCATCCAAGTCGCGCAAGTACGTTTTTTTCAGTTTTTTCTTGTTAAATTATACTAGGAAATTGTAAATAATGTATGTTCCTCAACACGGAAATACACTATGCAGAGTCGCGTATGTTGGCCTTTGTCACCGTAATCGTCATCGGATTCACAGTCTGAACACGGACTGGCCGTCATTGGAATAATAACGATCCGATCATAGATATTCTCATCATCGCTCGATCTAGCGCTTTTTCGCGTTTGCTCTTTTACAAGTTAGTGGCCCCTTTTAAGGGGGCTTCGGCCCGTTTTCTTCCCGATTATATATCTCGATTGTACAAAATAAAAAGATAATTTTCGTTCCGTAAAGGGATTACGGATTACTTTTATTATTTTATTGTGTCGTTCAAGTTGAAGATCCCCCGCGGAGATCTTTCGTTGTATTGCTACATATAGATAGTAAAAGTTTACCGTTGGACAAATATAAATCCTATCTATAAATGGAATAAGAGGATTTTCGATCAAGACGCGTGGGGGAGTGAGTTTAATGCGATACAACAATGATATTTTTACAAGTTTAACAGCACTGGTGGCTCGACAGCTTTCTTCAACGCATAAATTGAAGAATAAAGCAAAGATGCAGCTCTTGCACAAGCACTTGAAACGCTCTTATTTGTTCTCAAGCACGAACGATATGTCGTAACGATTAGCGTCGAGTACACGTGGGCGAGAGAGAAAGACAAGAAAAAAAAAATCAAGGTACGCTATTAGCGGCGCCACGCCGTGCCGTGCGTCCGACAAACTCGCGGAGATGGCACTACACCTATCGATAAGACACGTGCCACCAATAGTCAGTGTTATTGATAATAAAATGTTCTTCCTTACAACTGAATAATCGAGAGGTTTTTTAAATCGTTAGGCAATAAATATTCCTATGCGTTCCAAAAGAAACGCATAAGCAGATAGACTTATCGGAAAATTTGCATCACTTGCATTACTGAAGCGATTGAGCGAAGAATCGTCGGTCAAATCTAAAAAAAAAACCGATAACGAGATATGTGAGATAAGTTAAAGATGAAAAATAGTTTCTTATTAATCGTTTGGGTGCAATAATGCTCGTGCACATGTCAATATAATCATCAGGCGTAATAAAGTGACTGTTTGATTTCTCGATGAAACCGCTATTTCTATTTCCGCGAATGCGTCCGTATGATTTACGTAACTCGACACGTGAAATACGCACGTGCAACTGTACGTTATGTAATACACTCTACTACTTAAAGGATTATTCTCGCTACAATCCGTATTCAACTGTTAATCTTAATTTGCTTAAACGTCTGTCTTTTATATGCTTTGTCATTGATTACCGTCGTACAAATGTATCTCGGTATCGCATTGCTCCGAGTCCTCTGATTACGAGTGTTTCTTTAAGCAAAACGCACTTCTAACTACTCCGATCCCTATACGCATTAGCATCAATGTCAATTGATGCTAATGCCTATAAGCTCGAAATGTTGAATTATCGATTATTGGAAATGGAAAAAAAAAGAAAAATTCACATTTGTGTCTGTTGCACCGCGATGACTCATGTGACGTATAAACTTAAATCGCGCGCTACTTGCGAGCTCAATCATTTTACTTCTATTCCTGCTGAATCAGCGACTTTTAAGACTTTTTTTTTGTGAATCACTCGCTTTCATCGTTTACTAATCTCGCAACATGCTTCTAGATGAAACCTTCCAATGTTATTATTCAAATTTTAAATATTTTGTAAGCGCATTAATCTCATCTCGGGCAAGCTTCATGGGTCGATATTTGTCTATAAAAACTTTCGGAAATAGTAGATTAATCATAATAGTATTTTTCAATGTCAAAAAGATGTTAAATTATTCTGCAATCGCACAGCTTGGTCAAATCAGTTGCTTTCCTATCGATGCAACGTGACGGAACGTAAATAGATAAAATGACAAGATGATAAGTGTCGCGCGTTTCAATTATTATTATTACTTATACTCGATTCGATATTATTGCGATATTATTTAACGAAGATATATTTAGTTATACATCGATTTAATGATTGATACAGTATTTAAAAAACGGGGTATCAGATTTCGTTTTAATTTTGTAAAAATAACATGTCTATCTTTTGACGTGTAAACTCATTTAAATCATTATCTAAATTTGTTTTTTCGAGCTTTGACTTACGCTACTTTTATTAAGCGTAAAAGCTACCGTGAGATTATACACGGAAAAAGCATATTGTACAAAGCAGCGCGGTGGATGGTCGGAGAATTATTTTTTATATTCAAACAACGCGAAAGAAGAGGACGTGGAATACTGATGGCGTTCGCGTTGACAAAGACCTCTTCAAGGTCGATGCGATACTCGACACTTTTTTTATGCACTTTTTTTTATTTTATAATTAACAAACTTGAAATTATTCAATTGGACAGCATTTGGCGATCAAAGAAAAGATTGTTTTTTTCTATAGAATCATGTTTTTTTTTTTAATTATTTTATAGTTATCGAATGTATACAATGATGAAATTATGATTCAAAATTTTGATTCAAAGACCTGAACAATAAATACGTTTAAGCGTTTATTGACTCTTAACTAACAATAAGAAAGACCCTTAACTAACTGTTTTATAACACATTCATTTTTGTAACAATATTTGTCTAAATTAACATACACGAGCAATTAATCTCATTTCGTAATTAAAAGATTAAAAGAGGAAAATTGAGACGTATCGCTTGAAATGTTCCCGACGGAAATTTGTAAAAATAAGCAAAAATAAAGAAATTAGACAAAAGATTTGATTGAGAGATTGATATAGGAGATAGGAATATATTTCAAAGAAGATAAGAAAACTTTTTATTTTCCTGGAATGTCCAGGATATCCTGTAGATACATTTATTAACTTGAATTAAGATATGACTCACATTCGCTAATACGTGCCAAATTCATAATGCCAACAACTGCTAAAGATGCGTTTTATTCTTTCACATTACAAGACCAAACCACGCCTACGACAATTTAATCTTTTAAATTTGTTATCTCTTTGTCCACTCGTGCTTTCACGTAGGCGGCTAGATATCGATCGTATATAACCGATGGAGAGAAACCCTTATTTCTACTACTCAAAGTTTATGGAAAAATGAGATGTAGCCTGCGGCACGTGTAAGAATCTGGAATAGTTTGAGTAATTTAGTTAGAGATAGAAAAAAAGAATATATATGTATATACATACACTGAGACAAAAGATTAAATATATAAATGCTTAAATTGAAATTTAAATATTTGATGTACTTAAGTCAAATAAATAAATACTTGAAGTGAAAAAAATTTAACTGAGTTTTAAAAATTTGGTCAAGTTAACAATTTTTTTTTCCCGTAACATTCTGTGCTGTACGAGATGTGTGCGCGCGTATGTACAGCACAGACATCATCACAAGGGTTAGAATCATGCATAATTTACGTATTACAAGTTATTGTGTTTGAAAGAAGAAAAGAAAAAAAGAATTCTTATATGGACGCTGAACCAGGTTGTTATCGTTGATAACGCAAGATAAAATACCGCGTGTACACAAACTCGATTATTTAGACGCATTTCACGCGCATCGGATACTCTTGATTCTAGGCACAGCAAGTTTCGTGACTTTCAATAAAACGATAAAATTATTGTAGTAACGATGTCGACGAAGATGACGACATTTCTTATGATATGATATATAATCGGAAAGAGAGGAAACGATGGAAATCAATGAAATTAAATTTGACGGTTAATATCGCGAACATGATTCTAAGCGGTATTCGGAAGAGACATTATGTTGAGACAGAGTTGCTCGAGTTTTCATTAGCATAAAACACTTGGCCTTTGCGGTATCCTGCTATCTACTAATCGTACAAGTTGACGTACAGGTTGACCTAGATACTACCTTTATCTATTTTCGTCAGAATATTAAGTCAAATTTTCAAATTTTCATTTGCTGTATAAAATAATATATAGAAAAGATAGCAGGAGAATAAAGAATTATTGAGAGAAAACTGTAAAAACCTATTAATTTTGGCAGTATCTTTTAAACATCTCAGATTGGATACTGCGTAGAGAAATTAAACGCTGTTGCAATCTACTGCAAAAGTCATTGATTACTATACGTTTGCAAGTAACACGAAATTTCAAGAAGCAAAAATTCAGGTCACGGAAACGAGAGCATTGTACTTGATATAGGGCGAGTAACGTATATCAAGTCGTTGGTCCGTCACTTCAAGAGGATTAGTAGATACACGAAAGAAAACATGTGGAAAATTTCTTCTCTATGTTCAATTACATCATTGTAATACAATTCGTACACGTCTTGGATGATAAACGTATATATCGACGGTATCCAAATCCACAAGATCAATAGGCGCAGACTTTGTACTTTCAAAAGAATACTTGCGGTATACCTTGAAAGATGGATTCAAGGTAACCTGGATATGAAACATTTCGTGCTTAACGCGGGTATAATTACGGCAGCAACGATATACAAAAATTACACGTTTTGTAAGTACGAGAGATTTCTCTACGAGAAATTCATACCGACGATAAGAAATTTCTCTTGCCATGCTAAATTCGTTATGTTAATTCGCAGACACGAGTTGCAGATAAAAAATTCATACGGCATTCGGTGACGTAATTAAACGACGGATACTTGATCAGTTTTTTTTTTCTAAAAGATAGGTATGATATAACTAGGAAGGAATGAATTCCTGCCGATCGTGTGCAGAAAAAATAACTATTCTTCAGAGGCTTTATACGCCAATTTTTTTTTCTTTGTTGCAACGTTAAAAAATTTCTATACGTTTCGTTTTGTAAAATAAAATTAAACTTAAAGAATATAATCTTGCGCGTGTATTAAGACTCTCTGGTTGCACTCGGAACGTTATTCCGACTTAAGCGATTCATGCGCGGTCATAAAATATAATTGTAACCAAGGTTTTTCAACCAATGTATTGTGCATCTTTCCGCGCGTACGTTTCCGGTTACACAAGGAACATCCGGATAATCATCAATCGCGTGTACATGTGCCTTCCGTGCTCGAGGCAGGCACTATAATTGTGTCCCCCTTATATTTAGTTACCAAAACGCTACAATTTAATCAAAATTCAATTCACGAGCAATTTGGACAGTTAACGATATATAAATATGCGTGTGTCTATGTAGACGCACACGAGCGCGCGTGCGCGCAGACGTACATTAGTAATAGATACGTTAATCATCTCGGTGTACTTCACCCATTCGCAATTAATTGAAGACAATCGCTGCCAATGCCCGCCGATCGATGATTAGTATTCATTAGGAAAACCTTGAATTCCAGCGACACCTCGGCCGCGGCGCGGTGCAGTGCTGGCTGAGTCAAGTTATCGAATACGTGGAAAACCAATTGGCTGATTCAGTCGCGCCGTAGTATAACATACATGTGCAGGTATACGCAAAGATACTCACCCGTACACACAAATACGTATATGTTTGTATATAATATGCACAGAAAGAGCGGAGGGGAAGATAGGAAGGGAATCATTCACGCATGACACACGCGCGTGGGTACGGGCGCACTCCACTTACGTTCATTCATAAAAATCTCAACCTTCGTGGAAGTTGACTTGTCTGGAGTGAATTACGAAATTTGTGATTCGTAAGGACATTGAATCATCTCGTTAGGCGTGTTCTTCTTACCGTCTCATTTCTCGCACGGTTCATCTTTCTCTCTTGACCCGTTGGATAGAAAAGAAAAAATATAATTAACTGTGTGTGTGTAAAGAAACAGTCGAAAAAGGATAAACCCCGCTGAATCAACCGGAAGAAAACGTTAATATTTATTTAAACGTTGGTGAAATTAAACGTTAATATTTATTTAACTTATCGTCCGTCCAGTCTTACGAAAGTAATTTCTTATCAACGAGATATAGTTCTGGAAATTCATAAAAGTTACGCACACGCATTCTTTCTCTCTCTCGTTAAACTCCTCACACTGTAAAATTTGGTAACGAAACTCTGTTAAAGAAGAAACATTGAAAAATTGTAGCGAGTAGTTGCGATGTAACGATCATTGCATTTATGACACAATGAAAACGGTTGTGATAGACATTAATATTTCATTCAGAGTACAAGTGATTAATTTGATCCAAAAGTATGAATCAATGACATAAGACTACACTTGAAAACGTTGCATCGTTATCAAGGGATGCATCGGATTACTGCTGCGAAAACATCCGAATGAATATACTCTTTATGCGTTCTCCTTCCCTGCAACGGCATGACTCACGCAGCAACTTCGGAATTACACTACAAATCACCTTTTGTTGCTGATCCAGTTAACGGAATAACAAAGTCCAATCGTTTCATGTTTAAATCTGTATAATCGCGCGAGAAAGAGTATCGTAATTTTGCATCAATTGCGGAAAGTCCTATGATGTTTCCTTAAAGATTTTCCGCGAATAATTCTAAATGATACACGATATTCTGACGTTGATCGTGCAACGTGTTGTTCAACTGAATGGAATATTAATCGAGACATAAGTGTGCGTAAGTGTCGTTAACTAACAGTAAATCCCGCTGTCAGTTAGGTCAGTCCCCTCGCCTCGTCGCGCGTCGTAGCTGCTTGCCTAATCCGCCTAAATCCAAGGAATACGAGATTACTTTGGTAATTCTCGCGTGACTTACATCGCATTGACTCCTTTGCGCAATAGAAATTGATGCGACGATTGTCGGATTCTCTAATGTTGACCTCGCGAGTGTTCGACACTCCATCCCTTGTACAAATAGTTTTCAAGTTTTTACAATAATAACAATGATCTCGTCTCGTTTTATTCAAATTTCAACGTTATTCGATTAAGTCGAATATACTTTCTCGATATACACGCGCAAAGTGAAGAGTTGAATTTTGTCCTAGTATTGTACGCGCGCATTAGGAATACGCGTTTGTGCGGCGACGGCGGCGGTGGCGGCTGGTCGAGTACCGCGGATAGGAACAAAATCAATACAGAGAAAGGTAGCGCCGAAAGAATGCACGCGATAGCAAATCGATTGGCTAATGCACGCTTTTCACGCGTGCGACACGCGCTACCACTGCAAATTGCAATGGCACATTAGAAACGAGTGAGCTCTGTGAAGATGACTATTTTACACGAATCTAGAACGCGCGAGAGAAGTAGACAGCGCTTTCCGTGCCCGATATAAGGGATGAGTCATTCTTAAGGAGGTAATCTGTACTTCGTACGTAACGTCATCCGAATTGACTCTAATGACGATCTTCTGCGGGTCGTATCATCCTTGCGACACGAGCCTCTTTGCGCTTCTTCGCAAGAAAAGAGCACGTCTTGTCGTAACATATCGGATCGGTATATTTTAGATGGTGAATTAGAAATATGTCACGTACGATTGGCATTTGCACGTTGTGCCGCAACGATAAGCGATGCCTGTGTATTGGCAAAAACCAAACACTTGGAGGAGGCTGAATCCGTGCGATGCCGGTGACGTAGTACTATAGGTATAACACTTGCAGAGATTTCTTACCTGCGCAATTATAATTACATAATAAACAAACAATCGGAACAAGACCGACAAACTCGAGGGCGTCGGCAAATTTACACGTGGATAAGAAAAGTTCCTCTATCTTTAGTTATTCGCCTTCGTAAGACGAAGCTCGTAAAACGTCAATGTTACATTATGGCACCGAGGCCGGAGATTCTTCAATTCTTTTCTTTGCGGAATGACGTAAAATGACTTTCTGCATGCAATTTCGTGCGCGCGCGATATCCTTCACAATATCTTTCTTTAATCTCGATTCTAGAAAATATCGCTACAGTTTGATCACTGTAATAGTGAGAAAAGTTAAATGATACCTGCATAGATGTGCATACGTTACATTATAACAAATTCTTAAGAGAGATGCGTGGAACAGCATGTTTAAATGTTACAGAATTATCTGTCGCAATACGGATATTTGCCGCCGATAAATCCGGAAAATGGTGCCTTTTTAAGCGAGGAGAAGCTGACGACAGCGATAGAAGAATTCCAAGCGTTTGCTGGCCTTAATATAACAGGTATGTTAAACTTTATTTACTTGTCTAAATTTATTCTTAAACACATTGCACATGCATGTATATATAAACATGTAATATATATGCATGTGTATCGTATGTATAATCGTAGGACCTAATGAGTTTTTTTCTTTTCTTTTTACCTATTATCGAATCTTAATGGATGCATCGGTATTGGTGATTCAAACGGAAAATTACGAAGAATGCGGTTATTCGGTGCTGCAAGTGTATGACTGAAAAAAAAAAAGAAAAAAAAACAACTTTTTATGTGTCTATTTGTATTTCATGTACAATGTCAAATCGTTCGAGGAGCGATAACAGTGGTTCCCTGTCAATGTCTCTTTCCCCCCCTCCCCCTTGCCCCGGTCGATTTAGATCGTTAATGATAATGAACAGCGATGATTCAGAATTCGATGAAACGCAAACTCAACGTTCCAGTCAATGAGTCATTAATGTAGTAATGGTCCCGTCTCTCTAGTGGCGGGCAATCATTTTGGGAAATACTTGCTACAAGAAATATCGATTTGGAAAATACGCAACAGATCTTAAAATAAGTGTTTTGCAAATTAAGCTAATAATTATAAGGACCGAAATTTTTGATGACATTTAGTTTGCGAATATATAATATACAAACAAAACATATAAAAAAAGAGAGGAAGTAATGGAAAAGATCAATTAAAGAGAGAAAGGGAGGGGGCCTCGACGGTCATTTTAGTAGTATACATACTATACGAGAGTCCAGGGCGAAACACGAGCGATAAAGTCCAATAAAAAGCGAAGGTGAACGGAAGAGTGATCTAACTGTAAAATTGTAGGCCATCGGTAGCGGCATTATTCGAGATGAAGCGTGTTTGCCAACTGCAATCTGCTGCATTGTTAATGTATTTGCAATTGCTAATAAATGTAACTTTTAAAAAGAAATATAGTGCAAACGCATACAGAAATCATGTGACTTTCACTTGAATTTTAATATTACTTTCCATAACGCGTCGGTATTCATTACAATTCGGTTAGATTCGAGACGTAACAAAATCATTTTTATCACGATCAAAAAGAAATATTGAATAAAATGTAAAACAGTGCATTTATAAAAACTAACTGCATGCGATATATTTTTCTCACATAAGATTGAGGCTTGAAAAAAATATTGTATAATTTTTGTTGCACATTGCGCTCCGCCGCTCAGCAACGATGAATCTGTAAATATCAAGTCGCGTGACTGCGCTGAGAAACTAGTAGTAGCGTATGCACGAGTATTCCCACATACTATGCACATTATGCATACATACATGAGAAATTAATACGTGCATAGAATACGAGAAATACACACACACACACACACACACACACACACACACACACACACACACACACATAAACACACATAAACACACACACGCACACGCACACACATAAACACACGCGCGCGCGCGCGCAAAAGAGCATAGACTGCCTAGAGATGTGCCGCCTACCACTAAAATACATCCGTCGACACGGACTGTTGTATTCTTACAATCGATTCCGGATAGCTAATTATTTTTATCGCGCAATTACTCTGAAGATGATAGAAGGCGATAAAACGCAAGATATTGATTTTCGTAGAGTAACATGTATAATATCCTTCTGCCCGCCGGGAGTAAAGAGTAATACATAACAACTCTTAAATTTATCATATTTTTTATTTCAGGTGTATTAAATGAAGAGACTGCTAAGCTTATGGCTACACCAAGATGCGGTGTTAAGGATAAAGTTGGACCAGCCGCCGATGGAAGATCAAAGAGATACGCTCTTCAAGGTGAGTAGAATGATTGTGATAGAAAACGGTACGTCTGATGTAAAGCTTGATTGAAAAATCAAAAGATTTCGTCACTTTGCACGACTAATCGACGTAATTGACAAATTGAAGAAAACTTAATGCAATCGAGACAGTAGACGTAACCGCGCGACGTGACACAATTTTACGTTTGATCGATCGCGATCGATTATCTAATCGACGGACATTTCCCTATTGAAACTCATGGAAAGTCTACGTAAAATACAATATCGTAAAAAAAGTTGGAAAGTTGAAAAAAAAACTACATTGAGCGTAATTACTATGAAATAATAAAAGAAACCGGTTACATATCGAGATTCTATAATAAATATGCAGATTTTTTAACACATCACGTTTAACACGTCAGTCTTTTACGTTGAATTTTACGATGAATCACGCATCCCAACTTCCCGTTGTCTCGCTAACACTACGTGATACAGAGTCAGTCACCCTAAACGGGTCACGTGGATCTATATCGCGACAACAGTCTGTCGGATGTTCCAAATGCATTCTAAATCAGCCGTATGAATTTACTCGAATCAACTGTTGCATTTTGCATGCACTTAGCGATCTAACAATAAAACGATGATTGACGATCGTGTACTAACGAATCGACGAGAAAGAGAGAGAGAGAGAGAGAGAGAGAGAGAGAGACACTTTCGACAAAAAAAGCATCTAGTCGACTCTTGAAAATTCTTTGTATTCAAACGTGTAACGTGTGATTATGGTACATTTTTTTGGATATTTACATTTATGCGTTGAAGCGTCTCGCTAAGATACGCTTCTCGATATTTGACCAACGTCGACTTGGCGCGTCAATGCTCCAATCGTTTTAGTCATGTCGCATTGAAAATAAAACTAAAAAGTTTTGGTAAAGACATTCTCACACGTGACGGAATAATAAAGCGATCGCAGGTTTACGTTGGCTAACCGTGACTTTGAACCCAAGCACGTGTGCTTCGTGTTTCAGTGAACCCTGCTTGGTGCCAAGTTCGGCCATGCGTGCATCCTGTAGGACGTTGGTCGTGCAAAAAAAATTTAACACATCCAATATAACTGTGCTAAACTGTTTCTCATTTAGTTCTTTCGAATTTTGCATAGCGATCAACAGATCGCGTTGCGTAAGAATCCACGTCGAAACGAGATGCGCGATATAATTGTCACGTATACGCGCAACTGTTGCATAAATCGTAGGCTGTGTAATTGTAATGAGCATGTAACACGCGAGCCGCGATTTTATAATTTCTATGGGTAATAAACAATTTATGCGCCAGGATGCAGTAACACGTGCGTCGCAACAATAGTAGTGGAAGATTCGCAACATTGGAACAATACATGAACGTTGAAACATACGTGTATCGCAGCAGAATTCTATAGTGTAGACTCACATTGATACATTGGCGTGTAACGGACATGCATACGCTGATAGCCGCGAAAAGAAAGGTCTTTGTATGCGCGCGTGCGTGCGAGCGTGTGTGTTGGGTGAACGAGAATCACGTCACAATATTTTGAAACAAAGCACATATCCTCTCGCACTTCTCTCCACGCGTTCTCTCACGTATAAAATGCTTTACCGTAGGATCCAGATGGCGTACGAAGAACCTGACGTATAAAATTAGCAAGTATCCAACTGGTCTGAACAAACAAGAAGTGGACAAAGAAATCGCAAACGCGTTCAACGTTTGGTCGGGTGAAACTGACTTGACGTTTACCCGCAAAACGGGACATGAAAATGTAAGACATCGAGATATATAATATCTGTTTACTTGCGTCAAGTCGCGAGCTAACCGATCTCAGAGCGAGTAATATTTTTTCCTAAGTAAAAGTGATTCGTTTAGGTTCACATCGAAGTCAGATTCGAGGTAGGCGAGCATGGCGACGGTGATCCTTTTGACGGACCCGGTGGTACCTTGGCACACGCGTACTTTCCCGTGTACGGTGGTGATGCTCATTTTGACGATTCCGAACGATGGACCATCAGAAGTTATCGCGGTACCAATCTCTTTCAAGTCGCGGCTCATGAATTCGGGCACTCGCTTGGCTTAAGTCACAGCGATGTCAAGGAAGCTCTGATGGCACCTTTTTACCGCGGTTACGATCCACACTTTACTTTGGATCAAGATGACGTCAGCGCAATTCAAGTATGCTCGAAAGTTAAAATTTTCTATTCTATGTACAAGTTACACTGGCACGTAGACGCATAGCGTGGATGTATAGCGTTTAGACTCGAGAATAGCGATACGAAATCATTTCAGGCTCTATATGGAACGAAAACCAATTCGCGAGGAGCGCGACCTTTGCCACCTGCCGAAGAAGATCCTGAATTGTGTAAAGATCCCAAGATCGACGCGATGTTTAATACGAAAGACGGCGATATAATTGCGTTCAAGGGTACGTATTAAGCTTTATAATAATAGTATTATATTTTTTATTAGTAACAATGCGAAGAGACAGAAAAAAGGGCAAGAATATTAAGATACTATCACGGAATTTTAATTTTCAGGAAAATATTACTGGCAATTAACGGACAACGGTGTGGCCAGCGGCTATCCTAGACGTATTAGTAGCACGTGGAAGGAACTTCCGTCTAATATAGACGCTGCATTTACATACAGAAATGGCAAGACTTATTTTTTCAAGGTAACCGTTCAAGCTCGAGCCAAAATCAAATCCAAAGTTGATTTGGTTTTTTTTACATTACCGTATCGATATTATTCAATATGTAATTATTCAGGGCACGCAATACTGGAGATACATTAATACAACTATGGACGGTGATTATCCGAAGGAAATTAGCGATGGTTTTACCGGCATTCCCGATAACATTGATGCAGCTACCGTATGGACTGGAAACGGCAAGATTTACTTTTACAAGGGCGCGAAATTCTGGCGTTTCGATCCAGCTTCGAAGCCACCAGTTAAGAAAAACTATCCTAAACTCGTCCAAAATTGGGAAGGCATACCGAATCACATTAACGCGGCAGTGACCTACAAAGGTTTCACGTACTTTTTCCAAGATAATGCCTACTATCGATTCAACGACCGAATGTTCAAGGCAAGTGTACGACGGGTATCAAATTAGTTTTTTGTTACATAGGTATTTTTACTCTCAGTTACATATATAATAATGACAAAAATATATGTATATATAGTTTGCTATTGGAAAATAATATCGAGAACGTAATAATGTACACTTATTCTTTTTCACTACCGTATTATGGAATTGAATTATTTAAATATATATATATATATATATATATATATATATATATATATATATATATATATATATATATATATATATAGAACGTGTCTCGTTATATAGAAAATTTACATTTCTATAACATCTATAAGATTATATTCTTTATGAAATAAAAGATTTGTTCGCGTCGCATGCTCCAAGAGCACTTGGATCACTTGGATCACTTTTATCACCAATCACAGCATTAATTCTAATGCTGTGATTGGTGATAAAAGTGATTCAAGTGAGCCAAGTGCTCTTAGAGCATGCGACATAAATAAACCTAAAATTATCTGTTGGATTTATCAGGTGGACGACGCTAAGCCCGCTTTCCCAAGATCGACAGCGTACTGGTGGTTCGGATGCAAGTCCGCTAATAGAGGGACACTAGGTAATGATCACTGGCCATTCGCAATTGCCAGTAATCTGGACGTGGTTGATACTGATACACACGACGATTACGGTAGTCTTGACAGCGTTGGCGACATCATTCTAGACGCAGGTACAGGATCTTTATCGACGCCTGCCTAGCCTCGAAAATAATGTCAAAATATCCATTGTCCGCGACAACGCTTAGCTCAAATTGAATATCCCTTAAAATGAATATAAAAGGAATCTCAGTTTTTTTCAATAAATTCATCAAGTTTATTTCCCCGTTTATTTTCTTCGTGAAATAGTTAATCATAGATTTTATTTCTTTGGCTTTTATCGATACGTCCGTCAATTATTGTTACTGTACTTATTAATTGCCATTAACATGCCATCGTAACGTAACGTAATGTTAACTTAAGAATAACGAGATGAATAAGTTTCCGCGAATTCGCATGAATTGCGCTTCTTTTAAATTAATGTTTTGGAGAATCGCGACAGTGGATACCTAGTAGTCTATTTCGCTTGTTCTAATTCGTTGAAAATAATCGTGGAAACAAATAATCCCCTTGGTATGGAGGCAGGCAGGAAGTGCGATATTAAAAACTTTAGTATCTCGTATATACCTGGCTACTACGATACTAGGGCTACATCGCGTGAAAAGACACGTGCAAGCAATACTTGAGAGAGAGAAAGAGAGAGAGAGAGAGAGAGAGAATGTTGTAATGCTGTAATATGCGCAATACAACGAGCGTCATCATTTCAAATAATTCTTTCATATCTCGTGCGTTTTTATCACATCACAGATCGCTAAAATCACAAATGTGACGCAACGCATATGTTTTCGCTACATAATGAAACGTATTTTGAACATTAGCAAACGTATCACAATTGAAGCTCTATATATCGACACGGAAGTTACGAAATTAGGTAACTGAAACATGGAAAAATTAAGTAATGCTTGCACGATTGGTCTCTATACACGTAGAAACATCAATAACATTATTTTGACAGTCTTTTTCTATACATGTCTATTCACATCATTACCAAGTTGAAAGGTATTAATAAGGTGTATTAATTATAGTTTTGCATTTCATAAAGCTAAATTAACATTTAGTGCCACATAAAACATTAATTTATTAACGCATCATCATTCACTAACATTAACATAAAATTGTACATAATTTTAACTGTATAATCGCTAATCACATCGCGTCACATCGCGTATAATCGTGGATTTGCGCGTTTTGAATTCAGTAAAATCACTTTAGAAAGCTGAAATAAAGTCGATATTATATTGTTGATACTTAAAACTTTATTGTACGCTAAAGCCCAGAGTATTTATTAGCCAGGCGACGCGACGGTTGAGAAGAATTTTATTTTTGAAAACACCGAAACGTTGAAAATTATGTGGTGATCGCGCAAAATGTCGCCGTATATCATCGTCGCCGCATCCAGTTTGACAAGACAAGAGTAAATATATTTTAGAAATAAGAGTTTTTTTTTGTTTTTGCCTCGCTTACACGAATTTACGGCTTTCATTCGTTGGTGTTCGTTAGCACATTACGGTTATGGTACTTTGGCACGCTATTTATATCTCTTTCGTCCTCTTTACTTCCTTTACGCGTATTCTATACATGTCTCTATTTTCGTCCTTTCCTAGAGTATGAAATTTTAGGTTAGGTATTATTAGTACATAAATATGTTTCAAAAATATGACTTGTATAAAGCATGAATCTTTCCTTGTGTTTCTTGCATCATCGATCATAACTTGAATGACACATGTAGAAAGTAGTGATGGGTAACACCAAAGTTACACGTCTCATCAAATCAACACACGGCACCAACTTATTTTAAAATCCGTACACGTGAAAGCACACGCGTGCACCTGCACACTAGCGTGAAACAGGGAGGTGCATGAGAGTCACCCTGCCGTTGACAGTTTGCGTTGTTTGGAACTTAATCTAGCATAAAAGCGTCTCTTTTCGCCAACTGCTCCTTCTAACAAAAAATACGTCGACTCTAACGGAAAATCCTTGCTCCTTCCTAGAATTGTAAATTCTGATTTTTATTCGTTCTTTTCCTCTTACTACACATTACTTTTTTCACAAATAATTTCTTCAAAAAATATTTTTACCCGCAAATACCGTCTGTTACATGCACGCATCGTTGCACAAGTATGTACTTAATCTCGGGTATCCGTCGTCAGGTATCCATCTATCGAAAATTAATATTTTAAAAACATGTGTTTTCTAATAATCATGTTACGCACTGATTCTGAATTGCACAATCTCTCCTTTTTCCCTAAAAGCTATATTGATTGCTGATGGGGTTTATGAGAAAATGCATATTCTCTTTATATTCTTTCTCCGTGTTCTATTTTATCGATGTGATTCTTATTTGGATTACAAGTATGTATGCGCCGTCTAATAGATAATTATTTAAAAATCTATAAGAGGAATTCGGAGCACATTGTATCCTCCAACGAAACCAGCCATCAAAATTATGTTCAGAAATGCCTCCTCCAATGTATCATTTTTTATTTTTCTTGTTACCGAATGTTAACAACGAAATGAAGATAAAATAATACATAGGAGTACAAATGATATGAATGATACGATTTCTGAACGCAACTCAAATGTTTCTCTCTTTGACGTATGTATACAGTTCGTGCCAGGTATGTCTGGGGTCCGATTCTAGGGTCCACGTTTGTTCTTAGTTGTTTTTACGTTTATGACTATTATAACCGGATGCTGCGTCAGCGATCATGAATGTAGTGTTAGTAAATTGTTTTGACAGCCGGTTGATGTAACCTCAGTTTTGATCGGTGAAATCTCAGAAATATTCCAAAGCTTAATTGAAAGGAAGCGGATCAAAGCCTTTGATATATCAGATAAGTTGTAGTTTTGAAAATAAAAAGTGCTATTATTTCGCAATAAGAAAATATACTTTGTGAGCTGTTTTGCTCACAATTACAATTAATAATAAAACTTGGTTCGAGACATTACCGTATTCCTTAATAAATGTAAGGATAGTCAACAACGGAGTGTTTATGACGATAATTATCAAAGGCTTCGATCCGTTTCCTTTCAATTAAGCTTTGGAATATTTCTGAGATTTCACCGATCAAAACTGAGGTTACATCGGCCGGCTGTCAAAACATAATTTGTTTGAAATAAACAAAAAATAACAAGTAACACTACGATACATTCATGATTGCTGACGCAGCATTCGGTTATAATAGTCATGAACGTAAAAACAACTAAAAACAAAACGTGGACCTTAGAATTGGACCCCAGGCATACCTGGCACAAACTGTACGTATGAGATACTCTACGTAAAATCTTCTTATACATATATGAAATTTGTATTTTTTTTACTTTTATACTTGCAAAATTGTTAATAAAATTAATCTAGTATAATTAAAATTAATAAATATGTAATATTCTGGTTTTGCTGCTAATCACGGATGCTAGTCACAGATGTTCTAAATGTAAATTTGCAATTCCAAGTCTTTCGATCGAAAGAGAATCACGAGATAGAAGACGGAGAGCTAAAAAATTTATAAGATACATGCGCGACATGTGTTCATTACTTATATCTAACACGGGGATGTTTAGCATACACTTAATTAGTCGATATTAATTATAAAGTAATCGATATATGTACATTCTTATGTATTTAGTGCTTGTAACGAAATGGCAAATGATTTGCCTTCACAGTGCGACGATTACGACGTAATTGCTAATCGTAGTATTAGCTATTCATTTTTGCAACGTAACCAATAGTTGAAAATTTTTATTTTCCTTCCAAAACAGATAGCAATATCAAATGAGAATAATGGAAATATATATGTATATATCGAGCATTCCATGTCAAGTAGGCCACCTTTCTTTCATAAGAACTTGATATTTTATTTTGACCAAAGACGGCTTAAAATCTTTCTTGTCGAAAATAAATAGTGTCGATCCTTACGAAAAAAAAGGCTCACTTGATATGGAATGTTCAATATGCAAGGTGTTCCCAGGTTAAACAGCCAAACTTAAAATATGAATTCAGGACCTCGAAACAAACAAAAATGTTCCTTTGGACGTATGCTCGCAAACGCTTTGTTCAAGAGATATTTACGTTTGAAGTTGCAGAACTGTATAGGAATGAATAATGTCGAAATAAAATATATTCTCTTTATTGCTTTACAATAATCAAAATTAGTTATCACATTAAATATTTTGTTAAAAATGATGACCTCCTAGCCTGGAGACAAACATTACTATCAATGACAGAACGAGTGGCTGACTAATATTGTGCATCCGTAATTTTTTCGTACGCTCGTACGATTCTTCGTTTTAATGATTGAAGGTCATTAACAGGTATTCCATACACTTTTTGCCTCAGAGTACCCTACAAAAAAAATCTAATGGTGTTAAATCAAAAAATATTTCAATTATTTATTCCTACAGTTCTGTAACTTTAAAAGTAAATATTTCTTGACGAAAGCGTTTGCGAGCATACGTCCAAAGGAAAATTTTTGTTTGTTTTGAGGTCCTGAATTCATATTTTAAGTTTGGCTGTTTTACCTGGAAACATCTTGTATATAAAGGCGGGTAGTTTTGGTATTTAAATATAAATTACGCGCCTGTGAATAGCACTAAATACTGATTGTGAGCTGTAAACAGACAACAGCAATACTTATTTGCAAAAGAAAAACGTGAGGAGACTCACTTCGCAAGTCAGTACGATCTCCACCACCCGCATTAACCGGGAGCAATCGCCTTTTCCAGACGACAACAATGTACATCCCGAATTCGGGAAAAAGTGAGCGCGACCCACAACCGGTACACGTGCCAAATATCCCGATTATTTATTTGTGCGCGGAAAAACCAAATAAAGTTCCAAACAACAACAACAACAACTACAGCAACAACGTCAACTGGCAACGGCAGAGAGAGAGAGAGAGAGAGAGAGAGAAGGAGATAGTGTGAGAACTGGCATCTTCGCGCACTCTCCTTTAACCTGTACTAGCTGTTTCGCGCTCTCGAATGTGCGCACTTGCACGTGCATCCAATCGCAATTTCACCTTACGCGCTACCACGATTCAAATTTCGAATTCGACAGGAGGAACCGACGAACTCGTCACATCATCGAATCACGATAACGGAAACTCTGGGTCATCCGCGAGTTCACTGCATCCATTGGAAAAGAGGCAGCAGCTTGTGCTCAGCATTGTGACTGCGATCATAGCGAGGTTCGTCGTGGCTACGTAAAGGCACCTGCAGCTCGTCGACATCGAGAAACGAGCGAGTATACGTACTTGCTCTAATAATCGGCCGATAAGCGGATTTCTTTCTTACTCTTTCTTTTTTCGCGTAAATGTGCGAATGTCGCTTTGAATGCCGATCGTTGACATTGGCGGGCTCAGAAACTTGCACTCTCGATATTTAAGTAGATAGCTAGAAAATTGTGACAAGCGATTTAAACTATTGAGAGTTACGTGGCTGCGTAACGCAAACGCACACGCGGCGCGGCGCGGCTGTAGCACGTATTTCAATTTCCACACGTTTTTATAGATGCAAGCGCAAATGTGTGTGTGAATGTGTGTGTGAATATGTGTGTGTGTGTGTGTGTGTGTGTATATATGTATGCATTATACTATGAATCATTATACTTTGAATGATGTTTCACGCGCAGTAATGTAACATAGAACGTTCCACACTGCCTATTTATTCGCGTGTCCATCATTTGTAAAAGACTTTGAGACTTTCAAAGGCACTTATTGATTCCAACCGTTCGCGAGAGATCGCAAAGTGCTTAAAAGATATTAGGACATTGCGACATGACAATTTATAATTAATAAATAATCGGATAATAATTCTTTACTGACAATATTGTAAAAAAATACTTGTTGAACAATGAAAGTGTTATGTGAATATTATAGACTCTTCTACTTATGTAATGTAAATGCTAAAAGTACCACTAAGCAATTACAGATTATATATTATTTTTATTCAATATCTAATCTAACTTGCATCGCGCGCGATCCATTTATATGTTTATAAATATCTGTAGTGTCATCGTTGCTGCGTTGAACTATACTAAAGTGACTGTTATCTTACATGCAAGTGCCTTAAAAAATATTTTTGTAATTTATACAACTCTCTAAAAAGAATTGTAAATGCCAGGTCCATTTTAGCGCAATTTTTTCTATGTATTCATCACTTCAAACTAAGTAAGCGTTTGATTTCCTTTTCATCATGCGATGTGTTGTATGTATTTCAAGAGAATCCTTATTTTCATATAAACGCTTTCTTCACGTGGTTTTTTTCAATAATACCATATTTACAGTGTAGTTGGATATATGCACATATATACACAAGGTATTAAAAAAAACCATTCAGCATTTATATGGTAGATAGTAAGTACACACCGTACTGTGCAAAAAACCTTAATAAACATAGGTCGAAAATTCAACCGTTTCTGAGACATAAACATTTTCACATATTAGCATCATGAATAGTTTTCTGGCTTCTAAATGTCGAATGCAATGTTGACATCAGTGTTTATAAATCACTAAGGTTTTTTTACTCTTGTCAATATGGTGTGTACTATCTACTACATAAATGCTAAATGTTTTTTTTTTTTAATACCTTGTATGTATGTTTACATGTATATATACATATATTTATATGTGAATATACATATAAAATATCAAGAAAGTATTAAAAATAACTATAAATCATGTCAGTCTGATTTCTGACATTAATGGTGCTGTATGCGTAAGAATTTATATATCTATAGACACAGTTTTTATGTATATAAAGTGCCTTTTTTTTCTAGATTTTACAAAATAAAAGCGCACTTTAAGACGCGTTTAGCAAAAATATATAACAATTATCTTTTTGATAAAGAAGAAAGATACTACAAGACAAGATTATACATCAAAATTATTTTCATATTGGTTAGTATTGACAAATATTAAAACAGCCTTGATACTTGGGTATCCCACATATTTTCAAAAAAGTGTCTTAGTGTCTAATACTGCAAATGTTTAACCAGTACTTAATTGTTAAAAATTATATTTAGCTTGTAAATATTATCAGAGTACAAAGAAAAAGGCTTTGTAATTTTTATTAATATTAAATAAGACAACTTACATGATCTTGTTTTGAGCTATTTGAAACAGCCCACTCTTATTTAAAGCAGCTTAAACGTTATTTTATAAAACATATAAATGTAATGGTGCAACGCCTTTCTTTGTGTTACTCCTGATATTAGAATATTAATAATTCGTATTGAAACTTGCCACGCTATTATGTCGTGCCTTGAACAAAATCTCTATTGTATTATATTTTTCATTGTCATACAAATAGTATTAATAAATACATATGTTTATTTTAATTATTTCACATTCTTAACACATTTTAGCTGTTTGCACAGTTTGCTTGCACGCTACACACATACAGAATTGGGAACGTTACCTTACAAAAGTAACGCGTTACTGTTACTTTGTAAAAAATAACTCGTTTACCGTTACTCGTTACCGATTTCATAAAGTAACGCGTTACCGTTACCGTTACTTAAAAAAATAACGATTCGTTATTTTTTTGTTATTTTTTTTGTAATGCTAAAATATCAACTTATTTGATTTTAAAATTATATTATTTAATAATTAATATTGTATGTAATAATAAATATTAAAACTTTCAATTCTCTAAACTTATATACAATTGTATAGAACCTAATTTTTTTTATATTTATGTAACTTGTCTAATAATTTTTCGAATTTTTTATATCAATATCTTATTTACTTTTTACCATTTTTATACTGCACAATTTTTATAGAAAATTAAATTAAACATTATTTTTAGATTTAAACCTCGTCATATTTTAAATCTCAGAAATAATTCAAAATTTTTTCAATAACATATATATATATATATATATATATATACACACAATATATACAGGGTGTCCCAGACCACCCGTCTCACCCGATTTTTTCGTAAACGCGACATTAAAAAAAAAATGTTTCAGACAAAAGTTGCATGGTTTCGAAGGAAACATAAAATGGTGTCATTAATTTAACCTTGAATAGTTGCTTGAAGGTCACGTGAAGGACACCTTTAATTTTTTAAATGGGACTGCAAACTTTTTATTACATATTCTTATAGCTTAACTCGAGACCTTTCCAAAACACTACAAAAAAGTTTATTTTTCGTACTTTCCGAGTTGTTAGGCTTGAAAGCTATGGTGTACTGTAACTTTCAAGCAACACAACTCGAAAAGTACTTAACAAAAATAAACTTTCTTGTAGTGTTTTGGGAAAGTCTTGAAATAAGCTACAAGAAAACGTAATAAAAAATACAATATTAGAGTATCGGTAGTTCCCTAATTAAAGAGTATCGGTACTTCTCTAACAATCTATATTTTTTATTGAACAATCTATATATATATATATATATATATATATATATATATATATTGATATATACATTGTTAGATAGATCGTCTCATACACTCGTACACTCGCGCACTTCGATTGTATACAAGCGCTTTAGAAATCATAAATAAGATCGACTTTACAAACTGACGGTTTTTAATAAATATAAGCGACAGCTTGTTTTACAAGAAGACCAAGATCGAACACACAACAATACCAACAACAATCGTCCGCAGGGAACGATCTTCTCCTGTCGCGCTCGTTGATCGCCTGAATTCCGGTACAACCCGCTAGAAGTCCGTTGAATTCCTCAAAGTCCAATGAAGTCCGGCGAAGACCGGCGTAGTCCAATGAAGTTCAACGTAGTCCGATGAAGTCCGGCAAAGTTCGGTGTAATCCGATAAAACTCGAAGTTTGCGAAGTCCGGCGAAGTTTGCAAAGTCCGATGAAGTTCAGGGAAGTCCGGTATAATCCGATGAAATATAAAGTTCGCGAATTCCGATAAAGTCCGGCAAAGTCCAACGTAGTCCAATGAAGTTCGGCAAAATCCGATAAAATCTGGTGAAGTGCGACGTAGTCCGATGAAGTCTATGTAGTCCGGTAAAGTCTTGAAGTCCGGTGTACACTTATTTTCCAAGTGATTACCCCCTCGATGTATATACGTATATTCATAACAAAAGAAACAAAACTAAATTTTTATATAATAGTAAATACAAAATTAAAAAAAAATCCTGTACGATTTATGTAAAAAAAATATTATCAATTAATTGAATTTTCGTCAGAAAACTGTAACATATTAAAAGTAAAAAAATTTACCAATGTTTTTTTACTCAAATCGTGGGAGTCCTTTAATATAGAACAATAAGAAAAAAACATATTTATTAGATGATAAAAAACATTCTATATTCGCTTAAGAACATGATTCTTTCACTAAATCTTATTACAATTGCGATTCATAATCATCACATTTAAATGATTGTGATTGATTATGAATGATGATTAATCAAACATTATTAATCAATACAAAAAATCAACTTTAAACTAATTTAATGAGTAATTGAATATTTAAGACCATTTTTCAATTGTATGTACGTTGTGCATTATGATTTTGAAAATTTATTGTCATTTGATTTGGATAAAAATATTTGTATTCAATCAAGACTAATGCGTGATCTATTAAATAGACAATAAGGAATTAAAGTAAAGAAAAAGTAACGGCTAGATTTCGTTACCGTTACTGTAAAAATGCAACGACGTTACCGTTACAAACATAAAAAGCTAACGCTCGTTACCATAAAAAAGCTACAAAAACAGTAATGGCGTTACAAGTAACGAACGTTACTTCCCAACCCTGCACACATATATCCATACATAGGCACGCGCGCGAGCACAGAGAAATAGGGAAACGGTGGGAGGGAGAAGGGAGATTAATCTATACATTATCTAAAAGGATACCGAACAATTTCGTTTAATGTTCAAAATTATCATATATTACTGTTTTTCTCTAATGTTTATGACATCTTTCTTTAATACTGGTTTATATGCTACAAGTTTACCATAACTTTTAAGAAGTTGTTTCCAGAAGTATGTTATGTCTGACATCCGCAAATTATTCCATATAAAGTCTCTTCCGCGATAAGCAATTTTTTTTGCTATATCATCATTGTTCTGCACAAATTCAATTAAATTTCTGAAAAAATAACAAAATGATAAGAAACTAAACCAATTGATATCTTCTTTGACTTGCAAAAAAAATAGACATCAATAACAACAGTAAGATTAGATGTTGTAATATCTTACTCCAACTCTTTCTGATGTGCATCTTTAGGAACAGGTATGTAATGAATCCAGGGTTTCATTTCATAATAATAAAATTCTACCCACTCGTCGCCGACATGAAAGACCAATGATCGGCATAAAAATAGATGTTTGAATCGAAAGGAAGCTGCCACGCCTCGAAAATTGAATAAATATTTATATGTACAATGCGACTCTAAAGACACCTCTGACGCTGGTGTTGCATGCAAAGTGTCCTAAAATTAAGTAAAATTTATTTTTCAAATATTCGTGTTGTCATATAGAATCCAATAATATGACTTGGAAAAATATATGATAATACCTCATTAGATTTCCATGCTTGATTCTTAGTATATTGAGCATCTACTAAATGAGGTTTACTACGACTTAATAAAATTAAGTTATCGCGTTCCGAACTCGTTCTAGACCCACGAAAAAATCCTTTACTTTCCTTTTTTTCCCATGGAATCTCCAAACTCGCCTTATTTAAAGATTTACGATGTTGATCCCATCTGCCAAGACCATGAGGATACAACGAAATAGCTGGACCACCTTCCCAAAATGCCCATGCTGGATACATAATATCATAATATTGTGGTGTCTATAAATATTTTGCAAGCTGCTCAGCTCTTATTAAATTCAACAAATGAAACATAATACATGATTATATGCTATACATGTTATGCACTTGGTTAAAAACTTTTGTGTATTCTTAGAACAGATGATAGGATTGTCTCTCACCTTACTAAATGAAAAAACAGGCATAGCATTTCCAAAATATTCGCTAGATTGAGGATAATCTCTGGTATTTATCACTAAATCCATGTCTGATAAGTTACCAATTACCTTTAATAAAAAATGCTCAATTCCAGCACATCTGGCTGGAAACATACAGTCTTTCTCTCTGTACAATTTACCTTTAATTACTTGGTAAAATGTACCCCTGTGTGCAATTACCATAAAATTTAGAAAATTTTAGTTAAAACGGAAAATAAAAAATATACAGAGTGTTCCATTTTAAGAGGACACTCCAAATAACTTCAAAGGAAGTGATTTTCAAAGAAAATATTTCAGACAAAAGTTGTATGGTTTGAGGGGGACATAAAAAGGTGTTATTGGTTTGACCTTGGATGGCGTCGTCAAGCTCAGGTCAAGGTCACATTAATTTTTTTAAATGGAACATACTATTTTTGATTCCAAAATCTAATAGCTGCTGTCAAGAGTTTTCCAACATCATACAAGAAAGTTTATTTTTGTTGAGTACTTTCCGAGTTGTGAGGCTTAAAAGCTACAGTGCACTATAACTTTCAAGCGTCATAACTCGGAAAGTATTTAACAAAAATAAGCTTATTTGTGTTTTGAAAAGTTCTCGAAATCGACTACAAGAAAATGCAATAAAAAATATAGAATATTAGGAAAGTACCGATACCCTTTAATTAGGGAACTACCGATATTCTAACATTATATCTTTTATTGCATTTTCTGGTAGTCGATTTCGAGAACTTTTCAAAACACTATAAATAAGTTTATTTTCGTCAAATACTTTCCGAGTTGTGACGCTTGAAAGTTACAGTACACTGTAGCTTTGAAGCCTCACAACTCAGAAAGTACGCAATAAAAATAAACTTTCTTGTAGGGTTTTGAAAAGCTCTTGACATCAGCTATTAGATTTTGAAATAAAAAATATTATGTTCCATTTAAAAAAATCGATGTGATTTCGACCTGAGCTTGACGACGCTATCCAAGATTAAATCAATAGTACCTTCTTATGTCCCTCTCAATACCATACAACTTTTGTCTAAAACATTTTCTTTGAAAATCACTTTCTTCAAAGTTATTCGGGGTGCCCTTAAAATGGGATACCCTATATATATATTAATAATGTCAAGTCACTGATATATTCCATAATACCATAGATACCTAGTTCTAGCAGCTTGAATCATTTCTTCGCTTATGCCCTTAGTTCTAAAAGGTCCTAGGTCTCGTAAGATGACATCTTTAAAGCATTCGTGCTTTGTATTATTGCATTTCTTGTAGCTTTTTTCTGCATTTTCCATTGCTACTAGATATTTCTTATAACTTTCATTTATTTCTAAGAATAGACCAAAATAGAAAAAATAGCACATTTATATGGATTTTTATATACAAATTTCGAATATTGTGCGATATCGTAACATTTTATATATCACAATTATAATAGCTAATGCCGATTTAAGGTTGTAAAAACGATACCTTTTGTATATAACGATGATTTCTGCCGATCAATCTCATTTTCTTTACAGAATTTTGAATCGTTATCTACAGAACAAAATTGTTCTTTGCACAGATGACCGGCGAAAATTGTCAAAAGTATAACGTAAAGTAACGTCAACATATCTTTTCAATTTACGTCCAAAGCGTGTAAACATGAACTTGGAAACTTGGAATGTGTGTTAGAAACACAATATTCACAGTATTCGTGCAAGGTGGTTTTATTGGTAGCGATATCTAGCGTCACTAAACCAACCCAAAATCACAATTAGAAGCATCATCTGTTGATAACTTTACAAATCTATAGATGTCAGCATATGTATGTATAATTATTTCAGTTAAATAATGCATATAAGCATTACTAATAGCGATTTCGGCTGAGGCACACCGGTTGCACATTTTAGGTGTCGGTGCAACTTTTGTGTTTGGCTAGTTAAATAATTCAAACCCCTTAATGGTGCCGCGTGTTCGTCTGGGCTCAATACACCTCATAAGTGCATATTGGCCGGGTGTACACAAAGTGGACCCGAGAAAAAAGTCGGAGCCAGTTTGTGTGCCACCGGTAAGGTGGCACACCGGTGCACCCCAGCCGAAATCGCAGTGCGGTGCAATGATTCGAAGAGTATAATAGATGGCTGAGTTACCAACGCCATAGTCTAGTATATTTATACTGTATATGTTAGACTGTGGCGTTGATAACTCAGTCATCTACTATACTCTTCGAATTATTGCACTACACATACATTACATAGGCCGGTATTCATAGACGATTCTTATATTTAAGATCATCTTAAGTGTCGTCTACAATACAGTCGTTACGATGTTGCGACGTTGCAACGGGCCAATCAAAGAAAAGAATATATGATTTTTTCTTCTTTGATTGGTCCGTCGCAGAGTCGTAACATCTTAATGACTGTATTGTAGACGCCGCTAAGCATCATCTTAAGATACCATCAACCAATCAGAAAGCCGTATTAGCATCTTAAGACGTTACTTAAGACAATCTTGAAATAAGAATCGACTATGAATACCGGCCATACATGGTGATTATTAGTGGTTGTACCCACTTTTTACCATAGAAGCATGATTTACCGACGCATTTGTAATTTCTAAGAAATAGTAAAAAGTTGCACATGTAATATACACAGGGTAATTATTAATGGTTCTACCATTAATACTGTGTATATTACATGTGCATAAACACAAACACACACACACACACACACACATACATCACACACCTGTACATTGGCATCGTAGTATATGCCCACGTTGTATAGATGGCGTCTCGAAAAATTGCATCAGCTAAATCATACCGTTTGTTTTCTGTTCCTGAACTCTCTGAATTAGTGTACACTTAAAATGAAATAGATAGATGTTTGAAAGCTAACGAAAGCAAAAAGGAACGTTCCAGTGCAGTCTAGTACAGGAATAGAAAACAAGCCCATAGTCATGGACCACTCTCAGACTTCTTTCTGCAGTGCTTGTAAAACGTTGACAGGAATTGAAACTCACTGCGTGTGTGTATGTACAGTGAGGTGCAACGATTCGCAGGGTCATAGTAGGTAGCTTGAGTTACCGACGCTGAGTCGGTAACGATAACGCACCCGCGCGCTCGGAACATGAATAATTTTATAGATCAAATGTTTTTATTATTTATGTTTATTACTTTATTAGTCTACATATTTGTGTATAACTATATATAATTATGTATGAAATATTTTTACTGGAAGTGAGAAAGATAAAGAAATAAATTAATATGTCTCAGATACTTTGTTTTCAATTTTAAATATAAATTTATTTAGTTTAATGTAATTATGTTTTTGTTTCTATTGCGTATAAACAATAATATATTCATATAATTACATACGCAAAATTATTAACGCCAAAATACAGAATAATCTCCGTTACGTTATGTTTATACCATTTGTAGATCTATCCGTATAAATTTGATTCAGTATTATGTTATTATTTTTGCACAGACAGAGATATACATAACAACAAAGATAAACGTGTATGAGAAGGTAGGAAAGGTAAGGGAATAAATCATTTTTTAAAATTAAAAATATATTGGTTCTTTAATATTTTCTTTTTTTTTTATTAAATATTGCATTCTTGACAAATGTTCCACCGTTAAATAATTTGGTGGTTCTGAAAAGAATTTTTAGGTGAATAGACATTTAGCGATTGTATTTTGTTTATATTCCTTTTCGATGCTAGTAAGATATGCAAGAAAGCCTGCGCAGAATCGCGCGACGATTGTTGCATCTCTTACTAGCATGGAAAAGAAATATAAACAAAATACAATCGCTGAGCGTCTATTCATTTGTTTTAACTTCTTGTCTAATATTCATTCATTCTCGTGCAACCATGGCGATCTATTCGAACGTGGTCGCATTATCGGATTGTGGGAAGCTGGAATACGCACGCGAGAAATCGCGCGTCGAATTCCATGTAGTGAATCAAGTGTGCAAAAATGGATTAAACGGTGGCGGGAAGAAGGAAGAGAAGGGATGGATGACAAGCGGAAACACAACCGTGGACAGCGATCAACGACTGCCGAAGAAAATGCAGTTTTAATCAATCAGGTAGATGCTGAACCTTTTCTTCCGGTGTCGCATTCTGTAAATCAACTTGATTTACAGATATCTAATTGGACAGCGCGAAGGCGTTTACACGAAGCAAACGTGCATTGTCATTATGCCGCACGTAAAATTCCTCTAACGAGGAAACATTGCGATGATCGTGTCGCTTTTGCGCTGCATCAATTAAATACAGCTTCACCTGAAGATTGGAACAGAACTATCTGGACTGACGAGAAAGTATTTTGTTCGACGGATGATCGTCGTTTACGGGTGTGGAGACCGGAAAATTGTCGCCATGATCCCAAATATGTAGTTCCTTACGGGAGAAGTGGGCGTATCACTTGTGCTATGTGGGGGTGGATAAGTGCTCATTGTCCGGGAGAATTAATCGAAGTGTCGACGCATATGGATGCTTTAGAATACGTGTATATTCTGGAGAACGTGTTGCTCCCCAGCGTTCGCAGAATATACACTGAAGAAGATATGCCGACATTTCGGTTAGTTCAAGACAATAGTGCTGTTCATACCGCCCACATAGTATAAGAATGGTTCGCTCAACATCCAGAGATTGAAGTTCTCGATTGGCCCCAGATAGACAAATTTCGGCATATTGTCTGCATATTGCCGAAATTTGCCGATTGAAAATGCTTGCATAAAGACGTCAAGATGCGTCGCCAAATGAGATAAATGTTATCAGCATATAAAAGATGGCTTTTCATGCTGCAAAAATTGCGACAATATGCTGTTTATTTAATTAGAAATGGAGTGTGCTTAATCTTATATGTGTTTGCCGCATATGGAAGAGTGCATCTAATGTTGCAAAAATTGCGGCAATATGCTGCTTATTTATTCAGAAATAGTGTGATTATAAATAGTGACAATAAAATTTATACACGTTTTTTTATTAAGATAATTTATTGAATTTTACAATAAGGTTTAATATTTCATTGCATGAAAATCTAACAAATATTCGATAAAATATATAATAGACAAATTTGTAATATACTTAGTGTATAATAAAAAAATACTAGACGAGGCAAGAAAAAATGTTTCCATTATAAATGCTATATGAAAAATCTTTTGATATTGTTAAAATTATTGAAATTATTATTGAAACACACTTAAGTTATACTTAAATTGAAAAGAAATAAAATTCTTAAGATATAAAAATTAATATAAATATAAAAATTACATAAACAAATAAAATAAATTTTTAAAATAATACTTTGTGTAACAAAATTTAAACTTTCTTCGATAATTTAATTCTCTTTCTCCTTTTTTCTATATCATTTCTCTTGACTTTTCTATATTATTACTCTTTTCGCAAATGCTTTTGTTGACGCTGCATAAAAATTCTTTGCATTTCTTCTTCTCTGATATAACGTTTCCCTCTATTTTCCTTTTTATTGATTGTATTTCTTTTACGTTGTTTAGCGTTACAAATGGCTTCAATCATATCGTGACGGAACTCCGTACCACTTTGTATCTGAAAATGTTTATTCTCGGAGAGTGCTTCTGAAAAATTAAGAAATTATTTATCACATGACATTTTAGATACATTTGTCATTTATAAGTAGTAGAAATAAAGTTAACCTTGAATGGCTGAGGAAAGTTTTGTTTTAAAAAATGAATAAATTCCTTCTTCTTTATTGCCATAGATACTTTAGTTTAGTGAATTTACTATTGAAAGAGATAATAGAATAATATTTACTTTAAATACATACACATTTACTGACTGGATTGCCTTCATATGACTCATCAGGACCTTTTCAGTAACCATTTCGCAACTTGTTTCTAGAGCGCCATAATAAAGTCTCAAAAATGTGGACGTTGAGTTCCTTAGCTTTGTTACTTTCAAATGAGTATCTCATTGAAATCAATGCATCTGCTAATCCTTGTACAATAATACCTAGTTTTAAAAATAAATTTTTAAAACAGCAATATACATATATAATACGTTAATTATGTATAAATAGCTTACCGATAGACCTGTGTGTATCACATAACAATTTCACCTCTGGCAGAGAATAAAAATTAATACCAATCATTTTATCCCAATTGTAGGTGACGATTTTTGCTACTTTGTTAAGTTTATAAAAATCAAAGTTCTCTATGAGAACTTTAGAAAGTAGAATTCATAAACATGTTGACAGCGATTGAAGCCATATGTTACACATGACAACTTTATTGGAAGTACTTCAGTAGAGAAACTGTTGTATTCAATTGTACCCAGATTCTGACGATTTAATTTGCGATTACAACTTTAAAAACTGCATATATGGTACTCCTGTTTCAAATTGTATTTGAATGATGAGAAACCTCATCAATTCCTTGGCTTTAACTTGTCTTCGAGAACCTATCCTTTTTTTTATATCTAAATATGACAAAGAAATATATTTTTTCGTAAATTATATTACCTCCAGTAGTGTAATTTTCAATAATATTCAAAATACATATCAATTACCTGGTACACAAAGCTTCAAATTCATCACCCCAAGTTTCAATTAATACAGGGCACTCATGCGGACAAATTAGGTTAGATACATCATCACAAACGCGTTTCATGATGAAAACTTCATTGAAATGTGGAGTCCACAACCTATAACATATGTTCTCAAAACTGCTCCTCGCCTACAAAATAATTGTTTTAAATATATATTTCTATGTATTTAACAATCGTGCAAAAGAAATAACAATAAAAGATAATAACTAACACTTCTTTTGAGATCCAAGAATTCAAAGATATCAGCATAAATATACAGTAATCGGTCCTTCATTTTTACCCATTTTGGAGACAGTCTCAATAGCTGTATTATACACTTTTAACATAGGTACCAATCCATCCGACACACTCTCTGTGCCTCTTATAGGCATATCTTTGCCCGAATTCAATGCACGAAACCTACTTCGCCATCATGATGATAGAGAATAGCAAATCATTCCTATGTATTCAATATTGCATCAATGCTGTCACCGAACATTTTTTGTCAATAAAAATAAACTGTAAAAAAACATTATTTATTGAGTAACATATTATAACTTACTAACACTTAATATAATAAATTTGCTTGTTAGCAATAAAGATAAAATCACCTAGCTATTTGATGTGTAACGGCATATGCAGTATTTATTGTCTGTATAGCATGTACGAAATATTGCATCGACATAAAATATATGTTTCAATAATCTTAATCTTTGCTGTGAATATTTACAGCAACTTGCATTAACATGTGCTCTCTCAACCATTTTTCCATTCACTTTTAACAAGTGATCATTCTTTCCATCATTTTAAAGATTAACATAACTATAATTAAAATCTCTATCATATATTATTGCAGAATTCAACTTATCTGCATTACTTTGCATAATTTGATAATATTTCTCACTGATTGGCAGAGGCATTTGTTTATGATCGAACCTTTTGCCAACTTTTGCAGACCTTGGCCCGCAGTTGTTCTACGTTTTGCAGGTTTGACTTTGGCCCGGTTGTTCCACCTTTTGGTAAGTATCAAGTTAATTTAACTGATAAGTAAACCCTTGCGATCTGCGGACAGTTAAATTTACTTGATACTTACCAAAAGGTGGAACAACCAGGCTCTTTGCCTCGAGCGGTTGAACACACTACACACACAACCTCACCAATGGCCACCACGCACTTAACCTCACCGTTCACCGCTCGTCAAAACGCGAGCTGTCGGCTGTCGCGCGCGCGCGATCTCAATCGCAGCCAATCGACATCGCGGAAAGCGGTCGACAATTTTAACAATTATTATATATGTTCTGTGGGCTTTTAATACACGGCGTGATAATAATGCAACCAAAAACGCACTTCACGGATTTTAACCAAAACTTTTTTTATTTAGAAGAGGAGATATAAAGAAAAAAATTTAGTATCAAATCAATAACCGATTGTTTATATTATAATTGCTATTTCTCTAAAAGTAATGAGAAACAGTAAAATGATGGCATAATACCAAGATTTTATGTATTTAAAAATATGGTTTAGATACCTATAGTTATAATTGAATTGTAATATGCAATATTTTATTTCAACAAAATGTTGTGTACTTTGACTGATAATATGCATATTTAATACAGCATAAAAATGCAACTATCTCATATATACATTACAACTACATAATGCTAAATTAACATACATCGAATAGATTGCTCAATTATTGTTCTCACAAATAATACAAATAAAACATAATTTTCTACTAGAAATATTTCATATATAATTGCAGTTATGCGTTTGTAGTAAAATGGCAACATATTGCTATATTGTGAAACATATAAATTATATAACAGCAATATGACAGCATAATCGCAACATTTAATTGTTTGTAATTTTATGCTGTCATAATGGCATCATAAAGGATACATGAAATGTTTGCATTCTTATGTCCAGCATGCTTGTCTATCTGGGATATTTTTAATTTTAAAAAATGATTTATTCCCTTACCTTTCCTACCTTCTCATACACGTTTATCTTTGTTGTTATGTATATCTCTGTCTGTGCAAAAATAATAACATAATACTGAATCAAATTTATACGGATAGATCTACAAATGGTATAAACATAACGTAACGGAGATTATTCTGCATTTTGGCGTTAATAATTTTGCGTATGTAATTATATGAATATATTATTGTTTATACGCAATAGAAACAAAAACATAATTACATTAAACTAAATAAATTTATATTTAAAATTGAAAATAAAGTATCTGAGACATATTAATTTATTTCTTTATCTTTCTCACTTCCAGTAAAAATATTTCATACATAATTATATATAGTTATACACAAATATGTAGACTAATAAAGTAATAAACATAAATAATAAAAACATTTGATCTATAAAATTATTCATGTTCCGAGCGCGCGCGTGCGTTATCGTTACCGACTCAGCGTCGGTAACTCAAGCTACCTACTATGACCCTGCGAATCGTTGCACCTCACTGTACATACATATTTATATATAAATACAAATCATTGACAGATATTTTCTTTTTTTTTTCTCGCACGCGCACGCGTATACACACATACATTTTATTCACTCGAGAAATAAGCAAAATTTCTAGTAATAAAGTTTTATACCAAAAAGGATATGCTTTTCGGGACATTTATAAAAATTATACAAGACAATCACATAAGCATCTTTTTTGATATTCACTGAGTAACAAAATAGAAAGAATTAACATGATCCTAAGGGCGTTAAGATGTTCTAAGGACATATTAAAATCATTCAGCGAGTAAAATATGCTGTACGAGATATAATCCTACCTCTATCTGAAACTATGCACCAGCGTATACATTAGAACATATTTTGTTCCAATGGAATGTCGTATACAATATTACATTTTATGCATTTTTGTGTCAAGCAATTGGAAAGCACTCGATTCGATATAAAAACGATAAAGTTAGTAGATTCGTCATTTGTAGTCAAATATTCTTATAGAGTTTCTCACTTTCGAAAACAATTGTAAAGAATTGTTTATAGCCGAATACGCTATGTTACACCTACAACCGAGAAACAATCGAACAGTGCTGAGAACGGAAACTTGTGCGAAGAATGATAAGATCCTTCTTTCGCACTTTCTTGACTCTGATTCTTGATTCTGATGCGTGCAATGCACTGCAGTTCGCAATACGATCGTTCCTTTTATATAAAATTAATATTATCGGAGCTTTCCAATTGCAATATTTCTAGACACATTAATGCATACAGAGACACAAGATGTATTTCAATTGTTGCAATTGTCAACACCTAACACTATACATACCATATTCGTATTTAGTGAGATAATTACATACTTGGTTGTACAAATTTATGTTTTCTAGTGATTAATTAGTTGCGGCGGCGGCGGATGAGATTAAAATGATGCAGAAAACGTAGTTTTTATTATCACTAGAGATGAAAAACTTAGAGTAAAAAAAAAACAGTTTTTTTTCTTTTGTTTTTACTCCAGTTTTTAGTTTTTTTCAATTATTTTCATTTCTAATTACCACTAGGAATTGAAAAATGCTAAGGGATAAACAATGAAATTAAAAATAAACAATTTCTTACATCCATCTAAACTATATGCATCAATCATATGCATTAGTATTATACATACACATGTTGAGACGTGTTAAACAATTGGAGAAAAGTACCCTCTACGTAAAAATGATGAAACACGAGTTCGACGTAAATAAAATGTCGTCTTAAGATCGCTTTCCGTCTTGTCTTTTATAACCGATATCGATAGTCGAGAATTTTCTATAAGAATAGACGCAACAGGTGCAAAAGCGAGCAAGGTGTAACGTTATCACGCATTTTACACATTGCTTCTCAAGCAAAGAAATCTTTATCGGATGCCGATGACGCGCGTGATTTTCAGGGGAAATATTAAACTATGAAAAGAAATTATTTTAGCTAGTATTATGATGGCCACACGGTGCATTCATCAACTATATCGGGAGAGATTTTATGGAAATAAATCAATTAGAATTAATAAGATTATTTTCGCTTTGCTCGTCAAAAGAATCGCATCAAAGAGTAATGTATAAAGATTGTATTGATAAGAAGAATGATACAGAAATCCGAATACAACGAAGAATAGGAAAACTTGAGTGAAATTTAAAATTGCATGTTGCCCGTTGCGTTATCATAAAAATAATTTGTATAAGTACAAAGAATTTGAATTCGACGTGACAATCGTAATATTGGTCGCAATTGCGGCGGCGATAATAACAATTATAGGCGATTTTTGGCGATCGTCTGGTATATGTATCAAGGTTATTAGTGGTAGGGGTGGAGCTTATTCTGGTACCTTGAGAATGTTCTGGTATACCTTGGTACATATACCAGACGATCGCCAAAAATCGCCTTATGCATACGGTTAGCTAGAGCAGCTTTTACAACAGAAGCAGCGATCGAATAACAATGGCCCCGAAAGGATCGTACGTCCTACTTGTGCTCGCGTATATATAATTATTACTTTATCCTCACAATTCCGCGTGCGGATACTCTCTTTCTCTCACGGAGTTTCTCCTGTTATTCCACGATTTTTCTCTCGTTATCGCGCAGCTAGCGATGAGACTGTTGGGAAACGTGCGATGTGCCGCTTGTTTTTCCGCGAAAAACGATCAATTACAAGCTGCACGTACGGTCTTACTCACGCGTGAGAATAATGCGCTGGCTTCTCTCAATCTAGAAACCCGCCATACAATGCTTTTCGCTCGTACAATGCTTTTTCTCGCAATTACGAATACGTTCAGCCTACGTGTTCCTCTTCCTCCCTCTCGATTATTGCGTCAACTCTGAGCAGAAAGATGGCCGTAATAAAGTCATACAGTAGTCGCGCAAGTCCAACGCCCAAACAATCTAACAACGTTAATCGTCAATCGCCAATCGTATTGATGTCATATACGTAAACGTCAATTATTTCGTATGGCATCGACCACGACGTGGTCGCCAATTGTTGCTGCGTTCGATTTGCGACTACGACTACATGATTCTCTTACAACTATCTTTCTCAAGCCCTAACCTACAAGGAAGAAACATTTTTACGCGCGTGACACTCGATATATTACTAGTGTAAACATTTCGTTATATTCCTAAGGGTACTTAACGCTCAAGCGTAAATCGAGTAAATCGTTTTTTCTTCAGCGGATCCTGATAGCACACGGGACCGATGCCTAGAGTTTTTTCGTTGGTTGGGTTAGATAAGTCAAGATGATTGGTTGGTGGGCTATCGGATCCCTTCTGCGCCGAATTGTTTTTTTCGATCATAACACAACCCTACATTGAACAAGATTTAGTAATATCACGTAAAATTTTTTAATTTAGGAAAAAGAAGAGATGCGCCGGAAGAGAGGAGTAATCTTGCGCGATCGCAAGGATACGATTAAATTAATTTATAACGTAATATCGGTGAAAGAGCTAATTATATTATAATAAAAAATTATGAATTATGATACTTTTTTCTTCTCGTTTGTTGGATAGAGTTTTGTGAATAAAGCCCCTTTGAACGGATGGGCTTAAAACCTTCCTTTCCGTTTCAGTTTCCTGCTTGGAAAGTCTATTATCCTACGTTGCTTGCTACGCGATTTGCCACTTTTTTCCTAATTTTGTAGTATATATATGTATGTACGTATAACGTATAATTATATATCGAGCCAGATTAAATTTTTGTCGCAATGCATCAACACGGAAGGAATGCAAATAATCTATATAATGTCACAGGTATCATTCGCTTTAAAATGTCAAAGGAAAACAAAAAAGATTAAATACACATACACACACAGAGAGAGAGAGAGAGAGAGAGAGAAGAAAGAGAGAAAAAGATTGATTAAACTTTTTTAGCTTTCTCAGCTATTTGTGAATACATATTTACAATTATACAATACTTAATATATACTCCTTCACCCTTCGCTTAAACGACTCAAGTTTTTCGCATCTTTTAATTTCGGCTGCCAATGCGTTGTACATTTTCACACCTTTATAAAACATACTCTTTTACGCACTTCTTGTTCTACGAAATCCTATTGCAATATCCCCAGTTTGTCGCGTTTGTCTATCACTTTTACTTCCCATTAATTCTAATTGATCTTTTAATTGTTCCGGTAGCATGTTATTTACAATCTTAAAAATAAATGTACATACATTATAACATAGACTCTCTCTTATAGACATAAACTGCAGCGCTTGTAGTATATAATCTACTAGCTTTGGTATATTTATTATATTGCAATATGACTCTCATAGCTCGGTTTTGCGCTTTTTGCAATCTACTTGCAATCTATTGTTAGCTGCGTTTCACTCATATCAATTAACAACGTCGCACAATACTCAAAGTGAAGAACTATGATTGTCTTATAAACAATACATCTATATCAGTATATATCGATATGGAATTACCTATTTTATTAAGAAAACTCGTTTTTTTCCTCTATTTTTTTAAGCACATAATCACAATGGTCTTTGAATCGCAGTCTATATTATACCCAGTATTATACCCCGTCAATAATTATACCCAGATACTTTATCATTTCTACACGCTCTATCTCAGTTCCATCCAAGCATTTCAACGCAATTACCTCTTAGCTCTTTCTTTATGCTTCTAATTATCATATATTTCATTTTTCCTACATTCATTTTTAATTTATTTATATTTATCCACTCTTCTACTATAGCAAAGACCGTATTCATTTTTCTTTCTAACTCTCTGCACTACTTTCACCAGCTACATATATATTAAAGTATCATCCGCAAATATTTTTATCTTACATTCCTCTGGACAAAGAGAATGAATGAATGAATGAATGAATGAATGAATGAATGAATGAATGAATGAATGAATGAGCTTTATTGATATTCTAGGGCAAGGCTCTCTAAAAATATGTACAGTATAAGAAAAGGAATGTATTAAGGCCGCGACACAGGCTTTTGCATAGCTGCATAACCGTATGCATAAAGAAACTGATTGGTCCATTTCCTTATGCTTGTACTAACGGACCAATCAACTTTCTTATGCATGCGGTTATGCAGCTACGCAAAAGCCTGTGTCGCGGCTTTTAGTATTACTAACAATAAGAAAAACAAACAAATAAAACAAAAACAACTAAAAATAATCGAAGTAATAATGTAACAGAAATTCAAAATATGGAACAATATTGAAAATAATAACACAAAATAAAGTTGGATAGACGCCAAGCTATAATATTATAAAGATAAAAATTGAGATAGCGCCTCAGTTATAAAATCAACAGACAATAGTATTGCTGAAAATAAAATAAAAAACCTGGTATAGGCGCCTACATTAAAATGAATACATATTAACAAAAGATAGAAAACCCACAATTTTTAGAGAGATAAAGAATATAAAATAATATTGCAATTCTCCCTTTCAAGATTCTTACAAGAAATTAAATCTAGAATACGCTTTCTGAGAACTACTACCAGTCCCAAACATATTCATTCGCGTTATCGTATAAAGGTTTAATGTATGACTCGATACTACCTATAACATATTTACAGAGTTTCTAATGAAACGATTGGTTCCGAACACATGTGGTCTAAGTTACGACGAGTATTAATCGGTTTTAAATAAGATGATGATGAGAGAAGAGAGATCAAGCATGATATGAAGAAATCTTATTACCAATAGAAGATCAGAAAGAGAAGAAAATGATGAAGTAAAGAGAGAGAGAGAGAGAGAGAGAGAGAGAGAGAGAGAGAAAGGAGGTAAATTTTGATACAAACAATGAGCATTAACGTGTTGTACAAGTTGACAATTAATTGCACGTGTATTCCGTAATATATCACTTCCGTTTCAAACCTCTGAATGTGCGTAGCAACTAATTGTAAGCGGAAAAATTGGCTGGAATCGACGAAATAATTTCCGGTAGGAAAGGTGAGCGAAGTATTATACAGGGTGCGCCCACTGCCGCCGCGCCGTCGATATATTCGTATAGGTGCATACAGGGACCTGTATATATACGATTAATATTTACTGATATTTGTTGCGCTTTGTAAGAGCGCACAACACCTTAATATTTACAAATATAAATAAATAGAGAATGATAAAGATTGGTTGCATCCATCGACCTATGAGACTCGATGAGGTCGAGAAGGTAGGACGAAAAAAGGAGAAGCCTCATCGATACACGTTACACGTCGTCTGCGGAAAATTAATGAAAAGAAACAAGTTATTCGTTGGAAATAATGTTGAACAAAACGCTTTATATCTAAGCGCGCGCGCGTTTATACTTTGGGGCATCGTGACACGACGAGCAATCGGGATGAGAGAGAAGCACGCCTTAGTTTATTCAAGCATTTACACACGGTACCATTACAACAACAGCGACGTAATTGTATTTTCACAGCATACACAAAATGCGCATCGCGCTAACGATAACGAGTCATCTCTCAGTCGTGGGAAAGCAACCATGCATGCACACATTGGCCGCACTCAATTTCCGTCATGTTCGCACGTCCACGAAGATCCGGCGCGGCGCGGCGCGGCGCGCACACAGCACACAGCACACAGCACACAGCACACTCCCCGCTGGCACTGCACTATAGTGGCGTGCATTAGGCGCCATAGGGAACATAAATGTTCTCGCGCCCCGCCGTACACTTTGTGCACTTTGGCTGTGTTTAAATTTTCATTTAGTAACACAAGCGTCGCGTTACATCGCTTTTGTTTGCTCATTGAATTCCAAAAAAGATGGAAAGTACCCATGCATGTTTCTTTTCGAATGTTTTTGATTTCTCAAGTGACAACGAGAGTGCTATTAACTAAGCGGAGAAAGATCAATTCGAAAATCTAACATTGCGACTTGCTTCTCCGAGACTGTCATTCCATTTCCCGACATCCCGGGGCGTATAACTTTTATGACAAAGTAGTACGTTCGTACAATATACATTTGCTCAACAGCGTGCGCAATCGTCGCGGCGCGGGTGCACGCGAATTAACTTGACTGCAGTCTCGGTCGATGTTCGCGGAAGACGAAGAAAGCTAGACTACGAGGCGCGCGCGGATAGCAGCCGCCTCGGGATGTTACCAACGTATTAGAATCTGCTCCATTTAAACTTATCGAATCATCAGTTGAAAAAGTTAGGTATAGCGTTATAACGTATGCGATATTGCGACTTTGCGCTCTTAGAATAAAGTTATTTGGAAAAATATGGTATGGACGATGTATTATACCGTCTACCGATCTACGGTGCGCGCGCGCGCGTTATCGATTGTCAAAAGAAATGAATCAGATTCGCGTGATAAAAGGAAAGATTACGTGTGCTATCTTTGGCGATCGATCGTCGTCACTGGTCGCGTCACCTTGGTCGATGACAGACCGATCACAGACCGATCGTCCCTCGTGTTCCATATATAGTTTTACGTTGTTCACGCTGAATGACACGAAACGCGATGCACGTGCTACTACATGCATTACGGCTCAGGGACGCATGCGCGCTAAACGTAAACCGTACGCGACTGTCACTACCACGACTTCATTCATATTTTTTCCTCGTAACCGCTCCTCCACCCGTGTTTCATTCACGCGCTCGTTCGATCGAGAGGCGCGCGGCGCAGCGGTCTTTTGCTGGCGGCCTGGTAGCAGTGATGGTAGCGACCTGCTGGTCGACAAGCCATCGACAATTGCGACAATGCGATTCGCATCTTCATCACCATTTCGCGGTTACCGCATTTATGCGCATCCTTGTTAAATGTTAATACACACATTTTTTTCCTTCTCTCTCTCTCTCTCTCTCTTTCTCTCTCCCTTTCCGTCTCTCCACAGTTTGCGTCACAGTTCATCTCGTTCGAACAACGCTTGATCTAATTAATGTTAGCTCTTTCGGTGGAAATTTAAACCGATCGCGAGTCGATTTCTTCTTGACCATGATCATCGCGCATTTTTTAATACTTGATTGCACGTGATGCACAGTTATCAGCTTTTTACTCGTGTACACTCTGTAGAACAGTGATATCCCGCGTAATATCCCGTTGCTAGAACGGAAATATTATGTGAAGGACGTTGCGTTATCATTCAAACGTAAGTGATGATCATGCGTTCAAAGGATTTATCCGAGAAATCTATTTTCGGCGATAAGTGTAAGAAAGTTAGTCAAGGATATTAACGCTTATATAACACTTAATACTTAAGACGATGCGATAGTTTTGCTAAAATGCGAAAAAGCGTCAATTTTAGTAGTGTGTTTTTAATTAATTTTTTAGAGACAAAGAAGAATATGTTATCGGTAAGACTTATTAAAAATGATGTAAAAAAAAAGAAATAAATTTGAAACATTTCTGTTATCGCAAAATTACCGTAATCCGAGTTTTATTTATACAGAGCGTGTCGCGTTTGGAAATAAAATATATGGGAAAGAGAAACGAACGAAAAGCCATAATTCTCTTCTACCTTTTCATTAAAAGACTTTGCGTCGCGTCGCGCGCGGTGTACCCACGCGCATATATATGGGAAAATCTTTCGTGAAAGTTTCGCAAAAATATATGAACCTAATTATGTTGAGATTGCTCTCTGCGTCCATAAATCTTTATAATTAAGATCTAGATAGCGATATGTCGCCAAGCGGGAAACTTGGCTGTTACATTGAAGAAAAAATCATCTATCGTATATACGTACATTTTACGTGCGTAGTTAAATCATAACAATGCATTATGGACGTATCATAATCGTTGATTTTATATGGTTTGAAATGTGCTTTATAACGTACTCTATAATTCTATATGATCGCACAATTAAGTAGGAAACGTGTAGTATAACCTTGCTCTCGTTCGCACCGTGGCAACAAAGGGAAAAGCTAGCAAAATTTTCGCTAGTCTGCAAGCAACGTGGAAACTCTTCTCTT
Source organism: Solenopsis invicta (assembly GCF_016802725.1). Lineage (NCBI taxonomy): Eukaryota > Metazoa > Arthropoda > Insecta > Hymenoptera > Formicidae > Solenopsis > Solenopsis invicta. Next base: position 7,432,257 of record NC_052675.1, on the reverse strand, counting down.
TTTCTCTACAATCATACCGATCCGCAAATTATTTTGTAGAGCGGATGAGTCTTTTTTGTATTAGGAATCAATAACACAGATTGTAAAAATTAATCTCGCTACGCGTACACTGAAAAAAAGATGAGTTTCATGGTAACAGTTACCAAATATTAAGTGGAACAATGCCAATTAAATATTTGCAGGTTAATGTAACCAAAAATAACTTTACTCTCCAAAATATGTTGCAAGTATTACTAAATTTGATAATACTTGCTAAATATTCAGGAAAATATTTTTTGTTATATTAATGTAAAATTTAATTTATTATTTCACTCAACATTTGGTAGCTATCAGCAAATTTTTTTTCAGTTTACGCCTCCTGCACTATTTTCCTTCTTCTGCTTTCAGCGAAGACTCTTTCGAAACTTAACGATTTATTTTGATATATCTTTGTGAAATTTTGTATACTTTATTTCAAATTTGAGTTTTATTCAATGTATGAATTTTGTGTGCAATAATTCTAGAAAAGAACATATATGTACGAAGATATTTTGTTAAAATAAACGAACAAAAAAATGGGAAAAAAACTGACGAAGATGGAGAATCGAAGAAACAACGATGCGAAAGAAAAAGAAGGGGAAGAACAGAGAGAGAGAGAGAGAGAGAGAGAGGAGGGGGAACGGACCATTGCGCCATCAGGAAGTGGCTCACTACTTACATATGCGTGTAGTATTAAGCGATGTAAACCAATACTGTTTCTACACGCGCGTAACGCTTTCGCTGTACTCAACTCTGTGCTGCATTGGCAACAGACTTGATACATCAAAAGATATGGAAAGAATATACCATAGGCATCAATTATGGATGCACGCGCTCAAGAGAGAGAAAAAGAGACGAGTCGTGCGAGCATAGTAGATTTAATTCTACGTTTATATATGTGCATGTCATGTGCGCACGCTTTTCTGTATTGGTCACTCGGTACATGCCAACCTCGTAACAAGTAGCTATCACACCATGGGGTATGCAATTGATTCATTGGCAAATCGTTGCACGTGAGAATAAATACATTGGATCGTTAAAGAAAAATGTATTTTTTTTTTGTTATTCATATATAATTTCACTGAGCGATAAAAATAATAAGTGATTGATTGATTGATCGATCTTTATTAGCTTGAATAGCTATATTTTATAAATGTAAATAAAATCTAAAGCAATCTTATCAATCTATGTAACTTTTAATCCAACTATTGCACTAACTCTCCCTCTTTGCTTCTAATGTATGGCACTAGCGCTCCACTGAAGCTATTCAATCTTGGTTTCTTTTTAATTTTGTTTGGTAAATTACTATACATCTTGAACCCATCGCGCGTCTAACAACATTTTTTATTCCTCTCTTGCCTTACATCTGCTTAAAAGTTAAATACCTCTTTATCTTCTTTGTACTTTTTCCTCGATTCCTTACTAACTTAATTTTATTTTTTAAATACCTCGGGCACTTTCTATTTACCATTTTATATATAAAAATACAAACACTGTATACAATTTTTTTTTAACTAAGGAAAGCAAGGCGAGAAGAAAGAAAGGCAGAAAGGAAGAGGGGGAGAGAGACAGAGAAAGAATGTTTTGTAAATAAATTTCAAAGGACCGAAGAATTAATCCTTTCCAAGAGTAGCTTTATAGTAGCCCAAGCAGGACAAAAAATTATCATGACATCAAAATGATTAAGTTATTTTTCAATCACAATGATCATGATTCATTTTAACAACGTTATTTTGACGTTATCGTGGCTTGTTCTACTTGTGAATTTGTTGAAAATTGTAGCGTGTACGCAGTTGATCATATATGAATAATGTAGTACAAATAGATTAATTCATGTGATAATATTATGCAATTTCAATCGTGTACCCACACTGCATGTAGAAAAGAAAATTCTTTCTAAGTAGAACAGAATGTTTTGCGTCACGCCATACTTGATTTTGTGATTTCGATGGAAAAATTAAATGTCTTAATTATAGTAACTCTTTCATATTTCTTTACATCTTTCGTCAAGATTAGCGAAACTATCAACCGAAAACTGCTAATCGCTTCCTTAACTTGTATTGTTTATGTTCGCTAATAACAGCTCAAACATCTCGCATCATCTTGCGATACCGATAAAAACAAAGCCGTACAGTACGTTATCACTTGCGATTCACATCAATACGTTTTGATTGAAATATTACGCCTTTTTATAAAAATATCCATGTATTAACTTATCAATGAAAAAATTCGTTTGTTTACAACTTATCTTTGTATTGACGCGAATGAAAATAATTTATCGTTACATCAGCGTTATCAATATATCCTCTCGTGATTGAGAAACAGCTTTAACTCAATACTTGCGAACGAGTTCTGTGTTTGTGAAATAGCATTGTTACGAACACGTACGCGCCGTAAAGGTGATAACTCGCGGTCCGCTTACACGGATCCTCTTGTATCGCGCGTGCGGACGGTCCTTTCCATGTATTTGTAAAGTGTGAGCAGACGTGAGCTTGGCAAGAACGGACGTAAGAAGGAAGTAATGGCCATAATGGCATCGCGTGATAACGGGAGGGGATGCGGATTGTAGAGTCACGGATGGTCGGATCAGTCAGATATAGCGTAGCGAGGAGGAGGAGGTGGAGGAGAAAGAGGAGGAGGTGGAGGAGAAAGAGGAGGAGGAGGAGGAGAAAGAGGAGAAGGAAGAGGAGAAGAAGAAGGAGAAGGAGGAGGAGAAGGAGGAGGAAGAGGAGGAGGAGGAGAAGGTAGAGGAGAAGGAGGAGAAGAAAAAGGAGGAAGAGAAGGAGGAGGAGCAGCGGTAGCAGTAGCAACAGCAGCAGCAGGTAAGAGAGGGCGCTGACAAGTGGCGTTACGGCCCTGACTTAGACCCATTCACAGAATGAACGAACCGCTTGCGTTTCGTTCGTGTAGTCACTCAGTAGTGTCATGGAGGTAACATGGCCGAGGAGACGCGCCTAGTCCGCGTTGAAGAGAGACTAAGGATTAAAATCGGTAGGAAGATATGCGTGCTGTGGTATTACGAGTGACTCGTGAGCGTGATACGCAATGCGCGTTTGTCATCTCGGCGGTAATTACGGAATGCGATTGCGATCGCGAGCCGTTTTTTTTGCACCGCGCGTTCGGGATGTCACCTAATTCAACTCCCACGGTCGTATCCACCTTCCGTCTTTCCAAGCGAAACACTTGAACGCTACCGGGTCTTGGCCGAGTGATTATGCGTTTCGAGCCAATTTGGCGAGTCGATGGAGGGTAACTTTTGATTTTCACGCGAAATTTCCTGCTGATCGACGCGTACATTCTCAACTCCCACGCGTCGTTGTCCTCCTACGCGCGCGCGCATGGTGTGTGTTGTGTACGTGTGTGTGCGGTGTGTATATGCGTGTACGCGCGCGCGAGCGCGCTCGTGTACGTGTGTAACGAATGCCGCACGATTGTACGGTGAGAAAATCAGAGTTGAAAAATTTCAATAATTAGTCTTCGACCGAATGTTAAATCTTGACTATTGATACTCTTGGATATGGAATACACAATGTGCGTTCTTCAAAATAATTCAGATCGTCATTTAGCATACTGAGCAGCAGGGTATTTTTCCCGAGCTTATTAATTTCATTAGGCCCATTTTACAAAATTACAATTTTTTTAGTTACATTTGATTATTTAAATAATGGAACATTGATATTAAAGTGCGAATGTTTACAATGGTGTTGGAAAACTTCGGGATAAAATATTTATCGGGACGAATGGAAAAATCATCGATGAGCAATAACGAGAAACTGAGCATGTGAATGAAATAGTTAAAAGTGCAATGTGTGTAATAATAATTATTGGAAATGAATGATTCGCGATACAAGTCTAGTTATTTCGTGACATTCCTTGTTTTATTATTATGTACAATGTGTAATAATGTAAACATTGTAGAAGCATGTCTTTTTATACTTTTCTTTTGCGAAAAGCACAATCTCTCTCTTTCTCTTTCTCTGTTGTATTATTTTTGCTTGAAATAAGCTGCAATGATATGGTTGTAAGTACAGTGTAAGTGGTTGTAAATACTGTGACAAGTAAGTCACAGTGCACTTAAATGTAATCTTTTCTTATTTCAATTGTTCCAAATGTGTTCAAACAGCAGTTAAAATCTTGCAATTTAAACCTCAAATTTGATATCTCAGAATTGTTTCTCAATCAATACATTAAGCACAAGTTACACTACCAATACTTTCTAGGAGAGGCAAAGAACCTTCAAAGTCGAAGTCATGGATCTCCAGCTACACGAGATGTTTACTGCACGCTATCACTGGATCAGGAGGAAATATTTAGAACGACGACTATGGAAAGAACCCTCAAGTAAGTTCTATTGAATTTACAAAATTCCTTTTGTCTTGCGATTTCTAAATCTATAAATGAAAATAATTTATGAGTTTTTTAATTATTAATTTTTTGTTATAGTCCATTTTTTGGAGAGGAGTTTCAATTTGAAGTACCCAGAAAATTTCGGTACCTTGGCATTTATGTATACGATAGAGATAGACACTTAAAGCAGGATAAAATTTTGGGAAAGGTAGCAATAAAGAGGGAAGATTTAGCTACATATCATAATAAAGAACATTGGTTTCCTTTAAAACCAGTCGATGCTGATTCTGAGGTCCAAGGCAAGACACATTTAGAACTTGCTTTGCAACCGCAAGTCGAACACGCTCAGCCTAAACTTACAGTAAGGTGAGCAAATATATGTTGTATATGACATATTGTCTTTTATATACATGTAAAATTATATAAAAATTGATAAATTTCTTGAGTAATATTTGATTGTTGATGCATTGCAGGATAATAGAGTGTAGTGAATTAACCATTAAAAATGGTAGCTGTGATCCCTTTGCAACTGTTACAGTCATCTATAGTAATGGTAAACAAATATCAAAACGCACAAAAGTTAAAAAGAAAACTGCATCTCCATATTTTAACGAAACATTTGTATTTGAGGTAAGAAAACGAGGTATTAAATAATTAGACATCTTGTTAGCTTATAGTCTCCTTGTACATAGAGTACATGAAATTGGTTTCTTTATATTGTAGCCAGAATTAACCGAGACCAGAGACAAAGATGTCTCTCATTATTCTATTGAAGGAGCTGAAGTTGGAGAAGTAGTTGTTGGTTTGTGGCACGCATCTCCTGGTATGGGAGAACAACCGGTGTTCCTTGGCGAAGTCCGAGTTACATTAAAAGGATTACAAAAACAGCCAACTAGTACAACAACCGCATGGTACTGTATGCTCTTGTATTATTTTACTTTCAATTTTACATTCGATAATCACTCATCGATAATCTAAATAAATTTCATTATTTGATTTCGCATAGGTATTTTTTACAACCTAGAGCAGCAAAACATCGTCCAAGTAAAATTTCGAGTAATTCAACACCACCTGGTACGTTACCAGGTTTGGGATCTTTACGTTTGAAGATTCATTATGTAGCCGATCACGTCTTCCCATCTGAAATGTATGATAGACTTAAGTGTCTATTATTACAAAGTGTCAATGTTCAGCCGATAACGTCATCTGCTGTTTACATACTGGGTGAAATTGTAGCTAGTAAAATGGAAGCTGCGCAACCATTAGTTCGAGTATTGGTGCATCATGGACAGTTGGTGTCTGTAATGCGAGCACTTGCTAGTCATGAAATTTCTAAATTGACGTAAGCCAACTAATTATTTTATTTTAATTTAGGTACGAGTCATCAACTATATAGTTAATCTATATAGTTGATAATGATTTGTAATTACATATTGCAATTATCAAAATTTTATTCAAGTGATCCAACGACCATTTTTCGCGGTAATACATTAGTGAGCAAAATGATGGACGAAGGCATGAGATTATCAGGTCTTCATTATTTGCATAGTACTCTTAGACCCGCAATGGAACAAGTCTTTCTTGAAAAAAAGCCATGTGAAATAGACCCAACTCGAGTAAAAGATGGCAATACAACAGAGATGAATTTGACCAATTTAAAGGTATTATATCAATATTTGTTGAAAAAAAAACACTTATTCTTCTCAATATGACAAGAACTATATTGAAAGCTATCTTTTTTTTATAGGAATATGTTGAAAGAGTATTTACAGCTATAACCACGTCGGGAGTGCGATGTCCGCCTTTAATGTGCGAAATGTTCTGGTGTTTGAGAGAACTCGCTGCGACTCACTTTCCAAAAAATAAGGAAGTGAGATACTCGGTGATAAGTGGATTTATCTTTTTACGATTTTTTGCTCCTGCAATATTGGGTCCAAGACTATTTGATATTACTACTGAACAAATTGTAAATAACAAAACAAATTGTGTATGTGCGCGTGCGCGCGTGCGTGTGCATATATATATATATATATGTATATGTATGTATGTATGTATGTATGTATGTATGTATGTATGTATGTATGTATGTATGTATGTATGTATGTATGTATGTATGTATGTATGTATGTATATGTATATGTATATGTATATGTATATGTATATGACACATAATATGAAAAATGTTTTATATTATTGTAAAACAATTAATATTTAATTTAAAATTTTGTAATATACCTTGTATATTATTATTACAGGATTCACAGACCAATAGAACATTAACATTAATATCTAAGACGATTCAAAGTCTCGGAAATTTAGTGTCTTGCAGAGGTGGCGCAGGTAGCGTATGCAAAGAAGAATACATGGAATGTGTGTACCGGTAAGATTTTAAGAAATATTCATTCAGTAAAAGTAGCAAAAATTTAGAGTTTTAATTAAATATGCAACGAGCAGCGCAACTCTTTTTCATTTATACTTTTATTCATATAATACCATTTTATTTTATAGAGAATTTTATACGGAAAGACATATACAAGCGGTCAAGCAATTTCTAGAGTTGATATCGACTAGCAGTAATAGTAGCGGTATTACAAAACAACGTCCAACGGTATTGCAAGAACAACCAGTGGTACTCAAAGAAGGGTATGTTTATTAATATATAAAGATATTTATTGTATTGTTTTTTTCTCTTTTCTTTCTTTATCTCTTTTTGATCAAAAGTTGATCGTGTCTGCGCTTACATATAAAGTGAGAGAGGAAGAGAGAAAGAGAGGGGGGGGGGATGTAATATAATAAACGCTTCATTCATTATTGAAAAATACAAGTATAATATTATTATAGACTATACTCAAGTAAATTCTTAAAAACTTTGTATATTTCTAATAGAATATACTTTCTCTTTATGCATACTACTGATTGTAATAAGAGGTTGGTTGCTATCATACAACATTTATATTTGTCCATTAATATATAATCTTCCTATGAGAGTACTTTAATTGTAATTTTTTATGTAGAGTAATGATTAAACGAGCACAAGGCAGAAAACGATTTGGTCGTAAGAATTTCAAGCAGAGATATTTTAGACTTACCACGCATGATTTGACATATTCTAAAACTAAAGGTAAATAATCTCTTATATTTCTTTCTCTTAAAGATATATATATATATATATATATATGAGAAATACAACATTTTATGAAATCATTCATGTACATAGGTAAAGAGCCTTTGTGTAAGATACCATTGGAAGAAATTTTAGCGGTGGAAAGACTTCACGAAGATTCCTTCAAGATGAAAAATATGTTTCAAATTATTCAACCACAAAGGGCATTGTATGTTCAAGCTAGTAATTGCGTAGAAGAAAAGGAATGGATTGACATTCTTACAAAAATATGTCAAACGAATAGTAATCGCTTGGAAAAATATCATCCAAGTGCATACATCAATGGCCATTGGCTTTGGTAAGTAATATGGAAGAAATATCAAGAAATGAGTGCGTATGTGTTCTGTTTCTATTTTCATTTTGTATTTGTATAGTTGCCGGGCAGTTGCTGAAATTGCACCAGGATGCAGTCAAGTGTCGCCAGGTATAGAGGCTGGACTGCGAATGGTCTTGGATCCGGATCGCGATTTGCAGAGAATACATTCATTAATCTTTACAAATATGCCACGTCTCGAGACATTGATGAATGCATGTGAATGCCAGGCGGTTTATGGCGCTAGCGATATATGTGTTATTCCGGACGGTGGATCGCCCATAGAAGATGTACCTTCGTGTTTCAAGACTTTAAACACACTTAGAGAAGCTGCATACGCGTTACAGCGTGAACATAGAGCCTACTTTAGAAGACTGGCACGTGACACCAAATACGGCAGCAAGTATGTGTTATACAGATGTATCTTGGACTTTCGCCATTTACAATGTACATGTTATTATGAAATAACATTTGTATACTTTATTCTTCTTAGACAAGCTCCCATCGGTGATGACAACTACCTCCACTTAGCTAGTAGAGCAGGATTCGATAATCAGTTAGCAAAGCGAATGTACGAGGATAGTCTAAATCAACGGTCCATAGAGACGGAACATTACGACACGGGATTATCTAGAAAAATTGTCGAGAATCAAAGATACGACGAAACATTCAGAAAGTGTCTTGATTCCGATTCCATTAATCGTAGGTATGAAAATGAAAACAACTTATTGCGGGGATACGAAAACAATAGTGATACTATCAGAAGTATCCAAAATGATCTCAGAAAATTTGATCATAGTTTAAACAACACATTAAGATCTGATAAATCGGAGAGAAACGCTAATGAAAATATGGAAAATCACAAAAGGCTAGATAGCACTAGTCTACTAACGGCAGATAGTATTAATTTGTCAGGTACATTATCGCGAAAATTGGCTAATTATGACAACACCAGAGTGCTGAGTGAATGCACATTGACAAGACGATTACAAGATGATGTCCCTGACATATCTTGTAATTCGATGAGTGAGCGTGGCAATCATTAATTTACCTATGATGTACAAATATAAGTTGATAGAAATATTACGAAAAGGAGATGGAAAATTAGGAGAGACGGAAAAAAAACAGAGATTTACGTTGATCGTTTAGGAGAGCACTACAATCCAATTGTGGCTATTTTTTTTATTGCTATGTATATTGTACATAGGATTATATGCAAATTGTATAAAATCTTTCCGTTTTGTATAAATTAATGACTCTGCTGTTAGAGGCAGTTTTTTTCTGTTGTGTGTATGCCTGCCTTTTACGTATCGTTTTATTTTTTGGACGTTGGATAAATATGAGAGTTACAACAGAATGTAATTTAACATAACTTTTGATTCGTTACCATGCTGTGCAGAGAATGTAACATCTTGTCATCACAGAGAAATCTCTATTATTTATTATTTATTTATTTTTCACCTCATTTCAATATATTGGAGATGTATGTGAATATAAAACATGACAATGGCTGCGTTATCGCATAACCTGTAATCTCATTGAAAAGTCGAGTTTTTGCTTGTATGAAATACTTAATATTAGTTTTGTAATATGTTACGTAATAATAGTTACTATTGTAGATTAGAAAAATTATTCTGATTGAATACAATTGTCGTACTATCTTTGATTCACATATAATTCCATCAATTTTAAGTACAATCCTTTTTTGCATTAATTATAAATGCACGCATACACAAAATAAGAATATAGAAATGCCTATATTAATGTTGCAAATAGAATTGATTACTATTTGGTGAAAAATTTTAAAACTTTCAAACATTTATCTTTTTTAACACGAATTGAACATTTATCTTTTTGTTGTAGTGTCATATTTGTACGAATTCAATTAAGCCATAGAGAAAGATACAAACAACATGTGATCATACGATTTACCTTAGGCACAAAATATGTAAAATTTATTCTTTACAAACCTAATCGCAAGTAAATTTTCTTTTACCGCATCTATTATTTCAAACTTTTTTTTATTATAAAAGGAAAGACTAAATTTATTTTTATTCACAAGAATACGTATCTTCCATTATCAATTCTTATATTTTATTAGTTATTTTAATATATAGATTTTTACATAAAAATGAAAATGTTGAACATGTAGGAAAATATTAGATCTGTTTATTTTTTAAAAGAAAAGAAATACGTAAGTAACAAATATAATAATAGCGATTTTGGCTAGGGCGCACCGGTGTGTCACCTTACCGGTGGTACACAAATTGGCTTCGACTATTTTCTCAGGTCCATTTTGTGTACACCCAATATGCACTTGTGAGGTGTATCGAGCCCAGACGAACACGCGGCACCATTGAGGGACTGCATTATTTGACTAGCCAAACACAAAAGTTGCACCGACACCTGAAATGTGCAACCGATGCGTCCCAGCCGAAATCGCTATAAGATATATCTTGCAATCTGAAACCATTTTTACGCATAGGCGTGTTTGTGCGTGCGTGCGCGCGCGCGCGTGCGCGCGCGTGTGTGTATGTGTGTGTGTTGAATATTACTTTAATAATATTTTGTCTTCATATAATTGTTCGTGTATTATATGACATTATAATTGATTACATGTTGAATGAAATTTGATCAATTTCCTGTGATAGAATATGTAATCAGCATTCATAATAACTATCAATTTACCCAAGTTACAATTTTTCTATATAAGGTGTATCATTTACAATTTGAATTTTTTTAATTTTTAGAATAGACGTTTATTGAAAGACTATTTAATTGCATATAGATGATGATAATTGTACAAATATCTATTAGGGCACTTACTGTTTTATTCTAATTTTTGAAAAAAAAAGCTTTAATATGAGCTATACAGAACACACACACTTGTATAACTTTGCATCAAATTAAGATTAATTATTTTTAAGATTTTTTAAATTAATTGTCGGATCATTTTATAAGTTAGATAATTTTTGATAGAGATAAAACAATTAATATAAAAGTCATAAAACACATTTATTAAATTAATATAAAAAAAATAACTTTCTATAATTAAATTTTTTTAGAGCTTTTCTAAAAAGTGACAATATTTAGTTTCTGTTGCAATAAATTCTAATCTATTTAATTAAATTGAAGGGTTGAGGGGCGGGGGGGGGAGTGTGTGTTGAGTGTACGTACACGTTTGGGGAAGGGAGGCAATATTGTATATGTTTGTGAACGAGCCTAAAAACATTTCTTCATATTTTGATAAAATATGAAGACGATTGCATTAAATATGAAAATATCAGTTTTTTTTTTAGTGTTGAGGCTATACAAAAGAAAGATACCTTTTATATATGTATATTCAAACTACAGTGATTTATAATACATAAATAGAGTTGTGAAAACATCGTAACCGAAAATAATATACATTTGATGCGAAACTGGTATGTCAAACAAATAGGGGCTCTACAAGCCATATTAATATTATGACTATAATCCCTCCATTCTAGTAGAAGACAACTACGATAACAAGAATATAATTAAGACAATTAAAGAGTGTACAGTTATCTTGAATTATGCAAATATTATATGCAATTTATAAATATTAGATATGTACAGTGTACAGAAATCTCTTTTCCATGCGTAGGAAATAGATCTCCATTTAATATTTTTATCCATTTGCTAGATTTAAAATAATTTTAATAAGTCTGTAGATAAATCAAATTGTTTATAAAATAATGGTTTTATCTAAATATTGAGTGCGATTAAAGGACATACTGCGTGTGGACTTAGTTTAAAAACTTAACATATCCATGCAAGGCCTTTGTATATATAAATCTTTTCGCTATTCAATGCAGAGAAAATATGGAAGTAATATTATATAAATGATTGTATGTGTTAGGCGCAAATTAATGAACAATTTTACATGATGTTAGTATAGTACTAACTACAATATAATATCGATTCTTCTTTCCTTTCATATGATATACGATATAGAGAAATACAAGTATCATCCTCAAATGAAACACGGCCGAGTCAATTGATTTATATAGTTAATATCGCAAGTACCTTGTACTTCGAAAGAAATGTAAACTTGTTTATATAATTGGTTATTGAACTCAATTGTTTATTTAATTGTTACAATTGTAGCAAATTTTCATTTAAGAAGGATTCAATCTTGTATTCTCTTGTCTTTCGATAATATTAATTCTGCATTGCATTTTCAATTTACAAATTTAATATAACTTTCTTATATATTAAGTAATAGCAAATAATCAAGAAGTTTACAGGAACGCTTACGTTATCGCTTACGTTTGTAATTAGAAAGCATTGTTGTGGAATTTTTCGCGCAAAAGCTTTGATTAAAAACAAAATGATAAGTCGTTACATGCGATTCAAAAAATCAATAGCTGTTCAAAGTTTCAATTCATCTTATTAGAAAACTGCATTGAGCCTAATAAATTTATCTCATAGTATACGTTCTCGAAAAAATTTTCGATGCAGTATATATGGTAATTCTACTTACGAACGGTATTATTTATATTAATTTTATATTATTAATTTAGTAATATTTTTATATACACTATCGTTGTGTTCACCAAGTAACTATTGTTATCTTGTAGAAAACCTTAGCATAGACTGTGCCTTAAAATATATCAATGACTCGAGAATGTTTTCTCTTAATCCACAAATCATTTATATTACATCACACATACACACACACACACACGCACGCACGCACATACGACATACAAACGCGCGCGCGCATGGGATGTCCTGTAAAGATTGTAACAACGCTTAAATAATAGACTTCTGAGATGAAGATTCTAATATCGAGATTACAATAGTTTTTAAATAAGAGGAATTTCAAGTTGGCAAATTAAACTGTCCAAATTTCACACATTATAATACAATTTAGATATAATTCATCACATTGTAAAGGTATATACAAAATCAATAGGAAAAATGAAAATCATTTAGGAACACCTTCACTACTATAGGATATGCTATACCTACGGTGATCATCCGTCCTTTATTTCAGAGGACAGTCCTTTATTTCAAGTAACTGTCCTTTAGATTTATTTATTTCTTGAAAACTTAATTTTGTCCTCTTTTTTTTAAATTGTATCTTTTATATTACAATTTTGTCCTTTATTTACAAAATTACAGTCTTAATTTGAACACAATTTCTCTCAGGAAAAGTAAAGTTAATTCTGATACATTGAATTGTTATTGGCACTTTTGCGAATTTATTCGATTACTTCAACTAGAGGTTGTTGAAAGAAAAAAATGTTTCAAAAATTATAGAATTTTATTTATATTTTCTTAACTCAAACGCTCCTATTAAGGGAATGTTATCAATAACAAATAATATTTGGAGTAGAGAAAAAACCCAACTTGAAATTGACACTCTTGAAGCTGGTATTATTTATACAAAATGTAATTATGAAATTGTTTAGAATTTCATGATTTTTTAAAACAATTATCATTCTTTAAAACAAATACATTTTTTTTTCAGAAATACATTAAAAACTTATTATTGTTAAAAAATATATATGTATAAATACTATTGTTAAAAATGTATAAAATATAAATATATACATAAAGATAATTTTTTTATATAATTATATATTTAGTTAAAATTCAGATTGGATCCGTTTTTATTTTTTTATTTCAAAAATATTTCAAATTCAAAGGATTTATTATAATGCAATCAAACCAGTTTAAAATTATTAAAACATTACAAAATGTTTTATTTTGATATACAAGAAAATTTTGAAATGCTTTGATTCCTACTATAAAATGGTTTAGAAACATTAGGAATAAACCCTTAAAATTTTGTCCTTTATTTTCTCGAAGAAAATATGGTCACTATAGCTATACCTAAGTGTTTGCATTTTAGATAATTTGATCTGCCAATTTTAAATACGTCACATTTAAAAATTTGTAGCTCCGATATTTTGATATTAGGATTTTTGTCTTAGAATGAGAAATTTATCCTAAATGTTATTACGGTCATTACGGGACACTCTGTGTATATGCGTGTACATGTGAATGTGTATGTACAAGTGTGTGTGTGTATGTGTATATACACATATACATATATCATTCATCAATTGAAGAGAGAAAATTGGATAATAGTCTGTAGTATACACTTTTTGTGTATTTTAATATTGTACATAAGTTTTTCCTGCAATAAACGAAACATGTCATCTGATATACAGTAATTAATATCTTGTATAAGTTTGCATTAACATATTCGTTTAGAGCCATACAATAATTTCTCATGATTCAGTACACATTTTTCGTGACGATTGTAAAAGTTTAGATACTATTGTATAAGTAATGATATACAGAGCTGGCGGAATAAACTTTTTGCATGTGTGGAATAGTCAACTTTGGAGGCGAGAATGGAGGGGGATCTGATAAAAGTTAAATTTAAATTTATATGAAAAAAATTTATATACAAGTATTATGTAAAAAATAAAGTACACATTTATTTTGTTTTTTTATAATTACTAGACAAGACAAGCGCGCGCTACGCGCGCATTTAAAACTTTTGATGTTGCATAATTTTATATAAATTTAATGTGACACTATTAACCCCTCAATACACAAAGTCAAAATACACGATCTCCGCGATGACAACCGTTCACGAAGTTAGCGCAGCGAGAGAACCAATCGGCATCGCGGAAAAACAACAATAATTTCGTTACATTCGATATATTCTTTACATGCTTTTTTTCAGAAATGATGATTTATTCAATGCAAATGTAGCTTTTCGAACATTATTTTTACACATAAATTTGTTTATAAGTTCTTTTAAATTATTTTATTGATTTAGCTTCTTTTTTAAAAATATAAATTGTGGCAATGCTATTTAAATGATTTTGAAGCATTGTCGAACGCAAATAATTTTTTAATTGTCTTAATGCTGAAAACGATTGTTTGCAGGTACAAGATGATCTTGGTATAACCAATAGTAATTTAATTAATTTTATAAACTTCGGTGCGATTTTTAAAATTAATAAGTTTTTAAAACGTTAACTACATCTTTCAAACTACTGGCTTTTATTTTGCGATCACGCATAATGTCCAAACAGATTTCGCGGTGCAATTTTAATTTTTTAGAATCGAAAAGATTTTCTTTGTCGATATCTTTATTATAAAAACTAATTATGAACGAATTATCTAACTCGCTACCAATTATATAACGCTCATATTTTTTTACAAACAACAGTGTTTCATTTTCAAATCTATCTTTCAAAGAACAAAGTGTTTGGTCCATAATTTCAAAAAACATTTTTCTATAATGATCTTTAGGCTACTGAAAATTAACTTCATTATGAGAATTTTGAGATTCATATCGCCTAGGATTTTTTCTTGGCTTTTTAATTTCTGGTTTCTTAATTCCAAATTCTGTTTCTTCTACATTAATATTATCCCAGAGAGAATTGAATTTTGTTTTGCGCATTTGATTTAAACTGCTCGTGACTAATTCTATTTTCTCGTACGACTCATTAATACATAATTTGTGCCCTTGTAGCTCTTTATTCAATGTAAAATCCCATGTGTGGAAATTCCACATTCCACAAATTCACATGGGTGGAGTACTCCATCATTCCACATACAAAACACCGCCCCTGATATAATAATATAAGAAGTAATTTTTTTTTCTATTTGGAAATATTTAAATATAAGAAAAATGTAAAAACTATTATTTGTGTGAATATAGTAAATAATGGTTTAGAAAAGTCATATAACCTTTTTCTATAAATAAAGCACGGAAGAGAACCATGAAATCATAGACGTTACCTACAGGATTTATAAGACATTGGCTATGTAGTTTAATTTGCGATCGCTATGACCTATAAATGGCATGGAAATCATTTAAATCGCTCCAAGGATAAAACATTTAAATGTATAATTGTTGATGTAATTAAAATATAAAATAATTTATTTAATTTACGCCTATTTCTATGAATGCAGATTAACTTTGACCCAAGTTTTATCTTTCTTTTATTTTTTTTAGTTCTAAAAATTGGAAAAAGATAAAAGAGTAAGTTAATTATAAACTACTGAGATTCAAGTTTAATCTACAGTTGGTGGAAATGGATATTAGTGCAATTAAAAGATGGAAGTCAAAATTAATTTAGATTTCAGTTTCGAGAATATTTTAGAGGACACAAAACGGTTGTTGATTCAAGGAGAGGCAGTTTTTAAGACCTGTCACATAATAATATTATGCATGTGGGCACATCTCGAAAGTTATCAGCTATAAAAATATTTGCCTCTTGTTTACAGTCATCATTCTTGAAAAACAATTTCCATAAAATTACCTAAAAAACATTTTACGGGTGAACGTCCAGCAAATCACGCGCTAAAGGGATTTCTACAACGCAAGCAAAACCTTATCCAACTGCGTCGTCATAGCGCTAGCAAAACACTAGCACACTTTGTGCGCAATTTCAATAACCGATAAGGTGCAATTTCACGCAGCGAGTAAAAGCTGACGTTTTACCTCCACTCAATCGCAACGCAAAGCAGCGTTAAAAAGCCAAACGCTATTGCCTCTATCCTTTTCATGTAGCGAATAAAAGCTGGCGTTTTACCCTTACTCCACCCAATTCTACCGCAACGCAAAGCAGCGTTAAAAGCGGCAATTGCTAAGTACCTATACAGCACAGAAAATTGCAGCAATGTTGCAATGTTGCAGATTGCAATGTAATATTACGGAGACATTGCAGAAACATAAATTAACTGGAAGGGTCCCAGATGCGCACAGACCCAATTGGACACCACCAATTATAGCGGCCGATGCCTAGAGTATTTCCGTTGGTTGGGTTAGATTAGATTACGTGATTGGTGGTATCCGATTGGGTCCGTGCGCATTTGGGACCCTTCCAATTAACTATATGCCTGCAACATCGCATGGCATATGCCAGTAATATTATGGAAACATTGCAATATCATAATATTTTTAATAAAGTAGTGGCAATAAAGAGCCAAAGCAGAATATTCGTGTATAATAATATATTAATTTGACTCATCCATAATTAATCATCCGCATTTAGCAAACTAAGGTCGGGCGATGTTATTAAATTTTCCGCTAAATCTCTACATTCCCTAACAGCACAACCATCCATATGTCGACTGTATGGTAAGAGTCGAATCATCCAAGTCAGACTTTTAGAGTTGACTGCAAATCGACTTTGCATAGACGTCTGCAGACATCCTTGTTGACTCTAAGACGTCTGGAAAAAGGTTTGCGGTGCTGTGTGTATTATAGTATTGTTAAGAAACATAAATATTTATATCAATAGACAAAATAAGTCCATATATAAAAAAATCTCGATCTACAGCCCAATAAACAAACAATATTTTTTAATTGTTTTTTTAATAAAAATTTTTTCATATTTAATTTAGTTATTGTATTATATTGATATATATTTTCTAATCACATTCTTATTTAAACAAATAACAGAAAAGTTATTCCAAATGCTATTCTGCATTTGCGAAATTAGTAAAAAAAATTATAATTTTATATTTGTTTATATAAATGTGCTTTAATTATACATATTTCATTTTTTCGATAACGTATTTAGACCTGATTTACCAGTTATATACACATATCAGCATAAAGTGTTCACAGGTCATCATGAGGGATCAATTCGCAGCGATCACGAAGGTCAAGCAACGTTCACCAGAGTCGCGACTTGGATGGGTGACCGCTTGGAAATTTCTGAAAAAGATTTCCAAAATTTTTATTTTTACCAAAATAGTTTTTTAAAATGTTACACAAATATTGTTTTGTTCATTGGAATTATGTGGTGTAATAATATTTATGTGAATATTTTGGAAAAATGGGATGTTTCAATGCAATATTTCAAAAAGCGGACATCTCAATGTTGCTGCAATCTTCCAACAATGTTGCAGCAATGTTTCGCAATCAAAATGCAATATTACAATGTTTCAATGAAATCATTCTGCAATGTTCCTGTAATCTCTCTGTGCTGTATGGATACATACATAATCTGACATAACCGCAAAAATGGAGTTGGAATATTATAATCAATATATCAAGTATGTAAAATATTATAAACACACAGTGGCGGTTATAGCTGAAATTAAAAGACGACGTATAGCTGCTGCAATTGCTGCAATGTATTCGTAAAAAAAAAAAGAAATAGATATAAAAAAAAAGTTTTGGGTAGCTTTGATTTTTGTAAATCGTAATGAGCACAGTTTCTTTTTTGCATCGAGCCAAAATTGTTACTAATGTATTTTCCGCTTTTAGGATAAAAATAATATGAATTTTTATCTATGTAACATTCATTATATCCCTCCATACAAGAGTGCCGATATATTTCTTCACTTTCTTGTATGGTACAAACAATTGTTTTGCACACACAGTATATGAGGGTATAACAGAAGTATAACAGAATTTTCTACAATATAAAAAACACAGTTATTAACACAATATAACAAATAAAGCTATCTAACATAAATAAATAAAAAACAAAAAGCAACCTAGCCTAAAAGTATGCTTACCCACATAGCACGTAATATTTCTGTGATATCACAGAATCATTGCAATATCACAGAAATATTACATATTACTGTGAAATATCACAGAAATATTACTGTGATATTACACAGTGATAATGACATTGAAATATTCCACTGATATCACAGAAATATTATTGTGATATTATACAGTGATAATAACATTAAAATATTCCAATGATATCATTGCAATATATTGTTGCAATATTTAATTTCAAAGAACAAGGTAATGTCAAACCACGTTTTTATTATGTCTTATTAATGCAACGTCACTATCTCTTTGATTAATTTTGATATTTTTAGTATCCTTAATATTTTTGGTAATTTCGATATCCTATAGAAGAAATCAACTTACAAATAAAATAATTATGTCTTTGCTCTTTCGTGGAATAAAAGTAAATGTTAAGAAAAAAAATTAATTAACTTTATTATTAGTTTAGATATTTACTTAGTTTATTTCTTAAACTGTATATATGTATAAACTATAATGTACGCTCTTCTATGTAATCTATCAATTTAATTGTTGCTTTACAACTCGATCAATAATGATTTTATTAAAAAATTACAGAAAAACCTTTGTATTTATCTTATTGTCATTTATAATTTTTACAGGAGCACAAAATTGATTTTAATTTTTAAAAATTTTTATCATGAGGAATTTAAAAAAAAAATGTTTACAAAAAGTTTTGTTAATACACATTTATTATTCACTTGGCAATAAATATTTCAAAGTATATTAAGAAGTTTTTAAAAAAATATACATTTTTACGTCATTTAATATTTACTGCTCGGTACATTATTTTGTGAAATAGTTTATTCATTAATATTGATTAGACTATTATACACCACAGTAAAAGGTTTTTCAAGTTAATTAAAATATTAAATTTCCAACAAAGTTTTCTTTAGATTTCACTTTTTTTTCAACTTTATTAAAAAATATGATTATATATATTCTATCATTAATTAGGTATTTTACAATGTTCATTAATTATATGTATGTATATAATGTTGCGGCTCGGTCACCGACCGTCACAACATACGACGAAACAAGCGAGCGCGTGCACAGCCGCTATGCGGTCCCGCCGTGTGTATAAGACTCCACGCAAACAAGTGAGTGCTGGCACCACCGCTAGGTGGCCGCGCCGCTGGAGACCTTCTCGTGAGTCAAGTGCAGCCACAGGTGTTATATCTAGACGCCACTGCGGCCGACCGGGCCGACTCACCACGACTCACTAGCTCACACTTCAGTGAGATTTTGAAGAAAATTGTTGCTTGTTGTAATTTGGAAACGAATACTTGTTCTAATTTTTTTCCAATGTAACGTCCCTTGAAAAAAAAGTTGATAAACTTGTTTCAATAAACTGATTACTGATCAGTAACTGATTATATTTTGTCAGTTACTGATCAGTAATCAGTTTATTGAAACAAGTTTATCAATTTTTTTTTAAGGGCTACGTGTGGAACGCTGTTTCATATAAAATTTTATATTTTTACATGTAAATAATATTTTGTATTGTTATTTAATCTTGAACATAAATTAAAATTATAATTCAAATTGAATCTTTTTTAACAAAAATGAAAAAGGATACAAGAGACTTTTTTTGTAAATTAAACATTTATTACGTTTACATTATTGTATTCTGTTTTAATAAATATAATTAATTTTTTTATGTTTAATATATATTACATGTAACGATATTAAAATAATATTAAGAATAACAATAAAAATAAAATAAATTAAAATAATTTATTTATTTAATTTTTTGCAATATTATTTAAGTATCACATAAACATCACAGAAATATTGTGAAATATCACAGTAATATTACTGTGATGCGTTTTCGCGGACATTTTGATATTACTGTGATATCACAGTAATATTTCGTGATATTTCTGCAATATTTCATTTGTAATATTGCAATGTAAAAGTGATATTGCTATGATATCACTGCAATATTACGTGCTATGTGGGTACTATATGTATATAATATATCCCAGATAACATTTCTTGCTGGCAAGTTTTGCGCGCAATGTGTATGCGAACTTTGTAACAGATTTACATGCGTTTTGTTCGTAGAACGTGTTACATCGTGTATATTGCTTACAAGTGGCTAGCTCATGTATTGTCCCATGTACTGGCAAATTACATGCAGATGGCTAACATATTGCTAGTCGTTTGCTTCCCAGATAAAATTTTTTGCGCGCAAACTTTGCGCGTCTTATGCATGTGAACTGTGCACGTGGTTTGCGTGAGTTTTGCCCGCAAATTAGTTAAGCTCATGTATTGTCCGATACACCAGCATATCACATGCAAATGGATACCATTTTGCATGTGATTTGCTGGTGTATTGGATAATTATATTTGCTCGTAAGTTGCTTGCACCCAGATAACATTTTTTGCGCGCAAAGTTTGCGCGTCTTATGCATGTACGAGGTGTGTTCAAAAAGTATCGCGAATTTTGAATTTTCGCGGGTTACGTATATTCGAATTTCGATCTTTTTGTGGCGTTATGTTGGTACTCATGTCTCTCACTTATGCCGACAAGCTCGGCCATTTTGAATGTTCACTTAATTGTTGACAGCTGCTTTGCTTGCACGTGTTTTGGATCGTCTTCGATTTTTACCTATTCAAAAAAATGGATCAAAGAACCTGTATCAAATTTTGTGTGAAAAACGAAATTAAGTGCGCGGATGCATTCCGAATGTTGACTGTGGCATACGGAGAAGCTACCTTGGACCGAAGCAATGTTTATCGGTGGTACAAAATGTTCTCAGAAGGCCGAGAAGATGTGAACGACGAAGAGCGTGCCGGACGCCCGAGCACTTCAACAACAGACGAAAAAATTAATGAAGTGGAGAAAATGGTATTGGCCAATCGTCGAATCACCGTTAGAGAAGTTGCTGAGGACCTAAACATATCGATTGGCTCGTGCCATTCGATTTTTATCAATGATTTGGGCATGAGACGGGTCGCCGCGAAATTCGTACCAAAATTGCTCAATTGCGACCAAAAACAGCATCGCATGAACATTGCTAATGAGATGTTGGACTCTGTCCGCGACGACCCAAATTTGCTCCAAAGGGTCATAACTGGTGACGAATCGTGGGTTTATGGTTATGACGTGGAAACCAAAGCTCAATCATCTCAATGGAAGCTGCCGCACGAACCAAGACCGAAAAAAGCGCGCCAAGTTCGGTCGAATGTGAAAGTTTTGCTGACAGTTTTCTTCGATTGCAGGGGCGTGGTGCATCATGAGTTCTTGCCACAGGGTAGAACGGTCAATAAGGAATATTAGGCTGCGTTCAGATTCCCCACCCGAATGCACCCAGGCACCTAAAGAGCGTTCAGATTCCTTTAGAGTGCCCCTACCGGACATTAGGTGGGTCGTTCACTTTATCACTCTGTCTATCCCGAGAGAGTGGAAAAACCACATGGGCCTTTGAGCCGGGTGAAACGGGTGGGTGACGTAAAGATGCGTTCCAAAATGTATCGCTATAAAAATTTCTATATATTTGTGATAAAGCTCGTATATTTAAAATAAATTTAAAATAAAAAAATAAATTTAATTTAAAATATTATAGTAAATAAAAATTAAAATGTATCAATATAATAAAGAAAAACGTTAATAACCAAGAAAAGTTTAAACGTTTTGTTTATTATTCTGTTTATGTAATTACAGATTAATAAATATTAATCTTTTATTCTATTAATGTAAGGTTTCTTGATCTACAGTCTCACAAAACCGTTATATAAATATTTATATTTGAGATTAGTATGTTAAAGATTTTTAGTATTATTAAATATTTTCTGATACTAATAAAATATACTGTTTGTTTTCTGTTCCTGAACTCCCTGAATTAATGTGCACTTAAAGTGAAATAGATATATATTTGAAAGTTAGTAAAAACAAGAAGGAACGTTCCAGTGCAGTCTAGTGCAGGAATAGAAAACAAGCCTATACATATAATAGATGATATGCGCAATATATATCTTCATCTAATTTGTTAAAATAAAAATTTATTTTTATTGTTCAAATTGATTCGTCCTATTCTACTAACATTTAATTTTCATCTACTTTAGTTATATTGATAAAAATATTCATAGTAAAATATTTATGTATTATCTTTATCGTTTATCTTAATTTATTATGTAATTTATTCTGAATCTGAGATATTTATGTTACTATTTCTCAGTGTTATTTGCTAAACACACCCAATGTTTGAGAGTGCGTTCAGATTCCATAAACCACTAGGGAGCTTTTCATTAGCTCCGCCCATTTACCCAGTCACCCAGAGATCACTCACCGGGTGGAGAATCTGAACGCAGCTTTACCTGCAAGTTATGCGCAATTTGCGCGAAGCAATCCGCCAGAAACGCCCGGATTTGTGGAAGAACAAAAATTGGCTTTTGCACCACGATAACGCCCCTGCTCACACATCGTTGCTTGTGCGCGAGTTTTTGGCCAAAAACAACACACTAATGATGCCGCAGCCACCGTATTCCCCAGATCTGGCCCCCTGTGACTTTTTCTTGTTCCCTAAACTGAAGAGGCCCATGAAAGGACGACGTTACGCTACGCTTGACGAGATAAAGACGGCATCGAAGGAGGAGCTGAACAAGATAAAAAAAAATGATTTTTTGAAGTGCTTCGAAGATTGGAAAAACCGTTGGCACAAGTGTATAATATCTCATGGGGATTACTTTGAAGGGGACAAAATAGATATTCATGAATAAATAAATAATTTTTGAAAAAACACAAAATTCGCAATACTTTTTGAACACACCTCGTAAACTGTGTATTCACGCGGTTTGCGTGAATTTTGCCCGCAAGTTGAAATTCTGTAATTTCAGATTGAAATGGATTTAACAACTCAGAAAAAATTTTTACGGGTAAACGTCCAGCAAATCACGCGCAAAAGGGATTCCTACAACGCAAGCAAAACCTTATCCAACTGCGTCGTCATAGCGCTAACAAAACACTAGCACACTTTGTGCGCAATTTCTATAAGCGATATGCACGCAAAACGCTAGCACACTTTGCGCGCGATCTCAAAAAGCGATACCCTGCCGAAAATGTGCTATTAAAACCAATTTAAAAAAAGGTAATCTGAATCGATTGGGATTTCTGCACCAAAAATACGGTATTAAGACCGATTGAAAAATAAGATCCGAACCCAGATAGATTTATTAAAACAGAATACATTAATGTAAACGTAATAAACGTTTAGTTTACAAAAAAATATTTCTTGTATTCTTTTCGTTAAAAAAGATTTAAAAAAAGATTAAATTTGAATTAAACATTTAATTTATGTACAAGATTAAATAACAATACAAATTGTTATTTACATGTAAAAATATAAAATTTTTTGTGGAACAGCGTTTGACACACACGCCATGTTTCAAAAGAATAAGAGCGAGGGTGTTTACGATAACTAATCGGATCTCGGATTGAATTGAACAATGGTACTCAACGTAGGTATAGAAAATTTCCCTAGGCTAATCGGATTGACGATTGCTGTCTCAAATGTAATCCGATTGATGACAAAGCGTGGAGACCGAGAAGCATGCTTAAAAAGTAAGTAATTTAGATAAAAATATACTTTAAACGCATTTTGATACACAATGATATAAGAAAGGTGCGTCTTGTGAAATAGAATATTAATCAATCATGTAAGTGTTTATAACTTATAAATTTGGAAAATACATGTGTGAGCGGAGAATTCAGTTTTGATCAAGGTCCGTATTTTAAATTATTCAATATTTTTTAATTAAACAAAGTTAAATTTAATGACTAATGAAATTAATTTACTTTAAAATTTGCACACATAAAAAAACTAATTAAAATTAATTTTGAAAAACAATGTTTGAATTAAATTACAATGTAATTTTGAGTATTAGATTACTACATAATAAAATAGTTGTTACAATATATGAATCATTAAAAATAAATGTAATATATATTATATTTGTAAATTAAGTTTATGCAATATAACTAAGAAATATTGCTATTTATTTATGAATATTTTTTTACAATTTTTTTTATATAATAAAATTTTTACTGTAAAAGTTATACTGTAAAAGCAGGTAGAAACCTTTTTCACGATCGCTTGATAGTTGCAATGACAGAGCTTCTAATGGTGAATTTCGGAACGCAAACTGAACTTCCGCGCATTATTCATACATAATCGCTGTGCGTGAAAAGATTCACGTGAACTCTCTATGAGTGAAAAATGAAAAATGAAAAGTGAAACATCAAAAGTGAAAAGTGAAACGTGAAAAGTTCCGCGTGAAATTACATGATTGACCCCCAATTGTATTTCCCTTTGTCCCATGGAGTGGAACTCGCGGATGCGTAATTGTCACCTGTCAATCGCAATATTTTTCCCATAGATCTTTTCATTGTATCTATCAAAATCAGTGTATATTATTGGCTCGCGCAGATTACGCTTCCGCATTTGTCGCAGCATAGGACATAGGGATTCGAATTTCTGCGGATCGGAATCACATACGAGGTGTGATCAAAAAGTAAGGTGATTTTTCATTTTTATAAAAAAATATTCATTTATTCATCCAAAATTATGTTATCCCCTTCAAAATAATCCCCCTCTGATACAATGCATTGGTGTCAGCGCTTTTTTCAGTCGTCAAAACATTTCTGAAATGCACTTTTGGGTATTGCTTTGAGCTCCTCCAGCGATGCAGCCTTAATCTCCTCAATCGTCGCAAATCTTCGTCCTTTCATAAGCCTTTTGGGAAGAGGAAAAAGTCGCAGGGGGTTAAGTCTGGTGAATACGGTGGCTAAGGCATGATGATAGTATTGTTTTTGGCCAAAAAAGTACTCACTAGTAACGACGTGTGCGCAGGTGCATTATGGGGTGCGCACGATTGGACACCGCATGATTGGACACCACCACTCATGGCGGCCTATGCCTAGAGTTTTTCCACTGGTCAAGCGCTGTGAGTGGTGGTGTCCAATCGTGCTGTGTCCAAAAGGGTGTCACCCGTGCATTATCATGGTGCAGAATCCATGAATTTTCTTTCCACACTTCCGGACGTTTTTTTCTTATTGATTCACGCAAACGCCGCATAACCTCAAGGTAATACTCCTTGTTTACCGTAGGATCTTGTGGTAGGAATTCTTGATGCACAACGCGATGGTAATCAAAGAAAACTGTGAGCAAAACCTTCACATTCGAACGAACTTGGCGTGCCTTTTTCGGTCTTGGCTCTCCTGGGCTCTTCCACTGGGATGATTGGGCTTTGGTTTCGACGTCATAACCATATACCCATGTTTCGTCACCAGTTATAACCCTTTTGAGCAGATCAGGATCATCATTGACGTCGTTCAACATGTCTTGGGCGATGTTCATGCGACGCTGCTTCTGATCAAAATTAAGCAGTTTTGGAACGAATTTCGCTGACACACGTATCATATCCAAAACATCCGTTAAAATTGATTGACATGAGCCAAACGATATGTTAAGATCATCAGCTATTTCTCTAATCGTGATTCGACAATTTTTCAACACAATTTCTTTCACTTCCTGAACATTTTCGTCGGTTTTTGACGTGCTGGGGCGTCCAGAGCGAGATTCATCGTTAACATTTTCTCGACCCTCTTGGAATAACTTATACCATTTATAAACATTTTTTTTGCTCAAAGTTGACTCACCGTACGCCACTGTCAACATTTCAAGAGTTCTTGAACACTTAATACCATTTGTTATCGTATCTTTAGTAAGACCGGTGCTTGGCACGTATTCTATCGTCTTCCTTAATAGCTAGATAGTGTCTTTAATGAGACCGGTGCTAAGCACTAAAAATGAGTAATGGACTGTATACTTTTAATTGAAAATAAAATGTTTATTGAGCCTTGCACAACGCTCATGCTTTGAATACAATACTTCTCATACTACCGCCGATCAAGAAATCACACCACCGCTTGCTCGCATTGTTTATCTGTCGCATAGCAACCGCCACGCTCGCAATGCTCTTACGAAGAGCAGAAACCGGCGAGAATTTAAACTGAGCACACAGACTCTAACACACCGCGCGCCTTGCTAAGCTATGGTTAGCAATATAAAAACGAATGACTTAACTAAACTCTAAACAAATTTAAAAAGATATATAAGCTTAAAATTAGTATCTAACTTATAATTAGGATCGATTAATGCATTATAAGGCTCAATAAATACCTATAAGAGTTTACACATTTTTACTCTTATTCAGATAGTCTTCGGTAGGCAATATACAAAGTTTTACAGCGGGACGTTTATATTCTCCATTGGCTGTTTTAATTATAGCTGTCCTGACAACCTTATCAGACCCTGGAAAGATTTCCTTCACTCGACCGAGAGCCCATTTTAACGGCGGTAAGTTGTCTTCTCTACAAACAACCAACTGTCCGACTTGGAGCTGAGATCCATTATTTGACAGCCATTTATTGCGACGTTGCAAATTGAATAAATATTCGGTAGACCACCTCTTCCAAAAAATGTTGACGCATTTGTTCAATCATTTGCCATCTTGACAATCTTCCAATCGTTGCATCGGTTAAATTTAACTCCGGATATGAAGTTAACGTAGTACCTATAAGAAAATGACCTGGAGATAAATAATTTAAGTCATTAGGATCGGTTGATATTGCAATTATAGGACGCGAGTTTAAAATAGCCTCTATCTGGGAAATTAAGGTAAACGCCTCTTCGAACGTCATAGCTGCATCCGCTGCGGTCTTGTAAAAATAAGCTTTGAAGGACTTTACTGCGCTTTCCCATAGACCTCCAAAGTGCGGTGCACGAGCGGGAGTAAAATGCCATTTAATTCCTTCGCAATTCGAGAAATCAATGATATTGCGTCCTTTTTCGCAGGACAAAAGCTCTCTGCATCTATTCAAATCTCGATTGGCGCCCACGAAATTAGTGCCATTATCGCTATATACATTGGCCGGTCTTTCTCGACGGCTAATAAATCGTTTAAATGCATTTAAAAATGCCTCCGTGTTTAGATCTGAAACAATCTCTAAATGAACAGCCTTGACTGTCATACAGACAAAGATTGCAATATAGGCTTTAAGTCGCTTAATTCCTCGCCCTTTGCTTGGACGAACGTAGATGGGACCGCAAAAATCAACCCCCGTATTAACAAATGGTCTAGCTGGAGTCATTCTCTCTACTGGTAAATCGCCCATTATCTGCTGAGAAATTCGCGGTCTAGATCTAAAACATTTGACGCACTTATGTAATAATCCTTTGACCGTACCGCGCGCTCTAATAGGCCAATAGAATTGACGGACCGAAGCTAACGTAGCTTCTGCGCCTGCATGAAAATTTCTTAAATGTTCGTGTATGATTATTAGGTCTGTTAGTCTCGAATGATGAGGCAACACCCATTGATGCTTAACTTCGTATCCTAAATCTGCATGCCGCAACCTACCACCTACACGCAATAAACCTTCATCGTCTAAGAAAGGATTAAGATATTTTAAACTACTACTCTTAGGAATTGGCTTATTTGATCGTAGAGCTTGTATCTCTGATTGAAAGCCTGACAATTGTTCCATTCCGATTAAACGCCTTTTGGAATATTCCAACTCTTCTAAAGTTAAGTCTTGAGATGATTCTTGTCTATTTCTTCTACATCGTCGCGCGAATCGTATGCAAGTGGCTGCAACACGTACGAGCCTCTGGAATGTAGAGAATCTATTTATAAAACTCTCAGATGATTGCGGAATTGTCGTTAACACGACTTGCTCGTTCAAAGAATCGGACTGATCCTCTTCAAAGTTGTTTGAGTCTGATAGTTGATCAACTTGAATATGATTTTTCAGCCATGACGGTCCATTCCACCATAACAGAGAATCACACAATTCTCTCGCATCAGAACCTCGAGAGACTAGATCTGCAGGATTTTCCTTAGTCCCGACGTGATTCCAATCCTCAACTGATGACAGCTCCTGAATTTCGCCTATCCTATGAGCGACAAATACAGGCAATTTTTTATTCGTTGCCTTAATCCAATGCAAGACTATGGATGAGTCCGTCCAATAATAAACCTTAGCTACATTCAAGCTCAATGCCGCCTTGACTTTGCTCATCAATTGTACCAACAATTGAGCACCGCATAATTCTAATCTGGGGATCGAAATTGCTCGGAGTGGAGCCACTCTAGATTTGGCACACAACAAGCATGATTGAAGAATCTCATTTTGATCAGAGCTTCTTAAGTAGATGCACGCACCGTAGGCCTTCTCACTAACGTCACTAAATCCATGTAACTGGATCTCCTTCTTGTCGCCATCCCCGAGAACTCGACGCGGCACACGGAACGCTTGAAGATGCTGCATATTCTCGACGCAGTTGGCCCACTTAGAGAAAATATCTGCCGGTAGGGACTCATCCCAATCTAGTTGCAGTCTCCATAACTCCTGAATCAAAATCTTGGCTGTGATTATTACAGGAGCTAATAACCCAAGCGGGTCAAAAATTTGAGCGATACTTGATAATATGATCCTTTTCGTACATGTTACAAGATGAGGTACCTTGATAAAATACTGAAGGGCATCCTCCTGCGGATTCCAATTAATGCCTAGAGTTTTAGTGATGGAATCTTTATCTAGATCTAAAGTAACGTGCTCAACGGCGCACTCCGGCATGCCCTTAAGTAACTCTTTATTGTTGAAGGTCCACTTTCTTAAGATGAATCCACCCTTTGCGAGTAACTCTGTTACTTGATTCCGAATGATGATTGCCTCCTTTATGGTATCCGCACCTGTCAAAAGGTCATCCATATAGAAGTCCCAGCTAGCTATCGCTGCACCTTTAGGAAATTGCTCTTCTTCTATATCGGCCAATTGCTGAATCACCTTCGTGGCCAAAAATGATGCTGGTGCTGTCCCGTAAGTTAAAGTTAACAATTCGTATGTTTTGATCTCTTCCGTCGGGTTCTCTCTCCAAACGATACGCTGCAGTGGCACTTGGTTCTCGTCCAGCCTTATCTGACGATACATCTTAGCAATATCCGAAGTCATGACATACTTAAAACTTCGAAACCTTAATAGTATTGAAAATAGATCCTGTTGTACTACTGGACCGGACATAAGAGCGTCATTCAGAGAAATTCCGTTGCTACCTTTAGCAGAGGCGTCAAAAACCACTCTTAGTTTAGTGGTGATACTGGACTCTTTTATCACGCAGTGATGCGGTAAATAATACTGTGGTCGTACCATCCATTTGACGTTGTCTTGTCGGATTTCTCGCATATGTTGCAAGTCTAGGTATTCCTGAAGAAATTTCGAGTATTTTTTCTTCAAAGTTGGTTGCCTCTCGAATCTCTTCTCTAACTTCTTGAGACGTTGAATAGCCAAATCACGGGAATCACCTATTTTTGAAAGTTGCTCTTCTCTGGTAGGCAATGACACAATGAAACGTCCGCTTTCATCCCGTTTGTAGGTACGCGCAAAATGACCTTCGCAAATGCGCTCTTCTGGGGAGCGAGTCGTTTGCCTTTCGCTGCTCTCAAGTTGCCAGAACTTAACGAGACTGAAATTGAGCTGCTCATTCATCACCAAGCTACAGATAGTACTCTTCTGCTCTTGATTGTGAGCGATTAACTTGCCAGCTACTATCCAACCTAACAGGGTTTTCTGCCAAGTCGGTTGTCCGTTTGACTTCTTAACTCGGCCAATGCACATGAGATCGAAGAATATCTCCGCGCCTAGAAGTAAATCTATTTTGTTTGTCTCGTAAAAACCAGGATCGGCTAAAACGATACCCTCAGGGATCTGCAACTCGTTCGTATTAATCTGATCAGTAGGCATGACCTGCACAATTCGTTCTATAATTAGACAATTAAGATTGACAGTAAAATTATTGACTCGAGACCGCATCGTTATCTGAACACTCTTATTGGCTTGAGTTGACATATCTCCCAAGCTGCTCACCGGCACGTTTATAGGAATCTGTTTAAGAGTGAGCCTTTTAGCGAATTCGCTAGTAATAAAGCAGGATTGAGACCGCTGTCCAATAGTGCCCTACCTATTATTTGATTGCCTTTGCTGTCGTTTACCTTGACTGTAGCTGTTGCGAGAAGAACTTGTTTGCCTTGTTTAAATGACACGTGATTGATGCTGGTTGCTACAACCTTGCCATCCTCAGCGCTGCTCGCATCTTCGGACTTAGATTCAGGCTTCTTTGTTACAGTCGATTCCAAATGAAGTAACGTGTTATGCCGTTTGTTGCACTTTCGACATGGGCCTATAGAACATTGCCTGGCTTGATGCAAGGTAGATCTCAGGCAGTTTAGACACAATTTGCGCGACCTAGCCTCCTGGATTCTCTTTTCAATCTCCAAGTCTAAGAAATCCTTGCATTTGTATATAATATGCTCTTCTTTACTGCAATACGCACACTTACTGCTCGTGGTAGCTACATTTACTGCTGTGCTCCTGGGCTGTGAACCTCTCTCTGAATTTGAATTTGAATTTACTTTTACAGGGCGCGCCGAAGCCTCTAAAGCCTTGCTATGCTGTGACAAAAAATCCGATAATTGCTTGAGTGTGGGAACTTCTCCCCTCTTCACCGTTGTTTCCCAAGCTCGACTGGTTTTTTGATCTAGACGACTTGCTATTACGTAGACTATAAGGTCATCCCAATACTCAGTTGGCCTTCTTAAAGCTTTGAGCGCACGCAAATGTTTTAAGACGTTATCCAAAGCACGTCGTAGCAGTACGTGATTCTCCTTCACTATTACGGGAACTTCGAAAAGAGCCTTGATGTGTTTTTGTATAATCAATCCAGTGTCGTCATATCTTTCCTTGAGCATCTCCCAAGCCTCAGAATAATTTTCGTCTGACACCTCGAGAGAGCCAACCATATCGCGTGCTTCTCCTTTTAGCGAGACTATGAGATACTGCATTTTTTGAACATTCGGCAGCGTGGCATTCTGATGAATCATAGTTTGAAACATGTTGCGAAACGGGATCCAATCTTCGAATGATCCTGCAAATGTAGGCAAATTAATGCGAGGTAATTTTAAATGTTCGTTAGCCGAACTTCCTTGGGTAGCCGGAGTTCCTTCTCTTGTGAATCGCGGAACGTGACTTAAATTGAGGGCTTGTGTTGAGCCTACCTTAGCTTCTATCAATGACTCGAGCTTGGACGTAATAGCGAAATACCTCTCCTCGAACAAGCGTCGTTCCTCATCGTGACTTGCCGAATAGTCTGCTTCACATTCTATATCTTCAATCGAAGCTTGTATGCCATTGAAGACATCCCACGTCTCGTTGAACTTGTGAAGTCTTTGACGAAGCTCGATTAGTGAAGTATTTTGAAGATCTATTTCTTCTAGATATGACGTATATCTTGTGCACTGCGACTTAACCTGTCCTCGTTTATTCTTTAGCAATTTAATCGGAACGGTTCCCCCTGAACTAGAGCTTCCGCCTGCGTCTGTCATTATCACCTAATAAATCTAAATTGTAATTCTAACAAAGTTATGTTTATTACGCGTAACGCTGAAACGGAACTCGATTGCTATTATATCGCGATCTATTTCCTTTTCGCTTGTTACTTTATCGCGATCTCTTTCTAACTCGCGATTTCCTTTTTTTGCTCGCAATATAGCAACGACAAACTTGTGCTACAGCAACGACAAAATGGCGGACTTTATAGAATGTTTTATTTACAAACGATTTGTTACAGAGACGAAATAGCTGCGCTTCACGGATATCTAATTTGCTCGTCCGTTAGCGGCCTGAACGTAGTACTCACGTATCTTGAGCCTTATCAATACTTTGGCTAGATTAGACGCGGAGCCAGTCTTCAGCAAACCTTGTTTTTAACTTTCCTTTCTCGCCGACAGTATCCGGCTCGAAGAACCAAAATGTTATCGTATCTTTAGTAAGACCGGTGCTTGGCACGTATTCTATCGTCTTCCTCAATAGCTAGATAGTGTCTTTAATGAGACCGGTGCTAAGCACTAAAAATGAGTAATGGACTGTATACTTTTAATTGAAAATAAAATGTTTATTGAGCCTTGCACAACGCTCATGCTTTGAATACAATACTTCTCATACTACCGCCGATCAAGAAATCACACCACCGCTTGCTCGCATTGTTTATCTGTCGCATAGCAACCGCCACGCTCGCAATGCTCTTACGAAGAGCAGAAACCGGCGAGAATTTAAACTGAGCACACAGACTCTAACACCATTTTTTACACAAAAATTAATACAAACTCTCTGCTTCATTATTTTTAACAGCAAAAAATCGCCGAGCACGCAAACACGAGTCTAACATTTATGCCTCTCACATAAAAACAACACATGCTATATGGTCAAAACTGTGAACATATGATCGTGACGAGTGTACCAACACAAAAAAAAAATTTTGAAATTAGAGTGTATAGAGCGCGCAAAATTCAAAAAGTCACCTTACTTTTTAATCACACCTCGTATACATGTACATCAAAGTTGCAAAACTCCATTATATACCGATCACAATTGACAAATAACTACGATGGGAGGGTTCCGATAGCGCACATCCCGATAGCCCACCAACCAATCATCTTGACTTATCTAACCCAACCTACGGAAAATCTCTAGGCATCTGCCATTGTGAGTGGTTTGTGTGCTATCGTGATGTGCGCTATTAGGACCCGCCGAACTATGGCGAATAACCACGTGTCAATTATAACTTTGTAAAAAAACAATTATTATTAATTATGAAGTCAAAAAAGTTTTATTTAATTATTGGTTTAAAAATAAACTCTTTTAAATAAATGTACAGTCGTGTTCATTATAGTTGCGACAATTTTCTTAGATGCGTTTCTGAACGCGCAACTGAGCTGAGAGCATGATTGCTTTTTACTTGTCGATCCAACCACTTACGTTCGCCGCTCGATGAGCAAGGCTACATTCCAAAAACCATCAAAGAAAAAGTGTCGCAACTATAATGAACATGACTGTACGTGTGCGTTTAAAAAGCAAGAGCTATGTCTCAAGATTTCAAAATTATATGTATTAAACAACATTGCTATTAGAAATGAAAAAAATGAAAGAAAAAACGACAATTTTGGGTGCGACCTATATTTAATGCTGAAAGGAGATTGCAACAAGGAGCAAGCAATAATCTTAATAAGGAAATGGTGGCCAAAGACATAGACTACGTTTACACGGCTTTTAACTTCGATTTAGTAACGTTAATGTTATAACTCCTATTTAAAGTGAGGTGCGTTTACACGTTCAGGCTTATCTTATCCCTACCAAGCTGAAGCAGCTTAAGAACTTTTGAGTGATGTGAGTCAAGGATTTCCATTAATACCAACATAAAATAATAAAAAGTTGGATGCTTGTTTGTGGTAGAAATGTACACCCATGGAATTTGATTCTGTCCATGGGGAAATTTTCCAAACTAAAAAGTCGCTATCTTTCTACATACTTACATTTTATGATTAACGTAACAACCAATAAACTCTAGTTGTTACATTAATCATAAACTGCAAGTATGTAGAAAGTGGTGACTTCTTAGTTTGGAAAATTTCCCCATGGACAGAATCAAATTCCGTGGGTGTACCGTTGTTTTTTGTTCCTGAACTCCCTGAATTAGTGTGCACTTAAAATGAAATAGCTATATATTTAAAAGTACGTGAAAGAAAGAAGGAACGTTCCAGTGCAGTCTAGTGCAGGAATAGAAAACAAGCTTATAATGGGTGTTTACGATAACCTAAGTTGAGTTGGTTTCCACTAGGGCCAAAAAATATTAGGCGTGACTCTCTCGAGTACCTTTATGATTCATGACAACTCAACGCTGTATCGTATTGCCTGAGTTAAGTTAAACCTTGTGCTCAACCGGTGGACTGCGTAGAATAGTCGAAATATGAAACAATACGATTATAAGGCACGAATTAATTTTAGAAATAGAAACATCATGTATGCAAAATTAAATAAATGTTTTGAATATATTTCCAATTTAAAAGAAACTCCATATGGAAACATACTCATTAATTCTCGTAGAAACGCTAGATTTTTAGGTTCTTGTATTTCAATTAAATGTTTAATGAGATTATGCTTTGCGAAAAACCAAATTCTTTGTTATAATATATTTGCACTTTCAAATTAAGTCAAGAGGCTTGTTTTCTATTCCTGCACTAGACTGCACTGGAACGTTCCTTCTTGCTTTCGCTAACTTTGAAACATCTATTTATTTCATTTTAAGTGTACACTTATTTAGAGAGTTCAGGAACAGAAAACAAACGGAAGATCATTTAGAACTTATGTTTAGTATTATAAGACAGCAATTTAGATGCAATAATAACCCTATAGCTTAAAGCAATTTCAAAGAGCAATAAAAAAAATTTTGCTTTATAATGGAATTAAAAGAAGATTCATCTGGAAATTGTATTTCAATATCAAATATAAATATATTATATTTTACTTCTTGATTAAATTTAATTACTACAGTAAATAAAACCGCCAATAATGGAAAATAGACATTAGTAACTGATGCATCAAATTGTGATAATAAAAACTAGAAATATATGATATTGCTTTGTATTGTAATAAAAATAACTCACAGCTAATTACGAAATGCTCCCGCAGTATTATATCATATACAGGGTGTTCGTTAATGGTTGTCCAGCCTTTTACCGTACGTAGATGCCGTACCGACTGAGCTTGCTAATTTGCTAAACGTTTCCTAGATGACAGCTGCTTCGGTTGAGCGCGCGAACGCGATCTCGCAGGACCGAGTGACACGTACAGGCCCCTGGTGAAAATTTTTCTCATATTTTTTTCGTATAATTTTTCCGAACATCTGTATAATTTTTTATGAAACGTTATAAAATGTAAAAAAGTTAAAAGTATTTTTTTAAAACTGTGAGATGAGAAATCTCAGAATACTTCAGAATGTACGTGTATGAAAACAACAATAACAACATTCTAACAATAAGAGATGTAGACTTTCTAAGTATTATTTCTGAAAAATGTTCCTATTCGTATAAAAATTATGAGAAAGTACTTCAAAGATAATATTTAAATTCAAAAGATTACAAGTATTAAAAATTTGTGATAAAAATTGTGTGGATATATTATTAAATGTATTCAGTATTCTACGTTTCTATTTACTACTTTATTTATTAATTTGATTAATAAATAGAAATAGTAATCTTAGTAACAAATATAATATAACAAAGTATGCACAGCTTTCCCCGGTAAAAACTATTCTAATAATTTTTTATAAAATTTCTCGTTTATAGAATTTAACATTCCTGGTTACAGTTTTTCTCATAATTTTTATACGAATAAGAACATTTTTCAGAAATACGTAGAAATAATACTTAGAAAGTCTACATCTCTTATTGTTAGAATGTTGTTATTGTTGTTTTCATACACGTACATTCTGAAGTATTCTGAGATTTCTCATCTCACAGTTTTAAAAAAATACTTTTAACTTTTTTACATTTTATAACGTTTCATAAAAAATTATATAGATGTTCGGAAAAATTATACGAAAAAAATATGAGAAAAATTTTCACCAGGGGCCTGTACGTGTCACTCGGTCCTGCGAGATCGCGTTCGCGCGCTCAACCGAAGCAGCTGTCATCTAGGAAACGTTTAGCAAATTAGCAAGCTCAGTCGGTACGGCATCTACGTACGGTAAAAGGCTGGACAACCATTAACGAACACCCTGTATATCAAGCATTGCAGTACGTTTTTTAACAAAAAAAAATTTTGAACAATGTGTTGACGCTTTGACAGAACTCCAGCTAAATTCTTACGACCATGATTTGATTTCCATAAAAAATAAAGGAAGCTTATTATTTCCTTCAAAAGATGCAATATTTATGTGTGAGGTTTATGAGAAACTTATACAAATAGCTATTTTGAAATTTCTACAAAGTATGTACAGTGCGTTGCATTGATGCCTGGGGTACCAATTTTAGGGACTACGTTTCTTTCTTGATTATTTTTATGTTCATGACTGAATGCTGCGGTGATCGTTGACGGCAGCATTTGGTCATAAACGTAAAAATAACTAAGAAAGAAACGTGGTTCTTAAAATCGGTACCCCAGGCATCAATGCAACGCACTGTACATCGGCTGAGCACGAGGTCTAAAGCCTGCCGCAGACGATACGTTTTTTCTTACGGGATTGCTTACGTGCTCCTATACTGGCAGTCTTACGTGCTCCCGTACTGGAAATGGGTAGCTTACGGGCTACGCTACTGGCTCGCGTACTGGATTTTCGTAATAGATCATGTCCTATTTTTCTTACGTGATTCTGTACTGGTTTATTGTGAAAGCCAATCAGGATCCAGTCTGTATAGGTTATACTGGGTTATACCAGGTTATACTGTCGAAGTGTTGTCAAAGTTCAAACGTGAATTCACTTCGCAAACATGACGTCGTGCAAAAATGAAAAGACTTCAAAATAGTCCATAAAAAGTATTTTATGTTTAATAGAGGCTTACTAATAGGAACCATGTTTATATGCGATAAACACACCAAATTACCATAATAAGCACAGTAAAAGGCATTAAAGAATGTATTGACTGTCGACTCCATAAACGTCGGCGATATTTATTTTGTTGTCACAATTTTTCAATAATTAAAAATAATGCAATAGCAATTTTACGACAATGTACAACTGTTGCAATAATTTCATCCATCTCATCTATCTCATCCATATTTAAGCGTGCCGCTTCTATGAAACAAATTTCAGTTGCTCAGCCCGTACAAAAACTCACACTGTGTGAAGCCACGGCCAGTAGCACTGCCAGTACCATTGCCCGTACGGTAGCAAGTAAGAAAATCCAGTTAGAAATCCAGTAACAAAAAACGTATCGTCTGCGGCAGGCTTAACTTAACTCAGGTAATACGATACAGCGTTGAGTTGTCATAAATCATAAAGGTACTAGAGAGAGTTAGGCCCAACATTTTTCGGCCCTAGTGAAACCCAATTCTACTTGGGTTATCGTAAATACACCCAGTCTGAAGTTAACAAAGTAAATTTTTAGGTTACAATATAAATTTGAAAATCATTAAATATTTATTCGTCGAGTAAGATGTAATAATTTACAAATTATTTACAAACTTTTTATAACTTGCCGTTCTCTTATTAATTGAAGAAAATATCAAGTTTCCTCGGTTTCCCAACTTTCACACTTTTTAGTTTCCATTGTTTTTATTTTTTTCACTTGTTTTAATTTTTTTTGCTTTCTGGGCACGTATTATGCATTTGTTCGGAATCGATTCCGATAGAAAACACAATAGAAATTGAGGGGAAAACGGAATAATTCCGATCGGAATCGATTCCGAACAAATGCGTAATACGTACCCTCTATTACGATTTGGAAACTCAATACCAACTCTATAAACAATGGAAAATAAAGAAGTTCAATTTTTATGGGTTGGCATTATAATCGTCGTTATATTGTGACCGTTTACACGTTTTTTTTTTACGTCGATGTTGTAACTTTAAGGGCTACTTTCACCAACGCTGATTAACCTAATCGCTGATTAGTTTATCGAAATTGACCAATCGCATTTATCGTTTTTACTTAACGACAAATACGATTGGTCAATTCCGATAGACTAATCAGCGATTAAGTTAATCGGCGTTGGTGCAAGTGGCCCTTTGAGTTACTACATCGATGTTATAACTTTGGCGTAAAATAGCGTTTACACGGTATTTAACGTTGGTAGTTATAACATCGATGTTATAAGGGGTGCGCACGATTGGACACCGCACGATTGGACACCACCACTCACAGCGGCCGATACCTAGAGTTTTTCCGTTGGTTTGGTTAGATAAGTCAAGATGATTGGTTGGTGTTCAATCGTGCTGTGTCCAAAAGAGTGTCACCCATGTTATAACTTTGGCGTAAATCGCGCCATGTAAACGTAGTCATAGAAAAATATATAAATTATTTTAGAATGCCACATCAACTATTTGAAACACTATTATCACATACACATTTTTATCACACATACATACATACTTACACACACACACACACACATACACACACACACACACACACACACACACACACACACACACACACACACACGCACACACGCACACACGCACACACGCACACACACACACACACACACACACACACACACACACACACAAGTAACCGGCGTAACCGACAAGCGTTGCGCATAAAATAAAAACTTGCGGATAAAATTCGGCAGAACGGACGTAAAACTGATCGGACCAATCACGAGCGTTCCGCCAATTCCGCATTACGCACGTTCCGCATCCATGGGACTCCAGCCTCCGAGTTTACGAGCAACGGCCAAGTTACGGCTATTTTCCTTTTAAAGAACACAGTCAACACGTTTAACACAAAGCAATACATTTTGCTTTCCATTTACAAACTCAATAGACACTTTTCGACTCTACTCAGGAGTAGAGTCCTATATAAAGAGAGAAGCGACATCGAACCCCCACCACAACCTTCAGTATCCAATTGAGTCTTCCACCACCATTTTGGGACCGCTTTAACGTCATCAAACACCATTCGTATCATTCTGCAAATAGGTCTAGTTTACACCGAGTACTTAATACACGTACTAACTAGTAATTTTCTATTAAATTATCTTAATTTCGGCAATATATTTAAAGAATAGTATACTAAGCTGGTACAATATGAATCGAGATAATTAAATATATGTATCATGTATACACGCATCGTCGAAAGTAAGATAATTTAATAAAAAGTTACATGTTAGCACGCGTATCAAGTGCTCGGTGTAAACTAGGCTATTGAGTCATACTGTTTGTTTTCTGTTCCTGAACTCCCTGAATTAGTGTGCACTTAAAGTGAAATAGATATATATTTGAAAGTTAATAGGCTTGTTTTCTATTCCTGCACTAGACTGCACTGGAACGTTCCTTCTTGCTTTCGCTAACTTTGAAACATCTACCTATTTCATTTTAAGTGTACACTTATTTAGAGAGTTCAGGAACAGAAAACAAACGGAATGAAAACAAGAAGGAACGTTCCAGTGCAGTCTAGTGCAGGAATAGAAAACAAGCCTCTATATAAAGAGAGAAGCGACATTGATGTCCGAAGCTCTGATTGGTAATCTAATTGATACTTGATTGACTAAGCGAGCAGCCATATTGTGACCACAGCTGGGGGTCGATCATGAAACTTTTTCCCTAGGGCGGAAACGTGAAAAGTGAAAATCTTTACCATTGTAGTTAATGGAGAAATTTTTCACTTTTCACGTTTCCGCCTTAGGGAAAAAGTTTCATGATCGACCTCCTGTTTGCAGAATGATACGAATGGTGTTTGATGACGTTAAAGCGGTCCCAAAATGGTGGTGGAGGACTCAATTGGATACTGAAGGTTGTGGTGGGGGTTTGATGTCGCTTCTCTCTTTATATAGGACTCTATTCTGCAAACAGCTGTGGTCACAATGGGTGTTTACGATAATTAATCGGATCTCGGATTGGATTGAACAATGGTACTCAACGTAAGTATAGAAAATTTCCCTAGGCTAATCGGATTGACGATCTCTGTCTCAAATGTGATCCGATTGATGACGAAGCGTGGAGACGCAGAAGCATGCTTGAAAAGTAAGTCTCTTTATTTTTTTAAATAATCACACAAAAAATCAAAGATAAAGTTAAAAAGAATGATTTGAATTTAG
The DNA here is from genome assembly GCF_016802725.1 of Solenopsis invicta. Lineage (NCBI taxonomy): Eukaryota > Metazoa > Arthropoda > Insecta > Hymenoptera > Formicidae > Solenopsis > Solenopsis invicta. The sequence continues at coordinate 7,392,200 of NC_052675.1, read as the reverse complement.
ATTTATTGTAATATTTTTTGTCTAAACACTAAATTTCGTTTAAATTTCTATTTGTAAAAATTAATTAATCTATCCTAAAGTTTGTGGTTATATCGGAAACAAATCAAAATTAATAAAACAATTATTAATTGTTAGGTACAAATTAAAGCATATAATATTTTAAGCACATCATATAAAATTCCTGTTTATTATAAACTTAGTAAAAATAACTTTGAAATCATTCAACTACATTACACATTAATCAATATTAATTTATATGTTAAAAATCAATAATGTTTCTAAAAATGTTCTTTTTATTCTTTTCCAGATCGTAAATAAACTTCAATTCCTTGAATAAATAAAAATTACTGGAAAATGTATTTATATGAAGAGGGCATTATTGAACAATATCAATTTGTGCTAACTTAAAATTTGTAAAATCTACTTTTCTTTATTAGTTGTTTATTAGAGAGTAATAATATACGCATCATATATGCATACAATTATATTAATTTTATTTATGTATATTCCGTTCTTATATTATTACTCTCTAATGAACAACTAACAAAGAATAGCAGATTTTACAAATTTTAAGTTAGCACAAATTGATATTGTTCAATAATGCCTTTTTCATGTCAATCCATTTTCCAGTAATTTTTATTTATTCTTGGAGTTGAAGTTTATTTACGATCTGGAAAAGAATAAAAAAAACGTTTGCAGAGACATTATTGATTTTTAACATATAAATCAATATTGATTAATGTATAATGTAGTTAAATAATTTCAAAGTTATTTTTACTAAGTTTATAATAAACAGGAATTTTATATGATATACTTGAAATATTATATGCTTTAATATGTACCTAATAATTAATAATTTTTTATTAATTTTGATTTGTTTCCGATATAACCACAAACTTTAGAATAGATTAATTAATTTTTACAAACAGAAATTTAAACGAAATCCAGTGTTTAGACAAAAAAAATTACAATAAATCTAAATTCAAATCATTCTTTTTAACTTTATCTTTGATTTTTTGTGTTATTATTTAAAAAAATAAAGAGACTTACTTTTCAAGCATGCTTCTCGGTCTCCACGCTTTCGTCATCAATCGGATTACATTTGAGACAGCAATCGTCAATCCGATTAGCCTAGGGAAATTTTCTATACCTACGTTGAGTACCATTGTTCAATCCAATCCGAGATCCGATTAGTTATCGTAAACACCCAATATAGCTGCTCACTTAGCCAATCAAGTATCAATCAGATTACCAATCAGAGCTTCGGACATCAATGTCGCTTCTCTCTTTATATAGGACTCTACTCAGGAGGAGAGTCAGACTGTGTTCGAGTGTGTTAACTTGTGTCGATTTGTGTCTTCTAAAAGGTAAACAGCCTACGTGACGAGTTGGCGCGTCTCTTTTTACAGGGTCTCTACCCCCTTCTACAGTCTATTTAATTTTCCACCTTACCATCAGATGGCAGTGTCTTGTTTTTTGTTTCCCATGTTAAGTACAGAGCTTTCATTTCTCATAGTATATGTTCTGTGTGTTGCTGGTTGCGTGATTCCAGTCTACATCGAAAATGAACGTCACATATGTAAATGGCGAGGAGTATATATGACGTATCGACAATATAAAGAAAAAATTACTTGCGGTGTGAGTGCTTTGTTAAGTCGATTCATTAATGCGGAACGCAGATTGCGTTGTTAACGGATGAAATATATATAAACGATCTATATCTATTTTCCGCGGTGGAAAACGACACTTGTGCAAGAGAATGACGAGTTGACCTATCAGGAAGAATGGAATGCCTTGTACATTTACAACGGTACGCTATCCAGCGATAGGCGTATATGTATACTCGTTGGTATTATACGATTGATGCGTCTGACGTGTGAAAATTATAGTAAATCTGTCGAAATACAATTATTATTTTGACCGCGTGCCATAATTTCTTTGTCTTATTTTCTCATTTCTGTAAAACCAATTATTCAATCTACATATATTGAAGGTTACGTAGATTACGGTTAGTTTCCTCCTCATAGTATCACTTTGTTTCGCGTTCTCCCAACAAACTTTTTTTTCAACTTTTATCACTCTCGAACCATACGAGCCGTATTTTTTTACAAATATTGATGTACCACAATCGCATTTTTATTCCAATTCCTTGATCTTTTTACAAGCCGTTTCTCGTCTAATGACATTTAATTCACTGCGCTCTGCGTGCGTGCGTGCGTGTGTGTGTGCGCGCGCGCGCGCGCGCGCGTGTGTGTGTGTATATATGTATGTATGTAAGCTGTGAGTGTGTGTATGTACATGTATATGCAGTGTATGTATTATATATGTAAGGAAAGTGTTGTCAAAAAAATGAGAGCAAGCTATCGAAAATTTTTAGTGTCCTACAATTATCAAGAGTTCATTATTACAGTTTGTGTTACTGTGTTCAATTATATTTGCTTGATGAGGAGACGTTTATACATACAATGACACTCTGTCCAGCTTGTTTCACTTGCTTCTTTTTTCTTAAATGATATGGATTAACACAAGTTGCATAGTTGAATTATGTTTTCTAACTTTTTCTTTCAGAGTATTGAAATAAATTTGATCCATTGGGTGCTACTCAAAGTATAAGGTAAGTGTTGGAAATAATAACTTGTCATCATATTTTCCAGTAAAGATACGATTATTTGCTGTTCAATTTAGCAATTTACAGTAATTAATAAATTTTAATAGATTTGAATCTTGAGCTTCAAATGTTTGTCAATCCAAATGTAGTTGATTTCCAGCTTGGAAAAAATCTTGTAAATTTCTGTCAATTTGCAAATCATTCTTGTGTAAACTTGAGGTTGACATTTACATATTTAAAAAATATTTATCTGGGAATAAGTGAAAAATTACTTATACTTAAGATGTATGAAAAATGATGTCATGGTTTTTTTCTTTTTAAGATGGCAGATGTTGATCCTGAGACTTTGTTAGAATGGCTCAGTATGGGGCAGGGAGATGAAAGAGACATGCAGTTAATCGCATTAGAACAATTATGTATGCTGTTGCTTATGTCCGATAATGTGGATCGTTGTTTCGAATGGTAAAAAATAACTGTAGTTTGTATACTGTAGCAGCACAATAGTAAATGTTATTGCATTATGTTCTCAGCTGTCCTCCGCGCACATTCCTCCCAGCACTTTGCAGAATTTTTCTGGATGAATTGGTACCGGACAGTGTGCTCGAAGTAACCGCTCGAGCCATCACCTATTACTTGGACGTCTCCGCAGAATGTACGCGCAGAGTGGTTGCCATGGAAGGTGCTGTAAAGGCCATCTGCAGTCGCCTTTCTGGCGCTGGGCTCGGCTCTAGAGTCAGTCGGGACTTGGCGGAGCAATGTATAAAGGTATATGATACAAAAGATTGAATTGACTGAGGCATGTGACATATAATCTGTGCATAAAATTGTGTATAAAATTTCTCAATGTCTCTTGTAAGGAATAGGAGAAGTGCGGAAATGAAATGTGTGAAATCTTATACTTGATTATTTTTTGTTATCAGGTGTTGGAACTTGTATGCGCCAGGGAAGCGGGTGCCGTATTCGAGGCTGGTGGTCTACCTTGCGCGTTGTGTTTCATCCGAGAACACGGAGCTCGTGTGCATCGGGACACATTGCATTCAGCGATGGCAGTCGTTACTCGACTATGTGGCAAAGTTGAGCCTCAAGATAAGACCTTGCCCGATTGCGTCGAGGCTTTGTCGGTCTTGCTTAGACACGAGGACGCACACGTTGCGGACGGGGCGCTTCGTTGTTTCGCATCACTGGCCGACAGATTTTCCAGAAGAGGAACAGATCCTGCGCCATTAGCGTCAAATGGACTAGTTTCTGAACTTTTATATCGGTATAATCTTTGGATCTTTTGATCTCTGGAGATTTATATATATATATATATATATATATATATATATATATATATATCTCGCTTTGTACAAATCTTCCCGTCTCTTGGTTGTTTTTTGTTTTTTTACGCGAATCTCATTTTTTAGATTGTCAAATGCAGCAGGTCCTGGCACATCCGCTACAGCAACTTGCAGCAATCCAAAGACACCTCCGCCATCCAGTACCGTGAGCACAATTCCAACTCCGGAACCAAAGTCTTGCGCCTCTGTTTCAACTATAATTAGCCTTTTATCGACGCTCTGTAGAGGATCACCGTCCATTACGCACGATCTTTTACGTTCGGAATTGCCAGATGCGATAGAAAAGGCACTAAAGGGAGACGAACGATGCGCTCTTGATTCCATGAGGTTGATCGATCTTTTGCTAGTCTTATTGTTTGAGGGAAGATCAGCACTGGGCCGTAGCACTACCGGTGGTCCGTCTGGTCCCTTATTACCAAGACTGAGACGTTTGGATAGCGCTGGAGAAAAGTCCCACAGACAATTGATCGATTGCATACGTTCCAAGGATACGGATGCGTTGATCGAGGCGATCGACACAGGAGGAATTGAAGTTAACTTTATGGACGATGTTGGGCAAACTTTACTCAATTGGGCATCGGCATTCGGTACGCAAGAGATGGTCGAATTTTTGTGCGATAGAGGTGCGGACGTTAATAAAGGTCAACGGTCATCCAGTTTACACTACGCGGCTTGTTTCGGAAGACCGGCTATCGCCAAGGTTCTACTCAGGCACGGTGCTAATCCTGATTTGAGAGACGAGGATGGTAAAACACCTTTGGATAAAGCCAGAGAGCGCGTCGACGAAGGACATAGAGAAGTTGCAGCTATTTTACAGTCTCCTGGAGAATGGATGTTACCGCCGAGTCAAGAACATAGAAAACTTGAGACGGAAGTGGAAGAATTTACAGAACCTAAGGGGGATCCTGAAATGGCGCCTGTTTATTTAAAACGATTGTTGCCGGTGTTTTGTGCAACTTTTCAGTCGACTATGTTACCAAGTGTTAGGAAAGCGAGTTTAAGTTTGATTAGAAAAATGGTGCATTACATCCAGCCAGAATTGCTTGTAGAAACATGTGGATCTGATAGAACCGGAGGATGTGGAGCTATGCTCGTTGAAGTAATTGCCAATGTTTTAGACAATGAGGTAAGTGTAATAATAATAATAATTATGTATGTATATATGCTTATGTATATGTATATAATTAAATGTTCAACTTTTGACATAGTTTCTCGCGTTATATTGTATTTTCAAGTATTAAAGCAGTAAAATTAGTAAAGAAAGAACGCTATGTACATAGAGAAAGCTATTTCTTTTATATATTTTATAAGAAAAGAATTTCTCTCAGATATTTATCGATTAGGGGAGAAATCTTTCTTTTTTTGTATAAATTTAAAAGATTCCAAATAAACGATACTTGTTGCATAAAACTGCATAAAAACTACTGTGTATCTAATGTCTAATAACGCGAGAAACGTTTACGCGATGGAATTCTCCTCTTATCGAAAAATATGTGAATTATTAAAAATCTAAAAGATGGAACCGAGACGTTATCAAGATCCCAACATGCATGCATGCAGGCAGAGAGACAATTGATTCAAGTGGCGATATCAGTGATTTAGTCGAGATTGTTCACAGGAATATGAAATAAAGGCGCCATTGTCATCACCTACAGTTTTTAAGACGTTTGGCCCGGCCAAATTACCCGGCCTTACGACTCACAAGCCTTCGAGTTTTCGCAACTACATTCTCGACTCGACGGTAACGTCTATTGCATATTTCCATTCGCTCGCTACTTGCGAAAATCCTTTAGTCGTTTCTCATGCTGTTCCGCAAGTTTCCAATTTAAGTTTTACAATTAATAGCTATGTCGAGACTTGATGTACATTGTTTAATATTAACATAAACTACATGCACTTATTGTAGTTTACCTGAAGCGTGAATTTAACTCACTAAAAATTAAACTTACGCATGTAATGTAATGTATCTCCACTTGATATTATACATATATCACTCGAGTCATATTATACTAGAATCACCGATATGTTACCGACATATGCGATTATTCTCTTTATACAATGGAATATATAACTGCGTTCAGAAAAAAGCAGCTTTGCAACTGTTATAAGATTGTTGATTGTACATTGTATATACAATCTCTTGAAGCGATTAACTTTATTATTAATGCAAGAAAGCAAGATTTACCAGCTGATGATTGAAATTGTCAAACGAATAATGTAAAGAGATATAAGGTCTTAAAGGTTTTATACCTTTTGTCAGAAAATCAACAAGATAAATATGTCAGAGTTTTATTTTCGTCTACTGCCTGTTTGCCGTTGATGGGATCTAAAAAGGTGTTTACATTCATTCCAGCGGATTGCAGTTTAAGAAAAAAACAGTACCCGTAACAGTTTACTACGTCGATTATGTTTTGCAATTTTGCAAAGTAAAACTGTAGTATCTTTCTGTCTCTCTCACACACACACACGCGCGCGCACACACACACACACACACACACTCTCACACACACACACACACACACACACACACACACACACACACACAACACACACGCGCGCGCGCAAAACATACACACTCACGCGTGTGCGCGCGCGCACACGCATTGAAAGTGCATCATCGATACATAGTGTGTGCTTGTTCTACGTCTCAGAAAAAAGTTTTATTAACTTGTCTTTTGTCTCGATTGTTTTGCGCTTTACGTGTTTTAAAACTATTTAAAAACTCGTATGTTCTAATATTAACAGGAGGATGAGGACGGCCATTTAGTCGTTCTGCAAATGATACAGGATCTGATGATTAAAGGCAAAGATGAGTTCTTAGAACATTTCGCACGTTTAGGAGTATTTTCAAAAGTTGCCGCTTTAGCTGGACCACAAGAAAGTACACCCGAGCCAGAAGCGGAATCGAATCAATCGGGAGAAGAACAAAGAATGGAAGATGCGAAAGAATTATTAATAGGCAGAGCGTATCACTGGAGAGATTGGTGCATATGTCGAGGACGTGATTGTCTTTACATCTGGTCCGATGCGGCGGCTCTAGAATTATCGAACGGAAGTAACGGATGGTTTAGATTTATTCTTGATGGCAAACTGGCAACTATGTACTCTAGCGGAAGTCCGGAAGGTGGAACGGACACATCGGGTGAGCATGCACAAACATACAACGCACGCACGCTTGACTTTGTATTTGCAAAAGTCACATCGATCTCGCGCACTATTTTTCATATTTTTCACATCCCGCTGTTATTCACTCTTCTTAGGGAGCCTCTTTTACTCCTTTTCATTATTAATGATAAACAAATATATTTTCTTCAATTTTACTTCATTTGATTTACATTACATTTTCCATTTGTGATTAACTTTTGTGAGGGGGAACTAAAGTAAAAAATAACTGGTTTTACTAACTGCCTACAGGAAAGGGGAGGAACACAGAGTCGCTTACCACTGAAGGTAGGTCACATACGTGTTTAATTCGCGGCACGTTATATCCATCTTTTTTAGTATAAAACTTTTGTATAAATAAAAAACTGAAAAACAAAAAAGGCAATATTTTAGATATAAAGATACATATTTAGCTCAACTTTTCTCTCTTTATTTTCCTCTTGTAACATTCCACATTCTCGTAACGTTTCATACTTAATTTCATATTGTTTTATCGAAACGTGCGCGAGTCATATGACACATCTATTATTATATTTGTACTTTGCAGAGAACCGTGGTGAATTTCTGGAAAAACTGCAAAGAGCGCGTAGCCAGTTAAAAGTGAATTTTGTAAGTCAGCCTGTGCTCTCTCGTCCTGGTACTACACGCCTAGTCGTGGGAAATTGGGCGTTATCTAGTAGAAAGGAAAGCGAGTTATGTATACATAATAGTGATGGTCAACAACAGGCAACCATTCTAAGGGAAGACTTGCCAGGTTTTATTTTCGAGTCGAACAGAGGCACTAAGCATTCTTTTACAGCGGAAACAAGCTTGGGTATTTCCTTATTGTTACACTAGATACACTAGAATAGTATTATTGACTATTAGTTGGAGAGTTATACCGATTTCATGTCATTTACACTTAGGGCCAGAATTTGCAGCAGGTTGGACTGGGAAAAGGGGCAAGAGATTAAGATCGAAGATTGAAGCGATTAAACAGAAGGTTAAAGTGCAAGCGCAAGAGATATACGAGCGTTACTTTAAAGCGGCTCAAGCTCAACCACGCGGTATAGTTGCTAAGCTTGGTGCCATTGTTAATCAAATAGAAAAAGCATCTCAAAAGCAACAATCTGGAAGTCGCGAATGGCGCGATCTATTGCAAACTGCGTTAGAACAACTCAAAGTATTATTGAATGAAGAAGGTCGAGTGTCCGCGTATGAGTTACACTCGAGTGGTCTCATACAAGCGTTGCTCGCCTTGTTGGCTGCGCCTCCTGGACCCTCGCCCACGACTTTGAGAGCGACGAAACTTAGGATGCAAAGGATAACTACGTTCAAGAGCTGCTTCCAAACAAAAGATACGAATAAGGAGCCTAATTCGGCGAAAATTTTAGTTCATAAGTTGGTTTCGGTGCTGGAGTCGATAGAAAAATTACCCGTGTATCTGTACGATACCCCCGGATCAGGCTACGGTTTACAGGTCTGCAGGCCAAGATTTACAGTTATATCGCATTGCGCATTCACATCAATAATTACGCTCATTGATAATGCAGTACCTTTTGCAATACATATATTTCTTTGATGCGTAATACATACATTCTTTTCTTGCAGATCCTGACGAGGCGATTACGCTTTCGACTAGAAAAAGCTTCTAGTGAGAGCGCGTTAATAGATCGATCTGGGCGTAGCTTAAAAATGGAACCATTAAGTACAATACAACAATTGGAGAATCATCTGTTAAAAATGGTGGCGAAACAATGGCACGATCACGATAGGTCTACATTCGCTTTTGTGAAGAGATTGAAAGAAGAAAATAAAATATTGTTCAAGTATCAGCATGACTTTGACGAAAATGGTTTGTTGTATTGGATCGGAACAAATGCTAAAACTTGTTCAGAATGGGTAAATCCAGGTCAATATGGCTTAGTTGTCGTGACATCGAGTGACGGAAGAAATCTGCCGTACGGTCACCTCGAGGATATACTCAGCCGTGATCCATCAGCATTAAATTGTCACACCAATGACGATAAACGGGCTTGGTTCTCGATAGATCTTGGAGTTTGGATTATTCCAAGTGCTTATACTTTGAGACACGCGAGAGGATATGGTAGAAGTGCATTAAGAAATTGGATGTTTCAAGCGTCAAAGGATGGTGTTACTTGGATTACGTTGTATGCCCACGTAGACGATTGTTCTTTAAACGAGCCGGGCAGTACATCTACCTGGACATTGGAGCCACCGAGTGAAGAGACCCAAGGCTGGCGACACTTGCGTTTGCAACAGATTGGAAAAAATGCTTCTGGACAGACGCATTATTTGTCTGTGTCTGGTTTTGAAGTTTATGGAGAGGTTACTGGAGTATGCGAAGATTTAGGTCGTGCAGCCAAGGAAGCTGAAGCCGGTGTACGAAAGCAAAGAAGATTTATTAAGACCCAAGTTCTTAAACATTTAGTTGCTGGAGTTCGAGTGTCTAGAGGTCTGGACTGGAAGTGGAGGGATCAGGATGGCGTGCCACCAGGTATGCTACCATCGACGAGTTTTACGAGTATCGCTACTATTATTTCAGTGAATCAACCGACAACTAAACAACTGCATGTCTGTGGAGACAGACATGATCACTGGATCACTAACGCTAGACCATTTTGATGTTATGTAGGCGAAGGCACGGTTACGGGAGAATTGCATAATGGATGGATTGACGTAACGTGGGATCATGGTGGTTCTAATTCATACAGAATGGGTGCTGAAGGAAAATACGATCTCCGATTGGTTGGCGCTGGCCTCGACACGGACAGTACGGCAAAGTGTAAGAGCGGCGGAGGAGTTTTAACCGGCCGAAAATCAAACAGCACCCCTAGTTTACCCGATTGCACCGATACCGCTATGCGTGGTTCGGTAGCCTCTACGGATCAAGCTGCGAGTGCGGATAATCTAGCAGCAAAGGTACTATTTGTTTATTTGTAATTGTCCATATTCCAAGATTATTTCTCAGAACGTTAAACTAATTCTAATTCACTAATCGTGACGAGCAGCAAGCTGCCGAATCGATAGCCGAGAGTGTGTTATCAGTAGCTCGTGCGGAAGCGGTGGTTGCTGTAACTGGTGAGAGCGGAGCAAACTCGACGAGTGAACTTTCAGTTGTATTGCATCCTAGACCAGATACCACTGTTACTAGCGATCTAGCTACCATCGTTGAAAGCCTCACCCTCAATACAGACTGTCCGGTTAATAGCACTAGTAACCGAGCATCCAGTTCGAAACCACTCTTTGCCACTGTACGAGGAAACAAGGTCAATTTTTATATTTATCTCATTATTGTTATCATCATAATCATCATCATCATCATCATCATCATCATCATCATCATCATCATCATCATCATCATCATCATCATCATTATTATTATTATTATTATTATTATTATTATTATTATTATTATTATTATTATTGATATTAGTAATATTATTATTGTTGTTGTTTGCACAATATCTTTCTCCTTTTATCTGTAAGATATTAATAGTTTGTATGACAAATTAATATAGGCCAGTGGAGGCTTACTGAGTTTGGAAACCGCTGAAGTTCTCGACCGAATGAGAGAGGGTGCTGATCGATTACGCAACAATACTAATAGTTTTCTGAGTGGTGAACTACTTGGTTTAGTTCCTGTTAGAATCAGCGTTTCCGGCGAGTCTGATGAAAATTCATTAAGGATTAAATCTGTACCAAGACATCATCCTACTGGAATCACGGACGGTATGTGTATCGATAACTTTTTCCGCGATATATACTTTTCAATATATTACTCATTTTAGCATAGTAATGCTTACATTTAATTCGGACGTATGTTAGATCGAGAAATCGTCCTTAACTGTACACACGTTAAAATTAAAAATCTCATTCAAGCAGTATGCGATATACATATGATCCAACATTAATTTGATTTCCTTTCCTCATGCTCGTGCTGATAGCGTATGTAAAAATTGCGTACATTTCCTTCGAATTAGTTGCTAAAGACTGTACTCGAGAGAAAGAAGCTAGTTCGTCTACGCAAAATACAACGGGCGGTTGTCCTGTTGTGGTTACCAATCCCATGTCGGTATCTGTGCCTAATCTCGCTTGTTCCGATGCTAACAATACCTTGGAATCAACAGCTGCTACTGGTTTATTGGAAACTTTTGCTGCAATGGCGCGAAGACGAACATTAGGTTAGTTACATATTATATAAAATTACACGAGATGAAATTTGTGTATTTTTTGTTCCTTTTATTGTTATTATTATTATTATTATTATCATTATCATTATTATTATTATTATTATTATTATTAGGCTTACATCTTTAAACATCTGCAATTTTTATGAAATGATATTTCTTTCAATACATTTAGTTACATTAAAAGATCGATAATTTCGCCTTTTTTCAACGTTGCACTTTTTTTGTAACGATTAATTCTTTCAAAGAAAACCAGAAAAATATTCAAAAATATTTCCAGGACCTGCGGGCGGACAGCATCTTGCTTCAAATTCTAATACGAGTTGTAACCCAATTCGAGGACCGAATTCTGTATCTAGTCTCGTACGATTGGCACTCAGTCCCAATTTTCCTGGTGGTTTACTTAGTACGGCGCAAAGTTATCCAAGTCTAACTAGTAGCGGACAAGTAGCTGGTAGTGGCGTTACTACGACAACTGGACCAGGTTTAGGACAAGCGCTTACTATGTCTCTGACTAGTACAAGTAGTGATAGCGAGCAGGTAAAATTACCATTTATGGATAACTAACTCTTTTTGAGTAACCAAAGGAGTTCTATTTGTTTCTTTGAAAGAGATGTAGTTTTGTCTTATTTTAATACAAGCAAATATTTATGGTTCTAGGTCAGTCTTGAAGATTTCTTGGAATCTTGCGGAGGTGTAGCGACTTCTAGCACCGGTGGAGGTCGTACTACTGGTGGACCAACACTTTTGACCGAATTGGAAGATGACGAAGATGGTGTCCTAGAAGAGGAAGAAGATAATGAAGAAAATGACCAAGAGGTGAGCAGTGTGCAGTGTTTCATTAAGAGTTGTGGTCAATGCTTCAAAAATGAGTCGGTAAGCTTTTTCGAATAAGGTGTCTTCTTTGATTTGGTTTAAGATATATCTATATCTCTTTCTTGATAACAATTTGCCATGTTATAATTCTCTCAAGCTATTAAACAATTCTTAATCTTGATCTATCTTTGTTACGAAAAAATTCAATTAATCCGATTGATTGAATTGATTAATTTTGACAACGTCAATGATGTCAAATTTAAGATGCTTGATCGGAATAACACCGTGTGTTGTAAATGTGTGGTGTAAACAATGAACATCGTTTTACAATGAAACGTAATTGTAACTTTATTACTTCCTCCAGGAGGAAGATGAAGAGAATGAAGAAGAAGGTGACGGTTGCGAAGGAGAATATGAAGAAGTAATGGTAAGTCGTAATCTCCTAGCAGCATTCATGGAAGAAGAAGCACCGCAGAGCAGCAAGAGACGTGCATGGGATGATGAGTTTGTATTGAAACGTCAATTTTCTGCTCTTATTCCTGCTTTTGATCCACGTCCTGGTCGAACGAACATTAATCAGGTAATTAATGTACAATGTAAATTAGGTACGCTTTGTAAAAGTTTTTTATCTCGCGAAATATCTTTACAATAGACAACGGACCTAGAAGTTCCCCCTCCTGGCAGCGAAGCGCAAGTTAACAGTCGTATAGGGTCGTTGCCTATGCCTAGACTTTCTTTGTCGTTGAAAGGACCAGGCTTTCCGGGTATCCCGGATGTCGAGATATCGCTTTCGGACTCGCATGCTAGTATTTTTCAAGCGGTCCAGGAACTAATGCAGTTAACCGAATTGGGTAGCCGTCAAGAGAAATTGAAAAGGATATGGGAACCAACCTACACGTAATGATTTAAATCTTATTAAATCTTATTAAATGGTATGATAAAAACAGAAAACCACACCGCTGAGCACCATCATTTGATCAATATTTGTCTTATGTTACAGGATAATATACAAGGAAGCCAGAGACGAGGAGTCGTCCGGCAGAGCGACGCCGATCGTAACACTGTACTCTCGTAATCCAACGCAAAACGCAAACGCGTGCACCGTTGAGGATGTCTTGCAACTCTTGAGACATGTATTTGTATTGTGCACTATTCGGGACGAGAGTGCCTTGGTAGAGCAGGACGAATCGAATGATACGACCTATTGGCTTCACCCAGACGACTTTACATCTAAAAAAATTACCAACAAGATCGTACAGCAGATTCAGGATCCATTGGCTCTGGCCGCTGGCGCACTGCCCAATTGGTGTGAAGAACTTGCACGAAGCTGTCCATTTTTGCTACCTTTTGAAACGAGACGGCTTTATTTCAGTTGCACCGCTTTTGGTGCTTCACGATCCATCGTGTGGTTACAAACGCAGCGTGATGCGATTCTCGAGAGGCAAAGGGCACCGGGTTTAAGTCCACGGCGTGACGATAGCCACGAATTTCGTGTTGGCAGGCTTAAGCACGAAAGAGTGAGTGTACCGAGGGGAGAAAAGCTATTAGATTGGGCGGAGCAGGTGTTGAAGGTAAGGGGATGCGTTACGTACGTACAATGTCGCGTATATTTCTTCATCTATCCTGGCTTCTCTCTTTTCTCGTAGGTGCATGCGAGTCGTAAGAGTATACTTGAGGTAGCGTTTGTAGGAGAAGAAGGTACCGGTCTCGGGCCTACTTTGGAATTCTTTGCACTAGTCGCAGCGGAATTGCAACGTAAGGACTTAGGTCTTTGGTTATGCGATGACACTGCCGACGACAATACCGCCACGCGGATCTTAAATGAAGAACAAACGTGCATTTCTGGGGAGAAGATTCGGCCTGCGGGTTATTACGTGACGCGAGCCAGCGGTTTGTTCCCAGCTCCATTACCGCAAGATTCGGCATGTTGCGATCGCGCTGTTCGATATTTCTGGTTCCTAGGAGTCTTCTTGGCAAAAGTTCTTCAGGATAATAGATTAGTAGATTTACCATTATCCCGTCCATTCTTAAAATTAATGTGCCGTGGTGATATCTCGAACAATGTTAATGAAAAGATCGGTCTTACTACCGGCGTTACGCAGGAGAGTATGTCGTCTAGCATGTCGAGTAGCTTTATATCGGAGGAAGAGGAAAACGATGCTGCGTACTCTTCATTAGAATCTTGTCCATGGTATGCCGGTCTATTAGACATAGAGGATCTTGTCGAGGTGGATCCTGTACGGGGAGAATTTCTAAGAGAAATACAAAATGCGATCGCGAAGCGTGACAGAACTTTTTCCGACGGTCCAAGCTCTCCTGACCATGAAGAAACGTCATTGCACATCACTCATCCATCGGGTACTTCAGTGGCTATTGAAGATTTAGCATTAACCATGACGTATTCACCAAGTTCGAAAGTTTTTCAACATGATCAAGTGGAATTGATAGAAGGCGGTTCGGATATCGTAGTGACGATAGAAAATGCGAGAGAATACGCGAATCTTACCATCAATTATTGCCTTAACCAGGGAATTTATAGACAACTCGAAGCGTTCAAATCAGGCTTTTCTAAAGTCTTTCCGATGGAAAAGCTCCATGTTTTTAGTCCAGACGAAATGAGAGCGATGCTTTGTGGTGAACAGAATCCACAATGGACGAGGGAAGATTTGCTCAATTACACCGAGCCAAAACTAGGATACACAAAAGAAAGGTAAGATCTTACTGTATCAATGACATACTATCTTTTCGTAACAAACTTACTTTTTATACTTTTTATATATAAACTTATAAGCAAATCTGTACTATATGCCATAAAAATTTACGTCAACTGGATGGTACATTAGACTCGCACAATAGATAGCCTATTTAATCCCACTATTTCATTTGATACAATCTTTTTCAGTCCTGGTTTCCAAAGATTTGTCAACGTGCTGTTATCATTGACTGGCCCTGAAAGAAAAGCGTTCTTACAATTTGCTACCGGTTGTTCTGCCCTACCTCCAGGAGGTTTATGTAATCTACATCCCAGATTGACTGTCGTGCGGAAAGTGGATGCTGGTTCTGGTGGTTATCCTTCTGTTAACACTTGTGTTCATTACTTAAAATTACCAGAGTATCCTACTGAGGAAATCCTAAGAGAAAGGCTACTGGCTGCTACCCGAGAAAGAGGGTTTCATTTGAATTAAATTTATTTTCTTGTCCCAAGATTCAAATTAGACTATGTGTAGATTATGCGGAAAAAATTTATACTTAACAGATCAAGATACACACACACACACACACACACACGCGCACACACACACACACACACACACACACACACATACATACATACATACAGGGTGTCCCAGACCAATGTATACAGATTATCACGATAGAAGGTAGAAGGGAACAAGATAAATCAAAAAGTCTAATTTTGCGATATTTGTAATAATTTTCGAGTAATAAAATATTAAAGTTAGCCGAATAAGAGCGCGCGGAGAGACAAGTGGTCGCTCTCCTGAACCGTAGAACTCACCGCGGTCGACTATAGGCGTCAGTAAATTGCGCGCGGTGAAGGGAAGGATAGATTAGCACCGGACCACTTTCTCATGCCCCCGCACCGCGCGAAGGCTCGCACTCTTACGGCTCAGGCGAGCGATTGCTTGTCTCTCCGCGCGCTCTTATTCGTCTGATTTTAATATTTTATTACTCGAAAATTATTGTAAATATCGCAAAATGGTAAATTAGACTTTTTAATGTATCTCGATTCCTTCTACCTCATCGTGATAATCTGTATACATTGGTCTGGGACACCCTGTATGTGTATATGTGTGTGTGTCTGTGTGTGTGCGCGCGCGCTCGCGCGTGTGAGTGTGTATCTACACACACACACACACACATACACATACACACGTATGTACGTACGTACGTATGTATGTATGTATGTATGTATGTATGTATGTATGTATGTATGTATGTATGTATGTATGTATGTATGTATGTATGTATGTATGTATGTATGTATGTACGTACGTACGTACGTACGTACGTACGTACGTACGTATGTATGTATGTATGTATGTATGTATGTATGTAAGAGAGTTTACGGCCTTTATTGTAATTTGATTATTTTATTTTTCTGGTACATGAATTAGTATAAACTGACAGCAACTTAATAACTTGAGACAGAAAATTCCCTTGCATACATTTATAATGTCAAATATGTTCCTTTGGCTTTTCGTTTCACCTCTGTATTTTATTTTTTAATTTACATAAAAAGTGATTCCGCATACTTTTGTTCTTTTTTCTATCCTTTTTCTTTTTTTAACCATGTAAAAAAATGTTTTTTACTATTTCAGTAAATCTGTCATTAGTATAAATCAATAAATTTATCATCCAATACTTGAAGCTTTCTTAAAAATCACATTGGTTTTCTTGGACTTTGTAATATTTCGTATATACATATATTGGATTGATTCGTAAGTAATTTGCTTTTTTTCAAATTTTTCTAAATAACGCAATGGATTGCGATATGTTTAGCATCTGTTAATTTTCTTATTATGTAATCTGAATTTTAATCGAGTAATTTTAAAGCGTCATTAAAATCAGAATAATAATCTCGGGATCACTTGATGATTCATCCTTCAAAGTAATAACTCCCAAGAGAAACTTGACTGTTGTTCGCACTGCTTGATCTGTTATGACATTTTCACTAGACGTATTATACATTTTTTGAATCATTACAACAGCATTGTTTTTAACTTTATTATTTGAATTTTCGAAACATTATGTAGCATATATGTACTTGCAAATCTTCCGCTTTAAAAGTTTATTTTTATCATTTTATCAGATGATTTTATGATGTGCATAGTTATGGATTACGTTTACATGTCATCGTTAATCGAGTTTAATAACATTTATAGTTGTAACTTTTAAGTAAATCGAGTTAAATATACGTTACCCATTTAAATTTTTCAATTCATCGATTGATCAATCGCATTATGCGTAAATACAACTTTGCTCTGTAAAAGCAGCATTTACACAATAATGCAATTGATCGATTTTGATGAATTAAAAAAACTCGCCTATATTTTTCATATTTTTAAGTTGATAATGCAAACATAACAACTCTCTGTGTTTACACGTTTCTTTAAAACGAGATTTATAAGTCTGCAATTTTTTATGAACAAGTATGAAAGAATAATAATAGATATTAAAATCGGATTTAACTAGCGTTTATGTATATACATTTTATGTTGGTAGTTAAAACTAAAAATATTATATGCTCGATTAAGGTAAAGGGGACGTGTAAACGAACAGTCGTAGTATATGTACTGATCCGAGACTGAGGAACCCTTTTCTATCAAATAAAAATTATCAGATACATTTAGTAACTTGAAATCCCCCCCTCAAAAAAGTAAAAATAGGTATCTGGTAACTGTTGATATCTGCAGCAGAACTTATTTATGAATCAACCCAATGTATTAAATAGTTAAGACAAAAAGAAATACATGTATGATAAACATATTTATATTTAATGTAATTATTTTGGCGTGAATTAGGAATTATCCTTTTATTTTATTTTATTACAGATATTAGTCGTTGAATCTACGATTTCTAAGCTATGATTAATCTCAGATTTTTCTGCAAACATATGGCACTTTGTTATATATTAAATTAGCAATTTATGAGATATATTGTTTTCTTATACATTGCAAGTCATAAATAATTTGTTCGAATACATGCACGTGCGCGCGCGCGCGCGCACACACACACACACACACACACACACACACACACAGCGCGCGCGCGCGCGTAGTTTATATGTGCGTATATTATGTAATTATTGCAATATTTCAAAAACGTCTAGAAATGACGTGTTTTGAAATATTTAATTGCATAAACTATTATAAAATTGGTCAAATTTGAAGGCTATTTTTTCATCAAATGTCTAGAGAAATGTTTTAAATACATTTGCTATTTTCGTGGGAAAACAAAAAGCCAAAATCCAATTTTGGAAGAATTTCTATTTTCTTTATTACGAGAATGTGTTTATCGAGAGACACGGTTATACACATGTTACGTAAACAGATTACTGTATTAGAAATATTTATACAAAGAATTTATGTAAATCGAAATTGACATTGATATTCATAAAATAATATTTCGTTAACGATATTAAAAATGTTCCGTATAGTATCTAGACCATTATAGCTTTCAAATATCTGCTCCTTAAATGTATATTTGTGTATTAACTTCTAAATATTCGAAACGTAAGAATATCTCTTTAAATGTGAAATGAAGAAAAACAAGTTGCGATATTACGTTGCGAGCGTTACCAGAATCGGATAAACTACATCCTTGTATAATAATACACTAAATGCTCACGCGCGCAATTACAATAGAAAAAAATTCGAGATATATATAGTTGTAATAGTTTTTAGTAAATAAGATATAAAGATAATATAAATGTAAGAAAAGATTGAGTAATATGGTATTGATAAAAAATTATCTCATTATTGTAACATAAATTATTCTCATGGAGACGAATAAAAACAAAAAAAGTGCTGTAAAGTATAATATATTTCCCGATATATACCTTTGTTACAAGTTTATATAAAGTTTATATATATATATATATATATATATATATGAAAAAAATATATATATATGTGTGTGTGTGTGTGTGTGTGTGTGTATTATTCGTGATACATCATGCATCTTGTATACAACAATAATTTGCACATAATATCTATAACAAGTTATATAGCATTTATATTTTATTAATAATTATGTATTAATGCTTTATTTTGTATCTTTTAATCAAAGTTTCATCTAATTACATATAGTATATATTTACATTGAGTTACACATTATAGTGTTCCAAAATTTGAGTAAAAAAATCCAACAAGATGTGTAAATAACTAATGTTTATCGTTATTGCGCTAAATGCAATCATTGTATGCGTCATTTTTATATTTCTTTTTTCTTGTACCTTATATATATGTATGAAATATATGGTGTGTATACATATATATTCATATATATGATGATGCATGAGCATTATTCCTTATGTATACATGTATGTATATCTATGTACATATGTATATATACACGTATATTTATATTTTTGCATGCTTATATTTTTGTATGTACGTATGCATGTATTATGTATGAGTGCAGCATAATTATATATTTTACAATTTTGCCAACACCAATTTCTTTTGCATCTCATTGTTTGGCACTGATGTTACTAGTCACTTTTTCAGTACGTTGTTTGCCTCAGTGCGTTCTTCCTCTAATTCCTTAGATGTAATTTCCAGCTTTAACTTTGCAAAATGGTTAATTGGAAGATTCTGAAAATTACAAGATTACAAGATAGATTTCTAAAAAATTTTTTCTATTTTTCTATAAAATTGTGATAAAATTATTAAACCATGTTGATTTTTAATCATTTTAATGTTGGATAATCATATAAAAAATTGTCAATATTGTTGTGTTGTTACTTGTACAAAAATACAAATTAAATTGCTGCATTAGAATAAAAGGTATCTTAGAATTATGAAAAAAATTTACATATAAAAAAGTGAAATATGGGATGCCTAAATTATAATCGAGACATTTGTATATGGCATACTTAAAGTCAAGATTAACTTTATATGAGATAACTTACTTTCACTATTTCATACTGCTTGTCCTTGATAATGACAGGAAAGGAAAATACAATATCTTTCGGAATTCCATAACTTCCATCCGATACAACACCCATGCTAACCCACTCTCCAGACTTGGTTCCAAACCACCAATCTCTCATATGATCACCAGCGGCTTTAGCAGCGGACATAGCGGAGGACATTTTTCTAGCAGCTATTACGGCGGCGCCGCGTTTTTGAATTGTTTCTACAAAGGTATGATTCAACCATTCGTCATCATTTATCTCAGATGGTACTGCTTTTACGCCGGATGAAAGCGTTACAGTCGCATGCGCTGCATCAGGATATTGTGTAGAACTGTGATTACCCCAAATAATGACATTCTTTACTTTATCAACCTGTATCAACGTATCAACAATATTATAAAATAGAAATATTATATAATTACAATATATATTCTATGGCACATAGCAGATATGTATAATGTTATAACAGATTAAGTATTATATTGCAATTACAATATTAGAAAATGTCAAATAAAGAAAAGATATAAATTTCAATGGTAAAGTAAGGAATCGTATGTATTACCTGCACATTTAATCGTGCGGCTAATGCTGCCTGTGCTCTATTTTGATCCAATCTAGTCATCGCTGTAAAATTTTCTTTTGGAATAGATGGTGCGTAATGTGAACAGATAAGCGCGTTAGTGTTGGCAGGATTACCTACAACTAACACCTTGACATCCTTACGAGCATAATTATCCAGTGCTTCGCCTTGTACCTTAAAGATTTCAACATTTGCAGCCAAAAGATCTTTACGTTCCATTCCTTCTTTTCTTGGCATTGCGCCAACCAAGAAGGCAGCCGCTACGTTATTAAAGGCCTTGGCTGGTTCTGCCGTTGGCAAAACCTCTAAAAAATTAAAATAAAATTAAATTATTTGCATCTGTACTTACAAGCCACTAAAGTAAATGTAAGTTACAATACAAAAATATCTACAACAAGTATTATGTTATACATTGCACTTGAAATTTATATTATTGACATAAATTTATCAAAAAATATGTATTTTCTTAACAATTTATCTTGCATTTTATAGAAAATTGGTTATTTCATTTAAAAATAATTAAAATGTAAACACAAACATTAAAATACATATTGAAACTTGACATTGACTTCCTCATAATTAATATTTACAATTACTATATAATTCGTGCAGGCATATGTAACAAATATCTTATACTCATAAAATCATATTCTATCAAGTATTTAAAAGCAGTTTTAAAATATATGAGTTCTCTCAATGCTCACCTCGTAAAAGAGGAAGTGCTAAATCTTGCAATTCCATAATTACGCCATCCAATACACTCATCATAGGTGGAATATCTAATAATCGAAGATTAATAGGTTGTTGTGGACCAAAAACTGTACCAGCTGCAATCTGGTATAGCAGAGAATAGGCAATTTGTCCAGCAGCACCAGTAACCACGACACTTATAGGTTCCGTCTCATATAAAATACAAAAAGTAGGAAAAATTACTCCTGAATAATTATATTACATTTCAATCATTGCTGTATAATATTAATAGTTTTTCCTGTTACAGTAGTTTATATTGTATTTAAACTGCAATATTAATCGTTAGCACACCCATATTCTATCAGTTACTTGTAGACTTGTTATTCTCAAGACTTGTTATATCAAAGTGTTAAAAAAATTTTAATATCTTGGATGTGTGTGTGTGTGTGTGTGTGTGTGTGTGTGTGTGTGTGTGTGTGTGTGTGTGTGTATACATATACACAAATGTGCTTATTTATATTAAAACTAATTATTTTTATATAATATATAATTTAGTTCTCCAAACAAAAATTATTAAATTTGTATTAAAACATTGAATACGCGAGCGAGAATCATTGCCAAGTGAATTAACATACACATAGATTTCATAACATAAAGGTCAAATAAAGGTGAAACTACAGATAAATTCTACTTACGTATGACAAGATTTCATCTATACTTAATTATTTTTAAATCAATATATGTAATATAACAAAAACTTACCATTTTTCTCGGAAAGTGTTTATTGTTAGTAGAACGATAGAGAAAAATAAACGCTTGATGTATACAATATCTAAGGTAGTGTGAGAAAATAAATGGTGATTCGACTGGAACCGACCGAGCTGATCGAACTGGAGAACGGCTAGACTGCCAAACGAGTGAAACGAGTGAGATGAGACAATCGAGAATTGAGACGGACTGGTACAGTCCGTTCGTCCGGTTCAATAGTCCCAATACAGTCACCTGCATTATAGTTGCGATACTTTTTTATTGATGTTTTTCTGAACGCGCAATTATAATGAGAGCTGAAAACGTGATTGGTTCTTACTTATGGATCTAACCAATTACGTTCGCCGCTCGATGAGCAAGGCTACATTCCAAAAACCATTGAAGAAAAAGTGTCGCAACTATGGCTGTGTTCCGATATAACTGCCAGTACTGGCAGTGGTGAAAAATCCGTTCCGTTATTGGTACGCAGCGCACTGCGACAGCATCTAGTAACATCAATGACGTCATGAATGGTAGCCATATTGCCACTGTGACTACTGCAGCTTCCAAGGTGAGGTAGCTACAGTGCAATATGGCTACTATGCTGTTCCGAAATACGATGCTATAGCAGTGCTGGCAGTAATGCAGTAATATTGGAACAGTTGTGACAGTGTACTGTCATGACGTCACATTTACTGCACTGCCAGTAAAAACGGAACACAGCCATAAATGCAGGCGACTGTACAGTCGTGTTCATTATAGTTGCGACACTTTTTCTTAGATGCGTTTCCGAACGCGCAACTATAACGAGAGCTGAGGACATGATTGGTTCTTACTTGTGGATCCAGTCAATTACGTTCGCCGCTCGATGAGCAAAACTACATTCCAAAAACCATCGAAGAAAAAGTGTCGCAACTATGGCTGTGTTCCGATATTAACTGCCAGTACTGAAAATGTATAGTATAGGTGACATGAACTATAAATTTTCAGTACTGCCAGTAAAAACGGAACACAGCCTATAATGAACACGACTGTACACGCACCGGCGTAAAGGTGCGAATTCATACAGCGATAAATCGCTGGTGACTTTCCCCTTCTACACATACTTGTGCCGAATCCGTCGACAAATCGTCAGAAGTTCAACTTGGTTGAACTTCAGCGACAAGTCGACACAATCGTGAGCAGTATGGAATCTTCAAATACTAGTTTAGGAACGGATACATGAAAAAAGCTATGATCCTGACGGTCTTTTAAGTATGGAGCTACCCAATACTGCTTCTTTTTGTAATGCCGTTTCTCTTGTGTTTTTTGCAATTCCAACATTATAGCAGTTGTCACTATTCGTCGCTTTTTAATTGCTCTTGCTACTGCTGTTCCCAAAATATTTGCGCATTCAGCAGAATACACCTTATTTGAACGTATTGTCACTTTCATTTTTCTTCACTTTTCAATTTCTATTAAAAATAATACTTATTACTCTGTAATTATTAACTAATAATTTACTGAATTGATTGCGCCTATTGACACTAAACGCCTATTACGCCTTTTGCAATCAATTCAGTAAATTATTAGTTAATAATTACAGATTAATAAGTATTATTTTTAATAAAAATAATACTTATTTTATTTTATACTTTTTTAATACTTTTTTTTATATTTATTGTATTTTTAGTCGCTAGCGATTTGTCGCCACATGAATATGTACTGGGAGAAAAGCGATAGATACTTGACGCTGGCGTTACTTTTCCCCCACTTCTTCCAAGTCGCCAGCGATTTATCGCTGCATGAATTCGCAGCTTAAATGGTGTCTCTCCGCGTTGACGCTCGGCTGCCGCACACACGCGAGCTATACGAGGCGTGCACATACGAGTTTCATGGCAGCGCGGCGGAGGTCGGGGTGCCGGCAGAAAGTAATGGGGGGCGTTTCGATACCGCATCTTCCTCGTTCGACGCTGTATCGAGAGGGAAGACACGGAATCGACGCGCTTGAGAAACTGACATAAATGCTGTCCCTTGTGCCTATACGGCCGGTATACGGGATACCGCGGTTCGTCGCGCGCTGTTGTAATTTTTAATTGCATAAAGAAATTTACTCGGATACAAATATTCGTTTGAAAAATAATGTAAATAGAATTACGACTTTTAATAATAAATTAAAATTATGTCATCATGGCAATACAGCACTTACACGAAGAGAAAAATTTTCTTCATCTAAGCAAATTATGTCTGTTTAAGATCATAAATTCTTATAAAAAGATTTTATATTGTTGCTTATATATGAAACAATGAATTGTTAAGTTAACTATTTGATTAATTTATAGATATGTTAACATTATCGGGCAAGTCAGTTTACTTTGTAATTGACGTAAAACAATACTCTGAAAGAGGAACCGAATGAACGTTTGATTTTTCTTAAATTTTGTACAGTAATTTGTAACGTCAAAATATAAAGAAGTCTGTCACTTCTCCGAGTATTGTTTTACCTCAATTACAAAGTAAATTGGCTTACCCGATAATGTTAACATATCTATAAATTAATCGAATTAAAATTATTTTCTAATACAGATTATTTTAATAAGTAAGTAAAGAGATTTACATTCATTAATTAATTAAAATTAGGTCTCTATGTAAAGTAATAGTCCCACAAATTGAAGCTAAAATATATTGCCGTGATGACATAATTTTAATTTATTACTGTACAGAAAAAAATTAAATGTCAATTCAACAATTCATTGTTTCATATATAAGCAACAATATAAAATCTTTTTGAAAGAATTTATGATCTTAAACTGACATAATTTGCTTAGATGAAGAAAATTTATTTCTTCGTGTAAGTGCTGTATTGCCGTGATAACATAATTTTAATTTATTATTAAAAATCGTAATTCTATTTACATTATTTTTCAAACAAATATTCGTATCCGAGTAAATTTCTTTATGCAATTAAAAATTACAACAGCTCGCGACGAACCATGGTATCCCGTATACCAGTCGTATAGATGCAAGGGATACCATTTCTGTCAGTTTCTCGAGCGCCGCGATTCCGTGTCTTCTCTCTCGATCCAGCATCGAGCGAGGAAGATGCGGTATCGAAACGCTCCCCACTACTTTCTGCCGGCATCCCGACCACCGCCGCGCTGCCGCGAAACACGTACGTGCGCGCTTTGTGTAGCTCGCGTGTGTGCGGCAGCTGAGCGTTAGAATCCCTAGAAGTAGAGAGTCTGGACATCTGTTCCTAAAATGTCGGTGATGATTATGTCAGTGTATGTACGTGAGCTTTATGTGTGTGTATGTTTATCGTTGTGTGCACTTGAACGTGTTGTATGCTGTTATCGCATTGGCTAAAGAGGATTAAACAGGGATCCGTATTGGTGCTGCCATTTTAGGTGCACAATCACGTGTATCCAATCACGTGTATCCAATCACGTGGAACCCCGAGATGTCCAGACTCTCTACTTCTAGGGACTCTACTGAGCGTTAGAGTCGACTTTTCTAAGTCAGGCTTTCAGAGTTGACTGCAAGTCGACTTTGCATAGACGTCTGCAGACGTCTTTCAAAAGTTGACTTTAAGACGTCTAGAAAAAGACATTTTGAAATCGACTCGACTGAGCGCCACTGTAGTGAGCGAGCACCGCTGTCACCGCTGCTGCATGTAGCGCCAAGCGAGAGTCATCAAGTTTCTTGCAAGAGTCAATCCGCGTTGTTGTAATCCTACCCGTCTGTCGGGTCTTGTGCTTGATTCGATCATGGTGGCTCGTGTTGAGCGGACGTGTTCCTCTGCGACATACCGTTTGTTTACTGTTCCTGAACTCTCTAAATAAGTGTACACTTAAAATGAAATAGATAGATGTTTCAAAGTTAGCGAAAGCAAGAAGGAACGTTCCAGTGCAGTCTAGTGCAGGAATAGAAAACAAGCCTATAGTTGTTGTGCGAGCATTTTCGATCTTCTTCGAGTCTTCTGTGGCTACTCAGTTTTCTGAGCCGTTTATTTGTCTGCGTATAGTGATCTCGAGGTTACATCTGAACACAAGTAACAATGAATAATAATCCCCCTGCCTCTTTGGCAGGGGGCGGCGGTACGGGTGCATATAACGGCGACGCCCGCCGTTTGCACCCTGAGGTACCTGTTCGTCCCCCCGACCCTTCTTCCTTTCCCCTCCTCCCTCCTAGCCCTTCCATTCTCACACCTTCCAAGTTTGGCGTTCCGGCCGACCAATTTAATGATTTTGAATCTACATTGAATAGCAACAATAACCTCAACTCTGAAACATTTGACAACACAAAACAATTTCAGGCGAACACCCCTTCATCTCAAGACGTTATTTCATCCATTGCTAACAAGAACCTTGACGACCATGTTAACCAAGGACATACCGTATCAAACATCGGTAATAATACAATAAACACTGCCTCAGAGTACACCAATGTTCCAATGGAAATCGAACCGTCCAAAAATATCCGTAAAAGAACTTCAGAGGACTTGCCGGCACAGCCCCAAATTACTAAGGTGAGCAAATCCAACAAGACCAAAACAGACTCAGTCAAGAAAAACAGCTCGTCTACAAACAGCGCACATTCCAGTTCAACTCTGAATCATACTCAATCGCCTACACCCACGCTGGCTAACAATGACGAAAATTCCAACCGCAACCCCTCTCCCTCTTCGGATGGCTCTAGCTCTTCCCCTTACAAATATTCTCACAAAGACAACCCTCCTTATACGGTATATGTCTACAGTACTGATAATTCCAAGTTAGAATCCACGCACCCTCTCCACATTAGCTGCATTATTTCCAATATCATATCTAAAGATATACTTGAAATAAAAAATATAGGCAGAGGTAAGGTTATGGTGGAATTTAGTTCAGCCTGTTCCGCTAACAACTTAGTCTCATCTCAGACATTAAACGCACATGGCTTACGCGCTTTTATTCCCACTTTCCGCACCATGCGCACAGGCATCATTAGAAACATTCCACCCAGTATTAGTGTAGAAGCTATCACTAAGTCTATTGAAGCTCATCCATCACAAATCATCGAAGTCAAAAGATTGTAAAAAAGAGCCACTGTTGATGGCACCACCAAACTTGTTCCTTCTTCTCTAATTACTGTCAAATTCAAGGGCCAAATCCTTCCTAAATTTGTTTACATTTTCAAAACTAGACAAGAGGTTAATCCCTTCATCCCCAATCCCCGCACTTGTTACAATTGCTACAGAGTCGGGCATATCAAACCTGTTTGCAGGGGATCCGAAAGGTGTCCAAACTGCGGCTCTAACAAACACAAAGAAGAAGAGTACTGTCCCATGGCAGACAAACCCCCGACTTGTATAAATTGCAAAGGCAACCACGTTGCCACCTCTCCCGACTGTCCTATTTTCTTCAGACACAAACAAATCCTCTCTCTAGCAGCAACCGAAAACATCCCTCTATTTGAGGCGAGAAAAATTATTCGTTCTAACACTCCGACCAGTGTTACCTTCTCTCGCTCCTCGGATCTCCCTAGCGACCCTAGAGCGGACTATAAAAACTTTCCTCGCCTAAACAACAAGCAATCCGAAAATTCCTACAGTCATTCTCACATTGACGCACTCCCGTCGTCTTTCTATAGCAACAACAAATATGAAGCCTTAAATAATGTAAATTCCTATGGCCTCTTCGAGTCGTCACGACATTCTTCCTCGGACTCTTATGCAAATATAGTATCTAACCAAAAACACACTCGCTCGAATTCCAATGAATACGCTCCTTCTCATCTTCCTACAAGCAATAATGGCTATAACCAAGGCCGCGGTGGCCCTTCGCTACCTCGCGGTCCTGCCCAGACCAGGCAACAAACAGATTTTCACAAAGAATTCCTCCTTTATCCAAATGGTCGTTCCTCTTTTCCTTCTAGGAATGGTGTCATGTTCGAACAACATAACACTAATCCGACCTCCTCTCGTAAAAGCCCTTTTAACTCTGTAGACTCATCAGATAACTCTGTTAACCGTAATAACTTCATGGATAATCTAAGCAAATTTTTTATAAATGATCTCTTACCTTTATTACTCAAAAAAGATTTTACAGCAATTATTGATGCCTCACTCAACTTTCTGTCTGCTCACATCAACACGAATAATATTATTTGCTTAATAAAAAACCTTTTTAACTGCAAATTTAATGACACCGATACTTCTAATACTGATGACCCCTCAAATCAATATTTGGAAAGTTTGCCAATTTCCCAATCGAACAGGAATAGCCCAGGCCACACATCACCTAATTTAACCCTTCCTAAACTTGTTAACACTAATCTTTCCTCTTAAATTTAGCAACTTTTCTTAATTTAAATTCTATTTACTCATATTATTAACCATCCACTCTTATACACCCCTGATTATCCTTAATTCAACAATATTATGAATTCCAACTCCTCCTCCCTCTCTTCTCACAAAAATAACTCTCGCAATTCCTCAAATAAAACATTTAACATATTACAATGGAACTGCCAAGGCCTCCGCAGTAAAATTCCCACTTTACAAACTGTAGCTTGTAATTATGAAATCATTTGCATCCAAGAATCCATTTTATATGAAAACAATTCCTTCCATTTGAAAGGTTTCCAAATCATAAGAAAAGACATTGACACTCATAACAAACGCGGATTGTGCACACTCGTGCGCAAAGACATCTCATATTCCATCGTCAATCTCGAACATATCGCGGATCCTTCTATTGAAATTCTTGGTATTAAAATTAACCTCAACAACATCCAATGCCTTATTGTCAATTTGTATCGCCATCCTGGTAGACGTACACCTTTCTCAGTATTTAACAAGATACTAGAACTTCAGGATAAATTTCAACTAGCACTACTAGTGGGCGATTTCAACTGTCATCACTCCTATTGGAACAACTCATATGACGATGGTCCAGGCAAATTGTTGGCTAAGGCCATTGATCAACACAATTATGTCATACTTAATGATAAAAATCCTACCCTTCTACTCCCTTCCGGTTGCAGAGATTCGACCATTGATCTTTCCCTCTCCTCTCATAAATTGGCCTCCTTGTGCCTTTCCAAGACCTTGAGTGACTCTTGGGGTAGTGATCATTTTCCGGTAATTACCCAAATTAACGGCACGTTATCAAAGCAGAAAAAATTCATCTATAAATGGTCTCTCTCTCGCGATCAATTGAACGCCTTTGGAGCCCTCTGTCTTAACAACCCAGTCTCCTATGAGAACCTCTCCGGTGCCAACGCTTGTGAAAAATATGACAGCTTTATTACACACATCACGAATCTAATATTCAATTTTATCCCAGAGCATCGAAGATTTCCTAAATCCGCCACATCTAAACTTTCTAAAGGTGCCCCTCCTTGGTGGAATGTTGATTGCCAGAAAGCTGTTGATTCTAGAAGAGAGGCCACTGCCATATACAAACGCTTTCCTACATTTGATAATTACAGACTTTTTATTCAGACCAAAAGATCGTGCTCCAAAATTCTTAAGAAACAAAAAAGAAACAGCTGGAAAAACCTCTGTAAATCTTTCAACTCTAAGACCCCTTCGGCAGAACTCTGGTCACTGATAAAACTTTTTAAAAAACACAATCTTGCTCAATCTTTACATCAACAAGACTCGTCGGCAGTGGCCAACTCACAGCTGGAATGTATTAACAAACTATGCCCACCCTCGTGCTTACTCGACCTCCAAGCACTTCGCACTATATCCTCTTATTTTACAAAACATCAGCCTAATACTAATTCAGACGAAAATCACACCGAAAGGTATAAACTGCTGAACTCTGAGATTTCTTCCTTAGACATCGTTTTTGTGTTACAAAACATAAAGTCTCATTCCGCTCCGGGTCTTGACCAATTTTCATACAACATGATCAAAGCTCTTCCGGACTCCTTCCTTTCCACTCTGGCGGATCTCTACAACGCTATTGTATTGGAGGGTTCCTTCCCAGAAAGTTGGTCTCATTCATTGATAGTTTTAATCCCTAAGCCTCAAGGAGGCGTAAGACCTATTTCACTCTTGTCAGGCTTCCTTAAAATTCTGGAAAAGATATTTTACTACCGACTCAGATGGATTGTGGAGGGTGACTGTTTCGTTCCTGATTTTCAGACTGGCTTCAGATCAAACAGATCCTGTGTTGACAATCTCGTCTCTCTCTCTAGTTTCGTACATTCTGCTTTCATTAGGGGGGAAATTATTGCTTGCGTGTTTCTAGACATTGAGGGTGCATTTGATAACGTTGTTCCTTATATATTAATTCAAGATCTAGTGGACATGGGACTGCCCCCTAATTTTTGTAAATTTATTGCCAACCTTATTATGGAAAGAAAACTCTTCTTTATTACAGACGGGGAACTCAAAGGCCCATTTCTTACACGCAAAGGTACCCCCCAGGGATCCACATTAAGTCCTACCCTTTTCAACATATACCTCAGGCACATCGGCAAACACTTAACCAAAGAAGGCCAGATTTTGCAGTACGCAGATGATATCGCACTGTTTGTATCCGCTGAAAACATCAGCAGCGCGCTTGGCTCCCTTCAGCACAACTTGGATCGAGTTTCCAATTTTCTTAAAAATAGAGGCTTGACCTTGTCTCCCGCCAAATCTCAACTTCTGATTTTCTCCCGGAAGCGCTCCTCTTCACAAAATATGCAAGGTCCTTCGGATATCTTCATAAATGGCACCCTAGTTCCCAGAGTTACTAGTGCCCGTTTCTTGGGCATCTGGTTTGACGATAAACTCAAAGGAGACACACACTTGAAATATCTAATTCATAAGGGCAGGAAACTAGCGGACATTATCTCATCTCTCTCCGGCGTTTGGTGGGGGGCTCATCCCCGTCTACTCCTGCAAATCTTTCGAGCCATCTTCAGAAGCTCTATTGAATATGGAGGTCAGATCTTTCAATTTCGCAACAACTCATCAAATTTTTTGAAACTTAAAAGACTTATTTATAGATGCATCAGAATTGCCCTCGGCTATAGAATTTCCACTCCTATCAACATAATGCTATACGAATCCAAAGAACCCCCATTAGAAGTCAGAATCTCTCATATTTCCTCTAAATACATTTACAAAGCCCTTGCCAATAAAAGTAATCCTGCCACTTCTTACCTTAAATCTCTCAGGGATCTGGTGGTGTCACCACAGGATAAAATTAATCTCATTAAAAAATTCCCAATTTTTGGAATTTACATCCAAGCTTTAGGAGACTTAATAAAAATATTTCGTAGCACTATTCCTCCGAAATTCCAATACCCTTATTCTGCCTACTCATTCTCCCCACAAATCAACATTTCTCTCACGAAGTTGGATAAAGATGCCTCTCAGGACCTTGTCAACCAATGTTTCCGGCACTTAGCTGATAAACTCTTCAAAGAACACACTCACCTTTACACGGATGGCTCAAAATCTGAACTCTCTCTGGCCGTCGGAGCCAGCGTATACATCCCTAGTCTAAATAAAGCCATAATGCATAAACTTCCTGCAGAAACATCCATCTTCTCTGCCGAAGCTTGGGTGCTGCTTGAAGCCATAGGAATTATCGAAGAACTTCACTGGATCAATTCCGTCATTTTCACCGACTCACTAAGCGTGCTTCAAGCTATCTCGCAATACAATCACAAGGCCGACAACCACATTATATACAGACTTAAACATAAGCTCTTTCTTCTAGATAAATTAAACTTCAACCTGACACTATGCTGGGTCCCGGCACATAAAGGAATTCCAGGAAACGAAAACGCAGATCAAGCTGCCAAAATTGCGTCCCGTCAAGGATTCATTCCCCCGTTTCGCATTCCATACGCGGACTATTTTGCCGAGATCAACTGTAACACTACCAACAAATTCAGAGCTTATCTGGAAGAAGCGGCACAAGTTAACGGCACCCAACATGCTTCTTTATACCAACATACTCTTTATAAGCGCCCTTGGTTTCATCGCAAACCTCTTGACAGAGAAGAAATAGTAATAATCAACCGACTCAGAAGCAACCACTACAACTTAAAATACAGCTTATTCAGAAAAAACATGTCAGACTCACCGAATTGCCCCTGTGGGGAAGGTCGGCAGGACGCCAACCATATCATTTTTTATTGTCCTATTACCATTCCGAAATCATCTAATCTCAGACAATACCTTAAAGATAAATATCCTTCATTCCAAATCAACATCTTTTCTATCCTTGGCTACCCTACTACTAAACTATGTCGCCTCATACTTTCATATTTCAAGTCGTGTGAACTCAACATTTGAACCCTCCCGCCTCGTGCACAAGCACGAGTTCACGTCTCCGACGCGATTCAAGGGGAGGGCGCTCAATGCTCACTTTAAGTGGCTCCGCAGCTATTTGGAGTGCGCGCCCGTGCTCCCAAAGCTCCGGTTCCTCCGCCATCACCAACTCTTTTCTATCATCATAATTACCGTCTACTTGTTGCATCTCTCATCCCAAGGTCCGTGGATTGGCGTTGGAGGGGAAGGAAGGTCGTTGCATCCACTTCAACGATGTGGAACGAAAATGGCGGCGGCCATACTTTTACTGCACACTCGCTCACTCACACAACTAATAGCTGTAGTACCTTACTATCTACGTACATACACTAACACTGACTCGCTGTCTCGAAAATGGCGGCTATGCAACGACCTTCCTTCCCCTCCAACGCCAATCCACGGACCTTGTCTCATCCCATCACTTATACCTTTCTGTTACCCGAAAAATTACTCTGGTTAATGGCCAAATCGTCCCTGCCCTACTAGTTACTGGGGACGGGTGCCAATTCAATAAAAGAAAAAGAAGAAGGGTCTTGTGCTTATTGAATAAAGACTATTAGCTGCAGCCGTTCGGACATACAAAATTCTCTTATACTCTCCGCTATTTTTTATTATCCATCGGAGCGTGTGCAGCCATACCGGTCATATGCGGCGATTGCCATTGTGAGCCGTTGTTGAGGGACAGACGAAGTAGGACTATAGTATGTATTTTTTTGTAAAACCATATCAATTAGATATAAATCCGAATATTTAAACGATCAATTGCGAATATTTTAGTTTTGAGATCAGTGGTGCCGAAGCAGTTAAAAACACTGGAGATATGTGTATCGAGATTTCTCTGCCAAAGCATTTCCAATCCATGGTATTTATGTCGGTGTCGAGGTTGAGTGGCACGAAAACTGGCAGAGTCATAAAGAACTTTACGTGACGGAGAAAAGAAGCTACAACTGAACATATTTACTACAAGTGAGCTTTGTCTTCAAAACAAAAATTAATTTGTTCATTTGGAAAACAACATACGTCAACAACTCTCACTTTTAGAGAATTAAAGATGTTTAGTTTTTACAACTGCAGCACTAAAATTAATTAAAAATTGATATTAATTAAATATTGTTATAGATATTAACATTTTGATTTTGACGCTCAATTAATTTTTTTTTTATTTAAGTTGAATTATTTTTTAAATGATTGATTCAATTGTTTTTTTAATAATATCACTTTCAATTTGTGCATTCTAATTGCAGAAAAGAACACAAGGAATGTACCAGCAATCAAGATAAACAAATTATCCCTCAATATCTTGAGTAAAACAAAGTGACATTCTTTATCCACTAGAGATTCGAGTTGCAGAATGCAAAATAAAAAAGAATATTTTATCTTTGCAGCATCTACAACAAAGGATCCATTTCTTAAAAAGTTAGCTAAGTTCTATAATTTATATAGAAAGAACATTTTACATTGACATTGTATAAATTTAGAATCTATACATGTATACAGGATATTTAACGAGAGGTGAGAAATAAAGATTTTTTTTCTTATGTGATGTCCATTAATATAATATAGTTAAAAGTTTTTATTATTATTTTTATTATTATTTTTCTTAACAAATGCATCTGTATACAATAGTAATATTATGCGAGATAATTTTATATACATTAAGTTATTGTGATATACATATACACACACAAAGTTAAACAAATGCGCACAATACATATACACAGATATACACATTTATATTTGCTTTACATATTATAACAATTTTCTTTTTTTTTTTAAATAAAACGAATCAAACAAGTAAAAAATGTTATAACATATTTTCCCAATTTCAATATTCCTTCCTTTACAACTGCATAGAATGTCTGTAGGATGGCTAACTATAGTCGACTTATAGTTGTCTTCAAATGTATGACTTAAAGACGTCTCTAAAAGTCGACTTATAGTTGTCGATTAAAGTGGGACATTGTATGACTTATAGACGTCTTTAAGTCGTCTAAAGTCGATTTATGGACGTCCATTTTCCAGACGTCTAACAGTTATGGCCGACTCATAGTCGACTTAAAGTCGACTTTGTGCTGTTAGGGGTGACCACAGCGCATGCTTAGTTCGCTACATAACGCCGAAATGACAGAAGGTCGATCATGAAACTTTTTCCCTAAGGCGGAAACGTGAAAAGTGAAAAATTTCTCCATTAACTTCAATGGTAAAGATTTTCACTTTTCACGTTTCCGCCCTAGTGAAAAAGTTTCATGATTGTCCCCCAGGTATCTTAACCTGTGCAATCGCCAACTTTAACGCTTGATATCTCGGTTCGCGGACCAGAGCGACACTTTTTCTTGCCAGATTCTTTTATTTTGAGTGAAAACGCGTCGAATGAGCCTAATTTCGTCAAAATCGGAGGTGCAGTGGGTATTCTTAACAATTACCTGATATAAAACTGTTTCTTAATTTACCCTGATTTCATTATCCATCTTTCAATTTTGTTCTGCTTATTTAAGTAATACATGTGTTACCAATACATGTATTGCTACATACAGCGTTTCTTAAGGTTGGTTTATGCAGGCTGTAACAGCTAACTTATATCGGAATCTATCAATAAGTCCCGAGATCTAACCCAGAGATAACGCTAGTAGTACCAAGCTGGCCACGTTTCCCTAGAATGCGAACCTTCACATGAAACGTGTACAAATTTCACGTCGATCGGACCACAAACAGCTGAGTTATTGAGGTTAGAGCAAAGTCACTTTGTAATTTGTAAACGGCTTCCAATGGCCTACCCGAACGTTCCGCATCGTTTGTGTCCGTACGACCACGTTTAAACTCAGCATACCAACGACAAATCGTTGATTTAGATGGAATTTACCCATTAAAAAACAATGCTTTATCAACACGCGAAACTAAATTTTTTTCCATTTTTCAAACAAATTACAAAGTGACTTTGCTCTAACCTCAATAACTCAGCTGTTTGTGGTCCGATCGACGTGAAATTTGTACACGTTTCATGTGAAGGTTCGCATTCTAGGGAAACGTGGCCAGCTTGGTACTACTAGCGTTATCTCTGGGTTAGTCTCGGGACTTATTGAACGATGTGTAACAGCTAACTTATATCGGAATCTATAAGAAATTGACCAATCATAATCGATTATTCTTCTATAAGTCGATTATGATTGGTCAATTTTTTGCAGATTCCGGCATAAGTTATCGGTACGGTCTGCATAAACCAACCTTTAAATTGAAAAATTTAACAATTATTTTTCACAATTCTTTTTATTCTTGTTTAATCATTAAAACAATTTATTTTATTGCAAACCTATTTAGCTTATTCGATATTTGCTTAAACTTTTGTAACCTAAGATGTAAAAAATGAAATTGAATTAACATTCATTGTTCACTAAATTAAATTTCTTTGTTAACATATAATTTATTCTCTCCCTTTTCTTTGATCAATTAAGTTATGATAAAGATTTTTTATAGTGCAACTATTCAGAACACTGTCTGATTTTAACAAAATTCCCAAAGTTCAAACCTATGTAGAAACGTTGTTAATCCTTTGTCCGGAATAATTGCAGTATTTAACAAATCTTTGTTATCTAGGTCAAAGGACAGGGAGAGAAATAAATTATACAAGAAATTTAATTCAATTAGTTTTTTTTACATCTCAGTTTACTAAAAATTAAATCAAGTATTGAATTAATTAAATTACTAATGAAAAACTTGTTTAACTCGATATATAAGATGTACGGACATGTACATACATACATATAACTAATTTGGATGTAATTACGTGAGAATAATTGTCATTGATACCCGCGAAGGTAGGGGTTTATTTTGTTGAAGATCTTGGAAAAAGATTCCGAGCTTAACGATAATTCCCGATAAGGAATGACGAGGAGATTAGAGTTTAGTTTTATGGTAAGGTTAAAGATAAGATTCACACACATAACTGGTTCATAAATAATTGTTAAATTAGTTTATCATAAGAAATAATATAGGATGAAAAAAAAAGAGTAATATAGGTACTGCACTTTAAAGACAGCGTATTTATTAGCGTATGTATTACCGAATAAATTATTGTTCGCTTAACTATATGAGAATTATTGTATATGACATGAAAATATATATTTCTTACAAAGTCATATAAGTATAATAATCCATATGAGCAATTAGAACACTGCGATTCGCGACGTTCACAAGACAGTTTTGTAAGATAATGCAGCAAATCGACAGATACGAGGTGTGTTCAAAAAGTATCGCGAATTTTGTGTTTTTTCAAAAATTATTTATTTATTCATGAATATCTATTTTGTCCCCTTCAAAGTAATCCCCATGAGATATTATACACTTGTGCCAACGGTTTTTCCAATCTTTGAAGCACTTCAAAAAATCATTTTTTTTTATCTTGTTCAGCTCCTCCTTCGATGCCGTCTTTATCTCGTCAAGCGTAGCGTAACGTCGTCCTTTCATGGGCCTCTTCAGTTTAGGGAACAAGAAAAAGTCACAGGGGGCCAGATCTGGGGAATACGGTGGCTGCGGCATCATTAGTGTGTTGTTTTTGGCCAAAAAGTCGCAATTGAGCAATTGAGCAATTGAGCAATTTTGGTACGAATTTCGCGGCGACCCGTCTCATGCCCAAATCATTGATAAAAATCGAATGGCACGAGCCAATCGATATGTTTAGGTCCTCAGCAACTTCTCTAACGGTGATTCGACGATTGGCCAATACCATTTTCTCCACTTCATTAATTTTTTCGTCTGTTGTTGAAGTGCTCGGGCGTCCGGCACGCTCTTCGTCGTTCACATCTTCTCGGCCTTCTGAGAACATTTTGTACCACCGATAAACGTTGCTTCGGTCCAAGGTAGCTTCTCCGTATGCCACAGTCAACATTCGGAATGCATCCGCGCACTTAATTTCGTTTTTCACACAAAATTTGATACAGGTTCTTTGATCCATTTTTTTGAATAGGTAAAAATCGAAGACGATCCAAAACACGTGCAAGCAAAGCAGCTGTCAACAATTAAGTGAACATTCAAAATGGCCGAGCTTGTCGGCATAAGTGAGAGACATGAGTACCAACATAACGCCACAAAAAGATCGAAATTCGAATATACGTAACCCGAAAATTCAAAATTCGCGATACTTTTTGAACACACCTCGTAGTCCTCGTGCACTCGAGTCGCGAGGTAGGACGGTCAGGGAAGGCACCAGAAATAACTCACTACCTTCGCGTGAGGCACAAAACACGAGCGTATTTATTGAACGTGAGCTAAATAGCTTTACAATAGCTACAATAATTATTCTTGTTGAACGAGGATACCACTTGCTAACCGACCGGAGGCCGGACCGGGGAGAGCCGCTGTACACGTGATACTACACTTTAAGCGCGTGGCACGCGGTATCTTTTCACAATTCCAATTAATTACGGAAGGCGTCCCGTAATCGAACAATTCACTTAACTAATACTGAGAATAATTAGGAAAGAGCGGAGGACACCTTACTGTGGTCCGGAGCTCTCTTACTCGTTTTTATCAAAACTCGAATTCCTCAAATCCCGACTCAAATTTCACGTGCACACTTCTCGCGCTCTCGGTACTCTCTCCCCGATCCTGCTTCCCTTTCCTTCTCATTTGGCGCTCTGCGCCCTCGCTTCCTTTGTGTCCTGCTCTGCTACTATCCACAATCGCTCGCTCGATAACCGCTGTACTTGAGATTCTCTTACAGTTCGGCCATACTGACTGTACCATTCGTCCTCGAATGGACCGCAAGGATCATTAACTTCATAAACAGTTCGTTGTTTCCTATATTTTAACAAATTGTAACTTTTACTTATTCTAAGCGCTTTCGGTTTTTTTCATCTTGTACATTTTTAATAACCGCTAACTTAGCCTATTATCTTAATACTAAAATTTTCTACATTTCCAGTATATCTTTTCCTGCGTACTCAAGTTTTCAATGACTCTCTTACAAGTTTCTTATATTACTCGTATTTCTTTTTTTTTTTTTCTAGTTTGACGCAATTTTACAATATTAGCGCGAATTCTCGCTTACTCTTGTATTCATCGTTCTGTTTATTTATTTATTTGTTATTATTATTATTACTATTATATATATTTTTTTTTTTTTCGTAATTATTTTAGGTTATATACGTTTAGTAATACTACAGTATATAATTTCCTCAATACTTTCTCAATTTGACTTTTAACTCAATACTAATTCCTCAATAATACTTATTCAACAATAACTACTCCTAATTACTTCATTCTTCAATAATAATTAATAATAATTTTAATTTAATATTAGTTAATAAGGATTTTGGTTCGTCGATTTTCGACTCCAACAATCGTGAAATATTGTTTGGTTTACAAAGGGTAATACTCATATGGAGAATTTATAAGAATTTTACACAAATTAATTCTTATTTAATACTGACTATTTGCATGTCTTAACTAAATATGTATAGACGCTTCCTTTTTTTTTTTTTTTTTCTTCAGTTCGCTATAGAGGACATTCAAACGGATTGACGTTGATTACTAGATTGATTGATCATTATTCAGTTTTCTCGTCTTCGCTCTGTGTATCCGAATCGTTAACAGTAGACTGATTACTTTTTTGATTTATTTTTATCCAGGGTTTTAATTTGTCTGGAGACATTATTGTATCAAGGGGTTTTTGCGTAATATTATATCCTGGGACGTCTGTAATAGCATATCTATTTTTATTCAGGACCGCTTTCACTCTGTATGGGCCTTTATATTTAGGTGCTAGCTTAATGTTCGTTCCCGGTTTAAATTGTGTTACGCGTACCAATACTAAGTCTCCTTCTTTGTATTGTGTATTTTTCTTATGTCTTTTGTCGTATTGTTTTTTGTTATATTCTTGTAATTTTCGGTTGACTGAGAATGCAATGTCTCTCGCTTCCTGTC
The DNA here is from genome assembly GCF_016802725.1 of Solenopsis invicta. Classification (NCBI taxonomy): domain Eukaryota; kingdom Metazoa; phylum Arthropoda; class Insecta; order Hymenoptera; family Formicidae; genus Solenopsis; species Solenopsis invicta. Next base: position 7,353,207 of record NC_052675.1, on the reverse strand, counting down.
TATCTCTATCAAAGTTTACATCAATTTCTCTCAAATTATCTATTAGTGTGCGTAGAGTTTCATCGTCTTTGCGTCTCTGATGGTAGCCCAATAGCAATTTACTTGGAGTTGAGTTTACGGATTTATTTAGAGTGTTATTGATTACATGTTGTACTAAAGGCAAGTTTTGCTTCCATTCAGTTGCGTCATTAATCACCTTTGCCATTGTAGATTTTAAGAAGCGATTAACTCTCTCAACCTGACCATTGGCCCAGGGCGACGCTACTGCCGTTTTAACGTGTTTAATTTCTTTTCCTGACATAAACTCTTGGAAAGCATTGGATGTAAACGCTGTTCCCCTATCGCTTATAATTCTGTCCGGATCACCAAAGATATTGAACAAAGAATTTAGATATTGAATTACTTCATTTGATCCCGTGGATTTCGTAGGATATAACCACACGAATTTAGTACAGGAATCTATTATTACAAGAATGTGTTTGAAATTCTCGCTACTTTTTTCCAATGGCCCGAAATGATCTATGTGCAACGTTTTGAATGGCAGAATGTCCTTTTCAACTAACTCTAACTCTCCTTCAGGTTTGCCAGCCGACAACGAGTACGACAGACATTTTATACAGTTTTCAATGTATTGTTTGACTTTTAATTTTAAATTAGGAAACCAGTAATGCGATAAAATTCCGTGCGCTGTCTTTTCGTATCCTATATGTCCCATTTCGTCATGATTAATTTTAATTATTGAATTGACCATACTTTCAGGTACTACAAATAAACTATTTTCTCTAAACTTTCTGAATAATAATCCATCAATCAGTGTGAATTTCTTGCTCCCTTTCAATTCTACTATCTCAGCAATTTCTTTTAATTTGGGATCCATTAATTGCTTAAATACTAGTTCATCCTCGGCTGTAATCGCATTGATAGTCTGCGGGTTTCGACTCAAAGAGTCAACATGCGCCATTTTATCCGCGGGACGGTAGACCAGTTCGAATTTATAATTTTGCAAAGCTAACGACCAGCGGGCTATTCTCGGGTTTATATTTACTTTTTTCATCGCTAATGCCAACGAGTTACAGTCGGTTATGACTTTGAACGAGATACCCTGCAAGTAGACGTGGAAACGTTCGATGGCTTTCACAATGGCTAGTGTCTCCAACTCGAAAGAATGATATTTTTTCTCTGCCTCGTTTGTGGCCTTGCTAAAATAGGCAACAGGCGCCATGCATCCAGATACTTGTTTCTGCAAAAGAATTGCTCCAAACCCTTGACAACTAGCAGTAACTCGGTTTCCGCGGTCGGATTATATACTTTAAGGATAGGCGGGGATGCGAGCTCTTTTTTAAGATTTTCAAAGGCTTCTTTGCATTCGTTATTGAACCTGAAAACGGCTTCCTTTTTTACTAGGGCCTGCAACGGTTTGACTTTTAGTGAGTACTCTTTGATGAATCTACGGAAATATCCTGTAAGACCGAGAAACCCTCGAATCTCCCGAACGTTTCCTGGACACGGGAAATTCAAAATAGCTTGTACGTGTCTTTGATTCATAGTAATTCCCTTGGCTGAGATCAAATACCCCAAGTAATCGATTTCTTTAGCCAAGAATAAACATTTACTGTAATTAAGCTCTAATTTATGCCGTTTCAAGATTCCCAGTACTTCGGAAACTATCTTCAAGTTTTCTTCCACCGTGGAAGTTGCTATCAGAATATCATCCATGTATATCAGGATTTTTCCCTCTCGAATTAATGGAGCAAAAATCTGTAGGATTCTTTTTTGGAATTCCGCCGGCGCCTCGGAATAGCCAAAAGGCATTCTCGTGAACTCGAACTGTCCCGACGGGGTTGCGAATGCAAAGTATTTCGTATCGTCTGGATGTACGGCTATTTGGTGAAAACCATCTCGCAGGTCGAGTTTGGAGAAAATAATTTTTCCATAAAGCTGATCGACTTGATCTTCGATAATCGGAAACGGAAACTTCTGCGGGGCTACTCGTTGGTTGAGGGGTCTTAAGTCGATGCACATACGTTTTTTTCCGTTGCGCTTATTTACCAGTATTACACGCTCGCAGTAGGGTGATACGCTAGGTTTAATAATATTACGAGCTAGTAAGTCGTCCGTTATTTCTTTCAATTCCAATCTCTCGTTAACTGACATACGTCGTGGTGCGTACCGGAAAAAGGAACTGTCTTTCAAATGTACCCTGATGCAATAGTCGTCTCGAACGGGTTCGACGACGCTACTATCACACTCGTGGAATACATCCAGCAATTTTTCTCTAGTACAGGAATCTAAAGTTGGATCAAGATTTTCCAAGATAACATCGTCGCGATCTTTATTCTCTGTTACATTTATGCCGAAAATATAATTTATTTCCTTATCCGGTGTTTGAGATTCGAATTCAAAGACTCCCTTATGATAGCATAGACGTAGATTAGACTGGTCGAAAAAATCACGTCCTAACAAAATGTCAAACGCAATCGTACTATCCTTGACAACGAACAAGGCAACATCAAACCAGTGACCCGCCAATTTCTCGAGGCACAATTGGTCGTGTATTTTCCCGCAAAACTCGATAACCGAATTATTCACACCCTTCAAATTCAAGTTTTCTTTAACGCGTAACAATTTGTTTGACCGAAAGGATCCCAAATAAGTCGATTCTCTTATAAGACTCACCGGGCTGCCCGTGTCCACCAGCGCGACAAGCGTTTTACCTTTACAATCTAGCCCTCTCACTTTTATCAACGGAGTTCTTTCCTCGATCACGCAAACGCTGCTATTCGCTGCCTGCTGTTCCATTGAAGGGGTGGTCTGCTCCGGCTCCTCTTCTTCCCGCCGCTCCAGATGATTGATCCTATTGGTTGACGCTTCTGTTCTGCCGATTGGGCAGTTCGGGCTGATGTGTCCTTTCTGTTTGCATCTGTGGCACGTTATATCGACGTGTCGGCACTGCTGGATACTGTGCCCTTTTTGGTAGCATCCCGTGCAAGAAAGAGCACTTGCATTTGAATGCCTTGCACCGGGGCGCCCCTCTCTAGATTCAAATCGCCGCTGAGACACACTATCACCTACGAGCCTTCTAAACCGCTCCATGAATTGCGGCACTGAACTAACTTGCATGTCTACCGCGAACCGGCGTAGTGTTGGGTCTCTCACTCCGTCCGCTAGCATCTCGATCTTTTCGCGCTCCGATAATTGCAAGAACTGCATACGGTCCAGCTTATCTTCCGCATAGTCCACGAATCTCTCCGAGTTTGCCCTCCAAAAACGTCTATTAATCCTAGCGATCGTATCCGTAATGGCCTCTTTCCTCTCGAAGTAATTCCGCAACTGGAAGCTAAAATCTGGCCATGTTACGACTGATTCAGGTGGTTGACGGTGGAGCCAGTTTCGAGCGCGGCCGGCTAGCTGGTTTATAGCCGCCGTGACTAAGACGTCGTCCGTTATTCTGTGCAGTCGCGCAATAGATGCGCAACGCTCGATCCAGCGCTCGACAACCTCGTCATCCTTTCCGGAAAATGTTGGTATCAGTTTCGCCGCGAACTTAATTCGTCCCCAATCATGCGACGAAAACGGACGCTGCTCCGCGCCTTCGCCGGATACCGTTCGCGAAAAAGGATCGCTTGACAGACCCGATAATTGCCGTCTCTCATAATTCGACTGGAGAATTTGCGCCACTGCTTGCGCAATCTCTTGAGTATTGAATGCAGAATTTTCTGCCCGATCGTTGAACCTTGCCGCGCCTCGCCCGGGGCGGAAATATGCTCTATCTTCCACAAGAATTGGTTGGGAACCCGCCGACATAGGTGGATCGTCTGGAATTACGCTATTCGTATCTTCGGTTTCCTTTTCATCTGCCGCATTAGGGCCAGCTACTGTGATTTGCTCTGGCCAACCGTGGCTTTCGTAATAATCTATGAGTCGCTTCATTAACACCGCCCGTGTTCCGCAGGTATCTAATTCTAGCTGCCTGGCGACATCTTTTAAGCCCTCAATATTCAAATTGTCTAGCACCACCCGACTCATGATGCGAGAGATTACTTATCGATTGCGGCTTTAATGGTAATAAGAAAAACGAATAACTTGCATTCGAACACTGATATCGATCGACAAATCCGTACCGTCGGTAATTATCCCTTTTTTTATCGATCACTCCGATACCGTCGGTAATCGTCGTTAGGATTCAAATCCACTATCAAAATGGCGGACCGCACTGCTCCGATTTTCACGCGTCACACATTCCAGGACGAAATTATTTGCACACCGCTTCGGTTCCCTTTATTTGTCCAAGTCTACTTACTTAGCGCGAAACTGGCGTAAATATTGACACCGCTTACCAATGGTCACCCGTCGATGTCTCCCAGTCGCTACCTTCTTTCTTACGTAGTGCCGAAATAATTCCCGCGCCGGTGTTCACGTGATTGCACGTGATGAGCACGTTGAATCACACCGCCGACTTCGTGTTCGATATTCGAAAGTTTCCTGAATTTTGCACTCACTTCACTGGTCTGTGTACTTAAAAGGAGTTCAAAAAGGGAAAAACTTAATCCAATGTTCTTCAGTTTAGTAGTCTTTTATCCAAAGGTGCGAGTTTGACCACTTCTGAAAGGGATTTGCTGTAAGATAATGCAGCAAATCGACAGATAGTCCGCGTGCACTCGAGTCGCGAAGTAGGACGGTCAGGGAAGGCACCAGAATTAATTCACTACCTCCGCGTGAGGCACAAAACGCGAGCGTATTTATTGAACGTGAGCGAAACAGCTTTACAATAGCTACAATAATTATTCTTGTCGAACGAGGATACCACTTGCTAACCGACCGGAGGCCGGACCGGGGAGAGCCGCTGTACACGTGATACTACACTTTAAGCGCGTGGCACGCGGTACCTTTTCACAATTCCAATTAATTACGGAAGGCGTCCCGTAATCGAACAATTCACTTAACTAATACTGAGAATAATTAGGAAAGAGCGGAGGACACCTTACTGTGGTCCGGAGCTCTCTTACTCGTTTTTATCAAAACTCGAATTCCTCAAATCCCGACTCAAATTTCACGTGCACACTTCTCGCGCTCTCGGTACTCTCTCCCCGATCCTGCTTCCCTTTCCTTCTCATTTGGCGCTCTGCGCCCTCGCTTCCTTTGTGTCCTGCTCTGCTACTATCCACAATCGCTCGCTCGATAACCGCTGTACTTGAGATTCTCTTACAGTTTAATGCTTTTCTTTTTCTTTGCCGGCACCTCATCACGACGACGACGAAGAAAAGGAATCTGTTAACGTCGAACCAGACGAGCTAGATTTGTCAGAGCTTCAGAGCTCCTCCTGCTTAGGAGTTAAGACCGGCACACAGCAACTGGCTTTGAATGGGACTTCAAACGTTCTCTCAAATCATCCGTCAAACCACCCAAGCCGATCGACGTGAAGAAGTTGATTGCGAAACGTGTGTCGTCTTCGAGTCGTCTCTGGGAAATAGTCCTTCAAACATCTCTTGCAACGTAATGTCTTTAACTCGTTCATTTAGCTTCGCTAGACTCATGTATTCAGACAGCTCCTGAAACAGAATCTTGATGAATATTCTGTTGGAACTCGTGGTGTTCGCCTCGTTCAGTTTTATGCACGAAAGAACGCTCCACGATATTGAGTCTGTGAACAGTAAATGTGCGAAGAACTTTGACACATTCCGCAATTTGTTGGTGTCAAGACGGTGTATTGTTTGATAGGAATCCCTAAAAATTTGCTCAAATCGCGTCACATATATTTTATTAATTGCGCAAAACCGACCGGTCAAAAAGCCGAAGAACTTCTCATACGTTCGCTTCTCCGCGCAACAGTCCAAAACCATGTGACATAACTCGATCTCCTGCCCAGGTTTAAGTTGCATTTTCAGCAACTTGTGCGCGCACTCTTCAAAAACGTTCGATGAGCTTATAGTCAGATACAGGGTGCGAGAAAAGTTCCGGGACGACGAAATATCTCGAAAACTAAGCATTTTAGGAAAAAGTGTTTCAGACAAAAGTTGTAGGGTTTAAAAAGATCTATTTACTGATCTTATCAGTTTGACCTTGGATGGCGTCGCCAAGGTCAGATCGAAATTACATTAACTTTTTTAAATGGAATACCTAACTTTTTATTGCATATTCTTGTAGCTTATCTCGAGACCTTTCCAAAACATTACAAGAAAGTTTATTTTCGTTGAGTACTTTCCGAGTTGTGAGGCTTGAAAGCTACAGTGTACTGTAGTGTGGGTCCAGCCAGTTAAGGCAAGTGTGGCGTGTGTCCGGCCAGTTAAGGCAAGTGTGGCGTGTGTCCGGCCAGTTAAGGCAAGTGTGGCGTGTGTCCGGCCAGTTAAGGCAAGAGTGGCTGGACCCACACTACAGTACACTAGTTTTCAAGCCTCACAACTCGGAAAGTACTCAACGAAAATAAACTTTCTTGTAATGTTTTGGAAAGGTCTCGAGATAAGCTACAAGAATATGCAATAAAAAGTTAGGTGTTCCATTTAAAAAAGTTAATGTAATTTCGATCTGACCTTGGCGACGCCATCCAAGGTCAAACTGATAAGATCAGTAAATAGATCTTTTTAAACCCTACAACTTTTGTCTGAAACACTTTTTCCTAAAATGCTTAGTTTTCGAGATATTTCGCCGTCCCGGAACTTTTCTCGCACCCTGTATATATCTCGTCGAAGCGCGATCAGATTCGTTTCCGTGTTATCGACTATCACTCCTTCCTTTTCCTCGGTTTGTTCCATGCCACTTTCCTCGTCCGAGCTCTCCTCTTCTCCATCCTCATCGTCGCCTTCCGAGTCATCGACGTCCGAGCCAAGAATTTCTTTACACAGTTGTTTATATTTCTCTTCGGTGGCAAGATAGTGTCGAACTTGAACACGTTTAATATATCTTGCGCGTTTATTTCGTCGTCTAATTTTATCAAATGTGTTATTTGATTTTCCTCCTCCACAAGATCCAGTTCCTCTGGCACGGCCTCGTGATCTTTAAATCCATCTTTCCTGATCTGGAATATAACTTCTATCATATACTGGACTCGCTTGTCTAATTGTCCCGCGTGCAGTATATTCCTCAGCATTTCAAAGATAGCCTCGATACCTCTTCGCGAAAACCCTCTAATTTTCATTCCGCTTTCCTTCAAAAGCGCTATGGCCACTTCGACGGAATCGTCCGTCGGCGTTTCCAACAGCAGAGTCAAGACCTCTATTAAGCTGGACCCCCCACCAGCGAAAATCGAGTTCGTACTAGGTCAAAAATTTAGTGCTTTTTAGGTGCTACTTTAGTACTCTAGTCCGAATTTTGGTGCTCAAACCGTTTAGCAGTAATTAAAAAAAAAAATGGGGGGGGGTGCAGCTTAATGGCAAGCTGGACCCCCCCATAATAAAAAAAATATATACAGTGGTCACAAACACAAAACAAGTACACTAGAATTTAGTGCTAATTTAGTGCTCAAAGAAACCCCTAAAAAAAAATTAAAAATTAATAATTGTTTAAAAAAACATCACTATAAACCCAGCGCAGCATTGCGATCTTGGAGAACAATACTTACAGACCACTAAATTTGTATGTTTTTGGTAGTAAAATAACATGGAAAACGAAAATAATCATAATACAACAAGATCCAAAGTTATTAATATAATAATAATTATTAATTCCTGTCCGATAGTGCAAAAAATCAGTTATCAGATCGTCGAATTTGACGCTTGTAAAAATTATATACTAAAATGTTATTTAGACATCGAAGTATCAAAATATATCAATTTTAAATCAAGTGCTCACTGCAAATTGCTGAAAAATAAATTGTTTATGTGCGGAAAGCACGCGCCGCGCTCTAACTTTACTCTTCTGATCCACAGAGAATTTGGTGCTCGTAAAAATCTTATATCAAAATGTTCCTTAGACATCGTAGTATAATAATAAATTAATTGCGACTTTGGTGCTCGATGCCAACTGCTGAAAAATAAATTGTTTATGCGCGGAGAGCGCGCGCCGCGCACTAACTTTACTCTCCAGATCGTCAGAAAATTTGGTGCTCGTAAAAATCTTATATCAAAGTGTTCCTTAGACATCGTAGTATAATAATAAATTAATTGCGATTTTGGTGCTCGATGTCAACTGCTGAAAAATAAATTGTTTATGCGCGGAGAGCGCGCGCCGCGTACTAACTTCACTCTCCAGATCGTCAGAAAATTTGGTGCTCGTAAAAATCTTATATCAAAGTGTTCCTTAGACATCGTAGTATAATAATAAATTATTTGCGACTTTAGTGCTCGATGCCAACTGCTGAAAAATAAATTGTTTATGCGCGGAGAGCGCGCGCCGCGCACTAACTTTACTCTCCAGATCGTCAGAAAATTTGGTGCTTGTAAAAATCTTATATCAAAGTGTTCCTTAGACATCGTAGTATAATAATAAATTAATTGCGACTTTGGTGCTCGATGCCAACTGCTGAAAAATAAGTTGTTTATGCGCGGAGAGCACGCGCCGCGCACTAACTTTATTCTTCTGATCCACAGAGTATTTAGTACTCGTGAAAATTATATACTAAAATGTTCCTTTGACATCATAATGTCGAGATGAAACAATTTCGGGATTTAGTGCTATCTGCAAACTGTTATAGTGCAGTGGTGAAACAGTGTCACATATATGTGTTTGCGTATGATTATGACCTTATTATGTGTTATAAGAATATGTGCTAGAACGAAATTGTGCTCGTATATTTCTGTGTGATGTGTTATATAAATGCCCAATATTTCTGTGTTTGTCATCGATCTATTTCCTCGCATGGTACAAACGGTTTTTGGGCCATTTTACATCTGGCCAATTATCTTGTCATTTTTTTTTTACGCCACGGCGTTGCACTTTTTAAATCTTTTATCAACCTTTCTATTCTTAACAATAAAAGTAAGTAAATGGGCTTTTAACGAACAGTTTGAAGATATAGGAATCAATACATTTTTATTTCGAAAGGGAAAGTATACATGAATATCCACTTTATATTCTTTTAAACTGCCAGATCTAATATATGTGAAATTATGAAATCTATCATCAGTGTACTTATTAAAATACCAATAATAAAATCAATAAATTGTTAGTTAAAAATATTAATACGTTTAATATTTTTGGAGCGGCATTTTGGTGTTAAATAAAATGTAAGCACACAAAATGTTAAACACATTAATACTGTTAACTAATAATTTATTGTTAACTAATACTTTACTAGTATTTTAAGTTTACTGATCATGGATTTTATAAATTCACATAAATTAAATCTGGTTGTTATTTATGTATCTTTTCTTTTCCGAAGTAAACATGTATTGATTTCTGTACTGTTTAATCTGTTCGTTAAAGTCACGTTTATTTACCTTTATTGTTATTTGCTTACACAAACTTGAGATTGGTACATTGTTTCGTATATACTCTCTCTATTTTTCTTTCGCTTTCCTTGTGAAATTTGAATTTTGACCTTTAGTTTGTCAGTCATTTCGCGACCGTAGTGGAGACAAGATAAGCGAAGACAAAAGCATAAGTAAGTTCGACATTAATGGTTTTCAATAATTTTTCATTATGCGTACATCGTACAGCGTACATCGTTTTATTGTGAACATTTTATAATTCTAGAAAAAATCGAAGATAGAAAGCCGTATAATGGAGCAGTCTAATTTTACTGGAAATGGAATGCAAGGTAATATAATTTCTTATAATACCGTACTCAAAAGAATTGCTTATTTCTACTATCCTGGATATCTCGAATCTGTTCATTTTTTCGCCTATTTTAAATGGTTCAAAAAATTTATAAAAATTTAAGTACATACTTTCTGTTTCCTAAAATAAATTAAACTTTAATTTTAGAAAATAATAAAATATTGCATATAATTTAATAATCCATTGAACTTTTGAGAAACTTGTACGAGACAGAATCAGTCCGACATGAAATATCCAGGATAGTTGTGAAAGGATTAATATATTTAATACTAATGTTGAAAACTAATTTTAGTAACGCGTTTTAATTTTTTTCTAATTTTAATAAAACTTTAGGTGTGCGTGTGTGTATGCATATGTGTATATTATGTGTGTGTAAATGTGTTAAAATTCTACATATAAAACGAGCAAATAAAATTTAAAATTATTACAGAACATTTACACACACATACATACATACATACATACATACATATATATATATATATATATATATATATATATATAAACAAACGCACACAAAAAAAAGTTTAAATAAATAAGTAAAAAAAAATATATATATATATATGTTCTGTTATATTTTTAAATTTATTTGCTCGTTTTATATATTCTAGAATTTCGATCAAAACGACGCCCCGGAAGAGCTGCGTTACAGCGTTCTCGAGCAAAATGTAAAGAAAGACGCCAATTAAAACATCTTACAGATATGGAACAGCCACTACAGCGGCAATTAGAACAGTTGCAACTGGAGCAGCAACAGCAACAGCAACTGCAACAGCAGCAGCAAATCCTGCAGCAGCCTCAGCTGCAACAGCGGCATCAACTGCAACAGCAGCCGCAGCAGCAACCGCATCAGCAGCCCCAGTTGCAACAGCAGCAGCAACTGCAACAACAGCAGCAGCAGCAGCCGCATCAGCAGCAGCCGCGTCAGCAGCAGCAACTGCAACAACAGCAGCAACCGCAACAACAGCAGCAACCGCAACAACAGCCTCAGCTGCAACAGCAGCAGCAGCCACAACTGGCCGAACAATATCGATATCGTGGACGAGGTGTCCATCGTGGACGTGGTCGTGGTCGTGGTCGTGGCCGTGGCCGTGGCCGTGGTCGCGGTCGTGGCCAAAATGTAATTATTTACCAAAAATATGCTACTTTTCATTTTTATTAATTTTATTTTTATTATATTTCTTTGCTTTTGATTCCACGTTTTATTGTAATAAATTTTGTAGTTTTCATTTTCATTTTGTATTTTTTTTTAAATATGTCTAATTTTTGATAATAATTTATTTTTAAATAATATTTTGTAAAATTAAAGTAATATTTTTGCATGCGTGGAATACATGTAATAATTTAATAAATATATTCTTTTTATATCAATTTAAATCTTAATTGTATCTTGATCCAATCTTAGGCTTAATTGACAGAATCCTTACCCTCTCACTTCCTGCTTTCTAACAAAAATTGTGACTGAGTTATTAATAGATGAAAAGAAGGTATTATGGCTACTGTGGACATTACAGTTACCTGTATTGTCTCCGTTAAGTGATGAATTCTAACAATTGCTTATGAAGTTATTCGTTTAGTAGTCCGCCGTTTTTTAGTGATGCTAATATGCCAATACATAATAATTAACATTTGTTATAAAGCATTTTTACTTTTGAGCACTTCTAAACTTTTTCAAGGTATACTTTTAACTTTTAATTACACATACTTCTTTATTATTCTTAAACTTGAGTGTATTATCACACAAATGTACGTACATTTGTGTATTTTTTTGATATTTAAGTTTTCACTTGGCTGTACACATTTTGAGTTATACAATGTTAAAATAATAACATGGAATTTTGTTAATATTATTTTTTAAGCGAAATTTTTATATCAGAATATTTCTTTGATAAATTGATAGTCATTTTAAAAGACGCTGTTCAGAAACATTAGAGACATTATTTTATGCTTGTTGTTTAATGTTAAACAGAGAAAATGATATTTCTAATGAAATTTCTAATGGTATTTCTAAAGTTTCTGAATGTAGGAAAATTCTAAACGATGAAAAATTAAAAATATATAATTTTGTAACAAAGTATTGTGTTTCTTCTAAACTAAACTAATATTTTTTTAAAACAATTAGTCAAAGATTAAGGCTCACTTAAATAAATTAAAGATGAGGAAAAATGAGCTTGAGAGCCACGCGAGATGTCAGGTGCGAATAAATAAATAACAGCATAAATCCAATGATAAACGTTTCGACCTTTAATGTCGGTCATCCTCAGTATAAAAGTCTATGAGAACAAAATAATCGCAATAATTATAATAATGTTACAAAATTTTTTTCGAAACAAACGAAAAAAGACAAATTTAATCTAGTTACCAAAAAATTAGAAATTGTGATGAGCCGCGATGTACATCCTCTATCCTCGTAACATAATAAACAACCTCAAGGAGCATGTGCCGAGACAAGAGCTTCGAAAAATCAACATGACTTGATTTGCTGATTAAATTAAAGAATAATATTAAGGAATGAATATTAAACTTGTAACCAACAACAATACGAATTTAGTAATTAAAAATAATTAACAGGAGATTAAAATTAAGAAATAAATAATAAAATAAATATTGTAAATAAATAATTAAGTACATGTGAAAAAAAGTAGGAAACTGTACAAGTCAAGAGATGTAAAATAGTAAATAAGAAATAATACTCGAAACAAAGAATTGTATACTAAATACCTCTAGGCACCAAAACTCGTGTCACAGTAATCTGAGGAAAGATGTTACATCTTGGAAGGAATAAGTACAAATAATAAGAACCGAACGAGTGAGATGGCCTCGGCGGACCGCACGAAAAGAGTACAAAGAGGAGGGATGATAAACCTAAGAAAATAATTATCCATTAAATTTTATTTTTGCCATGATTCATTGTAGACTCAAACACCTTTTTTATAGAGATGACAGTTGTGTTATGGATAAACATGTGAGAAGATTTTTTACGATTCCTTACATTGAGTCGGTATCAGAGAAATTCTCGTCTTTCTCATGTCAGTTTGATTGCAGTGTGGCGTTCACGATCCCTTCTAAATTGAATAAATTTATAACCACCGGTAAAGACCACATAGAGCGTCTTTCTTGTAATGACGTGGTCTATAAAATCAATTGTAAAGACTGCGATTCTTCTTACGTGGGACAGACTAAGCGTCAGCTAAAAACAAGAGTAAGCGAACATAAAGCGGATATTAGAAAGGCCAGTTCTCCTTCGGTTATTTCGTCACATCGTATTTCTGAAAACCACGATTTTGATTGGGAGAACGTCGAAATTTTAGACAAAGAGCCTTCTTACGTTAAAAGATCTATATCCGAGATGTTACACATCAAAAATCAATCGCATGGACTCAACAAACAAAGTGATACCGAACTCCTCTCGGATGCGTATCTTCCTATTCTCGAACGTATTCCCCCTTCTTAGGTTTATCATCCCTCCTCTTTGTACTCTTTTCGTGCGGTCCGCCGAGGCCATCTCACTCGTTCGGTTCTTATTATTTGTACCTATTCCTTCCAAGATGTAACATCTTTCCTCAGATTACTGTGACACGAGTTTTGGTGCCTAGAGGTATTTAGTATACAATTCTTTGTTTCGAGTATTATTTCTTATTTACTATTTTACATCTCTTGACTTGTACAGTTTCCTACTTTTTTTCACATGTACTTAATTATTTATTTACAATATTTATTTTATTATTTATTTCTTAATTTTAATCTCCTGTTAATTATTTTTAATTACTAAATTCGTATTGTTGTTGGTTACAAGTTTAATATTCATTCCTTAATATTATTCTTTAATTTAATCAGCAAATCAAGTCATGTTGATTTTTCGAAGCTCTTGTCTCGGCACATGCTCCTTGAGGTTGTTTATTATGTTACGAGGATAGAGGATGTACATCGCGGCTCATCACAATTTCTAATTTTTTGGTAACTAGATTAAATTTGTCTTTTTTCGTTTGTTTCGAAAAAAATTTTGTAACATTATTATAATTATTGCGATTATTTTGTTCTCATAGACTTTTATACTGAGGATGACCGACATTAAAGGTTGAAACGTTTATCATTGGATTTATGCTGTTATTTATTTATTCGCACCTGACATCTTGCGTGGCTCTCAAGCTCATTTTTCCTCATCTTTAATATTTTTTTATTATTTTTATGGCTAGCTATATTACAACCGCTTTTTTTCTCCCACCGATTATGCAGTGCATTAGATTTTTTATAAATCACATCTTAAATAATAACTGTTTTATTACTTTGAATCTAGAATCTGTCAAACGACACTTTGACGAATCTAATCGTTCAAGCTTCAATGTGTATATATATATAATTTAACATAGGATTACAATAACTCATAATTGCAAGATATATATACATAATCTAATCGTTCAAGCTTCAATGTATATATATATATATATAATTTAACATAGGATTACAATAACTCATAATTGCAAGATATTATCTATCAATAGAAAGAATAATGGTAAGGTGGTGTTAATAATAAAATGTTCATAAACAGATATACTTATTTATTTGTACTTTATTTTACTGTTATATACAGAATTGTGTGTGTGTGTGTGTGTGTGTGTGTGTATATAAAATATATACAGATACAAATCTATACAAAATAAGCAAGTAAATGGCAGTTCACGCTCCTATACAGTCATCGCGCGAACGCTTATATATATTAAGCATCTGTAGAAGATTGCTGATCATTTTGTATATTACTGAGTGATTCAGCACTCTTATCTAGAACTCTTTTAATTATAAATGTTACTACAGTTCTCTCTTCTCTATACAATTATGATTTACATAGTAGTAACAATTGCAGTTCACGACATGAATTTCACTTGTGAGTATTACGCGAACGCTAATTTATAAAAAATGATAAAAACAGAAATAAGGTAATAACTAATGCAGTTCACAAATTCACAAGATCATTCCGCAAACGCATGTTTTTATTGTATTACAAATATATACAATATATACTGCTGTATACTTGCTATATAATCAATCGTTCACGCTCTCATATGATCATTGCGCAAACGCATTTTAACATAATACATACTTCTTAAAAATTCTAATATAATACATAATTTTCAAAGTTATTATACTATATATGACTTTTTAAAAAAAGAAAAAAATTTTTTTAATTGTAAATAAATTCTTGAAAATATTAATGTTTTTATTGTATTACAAATATATACAATATATATTGCTGTATACTTGCTATATACTTGCTATATGATCAATCGTTCACGCTCTCATATGATCATTGCGCGAACGCATTTTAACATAATATATAATTCTTAAAAATTCCAATATAATACATAATTTTTGAAGTTATTATACTATATATGACTTTTTAAAAAAAGAAAAAAATTTTTTTAATTGTCAATAAATTCTTGAAAATATTAATGTTCTTTTTATGAAATTACTGTGCAATATATAAAATAATATGTGGACTAGAAATATAATTATCATTTAAAATTTGTTCTGCATCTTTACAATCGTCATATTTTATCCATTTACCACGTCGGTAACTAATGGCAGTGTAGTGACCAATATCTTGAATGTCCGTTGAATGTCTAGTTTGTTTTGCAGGTGATTTAAAATTAATTAATCCAGCGAGTTTATATTCGTCCATCATGAAAGAAAATTTAATTTTTTTTGGTATATGTTTAAATTGAACAGCATACTGTTCTCCATCACCAGAAGTGGAATAAGTTTCTATTAAGATATATTGTCCTGAAAATTAAACAAAATCAATTTTATTTAATATTTTTACATAATGTAAAATCAATAATATAAAATATAATTAAAAAGATCACTAAACATTTTACATGCTTTTTGATAAAGACTTTATGAAAACTTAAGACTGACAAACAAATAAAATTTTTATTATTAACTGTAAGTTTAAAATGTAATAAGTGGTAATTTTTACTTGTTTATAATTTCATTAATTTAAAAATCACTTATTTTAAATCTATTATTTGATAAAAAATTGCATTGCAAATTGAAACTTTGCGCCATATACATACAATAATTTTTACATTTTTAATAAGCAGCGATAAATTCCAAATAATAAAATAAATATCTTGATTGTAATGTCTTTTGGAATATTATTGAATAACTTGAAAAATTTGTAATGTATTACTTATTACTAAAATAATCACAATATACGTACCTATGTTAGAAATTATCGTGCTCTTCAATCCATCACAATTCGATTGAATACAAGAACGAAATCCTTGAATTATAACGTCCTTTTCGATTTCATTCATATTATTTTCTAATAATGTTTCCAGTTGGACTTGCACTAATGGCAACGTTTTGAATCTCTCAGGGCATCCTTTTTCACATTTGGATATTTCCTTAAACGATGGGTATTTCTGAAATAAATTTCTGCACAAAAAGCCAATCGATACTTCACAATTAATAAGAATACAATTATTTGGCAATTCTTTGCTTGTAAATAAATCTTTTAAAATTATCGCACGAAGTCTATACGATGATTTTTTTATACCATAAGATACCATTTCTTTAATTAATTCACAAAATTTAAAATCTAATACATTATGTACAAAAAGTTTGATAGTCTCTGTATCAAAATAAGCAGCAATAAATAATTGTAAAATGCTATCAAATGCACAGGTATTTGTTAATAAATAATTATTCTTTTCAATTTTAACGGGTTTTAAAGACATATTATTCCCATTTTTTATTATTGGTATCTTATGTATATTAGTATCTAATAAAAATTCATTTTGTATACTATCCTTTTGCAAGTATCTTCCTTTAGGTTTGTCTACTGTAGCCAATCCTCGCCAATCTTCAACTTCTTTCGTTGCAATTATATCTTGAACATTATTTATATTGTGGCAGTCTATGCATATTCGTTACTGTCCGTATCCTTCTTCTCCAACTGGTATAGAGCATCCATCCAGAGCATGTACAAACTTTTTGCACACATAACATGTGTGTCCACCAGTCGGTTCGTGCCCGTTTTCACAAGCTGGACATTTTTTCTTATTTCTCAAATTATTTTCACTAACAATTTCGTTATCATTTTGTATTGAACAATTATTTTCTTCTGCAATTTTCTCTCTTAAATCAAGATCTTGAGTGTTTTGAGTATTTACGTGTGCTATTTTTAAACGACCGCTCATGTAATTCACATGCTTTGTCACAAATTCATCTGCACGCATAGGTGTTCTTTCTGCGTTTAACATAATATTTTTTATTATATTAAAATCACTTTCTACGGAAGCACTGCTGGCAGGTATTCTACCATATCCAAAGTTATCTCGACAACGCAAGACCATAAAGGTAACAATTTAACATCTTTCATAACATAATCAGCTAATTTCGGTAAATAATGAGCATTTTCTCTGTCTCCCTCATTATCAGCCAGTAAAACTTTGACTCTATCATTTATATTTTGTGCCCAATGACTCCACTTATTAAATTTGTTTTCTTCTTCATCTTCTACATCATTATAATTTTTAATATTATCAGAGTCAATATTTTCTGAATATTGTGTAAAAAGATTTTTCATTTTCATTTTATATTCTTCACATATTGTTCTTTTATTTTCTCTTGTGTTACCTTCTGTTTCGCTTTGAGTAATAATTAAAATCCCTTTTAATACTTCAGCTGCACTCTCAATATTTCGACATAAAATTAATTGTCCTAATATATGTAAATAAAATTGTTTTATACGTGGTCGTAAATCCTTTAAAAAGGATGAATATTTTTTTATAAAGTGTGCTACATCGATACGTATGTAGCAAGCTGGTAAATTATCTTCTTTACAAGCGTCTGCATATTCGTCAAGCGTAGAACAATTAGTAAAACTTCGTATAGCTGCTGTTAATAATGCACGTGAAAAATCACATACAACTTCACGTGGTCGTGGTGCACCGGATCGTATCCATTCAATCAGCCAATAATGTATAGCATTTGTATTGTGACTTTCGGATAACATCTGTGTTACCGGAAAAAGACCACTTTTATCGGAATTAACGACACAATTATATAAAAATATATGTCCTGTCTTTGATTTATCAGGCCTTTTCATTTTTTTAATAATACTTCCCGTTGCGTCAATATAAATACAAGATGTCTGGTCTAATGTATATGTTCTATATACATCCAATTGATAATTAGACCAATAATGTACAAAGAATGGATTCAAGCCGATATTATGAATAATATTCCTTGGATAATGGACCTAATTTCATAATTTCTAAAGCTTTTATTGGATTCTTATCAAAATAATTTTTTTCTTTAATCTCATGTTTGGCAACTCGTAAAACATTTGCATCAAATAAATGAGGAGGTTCAATATTATCTTGGCTGTGCATTAACTTTTCTGCCATTTCAACTCGATATTTCATTACACTTTTCCCTTCTAATTCATTCACAATAGCTTGTCTAATAGGATTTCTTAAATATCGTTTTCCACAACGCCTTTCTTTTTCTCCTTCAATAAACTTACATTTTATTACTGTTATTTGTTCATTTGTGTTATTAATAATGCATTTTATCAGTGAACCACATTTGCACGTGCCATACGCGTATCCTGATTCTCCATTGCTAATTAATTTATGTCGTTTAAAATTGAATCCACATGATAGTTTTGCACATGCCCAAATTTTTTCAGTAAATACTTGTTGCCACGTACCAGGTTGCAATACTGTATATTGTCGCGTTGAAAGAGGTCGACCTTTTTCTTTCCTTCTATATGTTTTATAAATTATCATTGCATTAAAATCAGCTTTTGGCATGGTGACAGTAAATGTTAATACACCATCGACGTTACTTAGAGACATATCGGAATTATTTATCGTAGAATCATTTCTTGTCGAATCATTTCTTGAAATACTAGTAATGCTCGTTAACTCTTGAACAGGATGTTCGATATCGACTGACTGATGAGAAGAGACAGAAAGACGGTCAGATAATTGATCCCTTACGCCATATTTATTGCACGAAACAAAAGTATACAAAGAAATTGGCGTCATTCGATTTTCTAATTCTCTTGCTATTGTTATCCAAATTTCGTCAAATTTTGAAATAACTTTCCGATTTTCAACTATCAAGCGGTCTTTATAATTTATCAATAATCTATTACATTGCACTTATCTATTTTAGATGGTCTTCCAATTTTTGGTCGTGCAGGCATGATGAAAATCCAACGTTAATCCTTTGGCACACTGATTAAATTTAACAAAACCGTACGAGATACTACAACACTAAACTTGGAATAAAAAATGTATCGCGTCACGTACGAAAAAACAAAAAGAAATATAATGTAAAAAAAATAAAAACTAAAAAACTAAAACGCTGCAAGAGAACGATCTCTCGACAGTAGCGAGCAAATGCAAAGAAAGTCTTCTCTCAACCACGGTCACGAAAAGACTGTTCAACTAAACGAGGAAATTTCATGAAAAGACTGATAAACTAAACGGCAAAATTCGAAATTTTTAAGGAAAGAGAAGGAAAAATGAAAGGATAAAAAAAATCAGTACAGAACCTCGGCAGAAAAAAAAGTGAAAGTTATTTGGCCATAAAAGGCAAATGTTAGACTTTTCGCTGTGAGGGGGACTAAGGGGGAGCCGCTCAGGTAACAAAAGAAGAGTCGTAAAACGCATTAACACATAGTTACATACTTGGTCACAATTACTATTACACATTCTTATAACACAATCGGCCATTATAACCATAGAAGAATACGTAAATGTAACATTGTTTCTCCACTACACCGAGACGGTGACGTCCAAATACGCACGACATTTCACACACAATGCAGTTACACATGAAGAAGAAAAATCAAATAAATAAACGTAGAATTACGTAAAAAAAATAAATTAATAACATTGTACGTTTGTCATCTTAACATTAACTTTTTAAAATAAATATAGAAAAAAAGTTCTGCAAGTTACAAAAAAAAACATTTTAATATAAGATTTTTACGAGCACCAAATTCTCTGTGGATCAGAAGAGTAAAGTTAGTGCGCGGCGCGTGCTCTCCGCGCATAAACAATTTATTTTTCAGCAGTTGGCATCGAGCACTAAAGTCGCAAATAATTTATTATTATACTACGATGTCTAAGGAACACTTTGATATAAGATTTTTACGAGCACCAAATTTTCTGACGATTTGGAGGGTAAAGTTAGTGCGCGGCGCGCGCTCTCCGCGCATAAACAATTTATTTTTCAGCAGTTGGCATCGAGCACCAAAGTCGCAATTAATTTATTATTATACTACGATGTCTAAGGAACACTTTGATATAAGATTTTTACGAGCACCAAATTTTCTGACGATCTGGAGGGTAAAGTTAGTGCGCGGCGCGCGCTCTCCGCGCATAAACAATTTATTTTTCAGCAGTTGGCATCGAGCACCAAAGTCGCAATTAATTTATTATTATAGTACGATGTCTAAGGAACACTTTGATATAAGATTTTTACGAGCACCAAATTTTCTGACGATCTGGAGGGTAAAGTTAGTGCGCGGCGCGCGCTCTCCGCGCATAAACAATTTATTTTTCAGCAGTTGGCATCGAGCACCAAAGTCGCAATTAATTTATTATTATACTACGATGTCTAAGGAACACTTTGATATAAGATTTTTACGAGCCCCAAATTCTCTGTGGATCAGAAGAGTAAAGTTAGAGCGCGGCGCGTGCTTTCCGCGCATAAACAATTTATTTTTCAGCAATTTGCAGTGAGCGCTTGATTTAAAATTGATATATTTTGATACTTCGATGTCTAAATAACATTTTAATATATAATTTTTACAAGCGTCAAATTCGACGATCTGATAACTGATTTTTTGCACTATTGGACAGGAATTAATAATTATTATTATATTAATAACTTTGAATCTTGTTGTATTATGATTATTTTCGTTTTCCATGTTATTTTACTACCAAAAACATACAAATTTAGTGGTCTGTAAGTATTGTTCTCCAAGATCGCAATGCTGCGCTGGGTTTATAGTGATGTTTTTTTAAACAATTTTTAATTTTTAATTTTTTTTTAGGGGTTTCTTTGAGCACTAAATTAGCACTAAATTCTAGTGTACTTGTTTTGTGTTTGTGACCACTGTATATATTTTTTTTATTATTATGGAGGGTCCAGCTTGCCATTAAGCTGCACCCCCCATTTTTTTTTAATTACTGCTAAACGGTTTGAGCACCAAAATTCGGACTAGAGTACTAAAGTAGCACCTAAAAAGCACTAAATTTTTGACCTAGTGCGAACTCGATTTTCGCTGGTGGGGGGTCCAGCTTAATAGAGGTAGAGTCAAGATCTCCAAAACAATGATCTCATAAGCTACATGCTGATTAACTAAATGTGCTATAAAAGTTCCTGAGGATATATACAAAGGCTTATCATTTCTCTTAAATCCACACTTGAACTGTAATACAAGTCGCATCAGCACTAATTCACCTGTTAGGGAACTTGGAATTTATTACAGCTGTCAGTGCTGCATAAACTGGCGTGAACATCGGTGACGCGGCTTGCGCCTGAATGATAGACCGTGCTAACAAACCTCTACCATGGACAATATTCTGGCGCAGCAACTCCCGCGTTATGATCTGGTGTTAACCTTGTTAATGTATCTATGGATGGACTTCTTTAATGCTTCCCATGCGATGCGCTGGTAAGCGGCTCCCGACTTGTCGGTGATTTCCGCTTGAAGCATAAGCAACTTGGCAAGCGGGATGTATGCGCCTCCCGTCTTTGACGTCAAAAGATTTGCCACTCGCTTTTGCTTGACCTTCTCCGCTGGGTTTTCTCGCGCCTTGTCCGGATCCCCGTAGTACCTGCTGCCAATCTCCTCCTGCGGCGAATCCTCCCGCGGCGAATCCTCCCGCTTGCCGTCCGCTTCGCCGTCGCTGTCCTTGGCATCTCCACGCTCGTCGTTATATCTACGATTTCTGTGATCGTCACCCCGATGATCGTTTTCACGCCTGGAGCCGCAGTGACTGCCGTTGTTACGTCTGGAACTTCTATGATCATCGTGATGCCTGGAGCTCTTGTGATCACCGTTATGCCTGAACTCCTCGTCGCCACGCTTGTAATCCTTGCGCTTGCGATAGTGTTCCTCGCTCTCCTCTTCGTCTCTTCGCGAATCTCTTCATTTTGCTTTGATATAACCTCAAACGACTTCTGCCTGTCGCGAATCTTCCAGTTATACCGAGTTATACTGATCTGTGAATATAAAAATTATTCGATTACGATACTTTTAATTGTACCGTGACACGTAATTAGAGAGCTGCGATAAAGAAATCCACATTTGCGTTTACCTTTGACTCACTCGAATCTTTAGCACTTTCTAGAACTTTCTAGACCAGTAGATTCCACAGAACATATACTATGAGAAATGAAAGCTCTGTACTTAACATGGACGACAAAAAGCAAGACACTGCCATCTGGTGGTGAAGTGGGAAATTAAATGAACTGCAGAAAGGAATACGGGTTGGTTATAATAGCCGTTACCGTAATAGCGTTTTTCATTGAGAAAACTAGTGCGCACTGAATGTGCACTTGCTGCAGGTAATTGGGCATTTCCATTGACACCGTCATCGCGCGAACCGAAACGTCCAATTGCCAGCGGCGAGTGCACACTCAGTGCGCAATAATTTTCCCAATGAAAAACGCTATATGAAATTCATTAATCATTATTCTTCGATTATTCTTGCATACATCGACTATGATTGGTCAATTTCTTACGGTTACGGCTATTATAAAGGAACTTAAGATTGGTTTATGCAGACCGTAACCGTAAACTTATGCCGGAATCTGTAAGAAATTGGCCAATCATAGTTGATTATAATTGTTTAAATTGATTATGATTGGTCAATTTCTTATAGATTCCGGAATCAGTTAGTGGTTACGGTTTGCATAAACCAACCTTAAGTCATTAGCCATAAGAATTGATCAATCACAGTCGACTTATAGAAGAATAATCGACTATGATTGGTCAATTACTTACAGATTCCGGCTAATGACTTATGATATCGACTAATAGCTTAAGCTTGCCGCAGACGACACGTTTTTTCTTACTGAATTTCTAACTGGATTTTCTTACTTGCTACTAGAGTCCTATATAAAGAGAGAAGCGACATTAATGTCCGAAGCTCTGATTGGTAATCTGATTGATACTTGATTGGCTAAGCGAGCAGCCATATTGTGACCACAGCTGTTTGCAGAATGATACGAATGGTGTTTGATAACGTTAAAGCGGTCCCTAAATGGCAGTGGAGGACTCAATTGGATACTGAAGGTTGTGGTGGGGGTTTGATGTCGCTTCTATCTTCATATAGGACTCTACTTGCTACCGTACGGGCAATGGTACTGGCAGTGCTACTGGCCGTGGCTTCACACGGTTCGAGTTTTTGTACACCCAAGAACTTTGATTCTGTCCATAGGGAAATTTTCTAAACTAAGAAATCACCACTTTCTACATACTCGCAGTTCATGATTAATGAAACGACTAGAGCTTATTGGTCGTTACGTTAATCATGAACTGTAAGTATGTAGAAATATAGCGACTTCTCAGTTTGAAAAATTTCCCCATGGACAGAATCAAAGTCCTTGGGTGTACGGGCTGAGCAACTGAAATTTGTTTCATAGAAGCGGCACGCTTAAATATGGATGAGATAGATGAGATGGATGAAATTATTGCAACAGTTGTACATTGTCGTAAAATTGCTATTGCATTATTTTTAATTATTGAAAAATTGTGACAACGAAATAAATATCGCCGAGGTTTATGGAGTCGACGGTCAATACATTCTTTAATGCCTTACTTTTACTGTGCTTATTATGGTAATTTGGTGTGTTTATCGCATATAAACATGGTTCCTATTGGTAAGCCTCTATTAAACATAAAATACTTTTTTTGGACTATTTTGAAGTCTTTTCATTTTTGCACGACGTCATGTTTGCGAAGTGAATTCACGTTTGAACTTTGACAACACTTCGACAGTATAACCTGGTATAACCCAGTATAACCTATACAGACTGCGTCCTGATTGGCTTTCACAATAAACCAGTACAGAATCACGTAAGAAAAATAGGACATGATCTATTACAAAAATCCAGTACGCGAGCCAGTAGCGTAGCCCGTAAGCTACCCATTTCCAGTACGGGAGCACGTAAGACTGCCAGTATAGGAGCACGTAAGCAATCCCGTAAGAAAAAACGTATTGTCTGCGGCAGGCTTAACTCCCTTACTATTAATGCTATTCCGATTAAAATTAAATTTCTTCGCTCTTGCTTCATTATTATTTTTATCTTTCTCTCTCAGAAAATAAAGAGGTTAAGAAACGCTAACGCTGCGCTAACGGGTGTTCATGGAGTTTGCTATAGCTATCGCGCTATTGGCTACGCGAACAGTATTAATAGCGTTTGCGTTTACAGCATTGACAGTGAGCTCCACGAACGTACCCTTTGATTCTGTCCATGGGGAAATTTTCCAAACTTAGAAGTCACCACTTTCTACATACTCGCAGTTCATGATTAATGAAACGACTAGAGCTTATTGGTCGTTACGTTAATCATGAACTGTAAGTATGTAGAAAGATAGCGATTTCTCAGTTTGGAAAATTTCCCCATGGACAGAATCAAAGTCCTTGGGTGTACACTGTCACAACTGTTCCAATATTACTGCATTACTGCCAGCACTGCAATAGCATCGTATTTTGGAACACTATTGCAGTAGCTATATTGGGGGTGCGCACGATTGGACACCGCACGATTGGACACCACCACTCACAGCGACCAATGCCTAGAGTTTTTCCGTTGGTTTGGTTAGATAAGTCAAGATTTGTTGGTGTCCAATTGTGCTGTGTCCAAAAGAGTGTCATCCGCTGAGGGTCGATCATGAAACTTTTTCCCTAAGGCGGAAACGTGAAAAACTTAGAACATATAGTACTGGTAGGAGCATAGCCCTATCAGCCCGTGCATTTGATTGTCCGAGAGTAGATTGACGAGGATGGAGAGATGATGGTCCTAACTTGTAATACGCATGCTCCATACAGATGCGTGCACGGTTGCCATCCAAGACATCTAATAGCGTTTTTCATTGGGAAAACTAGTGCGCACTGAATGTGCACTTGCTGCAGGTAATTGAGCGTTTCCGTTGGCACCGTCATCGCACGAACCGAAATGTCCAATTGCCAGCGGCGAGTGCACACTCAATGCGAACTAGTTTTCCCAATGAAAAACGCTATAAGCTAACTTTCAATTGAGCTTTGTAAGTATTGAGTTGTGATGAGTTTAGGACGCGTAATCAAAAAACCCCTTTGGAAGAATTGAACACTATTTTACGAAATTGTGACAATAATGTATTGCTACATTTGCAAGGAACGAGATCAGGCGTCTACATATCACATGTAAGTTTAATTATTTACAAGATCTGTTTTTTAATCACAGAACAGAAATGATTAGATTAATTATTAAACAATATTTAAAGATTCGAATCCATCATACGAATAAGCAACTTTGCGAAAAAGATAATTATATCTGGCACAAATATACGAAACTTGTACTGTTCGATAACCAATAAATAAACATACAAATTATTATTCACATTTGAATGCGTTTTTATTCAGTTAATATAAATTATAATTTGTCACTTGTCACTTCAATATTTTTGTTATCATAAATTAGTTTTTTATTGACCTTTATACATATACCGTTTTGTGCTATATTTATTTGCCCGCGCTTCCCTGGTCATGCGCATTACAAACTAGTATCATCATCTATCTATCTCTGTCAATCTATTCGACGACACTTTCAAGAGATTATGCTCCTTCCAGTATTATATGTTCTAAGGTGAAAAATGAAAAATTTCTTCATTAACTTCAATGGTAAAGATTTTCACTTTTCACGTTTCCGCCCTAGGGAAAAAGTTTCAATGATCGACCCTCTGCAGTAGTCACAGTGGCAATATGGCTACCATTCAGACGTCATTGATGTTACTAGATGCTGTCGCACCAATTGCGCTGCGTACCAATAACGGAACAGATTTTTCACCACTGGCAGTTATATCGGAACACAGCCTATAGTATTTTCGTATGCGATATTTTTCGAGAATAGGCCCCCAGACCATGCGATACCAAATATTGCATACGAAATTTAAGAAATACTATCATGGATACAGCAATGCGAACACAGTCACATAGGCAATAAAAAGGAAAGGAAGAAAGTGTCAACTTGTAATTGAAACATAATATTGTTTCTGTCGAAGCTATACGTATTCTTTTACGGATAAATACCGATCATTTGACATCGTTTTTAAAATTGCGTAGAAATTAAAATAACATAAAACTATAGCTACACATCATTTTAACTGTGTATGTACACCCAAGGACTTTGATTCTGTCCATGGGAAAATTTTCCAAACTGAGAAGTCGCTATCTTTCTACATACTTACAGTTCATAATTAACGTAACGACTAATAAGGTCTAGTCGTTTCATTAATCATAAACTGCAAGGGGGTGCGCACGATTGGACACTTCACGATTGGACACCACCACTCACAGCGGCCGATGCCTAGAGCTTTTCCGTTGGTTTGGTTAGATAAGTCAAGGTGATTGGTTGGTGTCCAATCGTGCTGTGTCCAAAAGAATGTCACCCAACTGCAAGTATGTAGAAAGTGGTAACTTCTCAGTTTGAAAAACTTCCCCATGAACAGAATCAAAGTCCTTGGGTGTATGTACACCCAAGGACTTTGATTCTGTCCATGGGGAAATTTTCCAAACTAAGAAGTCGCTATCTTTCTACATATTTACAGTTTATGATTAACGTAACGACCAATAAGCTTTAGTTGTTTCATTAATCATGAACTGCAAATATGTAGAAAGTGGTGACTTCTCAAGCCTGCCGCAGACGATACGTTTTTTCTTACGGGATTGCTTACGTGCTCCTATACTGGCAGTCTTACGTGCTCCCGTACTGGAAATGGGTAGCTTACGGGCTACGCTACTGGCTCGCGTACTGGATTTTTGTAATAGATCATGTCCTATTTTTCTTACGTGATTCTGTACTGGTTTATTGTGAAAGCCAATCAGGACGCAGTCTGTATAGGTTATACTGGGTTATACCAGGTTATACTGTCGAAGTGTTGTCAAAGTTCAAACGTGAATTCACTTCGCAAACATGACGTCGTGCAAAAATGAAAAGACTTCAAAATAGTCCAAAAAAAGTATTTTATGTTTAATAGAGGCTTACCAATAGGAACCATGTTTATATGCGATAAACACACCAAATTACCATAATAAGCACAGTAAAAGTAAGGCTTTAAAGAATGTATTGACTGTCGACTCCATAAACGTCGGCGATATTTATTTTGTTGTCGCAATTTTTCAATAATTAAAAATAACGCAATAGCAATTTTACGACAATGTACAACTGTTGCAATAATTTCATCCATCTCATCTATCTCATCCATATTTAAGCGTGCCGCTTCTATGAAACAAATTTCAGTTGCTCAGCCCGTACGAAAACTCACACCGTGTGAAGCCACGGCCAGTAGCACTGCCAGTACCATTGCCCGTACGGTAGCAAGTAAGAAAATCCAGTTAGAAATCCAGTAAGAAAAAACGTATCGTCTGCGGCAGGCTTTACACTGTGGCCTCTGTGTAACTTGTTGGAAAACCCCCACAATCAACCCCCTGATTGAAAAGTGTGTAGCCAATCAACTTTTAACTTTTACGGCAAACTGATTGATTATACAGTTCAGTTATAACAACTTTACGGAGTTAAACAAGGTTGGTTAATGTTTGCCGAACGAACAAAAAATAAGCGAGAGAGAAGAGAATTAGGGAGAGACGCTCGAAACGCTGGCACACCGTCTACTCCCACCACGCGTACTGGTAAGCGAATTTGTAATAGTGTGAAAAAGTGCGGTTAGGATTGCTGACGCAATCCTTTTTTAGTTTTACCTAATTATTTTTTGCCATTCCTATTTATAATCCTGTATTCCACATACTAATTTTGTTTAATGGCCAAATCGTCCCCGCTCTACTAGTTTACTGGGGACGGGTGCTAAATCAATCGGAAGAAGAAGAAGAAATATAATCTCTTTGGTGTGGACAAGTGTTTATGATCGTAAGCGTAATTTATTTCAAATTATATCTTATATATTATACATGCATACGTTTATTTTATCTCAACATCTATTTTATTATTTTATTGTAATTTTATTTGGTAATTATTTAGTTTAGATACTTCACGTCCGATTATTATGAAACTAGTCTCATTCGACGCGTTTTCACTCGAAACGAACGAATCTGGCAATAAAAAGTGTCGCTCTGCCCCGCGAACCGAGATATCAAGCGTTAAAGTTGGCGATTGTGCAGGTTAGGATACATGTCATCTCGGCGTATTGTAACAAACTGAGCATGCGCTGTAATAGAAATGTGTATAAAATTTGAAATGTTTTTTTATTAATAATTACATTACTCCCATATTTACTACACTTGATTATGCAATGTATATTTTATCCACTCCCCCCTGTTAATTATAAAATATATTATAAAAATGTTTAATAAAATGTCAACACTGTATTAGTGTTGATGAAACACTGTAGTGTTGATGACACAGTGTCCTGGCAAATACATTCAAGTGTAGTAAATATAGCAGTGATTAACATTTCAAATTTCGTGCACATTTCTATCACAGCACATGCTCAGTTCGTTACAATACGCCGAGTTGACATGTATCCTAACTTGCACAATCGCCAACTTTAATTCTTGGAGTCGCGTTTGGACTGCCGTAGTGATCGAACGTGCGGAGCGTCAAATAGCAATCTATTTGAAAGTTAGCAAAGGCAGTGTAAAGTGTAGGAGAGAGTTAGAGAGAAAGAGAGAGTGAGATAGTAGGGTGCCTTTACAAATTAACACCTGATTAGTATTAATCAAAGGATGGAAAACGTTCCTCCGATGGGGAGAAAAGGACGGGAGAAAAGATTTACTCCATATAATAAAGAGACCGATAAATTAAACAAAGGTAGGAAATAAAAAACGTATAACATTGCTAAGTGAAAAAGTGATTGAGATTATGGACGAGGGAGTAAGCGCATCTGGGGCCGTATTCTGTAACTCTTAACGACAGCTAGGGATATCGTTACGTGTCGTCGCGCAGCTTTTCTACCATGTATAATATCTGCGCAACGACGCTGTAACGATACCGAATTGTCGCTAAGGAGTTACAGAATTCCGCTACTGTAGCGGGATTTTGTAACTCTTAACGACAGCTAGGGATATCGTTACGTGTCGTCGCGCAGCTTTTCTACCATGTATAATATCTGCGCAACGACGCTGTAATGATACCGAATTGTCGCTAAGGAGTTACAGAATTCCGCTACAGAGCAGTTTGAACGTGAAGACAAATAAGAGCAGCGTTACCAGGTCAGACCAAGATCAACCAAATACACGAAAAGCGAATCTTACTTTGTTACTAATGGAAATCTTACAGAGGCAGATTATCTGGATAAAGCAATGCAGGATAGCTTACTTGGAATTAATATTAAAAAATTAGATTTTTTTATTAAAGGCTATTGTAAAATTTTGGTTAAAGTTATTGATAATGATAAAACTAAATTTATTAATAAAAATAAAAATTGCACCAAAATTTTGGTGTGGTGTAATCAAAATCAGATATTTCTTGCAAATCTCTTTATGCAGAGATTCAATTTGACTTCGTTAACTTTCAAAAATGTAAAGAACGCAAATGACTGTTTAAATAAGTTAGAAAGATTAAAAGATAAATGGCTTGTAGGCATTGTGGATAGAAGGAAGGTTACCTGCAGGGGAGTAATTACTGACTGGCCGTATGACATTCCTGAATTATGGAACAACATATTAGACAGGGATGATATTTTGAAATTTGAAAGAATGAAAAGAAGGGTGTGGGACAAAACTGAAGGCAAATTCAATATTGTAAATACAGATAATATTATTGTTACCACGTAAGGTGCTAGAATTAGAGATAAACTTACTATTTGTGATAATCTACGGATACATTTAAGAATCTAGGGGTCAATCATGTAATTTCACGTGGAACTTTTCACGTTTTACTTTTCACTTTTCATTTTTTTATTTTTCACTCATAGAGAGTTCACGTGAATCTTTTCACGCACAGCGATTATGTATAGATAATGCGCGGAAGTTTAGTTTGCGTTCCGAAATTCACCATTAGAGGCTCTGTCATTGCAACTATCAAGCGATCGTGAAAAAGGTTACCTGCTTTTACAGTATAACTTTTACTGTAAAAATTTTATTATATAAAAAAAAATTGTACAAAAAATATTCATAAATAAATAGTAATATTTCTTAGTTATATTGCATAAACTTAATTTACAAATATAATATATATTACATTTATTTTTAATGATCCATATATTGTAACAACTATTTTATTATATAGTAATCTAATACTCAAAATTACATTGTAATTTAATTCAAACATTGTTTTTCAAAATTAATTTTAATTAGTTTTTCATGTATGCAAATTTTAAAGTAATTTAATTTCATTAGTCATTAAATTTAACTTTGTTTAATTAAAAAATATTGAATAATTTAGAATACGGATCTTGATCAAAACTGAATTCTCCGCTCACACATGTATTTTCCAAATTTATAAGTTATAAACACTTACATGATTGATTAATATTCTATTTCACAAGACACACCTTTCTTATATCATTGTGTATCAAAACGCGTTAAAGTATATTTTTATCTAAATTTGCATTTGATGAAGCCTCATTCTATATAATTATCAAAATATCAATTTGTCAAATATAAATATCAAACCTAATTACATCACAAAAGCATTATTTTTATTTATGTATGTATTACTTTATCCTATCAACGCAATGCAATACCAAAAAGGTTAACCTCTTCAATAATACCTCTTCAAACTGTTACCACACTATTACCACACTTTCATTCTTATTTCAAAATACATACAATTTATTAATTCCCTAAATTTTCACCTTTTCGCCATCACGGCTGATGGCGAAAAAGTTCACGTGAAAAAGTTCATATTTCCGCTCATGAGTGAGTTACATGATTCCATGGAATCGTACATACATGATCGTGCAGTTCACGTGAAACTTTTCACTTTTCACGTTTCCGCCCTAGGGAAAA
This sequence comes from Solenopsis invicta, assembly GCF_016802725.1. Lineage (NCBI taxonomy): Eukaryota > Metazoa > Arthropoda > Insecta > Hymenoptera > Formicidae > Solenopsis > Solenopsis invicta. Next base: position 7,322,296 of record NC_052675.1, on the reverse strand, counting down.
TGTTACATGCCGTCTGTTTTCTGTTCCTGAACTCCCTAAATAAGAGTGCACTTAAAATGAAATAGATATATATTTGAAAGTTAGTGAAAACAAGAAGGAACGTTCCAGTGCAGTCTGGTACAGGAATAGAAAACAATCCTATGATAGACCCCTTGGGGGCCTATTCTCGAAAAATATCGCATACAAAAATATACGAAAATACTATTGTATACGTTACATATATTATATAATTTCCTAGTATTTTCGTATGAGATATTTTTCGAGAATAGGCCCCCTGTTCGTTCACGTTTGGTTGACGGGGCTGTCCTACAAGCTATAAATAATAATTTACTTAGCGTATATTATAATAAATATATACTCAAAATTAGAAGACTGCATAGTCGTTTTAAAAACGTTTTGTTAAAAAAAATAATGTTTGTATGGATTCCTTCTCACTATGGGATATCGGGTAATGAAATCGCCAATTAGCTACCAAAAGCAAGCGCTGATGAACTTCTGCGGACACTCTTATTGAAGTTCCTATTAGGATGCCGTCACATGGGGCGTAACTTGCGTAAGCGTAACTTGCGTTGACCAATGATATTGTTTTACTGGAACATTAGCTTCCGCCTACTTACTTTACGCTTTTTACGTTATTATCGTTACGCCGAATCCAATTTTCTGCATAAGAAACGCTGTGTATACATGTATTGGTAACACATGTTACTTAAATAAGCAGAACAAAATTGAAAGATGGATAATGAAATCAGGGTAAAAAAAAAAGAAACAGTTTTATATCAAATTTATTATTTATAATAGCTATTCTGTAATAACATTCTCTCATATCCAACCTTCTTGCGATATGTTGATACAAAATTTTAAGGTTATAGTTGTACATTAATAGATATGTCTGTGTTGCTTGAATTTTTTGCATGTAAAATGCCTTCTTTTTCTTAAACGTCTAACATATATTTATTTCGTTTTAAATATATAAATTTTTGAAAATTACAAGTAACAGGAATGTATGCCCGGTTAGATTTGTACATAGATGATTCACACATACTAGTGTGCAGAGTATCAGTTCCACATGGTGTACTTTCCGAGACATGTAAATTACAAAAACCAATCGTAAATTTGTTTAGCATTTCTGTTAGAGAGTGCAAGAGAAACCCTAATCAGCAATTGGTTGCATTAGATACGCATTTCTTGAAAATCCGCGAAATACGCTTCATGTGAAAGAAGGCTTTCAAAATGACGTAACGTATTTTAGAAGTTAGGTTACTAGAATACGCAAAGTACGCTACGCAAGTTACGCCCCATGTGATGGCAACTTTAGGCTAAAGTCCCATGAATTGCTATTTTTCGCATAATGCGTATCGCGTAACCAATCTTTCTACATACTTACAGTTTATGATTAACGTAACAACCAATAAACTCTAGTCGTTACATTAATCATAAACTGCGAGTATGTAGAAAATGGTGACTTCTCAGTTTAGAAAATTTCCCCATGGACAGAATCAAATTCCATGGGTATACAACTATAACCTTAAAATTTTGTATCAACATATCGCAAGAAGATTGGATATGACAGAATGTTATTACAGGATAGCTATTATAACTAATAAATTTGACATAAAACTGTTTTTTAATTTACCCTGATATCATTATTTATCTTTCAATTTTGTTCTGCTTATTTAAGTAATACATGTGTTACCAATGCATGTATACACAGCGTTTCTTACGCAGGAAATTGGATTCGACGTAACGATAATAACGTAAAAAACGTAAAGTAACTAGGCGGAAGCTAATGTTCCAGTAAAACGCTATCGACGCAAGTTAAGGGCCTCGCACATAAAATGCATAACATAACATAAGTACACCCAAGGACTTTGATTCTGTCCATGGGGAAATTTTCCAAACTAAGAAGTCACTACTTTCTACATACTTGCAGTTTATGATTAATGAAACGACTAGAGCTTATTGGTCATTACGTTAATCATGAACTATAAGTATGTAGAAATATAGCGACTTCTCAGTTTGAAAAATTTCCCCATGGACAGAATCAAAGTCCTTGGGTGTACAACATAAGACCGATAGACCAATGAGCATCCAGTATAAAGTCGCCATATTGAGTTACATAACATTTTCATTGGTCCGTATTATGTTGTGCTTATGTTATGTTATGCATTTCATGTGCGAGGCCCTTTACGCTTACGCAAGTTACGCCCTATGTGACGGCACTCTTAGGGTGCAAGTGGCCCTTAGTGACTTTAGAAGTTTGTTTAAGGAGGAAGCAGGAGGAAGTATGGAATGACACACAAGTTAAAATTGTCAGGAAAGCCTCATTCAAAGTTGTCCATTATTTTGAAAACTATTATGATAAAGATAGTAAAAGTCCTTGGTTTCTCCCATTTAATGAAGATAGATATAACAATGATTAATCGTTTAAGAGCGAATCATTACAATCTAAATGCCTCCTTAGCCAGAAAAGGATATATAGGCCGGTATTCATAGTCGATTTTTATATTTAAGATCATCTTAAGTATCATCTTAAGATGTTATCAACCAATCAGAGAGCTGTATTAGCATCTTAAGATGTTATTTAAGACGATCTTGATATAAGGCTGAAATCACACGATGCGTAATAGAGCTGCGGAATAGAGAATGCGTCATTGAAGCGACCAATCAGCGCTATTCCGCTCTTTGAGCTTGCGTGATAGAAAAAAGCGGAATAAAGTGTGCGTTGATGTGCGTCATAGCGGTTATAGCGTTCTATTACGTCCTTACCCGTCGTATTTCAAGATTAGATTATTGTTAAGTTAATTAAATAATGGATATGACAGAGACGAATAAAGAATATGTTGAGACGAATAAAACAGATTCTAATGTAAGTACTTCCTTTCGATACTTCATCATTGAAGTTTTCAAGTATATTTGCAATAAATGTGTAATAGATTCAGTCACCATTTTTAACTATTTATCCATAATAAAAATTAATTATAAACTTGTGGATACTAACTAATAATTAAATAAAAATGTGCGAGTACAGCTGTCAAGATAAAGTTTTGAAATAATGACGCAATACGCATTACGCATGATTTCAGTGTGCACTGTTCACATGATGCGGAAAAATGACCATAAATGCGTGAAAGCAGTCAAAAAATCATTTTAAATTTATAAGTATTTATTACAAAATATTAAATCCTATAACAGTGATAATTGTTTTTACAATTTAAGAAATTATATTTTATTTTAATAAGCAAATTATTAACAAAAAGATAATAATTTCTAAATTATATTTATCCTGGATGTGTCTTTGCATCTCTTTGACGCACCATGTGAACATAGCGGACAAAACTCGCGTAATAGAAAAGAGCGGAATAGCGCTGATTGGTCGCTTCAATGACGCATTCTTTATCCCGCAGCTCTATTATGCATCGTGTGATTTCAGCCTAAGAATCGACTATGAATACCGGCCATAGAAGACGCTAGATGTGTTTGCGGATATGAATATGAAGACTTCGATCACGTGGTATGGCGGTGCCATCGATACGATGAAACAAGAATTAAAGGGCCTCGCACATGAAATGCATAACAGAGCATAAGCGTAGCATAAAGGGCCTCGCACATGAAATGCATAACATAACATAAGCAAAACATAAGACCGACGGACCAATGAAAATGTTATGTAACTCAATATGGCGACTTTATACTGGATGCTCATTGGTCTATCGGTCTTATGTTGTGCTTAAGTTATGTTATGCATTTCATGTGCGAGGCCCTTAAAGAGTTCGATGGAGTTGAAAGTGCATCTGATATGCTGAAGCAGGAAAAGTGGGAAAAAATTGGAGTCATATTTAATTTCATCAAGAAATTGGGAAAGATTATTTAATGATACTGGGCTCGCGAGTGCGAGTTATTTCTACCTATACATATATACAGGCAACCCACACCACTGTCTTTGCGTCAAATAACCTCAAAGCCATTGAGTAAGTTGACGACGGGTGTCCATGAGACACAAAAAAAACTTAACGCTTGATATCTCGGTTCGCGGGGCAGAGCGACACTTTTTTCTGCCAGATTTGTTTGTTTCGAATAAAAACGCGTCGAATGAGATTAGTTTCGGATAATAATTGGACGTGAAGTACCTAAACTGAATAATTACCTTTTATTTTAAATATTTAATCTTTCCTCATTCTTGCAAACGACATAACAAACATAATAATTTTTAGGTTATGCTCAAGTTTCGGAAATTGTCTCAATTGAAGGAACGAAGAGAACGAACGTTGAATGTACGTCTTCCTCATTTAATAAAGGATAGAAAAGATGTAGAGCATTTATTTGTTGGTAATTTTCATGTAAAATTACCACGACAGTCTAGTAGATGGTGCCATGTTGTCTTTCCTACTGTGGAGGAGAAGATTAATAACTATAAACTTGCAAAGGGTAAAACAGTTAATGACAAGCGAATTGTTATTCAACCGCTATATGAACTTGTACTCAGAGAAAAAACCAACAAAATAAAAAAAATTTTTATACCTGAAATCAAATCAGATGTTAATGTGACACAAACGTAAGAACATTTCAATATTCTTGTATTGCAACTTTAATTTGCAACATTATTGATATTTTGTTGCTTTTACAGAATATTTGTCTCAAACATAGTAAATGGCACAAAGTTACACGAAGTAAGAGGTGCCCTTCCTGGATGTACTCGTGTTACTTTATTAAAATCTTACAACAAAGACTTTAGGTAAGTACAGTTTATTTAATCTATGTGTGTATACAGAATGTTTTTATATAATTGATCACCACTTTTTATTTCTTTTACAAACAGAGATAAACTTAAAAAAATATCAAATGAAATGGTTTGAACTGAATTCTAATATGCGATAATGTATAGTAATGTGTGTATAGTAATAATTAAAACAAATAATCTGTGTTAGAGAATGAAGAAACATAAGTTACATACATACATACATACTTACTAAGAGTAATTGTGAAATTTTTATAGACATAATAACAGCGAATATTTTGATATAAACATTTATAGCATTCTTTCTAAAGAAATTACTCACTGTAGGGCTAAAATTAAAAAGATAGTAGTCACCTATGAAACTATAAACTGACAAAATTTGTATAATTTTTAAAATATTTTTGTTATATTGTTCTTAGAAAAAAATACAATTTTTATTATATAAAAATATGTTATTGTGTAAATGTTATGCATGTTTCTCCAGTATGGTTCTAAATTACCACTGTGCTCACACTAGAGTTAAATTCAGACCATTTAATTTAATATATTGATATTATTTTTGTAGGGAATGGAAAAGTAACTTGTTATCGTTACTCATTACCGAATAAAAAAAGTAACTAGTTACCGTTACTCATTACTGACTTTTACAAGTAACTTATTACTGTTACCGTTATATATATAATTTATTAACTTCAAGCTTACATTTTAGCCGAGAAGTGGACTTGGTTTACATAGAATCTATTCTCACTCATCCTTCCATTCCTTCGCCGCTTGTACAGTTCTTGTCTTAAGCTAATTCTACTCTTCTACCTATCTTTGCCACAGCCTCTCAAATATTTCCTCTATATCTTATATTCTACGTCCTCCCTACTCCGTTTATCTATTGCCTTTTGTATTACTTGTACCTATTCTTGCCTATTCAATTACTAATTCTATGATTTAGAGATCACAGCCTCTTTACATTTTCCTTACTTTATACAATTACCTTATATTACAGTTATTACCTATTTCTTCTGTCTAAATCCTTTTGTCTTATTCTACTATTTCGGTACTATTCTTTTTGTTTTTCTCCCTCTCATCGCTTGCCTCCTTTCTTCTTTTCAATTCTTTTTCCCTCTCTTTCCATAGCTTCCTCAATATTTCTCCTTTCCGCCTGTCCATGTCTTCCTCGCATATCTGTTCTATCACTCTGTCCTTATCATCTCCTAAATCCGCAAACCATACGTTTTCACGCAATCCTTGACATAATGCTCCAGACATTCCCAGCTTCCTCGCAGAATATACATAGTCGCTGCCTTTCTTCTAGCCAATATTTATTCGCTTGTTCTAGATTACCACATCTTACTTTTATCTTGGCTCTTATTTCCTTTCCTCTGCTTAGATCCTCTACATTCCTACTTTCTAAGTAATTCGGCAACTTCGCATCTAGCCCTATTTTCTTATATCTCCTATTGTATCTTGCCGCATTAATTTATTCGTTCTCCTATTGCCTCTGAATATCTTTTTCCCTGTCAATTAAGTCCTTTTCCAAATCGTCTCCCACTTCTTCTTTTACCTCTTTCGCTTCTATTCCCCAGCTATTCCTGTTGTAGTATCTTTCCCTTTCTATCCCATATATATCGCTCCAGTTGTTCTGCTCTTTTTTCTTTCCAACACTCCTTAACTATTTCTCCAGCTCTTCCTACTTTAATTTTATTCTCATATCTCCTCGCTCTGATCCCCCATCCGACTCTTAATTTGTCCATTAGCAGCTCTCTTGAGATGATGTATCTTGGTGTACAAAAATCTAGCCTAAACGTCCACCTGACGTAGTCCATCATTATTTTCTCTAATTTCTCGATCTCTGTCCATCCCCAGATTTCCACCCCATACGCCATCACACTTTGCACTAGGTATGTGAACAACATCAATCTCTTCTTTATGTCGTTTCTACAAATTCTCTCTCCTAATCTCCATACTTTCCTTACTGCTATTCTACCTTTACCACATAATTCTTTTATATGTTCCTTATAACTACCCCTGTTATTTAATACAAAGCCTAAATATTTAAACGCTTGTACTTCCTCGATTCCTTTTTCCCCCACTTCCATTTTTCTATTTTTTCTTTTTTTTTCCTATTAAAGACCATTATCTTCGTTTTTTCTGGATATAATTTTAATTTCCTATCTACCAAGAAACGTTTGAGCGTGCACATCATATCTAGTAGAGCTTCTCTATTTTTTGCTAATAGCACTATGTCGTCCGCGTACGCCAATTCCCATATCCTAGTCTTACCTATTGCTATGCCCCCTATCGCCCTGTTCCTTAATACCTGCTCTAATTCTGCTGTATACAAATTGAACAAGAGTGAACTCATCACACATCCTTGTCTAACGCCTTTTCCTGTTGCGAAACTTTCCGTGTTACCTTGTCTCGTTCTTACCACCGCCTGGGTCACTTCATATACTTTCGATCCTTCCTATCAGCTGCTCCTTTATACCCATACTCCTCAGCACTTTCCATAGTTCCTCTCTATTTACTCTGTCGAAGGCCGCCTTCAGATCCGCGAAGAGCATGTATACCTTTTCGTTCCTTCTTCCTCTTCCTTTCTCTCTCTCTGCATCAAGTGACTGAGAACGAAGATATTGTCCATGGTCGACCTTCCTCTTCTAAAACCCGCTTGACTCGCCGGAATCAGGCCTCGATCTTCCACCTCCGTCTTCAGTCTGTTCCTGATAATTTCCGCATAGATCTTATACGCCGAGCAAAGAATAGAGATACCTCTGTAGTTGCTGGCCTTCTCCTTCTCTCCTCTTTTATATAACGGCATAATTATGCTCATTCTCCAATCGTTTGGCATCTTTCCTGTATACCATATCCGTTTCATTATCTTCACCAATCTTTTCCATAGTTCTTTGCCCGCGTACTTCCATGCCTCTGCCGGAATCCCAGCAATACCTGCTGCTTTCTTGACCTTCATTTTGCCTACTGCTTTAATTATTTCTGCCTCCACTATTTCTTTCTCTTCTTCTTTTTGCTGCTGTTTCTCCTCCCTCCTTACTCTCCTCTCCATCAGGCCCATCTCTGAACCGTCAAGCAGGTCCATAAAGTGTTTTCTCCATTCTTCCTTTCCTATATTGTTGTCCGTCGTTGTTCTCCTCCCTCTCTTCCTATTTATATATTTCCACACGTCTGCTTCATTTTTCATCCTTCTCAGTTCCTCCTCTTCCTTTCTCCTCTTCTCCTTTTGTTTCTTCTCTAGCAGTTCTTTCAGATTTCTTTTCTCCTTCATATATCTGTCTCTTCCTATTCTTCCTTTCCTCCATTTCTTGTAGATTCTTTTTACCTCTCTCTTCTTTCTGGTGCAGCTTCTGTCCCACCAATCTTTATGACCTAGCTCTTTCTTCCTTCTCTTTATTCTTTTCTTCACCATTGCTTCCTTTACAATCTTCTTTATCTTTTCCCATTCTTCTTTTAATGTGTCCGATTCCTTTTCTTCCAGCTCTTCCGTGTTACACAATTCCTCCGTCCTTTCTGCGTACATCACCTTCGCCTCGTCATCCCATAAAATCGTTTCTATTTTTTCTTCCTCTTGTTCTTGTTCTTCTTCTGGATCCATTTCTTCTTCTCCCCCGCTGAACTCCATCTCCAAAGGCATGTGGTCCGAGTCCACTCTGTCCCCTACTCTAAACTTATAAATTCTATTTCTTATATCTACGCTTACAATTACATAATCTATAACCGTACATCCTCTTACTCTTACGTATGTAAACTCACCCTCCCAGTCTCCTTCCATTGTCCCATTTAAGATAAACCAGCCTTTTTCCGTTATCCATTCTACTATTTTTTTTCCTCCATTACCTATTACTTTATCTTTACTGTGTCTCTCTCCTTCTCCTATATCTTTACCTCCTAGTTCTCCTATCCTTACATTAAAATCTCCTCCTATTATTATATTTCCTTCCTCCTCTTCTCCTATAAGTTCCTCTAATTTCTCCTTCAAATCCTTTCCTCCTTGTGCCCCGTAAACTGAAATAATTCTCTGTTTCTCATTCTTCCAAGCTATCTCTGTCATCACCATTCTCTCCTTCTCTTTTATTATCGTTATCCTATTCCTTTCTCCTACTTCCTCTTTCCTCTTGCCTATTATAAATCCTCCTCTCGCCCTTCCTTTGTTTTTTTCCTTCCTTGCAAAACTACAAATCCATTCATGCGATTCAGGTATCCTATCTTTCAAGCGCTCCCATCCACTCTCTTCTACCCAGGTCTCACACATACTGACTATCTCAAACTCTCTCACGTATTGCCAAAATTCTTTATCTTTGTTTTCTATTCCCACGTTTCAGAATAGGCATTTCCTCCTGTTCCTCCTATTTATTACTACTCCCTCCCCACGTCTCCCTTCCTCTTCCCGGCTTAGCTGAAATTCCGATTCTCCTCTTCTCTGTCACCTGCTTCTCTATTCTCTCTCCTTTCCTCCTCCCTCTCTATCTCTTCCCATGGTCTCCATATATCTCCTATTTTCACTCTGCCGAATCCTATTTTTACTTGAACTCCTTTCTCTTTCTGCTCTTTCCACCATCTTTTTATCCTCTCCTGCTTCTTCTCTGTTCCCAACTCATGTCGTTCTCCAAAAATATCCTTTCTCCTTTTAGCTTTAGCTTCGATTTATTAATCATTACTTCCTTTTTCTTTTCCTCGTTCTCCAGTTTTGCAATTATCACGGGTCCACTTACTCTACAGCTCATTACCTTGCAAGTTACTTCTATTTTTTCTTTTATCAAATCTTCTGCCCACTTCTTTCTAACCTGTCTTTCTTCACTGTCTCGGGCATGTTTACACCTTTTATAATAATATTGAGTTTTCTATCCTCCCAGTCTCTTTCTGCTGCCCATTTCCTAAGACTACCTATCTCTCTCTCGCTTAGTCCGCTGTACCTAGAATCTAAACTTGCCCTACTGACCAAACTGCTCCTCAGGCTCCATACGCTTCCAACGCTTCTCCTGTCTTCCTGCTCTCTTCCCTCCTCCACGCTTGTCAAATCCTTCTCCCTTTCTTCCTTCCAGTTCTTTTCCATTTCGTTTATTCTTTCCTCTAGCCTTCCTATCTTTTCCTCGCATTCTTTAACTGTTTCCTTAAATTTTTTCATCTCTTTATACACTTTCCTATCGCCTTTCAGTATTTTTAATTTCTCCATCATTACCTTAATTAAATCTTCTCGCTCTCCTTTTTCTTTTTCTTCCGAGAGCTTGAAAGTCACTCTCTTTCCTCCTTCTTTACCTTCACCTTTACCGACTGTAGTCAGTTTAAGCTGCTTCCCTACCTTACCGGTCTTCTCGTCCTTACCTAATCCCGCCATTTCCTTGCCTACCATAACCTCCTCTTTCTATCCTCGCCTTAAGGCTCCTGAGTACTCGCCGCGGCCATATTGAAGTCGTGACGTCAGAAGCGAGAAATTGCGTGAAATGACACGTAATTTTGTCCGACATGCCATTTGTAAATAAAGCCAATTTGGATAAAACAAACTAAACAGATGACTTTAAAACACTTCTAAATATCGGTCACGACTATCCTTTTTCCGCCTAACAATCAGTAAATAGTTGTAAAAAGCATGTAAAGTGAAGCAATTGAAACAGGAAAATACATGGGCACATAATTTTGTCCGACATGCCATTTCTAAATAATGCCAATTTGGATAAAACAGACTAATCAGATGGCTTTAAAACACTTCTAAATATCGGTCACGACTATCCTTTTTTCGCCTAGCAGTCAGTAAATAGTCGTAAAAAGCACGTAAAGTGACGTCTATTCAGACAGGAAAACACACGGAGCTATTAAAGCTATTAAAAGGTTAATTAATAGCTATTAAAAGGAGTGAAAAATGTACTTTTATGTATAAAATTCAAAGAAACTTTACTCGCGGTCCATTTTTACGAATTTGGTAAATACGAGACAAGTCATGTTTTTACAATGAAACACATAATAACAAAATGACATGCACGATAACATTTCATCGTCAATCTGTCACGTTTCACGTGTATTAGTTCTAATTTTGTCCGCGACGAAATGTCGCTACCGTCAACGCGGAGTTCTCGGCTGAGGAGTCAGGAGCCTTAATCCGCCTTTTTCTTCGCCAATTCTCTTCACCTACCTTCTCCTCCAATTCCGCTATCTTCTTACCTCTCTACCTCGCTAATTCTCGCCTCCTTACACCTGTCTCTATCCTAATATACGCTATTTCGCTTCTTATTTCACACCGGCTCACACCACGCATCCGCATACCTTCACTCCGCCTAACCTCCTGTTACCGTTACATAAATAGTAACGATTTGTTAGTTTGTCGTTACTTTTTAATTTTTAAATAAAATTAGATTATGTTTAAAAATTTTCATATAGTTTTAAACCTAAAGTTCTTAAAATAAATAAAATTACAAAAATTATATAGGATTTTTTGAATAAGATTTATATAGAATTTGTTAAATATCAACTATCGATATATTTTTTACCGATATTTTAAATAGGAAGTTAAATAATTACGTTGCAAAGATTTGACTTTTATCTGAAGGTTTTACTTTGTAATGTAATGTAAAAATTAAACCATCAAAATGTTTTACTTTATATAGTATTACATTTTTATCGATATTAATTTTACTATTTACTTTTAACAAAAGTTGACATCTGTAAAGTTCGTTTTTATGTTAATACAATTCTGTGATTGGTTTATTTTACAACTATTCTTTGATCTTAAATATAATATAACAACGAACTATGAATATTGATTGAATAATAAAGATTAAAAATTATATTATAAATTAAAAAGTAACGATAAAAGTAACTATTGAATTTGTTACCGTTACTAGAAGAATGTAACTACCGTTACAGTTACAAAAAATAAAAATTAACGTCGTTACTAATTCGTTACCAAAAAAAGTAACTGTAATGGTAACGCCGTTACAAGTAACTTGTTACTTCCAATCCCTGTATTTTTGTTAAGTTTATCTCAGTTTACGAAATGATGCATTTGTATATTTGTGCAGGAGTGCAATAGTTAAAATGGAAAATATTCAAATAGCAGCAAGATATTTAAAAGAAAAGCACAGATGGCCAATTTTAAAAGGACACAAAGTATGCATGAAACCAGATACAAGAGTGAAACGCAAGAAAAAAATTTCTACAAGTATTCTAAAAATTCATAATGAGAATGTAACAGAAAAATCCATGTCCAGAGAGAATTTAGATTGTACAGAAACTGACAATGGCATTAATAAAGTAATTATTAATTAATTACTATCAAATTTTTTGTTTAAACTCCAAAATGCTTTGAAGTCTCAGTGAATCAGTTTCGTATATCAATTTCGAAACTTGGTGATAAAAAAAATAATACAATATTTCAATAACAGATTATACTACATCCTAAAAATGAGCCAAAATCTGGAATTTTTGCTTTATTTACTGATAAGTTACCGCAAGTTCCTGCTCTATCTTTATTATTTAAATTCATGTCACAAGTGGATGAGTATTATAAACTATACAAGAGATATATTTCAACAAAATACGCGTGTAAGACGAAGAAAAGTCAATGAATTATTTTCCTTTTTGAATTCGACACATTTCTTTGAAATGGAACTTCTATTGTCCACATTATTAATTGGCTAATATAGAATTTTCTGATTGGTTGTTACAATAGAAAAACTAAACACTGATCGCTATAAATGACTGTGGTAAATCTCGTAAGGTGATCAAACCATGGAGTATTGTATTGACTGCGTTTAGCAGAAAAAGCAGCTTTGCAACTGTTATATTAGGAGTACAAATTGAAAACCGCCGTTTTTTGTCAAAATTTGAGGATTGATTGTTGAAAAATGGTTACATACTTATTCTTGAAAGTATTGTCCATCGCTGGCCACTACTTTCTCCCACCTTTCGGGCAGCATACGAATCCCGCGTCGAAAAAACTGCTCGTCTTTTGCGGCGATCCACGAATCGACCCAGTTTTTGGCCTCTTCGTAATAATGGAAGTGCTGCTCAGCCAGGCCATGCGCCATTGATCGGAACAAGTGGTAATCTGAAGGGGCGATGTCAGGAGAATACGGCGGATGAGGTAAGACGTCCCATTTCAATGTTTCCAGATAGGTTTTAACGACCTGAGCAACATGTGGCCGAGCGTTGTCGTGCAACATCACTTTTTCGTGTCTTTGCTCGTATTGTGGCCGTTTTTCCTGCAATGCTCGGCTCAAACGCATTAGTTGTGTTCGGTAGCGAGCTCCTGTGATGTTTTCACCCGGTTGCAACAGCTCATAATAAATCACGCCGAGCTGGTCCCACAGCATGAGCTTCGAGCCATGGATGTTTGGCTTGGCCGTCGATGTTGATGCATGGCTGCGGTAGCCCTACGATTTTTTTCGCTTTGGATTATCATAATAGATCCACTTTTCATCGCCGGTTACAATACGATGCAGAAAACTCTTCCGTTTTTGCCGTTGGAGCAGCTGTTCGCACGCGAAAAAACGCCGTTCGACGTCTCTCGGCTTTAATTCGTATGGCACCCAGTGTCCATGCTTTTGGATCATTCCCATGGTTTTCAAACGATGTGAAATAGCTTGTTGAGTCACGCCCAATGAATCTGCAAGCTCCTGTTGCGTTTGAGATGAATTTTCATTCAGTAATGTTTCCAATTGTGCGTCTTCAAACTTTTTCACCTGTCCGGGACGCTCCTTGTCTTCTACGCCGAAATCACCACTTTTGAAGCGTTGGAACCATTCTTGACACGTTCTTTCACTAATGGAAGCCTCACCATAAGTTTTTACAATCATTCGACGCGCCTCAGCCGCAGATTTTTTCGAATTGAAGGCAAAAAGCAAAACTTCCCGCAAATGACGTTTATTGGGCACAAATTTTGACATTTTCGATCACAAAAAAATATATAACGCCGATAAAAACATTCACAACTGCAATGATAAGGAATTGTTGCCAGATGCCTTACATTAAAAATTTTTGATCTAACGTTTGGTGCCAGCATTTACCGCTGGCGCCATCTACTGGAAAACGGCGGTTTTCAATTTGTACTCCTAATAAAATTCTTTAATATGATTGATTTGTGCATTTAAATCCGACAAGAACCAATTGCATCCAAGAATTTTACAATAGTTGCAAAACTGTTTCTGCTGAACGCAGCTATTGTATTGTAATAATTTTCTTTCGGAGTATTATAAATAAATATTAAAAAACTTATTCGGAGTTACGAAAACTCTGTTTTTTTTAAGACGATGTAGCGAAATCATACTTTGTGCATAAAACTGACGGGAGGGTCCCAGATGCGCACAGACCCGATCGGACACCACCAATCACGTAATCTAATCTAACCTAACCAACGAAAAAATAAATTAAAATTATGACTTTACCTGAAATGACTCTTGAATTCCATAGCAGTGAGAGATGGGAAATACTCTAGGCATCGGCCGCTATAATTGGTGGTGTCCAATTGGGCTTGTGCGCATCTGGAACCCTCCCAAACTGACAGCATTGTTGATTGTAAGGTTGGTTTATAATAGCTATTACCGTAAGAAATTCACCAATCATACTCGATTATTCTTCTGTAAATTGATTATGATTGGCCAATTTCTTACGGTTACGGCTATTATAAACCAACTTTAAGGGTGCCGTCACATGGGGCGTAACTTGTGTAAGCGTAACTTGCGCCGACCAATGATATCGTTTTACTGGAACATTGACCTAGTTTACACCGAACACTTGACACGCATACTAACAAGTAACTTTCTATTAAATTGTCTTAATTTCGACAATGCGTGTAAATGTATACGTGATATTTATATTTAATTATCTTGATTCATATTGTACCAGCTTAATATACTATTCATTAAATTTATTACCGAAATTAAGATAATTGAATAGAAAGTTACTAAATATTACGTGTATCAAGTATTCGGTGTAAACAAAGCCATAATGATATGTATCAGGTATCAGAGAAAAGGACGCAACGAACATATAGCAGGGTGAAACAAAGATGCAATCAAAACAGTTGTAGTAACCTGATATCATGAAACATTTAGTTTTTTGTAGTTGGCAGACCTGGGGACTTACGGTCTCTCGGGCTGCGGTCCACATAGCGCTTCAAACGCTACAGAGCATTCGTAGCATTAATATGGCTGGTCTATTTGACGCTTCGGAATGCTCCCAATAGCTCTTATTACGTCATCAATACGTCATCGTTTTCGCTCTCGATTCGCTCTAACTGCCTCACCTCGGGAGATGGGTTAGCTGGAGCGTTTCAATATTTGGCGGGAAATTACGACTTGAGCCGCATTTCGATTCACGCTGTTGGCTTCATCAATAGTTTGTTTGGGGCCGTATTTGTGTTCATACGTGTTTAAACATGATATATCAATTGACAATAAAAAGGAATTATTATCATTAACTTTCTTTGTTTCTGCTACGCGAGAAAAAATAAATTAAAATTATGACTTTACCTGAAATGACTCTTGAATTCCATAGCAGTGAGAGATGGGATAATACGTTCTACATAACCTTCAATTTTAGGCGTTTTTTGTTTTCTTCAATTCATAACTCATTAAGCAAAATTCTATTTCTTCTTCCTTATCATCATATATATATATATATAAGATATTGACCTAGTTTACACCGAACACTTGACACGCATACTAACAAGTAACTTTCTATTAAATTGTTTTAATTTCGACAATACGTGTAAATGTATACGTAATATCTATATTTAATTAATTATTTTGATTTATATTGAACCAGCTTAATATACTATTCATTAAATTTAATACCAAAATTAAGATAATTGAATAGAAAGTTACTAAATATTACGCGTATCAAGTATTCGGTGTAAACAAAGTCATTATATCGTTGAATGTATTATAAACATTTACTAAAATTGGAACTGATTCCATTATTAATTTTGGATAAACAACGGCTAGTTGATTCAAGTACTACAACTGCTACAAACTGGTCCACTTGTGTAGTGATTGTAATATTAGTAACACTAGTGGACCGATCATAGCGTAGCGTTTAGAGCGTAGCATTCAGAGCGAGAAGTACTAAATCGACCGCAGCCTCGATAGTCTCGATGCGAAAAAGGGGCGTGGTTTCCGAGTTTCGCGCACACCATTCCTACTTCCACCATGCCACGGTGTGAGCTTACGGTATCCGACAGATGCACCTCCGCGTCGTTAGCTGTCGGACTAACAGATATAACAATTTTGAAGGTGCCATTTGTTTGCTAGTCGTTTGCTAGTGTTTGCATGTTTTTTTGTTTCGTTTGCATATTAATTAGTTTAAACAAAAAATCGAAATTAAAATTTGGATAAATTTGGATAAGTAAAAAGTCGTTTTAGCTACTTCGTGATTTCCTGAATAATTCAGTAATGTACTAATTCATTTATTAATAAATGAGATTTTATAGTAACTTTAACCCTAGTAACTTTCTAAGTGACTTGATCACCTAGAAAGTTACCAGGGCTAAAGTTACTATAGAAATCCCATTTATTAATAAATGAATTATTACATTATTTATTGATATAAATTATAATAATACTTATATATTCGGAACTAGCAAACGACTAGCAAACGATTCGACACTGAATTATTTAGGAAATCACGAGGTAAAGGCTAAAACGACTTTTTACTTGTCCAAATTTGTCCAAATTTTAATTTCGATTTTTTGTTTAAACTAATTAATATGCAAACGAAACAAAAAAACATGCAAACACTAGCAAACGAATGGCACCTTCAAAATTGTTATATCTGTTATGGCTCTGGCAGACCAGCGCGATTTGCGACACACAACGTGCGATTATCCAATAGGCGTTTACAATTTTTTGAAAAGACGTACGCCTATTGGATAATCGCGCGTCGCGTGTCGCAAATCGCGTTGGTCTGCCAGAGCCATTAGTCCGACAGCTGGCGGTGCGAAGGTGACAGATGCGTCATCATATGAAAATCATATCGGTCGCACGCGTGCGGTACTCATGCGTGCGAGCGATATGAGCCTCAAATGCGGTCTCCAAATGAGACTCATATTGCTCGCATGCATGCATACAGCATTCAAAAAATTCTAATCATTGCCCATTTTTTTTAGGTCCCAATTAGCATACAATATTTAAAAAATGTTTTTAAAAACGTTAAAATTAATGAATTTATGCTCTTATTTTACATTAAACAAATTTTTTTTAATATTGAGGTTTTTTCTTAAAAATTTTTTTCCGAAATTTCTACGCGGTCACCCATCCAAGTTGCGACTCCGGTGAATATTGCTTGATCTCTTAGCGTTTTTCATTGGGAAAACTAGTGCGCACTGAGTGTGCATTCACCGCTGGCAATTGGACGTTTCGGTTCGCGCGATGACGATACCAACGGAAACGCCCAATTTCCTTCAACGAGTGCACACTCAGTACGCACTAGTTTTTCCAGTAAAAAACGCTATTAATTCGTGCGTAGATATCAATAAAAACGCCGCTTGCAGACAAAGTTTAGGCGCCACAACTCTTTTAAATTTATTTTTTTAAGGAATATATATGTATACCCGGCGTACATGCACCGGCATAAATGTCTCTCCGCGCTGACGCTCGGCTGCCGCACACACCCGAGCACACCCTACGCGAAGCGCGCACGTACGTGTTTCGCGGCAGCGCGGCGGAGGTTGGAGTGCCGGCAGAAAGTAGTGGGGGCCGTTTTGATACCGCATCTTCCTCGCTCGATGCTGGATCGAGAGAGAAGACACAGAATCGAGGTGCTCGAGAAACTGACATAAATGCTGTCCCTTGTGCCTATACGGCCGGTATACGGGATACCGCGATTCGTCGCGCGCTGTTGTAATTTTTAATTGCATAAAGAAATTTACTCGGATACGAATATTTGTCTGAAAAATAATGTTAATAGAATTACAATTTTTAATAATAAATTAAAATTATGTCATCACGGCAATACAGCACTTGCACGAACAGAAAAATTTTCTTCATCTAACAAGGGGAGGACCAGGTAAGAGACCCTGGGATTTTGATCCCAATTTTTTTAGTTATTTTTGGAGACAAAAAAAAAGTTTACGTTTCCCGGCGTTTCATCGAATAGACCTTAGTTTCGAAATAATAAATTTGTGAAAATTGGCCATATCGCGGCGCGCCATATGAGCCTTCCCGGTAACTGTTCTCGCAACCAGTGCAGTCGGCTCCGTGCGTTAGGTGCTTGCTTCACAATCGTAAGATCCGGGTTCGCTCCCGGATGTTTAAAATATTTTTTTTTCTTTTTTTTTAAATAAATGTATTTGTTTATCTTGATAATATTAATATAGCAGTGCTCGGAGTTAGTTGCTCATTTCGAGCCGATTCTTGAAGCGACGCCCACTGTCCCCCCACTACCGCTCGCCGCTCGACAGCCGAGCCGGCGATCACGCGGCAGGCGCTTTGCATCAGGAGCGTCCCTGAGTGAAAAACACGCGTACTGGTAGCGTACCATTCGAGAAATTTGTTATAAAAACTTTTCCTTTTAACTTAATTTTTATAATAATAATGTACGGTAATTAGAATTTAAACAATAGTTTTCCACATCACCTCTGAGGTACTATTACAGATGCGTTTTTTTTAATGTGGTTTCTCCAGTAGGCCTAGTCCACTAAAAAATTTAAGAAAATAAAATATACAGCTCAAGATTAAAATATTTTATAATGTAAAATACTTGATGAAATACAAACACGGTAGAGTAGAATATTTCTTTATGTATTTTACTGCGTAAAACGCAGAATAGATTTTTTAACTAATTTTATAAAAAGTTAATTTGATCTTCTGGGTCGTTTGCACGATACTAAAGATGATATATCTACGGGGATTGTGGATGTACCAATTCTCATCAATGAAGATAATGATGCATCATTCAAACAGGAACGTTTATCCGTTTTTATGATCTTTATTTTAGAGAAGGAGCATTCGCAGAGATATGTGGATCCAAACATAGAAAAAATTCGAAGACCAAAATTTCTAAGTTGTGGATAACGTGATACATCTAAAATTTTGAAAAACTCGACCCCTTTTTCTTGCCGTGCTTTTAAAGAAATGTCACACTGTAAATCGCAAAGTTCTTCCTGAAATTCTAGGCTTTGTTCCTCGATTTGTACAGTGAGCGGATTTTCAAAAAGAATTAAATCTTTTCTTAACGTTTCAAAATCATTAAAGCGCTTATTAAATTGACTTATTAAAGACTCAATTACATAAAATTGGTTTTCAAAATTACATTTTTTGTCGTGTTCTTTAAAGAGAATCTGGCAGGATGGAAAAAAATGAAAATTATTATTTTCTAAATGGTTTTTAAATAATATTAATTTTCTGCGGAAAGAATCGACATGGCTAACGAGTTCTGAAATGATTTGGTCAGTTTTTTGCAGCTTTAAGTTTAAAGTATTTAAATGATTCGTCATGTCAGTTATTAAAGAAAGCTCGCAAAGTGAATCTAAATCTTCAAAAAAAAATTTTAATTTATCATATTCAGCAGGAACCTGATCTTGCAAGAAAAGGAAAACCTCTTTTCTTATTGCGAAGAATTTTTCTAAACATTTCCCTGCGCTGAGCCACCGAACTTCACAATAAAGGGGCACAGTGTGTGTGAAGCTGGCACATCATTTGGTGGAAAATCACTAAACATTGACAGTTCTGAGTTTATTTTCAATAGTTCTACAGTTCCTGATAGATAAAACAAATAGTTCTGGCCTTTAAAGTGAAAAAAACGCATAGGACAAAGTGAGGTGCCAGGTTCACGCAGCACCTCAGTTTGTCCTACGACATTTTCCAGACCGAATTCTTGTAGGATTTTAAAAGATCTATAGTTCTAGATGAGTTCTAGAAAGAGTTCCAGCGTTTAACATAGTTTTTTTATTTTTTTTCATTTTTTTTTTATAAAACATTTATGTTATAATATTATATAATAGAGTTCCGTGTACAAAAAAATATTTTTCCTACAGTTCTCAACATATTAAAGCGCGTGCCGAAGAGTTCCGGGCGATTCCGATATTAGTTAATTAACAAAAAATTAATAACTCTCGAAAAAGCTGATTTTCCGCACATATAGGTGAGGTGCTGGACTTTTTCGAAGAGTTCTGTGTACGAAAAAATATTTTTCCTACAGTTCTCAACATATTGAAGCGCGTGCCGAAGAGTTCCGGGCGATTCCGATATTAGTTAATTAACAAAAAATTAATAACTCCCGAAAAAGCCGATTTTCCGCACATATAGGTGAGGTGCTGGACTTTTTCGAAGAGTTCTGTGTACGAAAAAATATTTTTCCTACAGTTCTCAACATATTGAAGCGCGTGCCGAAGAGTTCCGGGCGATTCCGATATTAGTTAATTAACAAAAAATTAATAACTCCCGAAAAAGCCGATTTTCCGCACATATAGGTGAGGTGCTGGACTTTTTCGAAGAGTTCTGTGTACGAAAAAATATTTTTCCTACAGTTCTCAACATATTAAAGCGTGTGCCGAAGAGTTCCGGGCGATTCCGATATTAGTTAATTAACAAAAAATTAATAACTCCCGAAAAAGTCGATTTTCCGCACATATAGGTGAGGTGCTGGACTTTTTCGAAGAGTTCTGTGCACGAAAAAATATTTTTCCTACAGTTCTCAACATATTAAAGCGCGTTCCGAAGAGTTCCGGGCGATTGCATAATTTATTAGTTAATAATAAATTGTTAACTCCCGCCAAACACGTATTTTGTCATATATGGGTGAGACGCTGGTCTTTATTCGAGAGTTCCGTGTACAAAAAAATATTTTTCCAATAGTTCTTAACGTAACAAAGCGCCTTCCGAAGAGTTCCGGTCGATTGCATAATTTATTAGTTAATAATATTTATTAGTTAATAATAAATTATGCAATCGACCGGAACTCTTCGGAAGGCGCTTTGTTACGTTAAGAACTATTGGAAAAATATTTTTTTGTACACGGAACTCTCGAATAAAGACCAGCGTCTCACCCATATATGACAAAATACGTGTTTGGCGGGAGTTAACAATTTATTATTAACTAATAAATTATGCAATCGACCGGAACTCTTCGGAAGGCGCTTTGTTACGTTAAGAACTATTGGAAAAATATTTTTTTGTACACGGAACTCTCGAATAAAGACCAGCGTCTCAACCATATATGACAAAATACGTGTTTGGCGGGAGTTAACAATTTATTATTAACTAATAAATTATGCAATCGACCGGAACTCTTCGGAAGGCGCTTTGTTACGTTAAGAACTATTGGAAAAATATTTTTTTGTACACGGAACTCTCGAATAAAGACCAGCGTCTCACCCATATATGACAAAATATGGGTTTGGCGGGAGTTACCAATTTATTATTACCTAATAAATTATGCAATCGACCGGAACTCTTCGGAAGGCGCTTTGTTACGTTAAGAACGATTGGAAAAATATTTTTTTGTACACGGAACTCTCGAATAAAGACTAGCGTCTCACCCATATATGACAAAATACGTGTTTGGCGAGAGTTAACAATTTATTATTAACTAATAAATTATGCAATCGACCGGAACTCTCGGAACGCGCTTTAATATATTGAGAAATGTAGGAAAAATCTTTTTTCGTACACAGAACTCTTCGAAAAAGTCCAGCACCTCACCTATATGTGCGAAAAATCGGCTTTTTCGGGAGTTATTAATTTTTTGTTAATTAACTAATATCGGAATCGCCCGGAACTCTTCGGCACACGCTTTAATATGTTGAGAACTGTAGGAAAAGTATTTTTTCGTACACAGAACTCTTCGAAAAAGTCCAGCACCTCACCTATATGTGCGGAAAATCGACTTTTTCGAGAGTTATTAATTTTTTGTTAATTAACTAATATCGGAATCGCCCGGAACTCTTCGGCACGCGCTTCAATATGTTGAGAACTGTAGAAAAAATATTTTTTCGTACACAGAACTCTTCGAAAAAGTCCAGCACCTCACCTATATGTGCGGAAAATCAGCTTTTTCGAGAGTTATTAATTTGTTGTTAATTAACTAATATCGGAATCGCCCGGAACTCTTCGGCACGCGCTTTAATATGTTGAGAACTGTAGGAAAAATATTTTTTTGTACACGGAACTCTATTATATAATATTATAACATAAATGTTTTATAAAAAAAAAAATGAAAAAAAATAAAAAAACTATGTTAAACGCTGGAACTCATTCTAGAACTCATCTAGAACTATAGATCTTTTAAAATCCTACAAGAATTCGGTCTGGAAAATGTCGTAGGACAAACTGAGGTGCTGCGTGAACCTGGCACCTCACTTTGTCCTATGCGTTTTTTTCGCTTTAAAGGCCAGAACTATTTGTTTTATCTATCAGGAACTGTAGAACTATTGAAAATAAACTCAGAACTGTCAATGTTTAGTGATTTTCCACCAAATGATGTGCCAGCTTCACACACACAGGGGCACATCTGTATAAAGTGCGTTATATTCCTCAAGAAAGTTTTGAAACTTCCGATGAGAAAAGAATTTGTGACCGCCTTTAATTACGTTAATAATTTTTGTGACGGTTTGCATTGCAGTGCATAATTTTACAACTTTCCCGCATAACGCTTCTTGGTGTATAATGCAATGAATAATAGGAAATTTTAAACCTTGCTGCTTTATTTGACCGAAAAATCCATTTTTTGAACCTACCATTGCCTTTGCACCATCAGTTATGTAGAATAACGTATTATGGATCAATGTACAGAAAAGAGTGTCACAACAATGTTTAACTTAGTGTAGGAAGTAATGTATTATGGATCAATGTACAGAAAAGAGTGTCACAACAATGCTTAACTTAGCGAGATTGTAGAAGAGAAGACCCCGCGCAGGCTATCGGATGCCCGCATTTATACCGTGCGTCCTGTCGCCTTTTTGTCTTATTGACTCGTGCCCCGATGGAAGGGCGCGCTGGACGCACGGTTTACGCCGCATCTCGATCCTGCACAGACATGTTGACACATGTTTTCGCAACTTACAGTCTACATTACTAAAATTATGTACTGATTGGCGATCTCCTTGTTGGCCCTACACCTTGGCCATCCTGCAAAAGCATCAGTCCCTGATGCTACGATGCATCATTTGCATCTTTATCTTCTGATGATTCGGCATCTGGGTCACTCAAATCACATCCATTAGATATCCATTGCTTAATATTATCAATTGAAGTGGTTGTTGACCGGGGTCCTTCGTGTTCTCCTACTTTAGTTACTACATACCGGTCACCGCGCAAAATATGAGTAATTTCATATGGGCCCAAAAATTTGGGGCACAGTTTACTGCCGGGTGTGACTTGAGTGCGTTTTATTGCCACGAGATCGCCCATCGAGTAAATATTTTGTCGCTTTCTCTTACGATTATAAATACGCTGATTTTCTTTCTGTATTTTTTCTATCGCGTTTTTGGCTTGTTCACGTAAGGCCTCGCGTTCTTCTTGCAGCAATCGAATTGTTTCGTTTTCAGTTATTTCTTTTAATTCTAGGTCGTCTTTTAAACGCATGGTTTTTCCGATTAATAATTCGAAAGGTGACATGCCCGTGCTGCGAGACATGGAAGCGTTAATATATTGTTGTGCGCGATCTACAAATTTATACCACGTCTCTGGATGTGGAGCAGAAAGTTTAGTTAAAATTGGAATCACAATTCGATTGATACGCTCGACTTGTCCGTTTCCACGCGGTACGCCGGCCGTAATCAAAACATGCTCTATATTTTCGTCCGCACAGTATTTTTCGAATAAGTTAGCGGTAAAGGCAGTACCTCGATCTGATATAATTTGGCGCGGGTTTCCAAATACACTTGCTTGCTTTGATAAACGACCTATCGTTTCCTCTGCCGATGTCGATTTTGTTGGGTACAACCATGTAAATTTTGAGAACGCGTAACACTACTACTAGGAGAAGCGCGTAACATTTTTTTGTACTTGGTATAGGTCCTAAATGATCTACATGATATGTTTCTAACGGCGCGTTATATTTGGGTATACTTCTTAAAAATCCTTCTTGCTTTCCGTGTTTCCGTTCGGCAAGAATGCAAGTAATGCAATTCTTAATAACTTTATCTATTTTTTCACGCATTTTTGAAAACCAAAATTCTCGTTTTAAAAGTTGTTCCACTTTTTTTATTCCAAAATGACCTTTCTCATGAATTTGCTTTATTATATCTACTTGCATTGCTTTTGGAACCACGATGAGCATATTACCATCGCAATTTTTATATAGGATATTGTTTTGCAAAATATCGCTATAACCTCCACTTTCAGTCAACTTAATGATTGGCTTTAGTGCTTCATCCTTTTGCTGTGTATTCGCTAATCTCGCTATGAGACTATTATTGTCCTCTTGGAAATACATAACTTCTGGTAAATTCCGACTAAGAGCGTCGACGTGACGCATCGCTCTACCAGATCTATGTTCAATAGTATAATCAAATTCCTCTAATAACAACGCCCACCTCGCGACGCATATGCATAAATCTTTTTTATTCATTGTAAGGTGAATGCACGACAATCGGTAATAATCTTAAATGGTATACCCAGAAGATATACGCGGAACTTGTTCAATGCTCTAATTATAGCGAGAACTTCAAGTTCGTAGCTCGAATATTTTGATTCTGCTTGTGATGTTTTCCAGCTCGCATAATACACGGGATGAAATAATTGGTCTTGATCGTCCCGTTGACATAAAATTGCTCCGAAACCGTGGCTGGACGCATCAGTATGGAGTTCGGTATCTGCTCCCACACGATATAATTTTAACAGTGGCTCACAAGTTAGAATATCCTTTAATTTTTGAAATGCGCATTTTTGTTTATCTTCAAATTGAAATTGTGTTTCTTTTTTAAGAAGATCAGATAATGGGCGCGCGATCTCAGAATATCCTCGAATAAACTTTCTGAAATATCCGGTTAATCCAAGAAAACTTTGAATTTGTTTTGTATTAGTGGGAGCTGGAAAATTTATCACTGCTTGTGTTTTCTGTTCAGAAAGACGCACGCTTCCGTTTTCGATGATATGACCTAGATACTCGATTCGGTTACTGAGGAAACGACATTTATTCCAGTTAATATTTAGACCGTGTTCGCTCGCTACAGATAAAACATTTCGCAATCCTCGCATTCCTTCTTCTTCGTCGCGCAAGGGAATTATCAGGTCATCCAAATAAGTCAAGACGGTGCCATTAGAAATTAATTCTTGAAATGTGACATTTATAAATTTTTGAAATATTGCGGGTGAATTGCAAAGACCAAACGGAACTTTTAAAAATTCGAAGTGCCCATCTGGTATAATAAACGCTGTGTATTTGCAACTATCTTCGCTTATGGAAACGTGAAAAAATCCGTCTTTTAAGTCGAGGGTACTATAAAGTGATGCACTTTGCAAGCGGTCTATTTGATCATCTATTAACGGAAGTGGATATCGGTTTTTTATTATTTAACTTTTTATAATCGACGCACAACCGCATGTCACCGTTTTTCTTTTTAACAAGCGTTATTGGGCTAGCATACTCTGAAGTGCTGGGTCTGATAATTCCGTCGCGCAGCCAATTGTCGATTTGCTCGTTTACTTTAACTTTTTCGGCCGGCGCGAGCCTTCGCGGACGCTGATATACAGGTATTTCGTCTTTTAGTACGATCTGCATTTTAACGCTAGTTTTTTTTAATTTCTTTGGCTTATAATTTTTTATTATGTCTTCTATTTCGCGCTGGATCATGGAGTTTTCAATGTCGTGAATTTTCACTAGCTGCTGATTATTTGTTTTACATATAGATTCTTCGACATTTATGCAGAAAATTTCTGGTATTTTAGGAGTTTCGGATAAGTCAGTTACTCCATCAACGCGCTTCGTTATTGTCGCATTTTTTCCCATTATTTCGATATTCGCGTTTCTTAATAAATCTGAACCAAGTAATAAACTGTGATTTAGATGCATATCTGAGATTACATGTATTGTTAATTGAAAATCTTTGTCGTCTATTATTACATTAATTGTGAAACTTCCTAATGTTGATACATAGTCTTTACTCAAACTTTTACATGAAATTGCCGGACTCGAGAGTGGAGGGGAATGTCCTAATTTGATGTACTCTTCCGCCTTTATTAAGTGCAGATCGCTACCCGTATCTAACAAGGCGACTATCGATTTTTCTTTAATAATTACAGTTTTATATATTTTTTGGTCGTACTTTACCGGAACGTTGCATTCGTTAACCTGTTTAACGGCCGTACGCTTTCCGCAATTGGCCGCCACATGACCAAACTCCCTGCATTGGAAACATTTGGTGCCCTTGTCCTTGAACGGGCATTCTGCTGTTTTATGGTCCTTCCCTCCGCAATTGTAACATCTTCTAACGTCTGTTGATTTGCCATCCTGTGTTTGCGATGCTTCCCGCCTCATTTCCTTGCCTGGTCCCGCGGGCTGTTTTTTCTGGCTGTTTTTCATAACCTCATATTGTCCCACAGAACACGCGTGACTGTTAGTCGACTAGTAGCCGACTTTTCTCAGTTGACTTAAAGGC
This sequence comes from Solenopsis invicta, assembly GCF_016802725.1. Classification (NCBI taxonomy): domain Eukaryota; kingdom Metazoa; phylum Arthropoda; class Insecta; order Hymenoptera; family Formicidae; genus Solenopsis; species Solenopsis invicta. The sequence goes on along the minus strand of NC_052675.1, from coordinate 7,296,029 downwards.
GACTTTCAATAGTTGACTATAACTCGACAGCAATTAACTGTTTGTTGACTATTTGTCGACTTGTGAAAGTCAATGGTTAATAAATAGTCGACTGATATATGACTCAAAGTCGACGAAAACTTTGTTCTTTTTATGACAAAAGATCTTATACTCTTTTAAGTTATTTATATCTTTTTGACAAAGCGTAAAGATATAAATGATAGATATTTTATCTTGCCAAAAAGACAATATAAAAAGAAATCTTAGTTTTAATTTGCTCGTAGCTCGTTAGCGTCCCTTACGGAAATGAACTATTGGAAAGCCAATAATCACTATTGACTTACAATAGTTATTATTAATTCTCTAATAGTGATTATGTAGCATCTAATAATTGGGTTATTTGCAATAATCATTTCCTAATAGTTTTTGAATGAGTAATTATTGATTTCATAATGAGATTATTTGCAATAATTATTCCCCAATAGTTCTTTTAGGAAATGATTATTGATTTCATAATCAGATTATTTGCAATAATCACCAGCACACTACTTTTAATAGTTAATATATAAATGATTGTTAGTCGACTATTCACAATAAACCCAATAAAAACTGGATCGTTTTATATACGTTTATTAAACGCAAGTATGGTATAAAACAGGTATAGATATGTGGCAGATACGTATATAGGTAAAACGGTTTTTATACGTTAGTGCAATATATAGTACGTTTATAATAATCGTTCTTATCACATATATATAATACGGAACGTATTTTATACGTTGAAAAATGGTTTATAAAATGCCAGAAATATTTATAACACGTATAAAAATACTATCAAATACAATTATATACTAATTAAATAAACATTTCTTAAATACGTTTATGATTTGTAAAAGTTGTCCCTTTAAATAACCTATCAAAAATAGAATTTAATATCCAGGTATAATATACTTTTTAATGTAAATATGTTAATAAAAGTTTAAACGTAAATTATATTTATATGTTTTCATTGCAGCAATATTTAAACGAATAATAAACGTATTTTATACACATTCGGTATAGCTAATTAAAGGTTTATTGAAAACGTATATTATTTATGAAATGAAAAACATTTATAAATCATTTTAGAAATATCGAATATGGTTAAAATCCAAGACATTCAATTATTAATAGTTATTTTACACGTAAAAACATATTACGGTGCTTTCAAAAATCGAGCGATTTGCTTTGGTTTTGACTCTCAAACATAGACTTTGTACTATGTCTATGGTCTCAAAGCTTTTTCGCGACGCCAGTCTTCGCGTCTTCGCGGCTTGCGCGGCTTCCACTAGGTGGCCACGCCGCGGAAGATTTTCTCGTGAGTCGAGTGCGGCCACAAGCATTATATCTAGGCGCTACCGCGACTGTTTTTCTAAATCTCACTTCAGTAAAACTTTTGGGAATTAATTGTTGTAATCTCAAGACGAAATTCGCTTTCGTTCTTTTCAAATGTGATGTGTATGTGGTTCGCTGTTCCACATAAAATTTTATATTTTTACGTGTAAATAACAATTTGTATGATTATTAAATCTTGTATATAAATGTTTAATTCAAATTTAATCTTTATTTAATCCTTTTGAACCAAAAGGAAGAAATATTTTTTTGGAAACTATAATTTATTACGTTTAAATTATTGATTTATCAATTGTATTTTATACGACTATATAAATTGTAGTGACTAATAGTCGACAAATAGTCGACTCACAGTCAACTTATTGTCAACTTGAAAAGTCGACTGACAGTCAACTACTTTTGGGACATTCGTCTACTATCAGTCGACTCACAGTCGACTGACAGATTGACTTAAAAGTCAACTCTTGCCTTTTATAGTCAGCTTAAAGTCGGCTCATAGTCGACTTCGTGTTGTGTGGGGTGTTAGTCGCTTTCTCAGGTCCTTAACATTTTTTGCGCCATACAGAATAGTTTTATTCATTGCTTCGTCTGGGATTCCTTCGATTATATACTGGATCTTGGCTTCAAATTCGATATCAGTATGACTAGCAATTTCCATCATACGATACATGTACTCGTGGTATGATTCATCATCCTCTTTTTTTGCCCGTGATAATTCTTTGTGCACTGACTTGCTGTTGATTGTTTTAGCAAATTCTTTAATTAGCGATTTTTTTAGTTTTTTCCACGAAGTAGCGCATTTTTCATATGACACAAATAACTTGGCTGATCCACGCAATAACTTTTTGGCGTATATTATTTTCTGAACTTCTGACCACCGACAAATTTTACTTGTTTCCTTGAATTCTTTCATCCATTTTCGGATATTTTCTTTCCCATTACCACTAAATGTTTGTAATGAATCTTCAACGTCTTTGAACGAAAGTGGTAGTCTCGTTGTCTTTTTTCTTCTCACTGTTGTCTCATTCTCACTGTCTTCTTCGCTATTGTTATCGCTATCAGTCTCTTCGTCACTGTCGCTATCACTATCAATCTCTTCGTCACTATCAATATTCTTCTCACCGGGTTTTCTTTTGCCGTCTTCTTCGTTCCCCTCTACATCTTTCGACTTCTTTCCGTCTTTTCCTTCCATTGAATTTCCTGCTTTGCAAATGGCCGCTCTCAATCGTTCGCGTAGTACTGTTTTGCTACCGTTAATTTGCAGATTTAATTTTTTAAGTTCTTCCTTCAGTTCATCGACGTGTAGTTCATCGATGTTTAACTCGTTGTCTGCCATGGCTTCACGGTACAACACTCGTTATACCGATTTACTTAAAGACGTATCGCGAACAGATATCTTAGGACGAGCCCCCAAAGTTGTAGGAAATAACGTATTATGGATCAATGTACAGAAAAGAGTGTCACAACAATGTTTAACTTAGTGTAGGAAGTAATGTATTATGGATCAATGTACAGAAAAGAGTGTCACAACAATGCTTAACTTAGCGAGATTGTAGAAGAGAAGACCCCGCGCAGGCTATCGGATGCCCGCATTTATACCGTGCGTCCTGTCGCCTTTTTGCTTTATTGGCTCGTGCCCCGATGGAAGGGCGCGCTGGACGCACGGTTTACGCCGCATCCCGATCCTGCACAGACATGTTGACACATGTCTTCGCAACTTACAGTCTACATTACTAAAATTATGTACTGATTGGCGATCTCCTTGTTGGCCCTACAGTTACAATAGCCAAACATTTTGAAAAATCTATATCAAATTTTTGAAGAGTTTGATTAACAGCTTCAAAAATATCAATTCCCCTTGTTGTATTATGTAATGGAACTAAATTTAAAAGCTCCTCGACATGTGAGAAATCGTTTTGCACGATTCGAGCAAAAATACTCAATTGACTCACATGCCGATTATCGGTGCTTTCATCGAGACATAATGAAAAGTAAGAGCAAGATGCTAATAAAGATTTTAATTTATTTTTTAAAGAAAAAGCAATGTCTTCGATCCTTGATTTTATAGTTTTGTCACTTAGTGGAATGCTGCTAGCTTCTTCAAGAGTCAAAAAATTTCCGAATGACTCTACTGTTGTGATGAGGCACTCTTTTACAAATTGTCCTTCAGTGAAGGATTTAAAATTTTTCGCAATTAAATTCGAAATTGCGTATAACGCTGTAAGAGCTTTTACTGAAGGTGTAGGATTTTTGATAAAAGAATTCGAATAACCTTCTTGATAAACTAATTTTAAGCCCTCAATTATATCGAATTTCTCCTTGTCCACATATTCTGAATAATCACTCGAATGTTTGATATTATAATGCCTATGAACATTATATTTTTTTACAACGGATGGTTCATAACCACATAGAAGACAAGTGGTTTTATTGTTAATTGATACAAAAAAAAAAATTCTTCCCATGCCTTATCAAAAGATTGAACGTATTTATCCATCCTCTATCTATCACACGTATCACTATCACATATAACACAATCACAAATAGCTCTAACACGTTAATAATATCTTCTGTTTTTACACGTTTAGCTACGAATCCTCAAAACTCAATAATCTTAATAAGAAATAAGATTATATAAGATTATATATACAAATTATATATGAAAATATAAGATTATATATAAAGAAGTAAGAATTTTAACGTACACGTGTCGCCTGCGCCTCGCTGGTAAACAACTATTGAGAAACAGCAAAAGAGGAAAAACAATTGCATATCAGTGCGCAGCAAGAGTAGGTGTGCGCTATAAAAATACTACAAGCAAAGTATAATAGTAAACTTGTAAACATTATTTCCTTCTTTTTAGTATAATATTACCATTAAATGCATTTAAGGAATGGATAGATATGTGTAATCTTTTGACAAGGAGTGGGAATTTGTTTTACATTAATTTATTATATAATAAAACTACTTTTTATGTAGTTATTATCTGCCGTAAAAAATGCCATCGTCAGACATTATAATATTAAACATACACACAAGTAAGTATTCAAAATATATGGACAAGAAGAAATTCGATTTGATTGAAGGATTTTAAAATGAATTCATCAAAAAGATTGTAGTTCCTACAAATATAAGGTTCGAATCTTTATGCCGATAATGCTACGTCTTCAGTAGAAGCTCTTATAGCGTCGTACGTAATTTTGAATTCCGTTCACTAAAGGGAAATTTGTAAAGAAATGCCTCATCGTAGCAATAGAGTCGTTCAAAAATTTTTTAACTATTGAAAAAGTGAGCAACATTTCATTAAGTGACAAAATTGTAAAATCAAGAATCGATGAGAGCTTTTTCTTTAGAAAAAAAAAATTAAAATTTTTATTAGCATCGTATTCTTTTCCCGCGTTAAAGATGATGTATGTCCTAGAAACGACTTAGAAAATCAAATTAATTTTTAAGAAAATTAGTTAATTCTCCTGTTTTCGTGTTTAATTAAATGTTTTACATTAAAATATTTTCTCGAACCGTATATTTTATAATCTTCTTAGATATTTTTGTAGTCAAATAGACATACGAGAAAAACCACTTTAAAAAACGCATCTGCAATAGTACTTCAAAGGTGATGCGAAAAACTTATCTTAATTCTAATTATCGTACATTATTGTCATTTATATTTTTACAAAAATATATAACAGAAAATGTAAATAACAGATTTTTATAAATAAAATTTTCTCTAAATAACAGAAAATTTTTTTTATAAAAATTATGTAAAAAGAAAAATTTTTTACGACAAATTTCTCGAATGGTACGCAACCAGCGTATTTTTCACTCAGAGACGCTCCTGATGCAGAGCGCCAGCCGCGCGATCATCGGCTCGATCGTCGAGCGGCGAGCAGTAGTGAGGGGACAGTGGGCGTCGCTTCGAGAATCGGCTCGAAATGAGCAACTAACTCCGAGCACTGTAATATAGTATGCAAATTTCTAAAATAGAAAATTTAATTTAATATCATTTTCTAAACTTCAATTTAAATTTAATTTGAAGGGAATTTGAATTCAAGTAATAATATTTGAAATAATAAATAGGTAACAATAACAATAATATATAAGTAAAATCTGCAATACTTAAATAATTAACTTTTGTAATAAAAGTATTTACATTCACATTCACAATCAGATGTTTGTTTATTATTCTTCTTTTACGATTAATTATTTTAAAAATTAGAATTTTAAAATACTGTTAATATTATTTCCAATTAAATTTTAAATTAAACAATTTGAAAATTTAAATACGTTGCTCTTATATGTTATCCATTTCAAATAACATATATTATTATTATTATTATTACCTATTTATTATTTCAAATATTATTACTTGAATTCAAATTCCCTTCAAATTAAATTTAAATTAAAGTTTAGAAAATAATATTAAATTAAATTTTTTATTTTAGAAATTTGCATACTGTATTAATATCATCAAGATAAATAAATACATTTATTAAAAAAAAAAAAAAAAAAATATTGCATACATCCGGGAGCGAACCCGGATCTTACGATTGTAAAGCAAGCACCTAACGCACGGAGTCGACTGCACTGGTTGCGAGAACAGTTACCGGAAAGGCTCATATGGCGCGCCGCGGTATGGCCAATTTTCACAAATATATTGTTTCGAAACTAAGGCTTATTCGATGAAACGCCGGGAAACGTAAACTTTTCTTTCATCTCCAAAATAACTAAAAATAAATAACCTTGGGATCAAAATCCCAGAGTCTCTCACCTGGTCCTCCCCTTGTAAGCAAATTATGTCTGTTTAAGATCATAAATTCTTCCAAGAAGATTTTATATTGTTACTTATTTTTTTTTATATAATAAAAATATGATTATATATGAAACAATGAATTGTTAAGTTAACTATGTAATTAATTTATAGATATGTTAACATTATCGGGCAAGCCAGTTTACTTTGTAATTGGCGTAAAACAATACTGAGAGAGGAGCCGAATGAATGTCTAAGTTATCTTAAATTTTGTACACCCATAGAATTTGATTCTGTCTATGGGGAAATTTTCCAAACTAAGAAGTCGCTAACTTTTTACGTACTTACAGTTTATGATTAATGTAAAGCCCAATAAAATTTAGTCGTTCATTAATCATAAACTGCGAGTATGTAGAAAGTGGTGACTTCTCAATTTAGAAAATTTCCCCATGGACAGAATCAAAGTTTTCGAGTGTACAGTCGTGTTCATTATAGTTGCAACACTTTTTCTTAGATGCGTCTTTGAACACGCAACTATATAAGAGCTGAGAACATGATTGGTTCTTACTTGTGGATCCAACCAACGACGTTTGCCGCTCGATGAGCAAGGCTACATTCCATAAACCATCGAAGAAAAAGTGTCGCATTTATAATGAACACGACTGTACAGTTGCCTGCATTATAGTTGCGACACTTTTTCTTCGATGGTTTTTGGAATGTAGCCTTTCTCATCGAGCGGCGAACGTCATTGGTTAGATCTACAAGTAAGAACCAATCACGTTCTCAACTCTCGTTATAGTTGCGCGTTCAGAAACGCATCGAAAGAAAAGTGTTGCAACTATAATGCAGGCGACTGTACAGTCGTGTTCATTATAGTTGCGACATTTTTTCTTAGATGCGTTTCTGAACGCGCAACTATAACAAGAGCTGAGAACATTATTGGTTCTTACTTGTGGATCCAGCCAATTATGTTCACCGCTCAATGAGCAAAACTACATTCCAAAAACCATCGAAGAAAAAGTGTCGCAACTATAATAAACACGACTGTACAGTCATGTTCATTATAGTTGCGACACTTTTTCTTTGATGGTTTTTGGAATGTAGCCTTGCTCATCGAGCGGCAAACGTAATTGGTTGGATCCATAAGTAAGAACCAATCATGTTCTCAGCTCTCGTTATAGTTGCGCGTTCAGAAACGCTTGGAAGAAAAAGTGTCGCAACTATAATGAACACGACTGTACACCCAAGGACTTTGATTCTGTCCATGGGAAAATTTTTCAAACTAAAAAGTCGCTATCTTTCTACATACTTCCAGTTTATGATTACCGTAACAACCAATAAGCTCTAGTTGTTTCATTAATCATGAACTGCGAATATGTAGAAAATGGTGACTTCTCAGTTTGGAAAATTTCCCCATGGACAGAATTAAAGTCCTTGGGTGTACAATTGCCTGCATTATACCGTTTGTTTTCTGTTCCTGAACTCTCTAAATAAGTGTACACTTAAAATGAAATAGATAGATGTTTCAAAGTTAGCGAAAGCAAGAAGGAACGTTCCAGTGCAGTTTAGTGCAGGAATAGAAAACAAGCCTATAGTTGCGACACTTTTTCTTTGATGGTTTTTGGAATGTAGCTTTTCTGATCGAGTGGCAAACGTAATTGGTTAGATCTACAAGTAACAACCAATCATGTTCTCAGCTCTTGTTATAATTGCGCGTTCAGAAACGCATTGAAAAAAAGTGTCGCAACTATAATGCAGGCAATTGTACAGTCGTATTCATTATAGTTGCGACACTTTTTTTTCGATGGTTTTTGGAATGTAGCCTTGCTCATCGAGCGGCGAACGTAATTGGTTGGATCCACAAGTAAGAACCAATCATGTTCTCAGTTCTTGTTATAGTTGCGCGTTCAGAAACGCATCTAAAAAATAGTGTCGCAATTATAATGAACACGACTGTATAGTCGTGAGCTAAAAGGTTGCAACATATTTTCTTCGATGGTTTTTGAAATGTAGACTTGCTCATCAAACGGCGAACATAATTGGTTCTTACCTGTGGATCCAACCAATTACGTTTGCCGATTAATGACATCGAAGAAAATGTGTTGCAACCTTTTAGCTCACGACTGTATAATATGTGCGCAACGACGCTGTAACGATACCAAATTGTCGTTATAAAGTTATGGCTCCTGCACACCAGCGCGATGACGCGACACGCGACGCGCGATTATCCAATAGGCGTACAATTTTTTTGAAAAGACGTACGCCCATTGGATAATCGGGCGTCACGTGTCGCGTCATCGCGCTGGGGGTCAATCATGTAATTTCACGTGGAACTTTTCACGTTTCACTTTTCACTTTTCATTTTTCATTTTTCACTCATAGAGAGTTCACGTGAATCTTTTCACGCACAGCGATTATGTATGAATAATGCGCGGAAGTTTAGTTTGCGTTCCGAAATTCACCATTAGAGGCTCTGTCATTGCAACTATCAAGCGATCGTGAAAAAGGTTTCTACCTGCTTTTACAATATAACTTTTACTGTAAAAATTTTATTATATAAAAAAAAATTGTAAAAAAGATATTCATAAATAAATAGCAATATTTCTTAGTTATATTGCATAAACTTAATTTACAAATATAATATATATTACATTTATTTTTAATGATCCATATATTGTAACAACTATTTTATTATGTAGTAATCTAATACTCAAAATTACATTGTAATTTAATTCAAGCATTGTTTTTCAAAATTAATTTTAATTAGTATTTTTTGTGTGCAAATTTTAAAGTAAATTAATTTCATTAGTCATTAAATTTAACTTCGTTTAATTAAAAAATATTGAATAATTTAGAATACGACCTTGATCAAAACTGAATTCTCGCTCACACATGTATTTTCCAAATTTATAAGTTATAAACACTTACATGATTGATTAATATTCTATTTCACAAGACGTACCTTTCTTATATCATTGTGTATCAAAACGCGTTTAAAGTATATTTTTATCTAAATTTGCATTTGATGAAACCTCATTCTATATAATTATCAAAATATCAATTTGTCAAATATAAATATCAAACCTAATTACATCACAAAAGCATTATTTTTATTTATGTATGTATTACTTTATCCTATCAACGCAATGCAATACCAAAAAGGTTAACCTCTTCAATAATACCTCTTCAAACTGTTACCACACTGTTACCACACTTTCATTCTTATTTCAAAATACATACAATTTATTAATTCCCTAAATTTTCACCTTTTCGCCATCACGGCTAATGGCGAAAAAGTTCACGTGAAAAAGTTCATATTTCCGCTCATGAGTGAATTACATGATTCCGTGGAATCGTACACCCAAGGACTTTGATTCTGTCCATGGGGAAATTTTCCAAACTGAGAAGTCGCTATCTTTCTACATATTTACAGTTTATGATTAACGTAACGGCCAATAAGCTCTAGTTGTTTCATTAATCATGAACTGCGAGTATGTAGAAAGTGATGACTTCTCAGTTTGAAAAATTTCCCCATGGACAGAATCAAAGTCCTTGGGTGTACATGATAGTGCAGTTCACGTGAAACTTTTCACTTTTCACGTTTCCGCCCTAGGGGAAATGTTACATAATAGACCCCCTGGTGTGCAGAAGCCATTAGAGAATAGGCCTACAGGAAGTAGCTGCTCAGTCGCCGGTCGGCCACAAATCGTTCACGTGACGCTGTTGGTGTGTTCTTTTCGGTTTTACTTTAAATGCAGTTGAAAAAAACAGACCAGAAACTTACGATAGTGGCCTAGGGTGCTTTTCAACAAGAGTGCCACAGTCCGTTTGTTTTCTGTTCCTGAACTCCCTGAATTAGTGTGCACTTAAAATGAAATAGATATATATTTGAAAGTTAATGAGAGCAAGAAGGAACGTTCCAGTGTAGTCTAGTGCAGGAATAGGAAACAGGCCTAATGTGACACAGTGGGTGTATTCCAAAAGTTCTATCAAAAATATTCCTTTTAATAATAAAGTTGGTAACACTGTAACTAACTACGCTGTGTTCCGTAATAAAAGTTGAGTTTGTGATTTTGTTAGCTTGCAGAGACCATCGGAGAAGTTAGTTTAATTTCTTGTAATTTAATTATTTATAAAATAATTTTAATGACGTATTATTTATTAAAATAATTCTAATCATGTATTATTAAAATAATAATTACTAACAATTATTTTTATTTCAAAATAGGAATTAAGCAAAAAATAGATTTCCAAAAATTCCGTGAAGCTAAAAATCGCAAGTTCTGATTAATTTTAAATTATTAATTGTAAATAAATTAGATTATATCCGTTTGTGTGCACTAATAGTGCATGATAAAATTTATTCTGTTTAAGTAGTTGGAGAATCTACAGTAGCTTATAGCTGGCATGCTTATAAATGTTAAACTTTTATTAAATATTATCATAATATAATTTCATATTTATTTCATACAAAATCAAATAAGTGTAAGATTAAAAAAATAATATTAATATTGGCAATATAAAAAAATTTATCCTACAAACTTTGCAGTTAATTTTCAGTCTTTGGAAGTTTTTGTGCTCTTCAATTCCTATTTTAAAATCAAAATTATTATCAGTAAATATAATATTTTAATCAATAATACATGATAACAATTATTTTATAAATAATTAAATACAAGAAATTAAACTAACCTCTTTTGCTAATCTTTGCAAGCCAATGATAATGACAAATTTAACTTATAGCGTTTTTCACTGGGAGAACTGGTGCGCACTGAGTGCGTACTCGCTACGGGCAACGTGTTTCACTGAACGTTTCGGTGCGCATGAAACCGGTGCGCGCTGTTTCACTGGGAAGGCTAGTGCCGAATTTTTGCCCTTTCGTGCAAGATTTCGGCACGAACTCCCAGAGACGGTGCCATTGGCCGTATTCTGTAACTCTTAACGACAGCTAGGGATATCGTTACGTGTCGTCGCGCAGCTTTTCTACCATGTATAATATCTGCGCAACGACGCTGTAACGATACCGAATTGTCGCTAAGGAGTTACAGAATTCCGCTACAGTTCAGTGCAACATAGCTGCGCGGGACGCACGATTAGCAATTGCATTACTAGATTTGCTTTCTTCATCATCATCTAGCAGTGATGAAGAAGAAGTATTAAAAAATCCACGGAAAATTCCGAAAATCAAAAATTTTGTTCAGGTGGTGCATAACTTAACGGATAAAGATGTAAGTACATCTGTTTTCATTGTTTCTGCAGATTATATTGTATTACACGTGAAGCAATAATATATATTGTATAAATATATAGTATCAATACTACAAATAATTATCAAAATATTTAAGATAGACTTGGTAGTATTAAAATTAGAGAATAAAACGTAGGAAATGCGAGTCAAATGCGGTAGTTGGTGCGTCAATAATATAAATAGTAAATATATTTCGCTATCAGTACATAAATGTGAATACAAATAACGGACGCGTTTCGACTTTCTTTAAAGTCATTCTCAACGATAATTTTAAATTAACAATTAGCATATATGATTTTGTTAATTGAAAATTATCGTTGAGAATGACTTCAAGGAAAGTTGAAACGCGTCCGTTATTTGTATTCACGTTTATGTATTAATAGCGAAATATATGTATTATTATATTGACGCACCAACTATTGCGTTTGATTCGTATTTCCTACGTTTTATTCTCTAATACAAATAATTATATTATTAATAATTGTATTATTAATTATATTATTATTATTACTATTATTACTATTACTACTATTACTATTACTATTATTATTATATAACATTATTATTATTAATTATTTTTAATCTAATGGAATCTGTGGTACTTACCAATTAATTTTATTATTTTATTAATTTTATTATTATTTTTATTAATTAATTTTATAGAAATTTATCAATTTCTTTTCTAACATGTGCATTGAATAACCTCAAAAACCAAGATCATAAGTATATACTTACTCTTTAATTTATTATATAAGTCCGTTTCAAGCGGCTCAAGGGTTAAAGTTAATATTTCAGTATTTATTCTAAAAGAAATACACAAACTAATCGATCCTTCCATATTAAATTACAAATTTTTGTGATGCTAATGTTCAAAAGGTATCGAATATAATGCGCCATAAAACTGCACGGAAAATAATGGACGTGTTTAGCTGAGAGTGCAAGAAACTCGCACTGTCAGTGCACTCGGGCAGTGTCGCCTGAACTCGGCGAGTTTCCAGTGCGCACTCAGTGTCGCCCAGTGAAAAACGCTATTACATTATGGAACACAGCGTAGTTAGTTACAGAGCTACCAACTTTATGATTGAAAAGACTATTTTCAATAGAACTTTCGGAATACACCCAGTGTCACACAAACCGTTTGTTTTCTGTTCCTGAACTCCCTGAATTCGTGTGTACTTAAAATGAAATAGATATATATTTGAAAGTTAGTGAAAGCAAGATGGAACGTTCCAGTGCAGTCTAGTGCAGGAATAGAAAACAAGCCTAAAGAGACACAGTGTAAAGCCCGTATCAGATTACGCATTGAAAATTGAAGATTAAAGATTGAGCTTTGGCCAAGCAAAATAAAAGGAGTTAAAATTTCCTTGTTTTGATTGGTCAAATTTCAATCTTTAATCTTCAATCTTAATCTTCAATGCATAGGCCGGTATTCATACCGTTTGTTTTCTGTTCCTGAACTCCCTGAATTAGTGTGCACTTAAAATGAAATAGATATATATTTGAAAGTAGTGAAAGCAAGAAGGAACGTTCCAGTGCAGTCTAGTGTAGGAATAGAAAACAAGCCTATAGTCGATTCTTATATTTAAGATTGTCTTAAGTATCACATTAAGATGCCATCAACCAATCAGAGAACCATATTAGCATCTTAAGACGTTCTTGAAATAAGAATTGACTATGAATAGCGGCCATAGTCTGATACGGGCTTTAGTGGAACGCGCCCTACAATAATTCGAGATATCGATAGACGTATCGATATCGCGAGCGAACGAATCAGCGAGCTGAAATCATACGATTGCACCGAGCGTCATCGAATCGAACAATCGAACGAACGTCGAAAGGCTGACCGATTCTTTTTCCGAGAAGAGGCAAACGCTGAAGTTGTCAAGTATGTTGAGTTTTCTACGATATCCGTTTTAATCCTGCTTATTTATAAAAATTATAAGAAAGTGGAAAGTTTATCAAAATCTTTAATTTATCCTAATCAAGTATAATTTATTAGTATTTGTTTTTCACGTATTACATAGAATATTTGCGAGTTTATACTTCGTATCTTTCACTCGTATTTTTCTTGAATAAAAATTTATTTTTTGCTATTTAATTAATTATAGTTATGCAAAATTTAACTTTAAAGCATGCTAATTTTGATAATAAAATTGGTATTTCCGCACGTGTATCTTGGTAGCGATTGTTAATATTGTTAATGCGATCATAACCTTAAATAGTATGCCTCCTGTTTGTAACATTCTTTAAAACTATGATACAGTGATGTGCAACTTGTGGCCTACGGCCCGATACATGACCGTGGCTCCAGGCCACGTAGGTTGCGCATTTTATTTCTGTAATGCATATATAAATAACACACGTACTACCAAAATAGACTATGCAATCCACAAGATTTCTGAAAATGATTATTTAAAACTGTTTAAAAAAACGTTGTGCATCACTGTTATAATATTTATAACTAAATCAATTAGAGTGTATTGAACTAATTTTATTACTGTTTTCTGTTCTATAGAATGTTGATGCCAAAAAAGAATCGTGTAGCTATTTACGAGTATCTTTTTAAAGAGGGAGTCATGGTAGCGAAGAAGGATTATCATGCATCAAAGCATCCAGAATTGGAAAATATTCCTAATCTTCAAGTAATTAAGGCTATGCAGGTAAAAATTTTTACACTATTCCTTTTACATTGCGCATAGAAAATAAAATCTTACTGTACTATGGATTATAACTAGGTTGTATATTAATATTTGTTAAATTTTCTAATATAGATGTATATCCGTTTGTTTACCGTTAACTATTTTTTTTAGTCCTTAAAATCTAGAGGATATGTGAAGGAACAATTTGCATGGAGACATTTCTATTGGTACCTGACAAACGATGGTATTGAATATTTGCGTGGATACTTACATTTACCACCTGAAATTGTGCCCTCCACCCTTAAGAAACAACCGAGATCCGAGACTACAAGACCGAGACCAGCCGCAACTAGGAGCGAAGGCTCCAGACCGACGGAGGATCGCGCGGGATATAGACGAGGACCAGGTGGTCCTCCAGGTGCTGGTGACAAGAAGGCCGATGTTGGCGCGGGCACCGGCGATCTAGAGTTCCGTGGTGGCTTTGGTCGTGGAAAAGCCCTTCAATGATTTTTTTTAATATAAAAATAAATATGCTCTAAAAAAATTTAACGTTTCATATTTTTATTTTGATACCTAATGCGAGTGCAATGTTCTTTTATCGACATATTTGTAATGCATGGTATGCAGAAAAAAAAAACAAGTTTGAGTGAGAATTTCTTTATTACTTTGTGTTATGGATCTACACAGCTCTTTTTCATTTATCTTTTGATAAAGTTTCTCAGTTTATATTGGAGCAATGATTGCAAAGAGTAGTATTGTAACATTACAGCACATTTTTAATTGTGCATTGTTTTAATGAACGGAGTGAAATCTATGGTGTCTAATCGGGACTCCAATCAAAGTTGACACAGATTCTTTATTTGTGTTTATATACCAAGAAATATGGACACAATTTTTGCATAATTGCAAAGTTTTGATCAAGCTTTTACTCAAATCTGCATAAATTCTTAAGGTTTACAAGTCTGGTATAATTTTTGTAAGTTTGTGAAGAACAAAGTTCTTTAATTCATGTCAAAATATTACGAGTATAAGCTTACATAATAGATGCAAAAAGGTAATTGACCTTTTCACATACATACATATATATATATATATATATATATATATATATATATATATATAATATATATGCTTTAAAGACAGACATAAAAGATTTACTGACATAACTTAATTCAATCTATATATTTTCACCTATATTGATAAGCTATATGAATAATAATTTTTAATTACCATAACTATTGGTATTGATATTTACATTGGTAATGCTACTTATGCTAAATTAGATATTACATTAATATTTATGGATTATAGCAAGTGAATTTACAATCAAATTATAGCACAGATATCAATAATTATGTTTAAATTCCTTTTTATGAGACATATGAATTAAGAAATAAATACATTTTAGATTTCTAATTGCATAAAAACGGCGATATGGAAAAAATAAGTTTCACATTGAGTTTTAGCCCTATTCCCTTACTTTTCCTTTAGCCCTTTCACATTCCCAACTACTATTTTAACTAGATCAGATGACAAGTTATTACTTGAGAAATTTTGGTCTACATATCATTCACTTGAAAAGTTTTATTATGTAGCATTATTTGTAATATAATTTGTGTTACACCTGGCGTAAATCAATCGCGACATTTCTATTTACTTAGTAATATCAATTCAATAATCATTTTATGTATTGCTTGCTATGAAGCAAGTAATTTTAATAAAATAAGTTGCAGTTCTGTAATTATCAATGTGTACTCTTTAATGCGTATTGCATAAGGAAAACACAGGATCCCGTGAAAAAGTAACCATTTAAAATCACACAAGAGACACTGGAATAAAAAATTGCCTCTAGAAGTTATGGATAAGCTTAAAAGGAATATTCCATTGGCCATATAAATCTTCTCTTTCCATTTTATTGTAACAAGTATTTTATTAATATATGAAATTTGTATGAAAAATGCAAATTTAACGAGCTATATTAAAAAGCTGCATCATGCTATCTGCAAAAATTTACTTGGGTCCAGTCAACAATTGCGACAATATTCTACAGAATCTATGTAATGAATTTCATCAAATACATCATATCACATTTTTGCTTATTCGGAATTTCATGATTTTTGTGTGAAGTCTATATACAAAAAATATGCAAATGTCGAGTAGATTACATTACATCGTAGATGGAGCAAAATTTTTGGTAATCTAGATAATCTTGGCTAATTTAAGTAAAACTGAAAAAGATTACTAAAGGCTACTCGTACATTCTATCATTTTCATCCATGGACAAAACAGAAAAGCTATTTTGTGCAGTAACGGAGAAAAGAGAAGAGAAGGGAAGAGTGTTGAAAAAGGAGAAGAGAGGAGAGAAGGGAAGAGTGTTGAAAACTCGTTCACTTACTCGCTCGCTTGCTCGCACGTACGCACGCACGCACGCACGCACGCACGCACGCACGCACGCACGTACATAGCAAGCACAATGGAAAACTAACAAGGGGATGGATGATTCTCCAAGTGGTAGCAAGTTAGCGGATAATCGGTGATCTTAGCCGTTGTCACATCTTACTGTATCGCAATTTGTGCTCCAGAGCAGACAATTGCCTATTCCACTGTAGCAGATGAGGAAGACAGCAGCAAGGAATACAAGACTGCAGATAGTACAAGGCTTGCGCTCTAGGAAGAATCCAATGAGATAAAGCGCCATGAACATAACGTGAGTTTGCAGCAACGCCGGATTCACGGGTTTCGGTATCAGCAGCACTGGAATCAACCACTGTAGGCAGTACATTCTCTCTGGCTTTGGGATGGTACAGGATAGTGGCGGAGAGTCAGTTGCGCTCGCGACGTTTCTTTCACGTCAGATGACTGTCTTGCCTACGACAGGACCTTCGAGAAATAACAACAGTAACATTAAAACAGTAACATCGTTATTCGATATCACAATCAGTCGGTAATCAATTTCCATCGGCTTAAAAACCGTTATTAACCTCATTTGGAAGCATCAGTTCAGCATCTTCCCTCCTCAACATCGAGCGTATGTACATTCTCCGCTGTCGATCGTGTTCGTGATACACGATCAGCCGCAATCACCCGATCACAGCCGATTCACCAACAATTTCGCACAATTTCGAGACTACTTGACAAGCACGAATTAAGCGCACATGTGACGTCGCTGGTGATGTCGCGATCAGCTGCATTGGCGCGATAGACGTGCAGAGCTAGGCTGCGTTTAGATTCCCCACCAAGGTGCACCCAGCATCATTCTATCCGGATGAGGCCCAGTTGCGCACAGACCCGATCAGACACCACCAATCATCTTGACTTATCTAACCCAACCAACGCTATGATTGGTGGTGTCCAATCGGGTCTGTGCGCAACCGAGACACTCCCTTCTATCCTTGTTTAACATTTGGTAAACAACAAAGATAAAACGACATCAAGGTGCACGCGGGTGAGGAATCTGAACGCAGCCTTGCGTTCGGGAATACACATCGAGTGCCTTGGAGTGTTGTTTTATCTTTGCTGGTCACTGAATGTTAAACAAGGATAAAATAACTTGTGTAGCACCATGACTCTCTAGAGCATGTTCACTGAAGGACTTTGATTCTGTCCATGGGAAAATTTTTCAAACTGAGAAGTAGCTATCTTTCTACATACTTACAGTTTATGATTAACATAACAACCAATAAGATCTAGTCGTTTCATTAACCATAAACTGCAAGTATGTAGAAAGTGGTGATTTCTCAGTTTGGAAAATTTCCCCATAGACAGAATCAAAGTTCTCGGGTGTTCATAAAGAAAACAGTTTGGACTATCCAATTAGCGCTCGAGTCTGAGGGTGCCGTCACATGGAGCGTAACTTGCGTAGCGTAATTTGCGTATTCTAGTAACTTCTAAAATACATTACGCCATTTTAAAAGCCTTCTTTCACATGAAGCGTATTTCGCGGATTTTCAAGAAATGCGTATCTAATGCAACCAATTGCTGGGGGTCAATCATGTAATTTCACGTGGAACTTTTCACGTTTCACTTTTCACTTTTCACGTTTCACTTTTCACTTTTTATTTTTCATTTTTCACTCATAGAGAGTTCACGTGAATCTTTTCACACATAGCGATTATGTATGAATAATGCGCGGAAGTTTAGTTTACGATCCGAAATTCATCATTAGAGTCTCTGTCATTGCAACTATCAAGCAATCGTGAAAAAAGTATCTACCTGTTTTTACAGTATAACTTCTACTGTAAAAATTTTATTATATAAAAAAAAATTGTAAAAAAAGTATTCATAAATAAATAGCAATATTTCTTAGTTATATTGCATAAACTTAATTTACAAATATAATATATATTACATTTATTTTTAATGATCCATATATTGTAACAACTATTTTATTATGTAGTAATCTAATACTCAAAATTACATTGTAATTTAATTCAAACATTGTTTTTCAAAATTAATTTTAATTAGTTTTTTATGTGCGCAAATTTTAAAGTAAATTAATTTCATTAGTCATTAAATTTAACTTTGTTTAATTAAAAAATATTGAATAATTTAGAATACGACCTTGATCAAAACTGAATTCTCGCTCACACATGTATTTTCCAAATTTATAAGTTATAAACACTTACATGATTGATTAATATTTTATTTCACAAGACGTACCTTTCTTATATCATTGTGTATCAAAACGCGTTTAAAGTATATTTTTATCTAAATTTGCATTTGATGAAACCTCATTCTATATAATTATCAAAATATCAATTTGTCAAATATAAATATCAAATCTAATTACATCACAAAAGCATTATTTTTATTTATGTATGTATTACTTTATCCTATCAACGCAATGCAATACCAAAAAGGTTAACCTCTTCAATAATACCTCTTCAAACTGTTACCACACTGTTACCACACTTTCATTCTTATTTCAAAATACATACAATTTATTAATTCCCTAAATTTTCACCTTTTCGCCATCACGGCTGATGGCAAAAAAGTTCACGTGAAAAAGTTCATATTTCCGCTCATGAGTGAGTTACATGGGTGTTTACGATAACTAATCGGATCTCGGATTGGATTGAACAATGGTACTCAACGTAGGTATAGAAAATTTCCCTAGGCTAATCGGATTGACGATTGCTGTCTCAAATGTAATCCGATTGATGACGAAAGCGTGGAGACCGAGAAGCCTGCTTGAAAAGTCTCTTTATTTTTTTAAATAATAACACAAAAAATCAAAGATAAAGTTAAAAAGAATGATTTGAATTTAGATTTATTGTAATTTTTTTGTCTAAACACTGGATTTCTGTAAATTTCTGTTTGTAAAAATTAATTAATCTACTCTAAAGTTTGTGGTTATATCGGAAACAAATCAAAATTAATAAAACAATTATTAATTATTAGGTACATATTAAAGCATATAATATTTCAAGCATATCATATAGAATTCCTATTTATTATAAACTCAGTAAAAATAACTTTGAAATTATTCAACTACATTATACATTAATCAATATTAATTTATATGTTAAAAATCAATAACGTTTCTAAAAATGTTCTTTTTATTCTTTTCCAGATCGTAAATAAACTTCAACTCCAAGAATAAATAAAAATTACTGGAAAATGGATTGACATGAAAAGGGCATTATTGAACATTATCAATTTGTGCTAACTTAAAATTTGTAAAATCTGTTATTCTTTGTTAGTTGTTCATTAGAGAGTAATAATATAAGAACGGAATATACATAAATAAAATTAAAATAATTGTATGCATATATGATGCGTATATTACATTTTTATATTATTACTCTCTAATAAACAACTAATAAAGAAAAGTAGATTTTACAAATTTTAAGTTAGCACAAATTGATATTGTTCAATAATGCCCTCTTCATATAAATCCATTTTCCAGTAATTTTTATTTATTCATGGAATTGAAGTTTATTTACGATCTGGAAAAGAATAAAAAGAACATTTTTAGAAACATTATTGATTTTTAACATATAAATTAATATTGATTAATGTATAATGTAGTTGAATAATTTCAAAGTTATGTTTACTAAGTTTATAACAAACAGGAATTCTATATGATATGCTTGAAATATTATATGCTTTAATATGTACCTAATAATTAATAATTGTTTTATTAATTTTGATTTGTTTCCGATATAACCACAAACTTTAGAATAGATTAATTAATTTTTACAAACAGAAATTTAAACGAAATCCAGTGTTTAGACAAAAAAAATTACAATAAATCTAAATTCAAATCATTCTTTGTAACTTAATCTTTGATTTTTTGTGTTATTATTTAAAAAAATAAAAAGATTTACTTTTCAAGCATGCTTCTCGGTCTCTACGCTTTCGTCATCAATCGGATTACATTTGAGACAGCAATCGTCAATCCGATTAGCCTAGGGAAATTTTCTATACTTACGTTGAGTACCATTGTTCAATCCAATCCGAGATCCGATTAGTTATCGTAAACACCCATGATTCCGTGGAATCGTACACCCAAGGACTTTGATTCTGTCCATGGGGAAATTTTCTAAACTAAGAAGTCACCATTTGCTACATACTCGCAGTTCATGATTAATGAAACGACTAGAGCTTATTGGTCGTTACGTTAATCATGAACTGTAAGTATGTAGAAATATAGCGACTTCTCAGTTTGAAAAATTTCCCCATGGACAGAATCAAAGTCACTGTGAGGCCCTCGTACAGTCGTGAGCTTAAAGGTTGCAACACATTTTCTTCGATGGTTTTTGGAATGTAGACTTGTTCATCGAACGGCGAACATAATTGGGTCTTGCCTATGGATCCAACCAATTACGTTTGCCGATCGATAAACAAGTCTACATTCCAAAAACCATCGAAGAAAATGTGTTGCAACCTTTTAGCTCACGACTGTACATGATCGTGCAGTTCACGTGAAATTTTTCACTTTTCACGTTTCCGCCCTAGGGGAAATGTTACATGATAGACCCCCTGATTAGCCGTTTGTTTTCTGTTCCTGAACTCTCTAAATAAGTGTATGTACACTTAAAATAAAATAGATAGATGTTTCAAAGTTAGCGAAAGCAAGAAGGAACGTTCCAGTGCAGTCTAGTGCAGGAATAGAAAACAAGCCTTAGGATTTCTCTTGTGTATGTACAAGTCGTGAGCTAAAAGGTTGCAACACATTTTCTTCGATTGTTTTTAAAATGTAGACTTGCTCATCGAACGGCGAACGTCATTGGTTCTTACCTGTGGATCCAACCAATTACGTTCGCCTACCGATGAGCAAGTTTACATTCCAAAAACCATCGAAGAAAATGTGTTGCAACCTTTTAGGTCACGACTATACAGTACGTTGCATTGATGCCTGAGGTACCGATTTTAGGGACCACGTTTCTTTCTTGATTATTTTTATGTTCATGACTGAATGCTGCGGTGATCGTTGACGGCAGCATTTGGTTATAAACGTAAAAATAACTAAGAAAGAAACATGGTTCTTAAAATCGGTACCCCAGGCATCAATGCAACGCACTGTACTCTCTAACAGAAATGCTAAACAAATTTACGATTGGTTTTTGTAATTTACGCGTCTCGGAAAGTACGCCTCATGTGGATCTGCACACTAGTATGTGTAAATCATTTATGTGCAAATCTAACCTGTGCGGGCATATATTCCTGTTCCTTGTAATTTTCAAAAATTTATATATTTAAAACAAAATAAATATATGTTAGGCATTTAAGAAAAAGAAAGCATTTTACATGCAAGAAATTCAAGCAACCAGACATATTTATTAATGTACAACTATAACCTTAAAATTTTGTATCAACATATCGCAAGAAGATTGGATATGACAGAATGTTATTACAGAATAGCTATTATAAATAATAAATTTGACATAAAACTGTTTCTTAATTTACCCTGATATCATTATCTATCTTTCAATTTTGTTCTGCTTATTTAAGTAACACATGTGTTACTAATACATGTATACACAGCGTTTCTTATGCAGAAAATTGGATTCGACATAACGATAATAACGTAAAAAGCGTAAAGTAATTAGGCGGAAGCTAATGTTCCAGTAAAACGATATCATTGGTCGGCGCAAGTTATGCTTACGCAAGTTACGCCCCATGTGACGGCACCCTGAGGCTGGAGTCCCATGGATGCGGAACGTGCGCAATGCGGAATTGGCGGAACGCTCGTGATTGGTCCTACAAATATTCCGTCAAGGGAGACAATCATGAAACTTTTTCCCTAGGGCGGAAACGTGAAAAGTGAAAATCTTTACCATTGAAGTTAATGGAGAAATTTTTCACTTTTCACGTTTCCGCTTTAGGGAAAAAGTTTCATGATCGACCCCCAGAACGTTCCGCTGAATTATATTTCCCATGTCCCATGGAGCGGAACTTGCGGATGCGTAATTGTCATCTGCCAATCGCAATATTTTTCCCATAGATCTTTCCATTGTATCTATCAAAATCAGTGTATATTATTGGCTCGCGCAGATTACGCTTCCGCATTTTCCGCAGCATGGGACATAGGCATTCGAACTTCTGCGGATCGGAATCGCATATACATGTACATCAAAGTTGAAAAACTCCATCATATACCGGTCACAATTGACGAATAACTACGGCGAATAACTACGTGTCAATTAACACTCCGTAAAAAACAATTATTATTAATTATGAAGTCGGAAAAGTTACATTTAATTATTGGTTTATTAATAAACTCTTTAAATAAATGTACGTGTGCATTTAAAAAGCAGGAGCTACGCCGCAAGATTTCAAAATTATATGTATTATACAACATTGCAATTACAAATGAAAAAAATAAAAGAAAACGACAATTTTGGGTGCGACCTATATATAACGCTGAAAGAAGATTGCAACAAGGAGCAAGCGATAATCTTGTTAAGGAAATGGTGGCCAAAGACACAGAAAAATATCTAGATTATTTTAGAATGCCACATCAACTATTTGAAAAGCTATTGGCATTAGTTGGACATATTATTGCTAAACAAAACGTTATTCGCGAACCTATTTCACCTATCATTCGGCTCCAAATTACATTGCGCTATTTAGCATCAGGGGCGTTGCGCATAAAGTAAAAACTTGCGGATAAAATTCGGCGGAACGAACGTAAAACTGAACCAATCACGAGTGTTCCGCCAATTCCGTATTGCGCACGTTCCGCATCCATGGGACTCCAGCCTGAAAGCTTCGTTACTGCGCCGAGATAGCGTCATAGTACCCACATCTTTTGTTACTTTGGGTGCTTTCCAATAAGAAACACAGGCGACACTGTGTAACACAGTGTCTACATTGGTGCTTTCCAACTATGACACAGAGAGACACAGAGCGACACTGCAAAACACTGCTCAATCTTAAAGGGCCTCGCACATGAAATGCATAACAGAGCATAAGCGTAGCATAAGGCCTCTGGACCAATGGGAATCTTATGTAAATCAATATGGCGACTTTATGCTGGATACTCATTGGACTATCGGTCTTATGTTGTGCTTATGTTATGTTATGTATTTCATGTGCGAGGCCCTTAAGTTTGGCCGTGTCAGCCATCAATAGTGCCAACACATCGGGCAAATAAATTATTTTTTTAAGTGTGGCACTGGTACACCCAAGGACTTTGATTCTGTCCATGGGGAAATTTTCCAAACTAAGAAGTCACCACTTTCTACATATTTGCAGTTCATGATTCATGAAATGACTAGAGCTTATTGGTCGTTACGTTAATTATGAACTTTAAGTATGTAGAGAGATAGCGACTTTTCAGTTTGGAAAATTTCCCCATGGACAGAATCAAAGTCCTTGGGTGTACATTTTAGTCATGTTTGGTCAAGTTTTTTCGCCTTAACATACAAAATTAAAATTATAGTTTGAATCTTTTGTTTCTTTACATGTTACTTTACATGTTACTTTACATGTTCTTTACATGTTTCTTTATATCTTTAAATTAGTACAATGGACTTGTATTTTTACTAAAAATGTCTTTGTGTTCGAAAATTACGTACCGGACCCAGAATTCTTAGATAGTAATCAATATTCATTATTTTTATTTAAAGAATTGTATAAGTCTAAGAAACCATGCATTCGTTGATTATTTATTATTCATACGTATTTCATCGGATTAATTTGCAAGTTTATTCTTTTGTCGGCATTGTAAAGAAGTTAAGGGCCTCGCACATGAAATGCATAACATAACATAAGCACAACATAAAACCGACGGACCAATGAAAATGTTATGTAAATCAATATGGCGACTTTATGCTGGATGCTCATTGGCCCATCGGTCTTATGTTGTGCTTATGTTATGTTATGCATTTTATGTGCGAGGCCCTTTATATCTACGTTGGATAATGTAAAATTCTTTCTTTAACGGGTTTGGACTTTCTACGGATAGATTTCTGATTCAATTCGAATCTGTGTTTTTTTTACTAAGTCAGTTTTTTACGCACTCTAGTGTTTGGTAACATATCCGTTCCAATTAGACTACACAACTGTGTTACACTGTGTTTCTCTGTGTGACATTGTGTCACACTGTGGCACTCTTGTTGGAAAGCACCCTTTATCTTCAGCCTAAAGGGCCTTGCACATGAAATGTATAACATAACATAAACACAACATAAGATCGACGAACCAATGAAAATGTTATGTAAATCAATATGGCGATTTTATGCTGGATGCTCATTGGCCCATTGGTCTTATGTTGTGCTTATGTTATGTTATGCATTTCATGTGCAAGGCCCTTAAAGGGCAGTTAGTAAATATTATTTTAATAATACATGATTATAATTGTTTTAATAAATAATACGTCATTAAAATTATTTTATAAATAATTAAATTACAAGAAATTAAATTAATTTCTCCAATGGTCTCTGCAAGCTAACAAAATCACAAACTCAACTTTTATTACGGAACACAGCGTAGTTAATTACAGTGTTACCAACTTTATTATTAAAAGAGATATTTTCGATAGAACTTTTGGAATACACCCTCTCTCTCTTAGAGATCCTCTAATAAGCATAAGACCGATGGACCAATGAGTATCTGGCATAAAGTCGCCATATTGATTTACATAAGATTCCTATTGGTCCAGAGGACTTAAAGGCCTCGCACATGAAATGCATAACAGAGCATAAGCGTAGCATAAGGCCTCTGGACCAATGGGAATCTTATGTAAATCAATATGGCGACTTTATGCTGGATGCTCATTGGTCCATCGGTCTTATGTTGTGCTTATGTTATGTTATGCATTTCATGTGCGAGGCCCTTTAGACTAGAGTCCCTAGAAGTAGAGAATCTGGGGGTGTATTCCGAAAGTTCTATCGAAAATATCTCTTAATAATAAAGTTGGTTACACTGTAACTAACTACGCTGTGTTCCGTAATAAAAGTTGTGATTTCGTTAGCTCGCAGAGACCATCAGAGAAGTTAGTTTAATTTCATGTAATTTAATTATTTATAAAATAATTTTAATAACGTATTATTTATTAAAATAATTGTAATCATGTATTATTAAAATAATATTTACTAACAATAATTTTCATTTAAAAATAGAAATTATAAGCAAAAGATGGATTTCCAAAAATTCCGTGAAGCTAAAAATCTCAAGTTCTGATTAATTTTAAATTATTAATTGTAAGTAAATTAGATTATATCCGTTTGTGTGCACTAATAGTGCATGATAAAATTTATTCTGTTTAAGTAGTTGGAGAGCCTACAGTAGCTTAGCTGGCATGCTTATAAATATCAGACTTTTATTAAATATTATTATAATATAATTTCATACTTATTTCATACAAAATGAAATAAGATTAAAAAAAAATAATATTAATATTGGCAATATCAAAAAATTTATCCTACAAACAAACTTTGCAGTTAATTTTCAGTCTTTGGAAGTTCTTGTGCTCTTTAATTCCTATTTTAAAATCAAAATTATTATTAGTAAATAATATTTTAATTAATAATACATAATTACAATAATTTTATAAATAATTAAAATACAAGAAATTAAATTAATTTCTCTGCTGATATTTGCAAGCCAATAATAATCACAAATTCAACTTACATTACGGAACACAGCGTAGTTGGTTACAGTGTTACCAACTTTATGATTAGAAAGACTATTTTCAATAGAACTTTCAGAGGCTATGTTCCGATATTAACTGCCAGTACTGAAAATGTATAGTATATGTGACGTGAACTATAAATTTTCAGTACTGCCAGTAAAAACGGAACACAGCCAGAATACACCCCTG
Organism: Solenopsis invicta; assembly: GCF_016802725.1. Classification (NCBI taxonomy): domain Eukaryota; kingdom Metazoa; phylum Arthropoda; class Insecta; order Hymenoptera; family Formicidae; genus Solenopsis; species Solenopsis invicta. The sequence goes on along the minus strand of NC_052675.1, from coordinate 7,269,753 downwards.
GGGGTTGATCATGAAACTTTTTCCCTAGGGCGGAAACGTGAAAAGTGAAAAATTTCTCCATTAACTTCAATGGTAAAGATTTTCACTTTTCACGTTTCCGCCCTAGGGAAAAAGTTTCATAATCGATCCTCTGGACTCTATTTTAGACCAGTGAGTTTTAACCCTGGTTCGTCGCCATTTGTCGGAATCGTCCAATTAGAACGGACGATCGTCCGTTTTAATTGAATGCTATTAAGCCCGTATCAGACTACGCATTGAAAATTGAAGATTAAAGATTAAAGATTGATCTTTGGCCAATCAAAATAAAAAGAGTTAAAATTCCTTGTTTTGATTGGTTAAATTTCAATCTTTAATCTTTAATCTCAATCTTCAATGCGTAGTCTGATACGGGCTTTAGTGGCACACCAGTGTGTATTTCCGAACGCAACCCTCGTCAATCGAGTAGTGTGGAATTAGTGGAGTAGTAAAGTCAAGTAAAGTGTGTGGCAGATAATAAGGTGCACGTTTTACGATTGTGTCCAGAAAAAAATTTATTTTAGCATTACTCATGCAATCAACTGTCATTGTAAATTCGATTTTTGAAGTTTGTATTTCCAAATTTCCAACGTGTGATGGTCGAATGGTCCGCAGTACGTTATCACATAAAGAGATGGGGATGGCAAATTAACCAACTGAACCTGAACCTGTATTTGACGATTATTGCGACAGAATTTTAGATTTCTTTTTTTTAAGAAATCGATCATTACCGTAACTATCCAGTCGCTAATATATGTGTTATTACATCAATTGCCTTTTAACGACTTTTAATGTTACAAGTGTTTACGCTATCGTTTAACGCTCTTTCTTTATACACACATTTCGTTCAATAGATTCAAAATTTTATGACGGACAATTTTAACATTATTAATTCGTACATAATATTTGTCTTTATAAATTTATCGTTGTAAATATTCAAATTTTTACAAACAATTTAATGTTTTTCTTATTTGTTTGTTTTTTCTTCACCTTTCTTTTTATAGGTTAAACCATTTTCTCACAAATGGCGGATAAAGCTATGATGAAGGTATTGCTTTATATATTTGGATCGTATTTATTTATATTTATTTACATTTATTTGTATTTGTATGCGTACTCGTTTGCATAACTTGTTATCTGTATTTACAGCAAATTGCAGAACAAAAGCTTAAAGCTTTTTCCATTGGTACAATGGGTAAACGGCCATTAAGTAAAAAGGAACTAGATGAGCAACGTAAAAAGGAGCAGGAACAAGCTGCAGCTCAAGTAAATAATGCCGTGCATAACCGTTTTCTTCTTTAATTATACATACAATTACATGTGTTACTTGCAGGCATTTGAAGAATTTGTAGCAACATTCCAAGAGACACCCAGTAAAACGACTAGTAAGGTTTGGGTCAAGGCAGGAACGTATGATGCTGGAAAAAGACGTAATTATAGAATTATACATTTATAATGTTAAATATTTTTTATTTAATAAAGAAAATCTTAATTAGACTCAAAAAATAATGATGAAAGATAATAATAAAAATGATTAATTTTATTATTTTTATAGAGGAGGACACAAGAGAGAAAGGAAAGCTTTATAAGCCACAATCAAAAATTTCGGAACTAGTAGATAACAGATCGTCGGCTGAACAAGCTCAAGAATATGCAAGATTACTTGGAACAAATGAACGAAAACTAGATAGACTTGGCAAGAAGAAAAAGGAAGGTGAAAAAAAGAAGAGCAATCTTGAATTATTCAAAGAGGAGCTAAAGATGATTCAAGAGGAACGTGAAGAGAGACATAAATATAAGGGTGTAGTAAAAACTGTAATATCTGCACAATCTGAAGATCCAATGATGGCTGCTTTAAAATGTGTGGAAGGTATACACATATATATTTGTATATATACATACACATGTACACACATGCGCGCGCGCGCGCGCATGTACACTTACACAAGCGTACTTCGTGTAATATACATTGATTATATTATTTTATAACTCCATACATACAATTTATCCAATTAATGTAGAAATTTGACTTTGTAAAGAGATATCAGGTAGTTTTATCTTTATCACAATAGTATTTAAATCTTTAGTATACTTATAACTTTAGTAGGTAGTAGATC